>NC_133760.1:30932292-31567828 GCF_036562045.2 Rhinolophus sinicus | reverse complement strand
CTATTGCATCTTGGCATTTATTGGATTTATTTGTAAAAAAAAAAAAAGAAAAAAAGGTATATATTTTTTGCCTATTTATTAATTAACATTATATTAGATTTGCTTCATCTCTTTCTTTTTTGGCTGTATTAAAGTAAATTACAGATATCTCAACATTCTATTCTAGGTTCTTTAGTATGCATCTCATAAAAAAGGGACATTTTCTTATATAATTAATGTACCTAGAATAGTAACATGAATTCCTTATCACCTATTACCCACTTCATATTCAGTTGTACAATTCATCTCAAAGTATTGTTTTAAAGTTGGTTTGCTTGAATCTGGATTTGGGCAAGTTCCTCTCATTGCATTTGTTTGTTATGTCTCTAAAGTCCCCCTCCTCCACTCTACTTTTTTTTATGCTGTGATTTATTGAAGGAGATTTAGTTTTTTTTAAGTGTGTTTATTGCCTTATCTTTTGCTCATTTTTATACTGAAGTGTGCGTTTTTCTCTTTCGGTTTTAAAAGAACTCTTTATGTGCTAAGGCAATTATTCTTTGTCTTGTAATTTGTAAATGTTTTTCCAGTTTTTCGTTTGCATTTTAATTCTGTAGGCTTTCTTTTTTCCAAACAGATGTTTTAAACTTTCTGTAGTCGAATCTGCCCTTTGTATTTTTAGCTTTTTCTTTTATCCTTTAAAAGGCTTTCCCTATTCTTAGATCAGGTAAATAGTCACCTCTGTTTTTTCTGGTTTGTTGTGATATCATTTTTTTTCACATTTAATTCTTTTTTTAAAATTTTTTGTTGGTTTATATAATCCCTTTATTATATACTAAATTTTTATATAAATAGGTATTTCTGATTTGATGCACATATGTGTTCCTGAAAAACCTCTCATTCAACACTAAAAATAAAAGGAATAATGAGGAAAATTGGTTTAGAGGTTAGCCACTAAAAACCAAGTCTACTTTGTAACAAAATCATTACAATTGTCATAAACTTTTTAGTATAGTTAAACCTTCACTGGCATGTCTACCTATTGTCATAGGCACTCCATCATTTACAGCTGTAAACCTCAGGGCTTTCAGAGATAGATCTTCAGGGAAATTTACTGCAATAGAGACAAATTTTATCAAAATTAAAATCTGATTCAATTATTTTTCTTTCTTTTTTTAAAAAAATAAAGTTTATTGGGGTGACAATTGTTAGTAAAGTTACATAGATTTCAGGTATACAATTCTGTATTACATCATCTATACATCCCATTGTGTGTTCACCACCCAGAGTCAGTTCTCCTTCCATCACCATATATTTGACATTTAATTCTTCATCCAAATAAATTTATTTTTTGTGCACAGTGTGAGTAGGGAATCCAATTTAATTTTTCCCAAATAGTTAACTGATTGCTTTAGTACTACTTATTGAATAACCCCCAGTCTATTTCCCCAATGATTTGAGTTGCTACTACCTTCAGCATATTAAAAACATATGTATACTTGGATCTGTTTGGGGACTTTCCATTTTATTTGTTGTTTTATGAGCCTTTTCAAATCACTCTGTCTTAGCTATGTTATGTTATAATATGTTTTAATATCTAAACGTTCAGGTTTCTCTTTTCAAGATCTTCCTCTCTCTTTTCTTTGCATATGTTACATTATCACATAAACCAATTATTTTGTCAGGTTCTCCTCTCTCCCTACTTCCTCCCCTCAAATCGCTTGAGATTTTACTAGAATCCTATCATATGTAAGGTTCCCTTATGGAGAATTTCTATACTGATTCTTCCTACTCAGGAACTCATGGAATGTCTCTAGCTTCATTCAAATCATTTTGAAGTTATCTTTAGATAGACTTTTAATTTTTTTAAATTAAATTTATTGGGGTGACATTGGTTAGTAAAATTAATATAGGTTTCAAGTGTATATTTTTATAATGTATCATCTATATATTGCATTGTTCTTAATATTGTTTTCAGTGGCATCTTTTCCTGTTATGTCTCCTAACCTAGTGTTGTTAGTATACGACTTAGTTTTTGCATTTTCTTTTATCTGTCAGTTGCTGAATTCTTAGTATAGGTTTAAATAGTTACTTTTGGATTTTCATGGTAGACATTGATGTGGTTTCTAAGATTGATGATTTTGTTCATCTTAGGAGATAATTATACTTTTTTTCTTGTTAGTTTTTTTGTGTATGGTTTCCTGTTTTAGTGGTGATGGAGTGGGTATCCTGCCCTGTCTAATATGCTTCTAGTGACTGTCCTCTGAGTGTAAGGTTAGGTTTTAGTAACTGTCTTGTTCGTTTATTAATCTTTTTTTTTTTTTTAGTAAGGAAGCATATTGAATTTTTAGCAAATATCTTTTAAACAACCATTGGGATAATTATATTGTTTTTCTTCTCTTAATTTGTCATATTAATTTACTAATAGTAACAATCTTAGAATTTCTAGAATACACGTAATTGCTCATGGTGGATTATTTCTTGAAAGTTTTGTTAGACCTGCTTGTTAATATTTTATTTGGGGGTTTTCCATCTATATTCATTAGTGACGTTTGTCTGTAGTTTTGTACTATTTTTGTCAGCTTTGGAATCGAGGCTAAGCTAATTTTATACAGTAAGTTGAAGCGCTTTCCAACTTTGGGAACAGACTGTATAACATGGGAATTATCTGTTCCATGAGTACAAGAAAGAGCTCACCCATAAAACCAACGGGGTCTGGCAGCTTTCTTTGAAATAATTCTTTGATGACTTTCTCAGTAGTTTTCCCCATAATGATTGGTTTGTTCAACTTTTCTGATTCATCTTGTGTCAATTTTGTTAATTCATATTTTCTGAGAAAATTGAGATTTTTGAATTTATTAGTATACAGATTTTAAATGATATTCTCATTTAAAAAGAGTTTCTAATTTTTAGTATTTATGTGTTTTTCCCCCAATTTTTTTGACTAGCATAAACATTTTTATTGGTTTTTAATTTATTTATTTTAATTAATTTTTTTTTACTTTATTATTTTTTTTCAGACTTTTTTTTTTTAATGGGGAAGGGGAACAGGACTTTATTGGGGAACAGTGTGTACTTCCAGGACTTTTTTTTTTTTTCCAAGTCAAGTTGTTGTCCTTTCAGTCTTAGTTGTGGAGGGTGCCATTCAGCTTCAAGTTGTTGTCCTTTCAGTCTTAGTTGTGGAGAGCGCAGGTCAGCTCCAGGTCCAGTTGCTGTTGCTAGTTGCAGGTGGCACAGCCCACCATCCCTTGTGGGAGTCGAACCAGCAACCTTGTGGTTGAGAGGACACGCTCCAACCAACTGAGCCATCCTGGAGGTCAGCGGCAGCTCAGCTCAAGGTGCCGTGTTCAATCTTAGTTGCAGGGGGCAGAGCCCACCATCCCTTGTGGGATTTGAGGAATTGAACTGGCAACCCTGTGGTTGAGAATACACTGGCCCATGTGGGAATCGAACCGGCAGCCTTCGGAGTTAGGAGCACGGAGCTCCAACCGCCTGAGCCACCGGGCCGGCCCGGTTTTTAATTTATTTTTCACGGACAATTCCTTGGATGCATTTATCAATTATAGCATATTTTCTAATATTAATTTCCATTCTAAACTTAATATTATTTTTGTCATTATTTACACTTAGATCCGTTATATATACTAATTTATTCAATCACTAAGTCATTTATAGCTTTTGAGTTGAAAGCTTAGTGTATTTTTGTCCTTGTTTAATAATGAAAACAATGTTGCTTTGAACTTGTCTTTGATTTTTCTCCCCGGATATTAATTTTTTTTTTCTTTCAAAGAAAAGTACACAAATCTTATGTGATACATAGTTCAATGAATTTTTATATATGTTCACATCTGTGTGATCACCACTCAATCAAGATAGAGAAGGTTTCCAGGGCCCCAGAAAGTTCCCCATGTCCCTTCTACTTAATATCCATTTCTCCCATCTGGAGAAAGCCACTATTCTGATTTCTATTGCTGTTGATTAGATTTTGCCTATTCTTGAATTTTGTATCAATGAAATCATGTACGTAGTATGTTTTCTTGTGTCTGGCTCATCATCATATCTGTGAGATTCATCCATGCTTTCACATGTAACAATAGTTTGTTGTTCTTATTGGGGTGTAGTAGTCTAGTATATAAATATGCTACGAGTTGTCTGTTCTCCTGTTGGTAGACATTTGGATGGTTTCCAGTTTTTGGCCATCATGAGCAAAGCTGCTATAAACATTATACATGTATTTTCGAGGGCACAACATGCATTCTATTGAGTATATTCACATGCAGGGGCCTTGATTCATAGGGTGTGTGTTTAGCTTTAGTACATACGGTTTAACAGTTTTCTGGTCGTGAACCAATTCGCCATCCCATAATTCTGCTGTATCCTAATTGTAGTTGCTGTTGTGATTTTCTCTTTAAGCCCAGAATGATTTAGGAGGATGTTTTCTGGTTCCCAGGGCTTCTGTTGTTTGTGGCAGTGGCTGTAGCTCCTGCTGCTCTTGTTGACACCAGCTTTAGTATTTTGAGTGTGTGGCTGGGAAGGGTAGGAAAGCATATCGGATCTGAATGTGATGGAAAATGTGGGTTGTAATAGGGCAGTGGGCTGCTTTTTCTGAGAAAAACAAATCTTCAAGGATGACAGTGGCATAGCTGATACACATAATATTCCAGCCACGTTTCATAAAGCCTTCTGTTTAGAGCAAGGCTGTTTCTGGTGATTACAAATCTGTCATATAGAGAAGTGCTTAAGAACATGTAGACTCTGGAGTCAGACTACCTTACCTGGGTTTCAATCCTGATTCCACCAGCTTTGTGACACTGGACCTCTGTGCTTCTGTTTCTACTTCTGTAAAATGTTGTTTTGAGATTGAATGAGCTAACAGCAGAACAGGTACACACGTAAGTACTATATAAGTAGTAATAGTAGTAGTAGTTATTCTGTCCCCTCTGATACTTTTCTTTCCAAAGATTCGGAGGTTCAAATCACAGAGATGGACAACAGAGACCCCGTTTCCTGATGTGGGACCTCCTTCCCTAAATGGGAGGCAGCCCTGAGGTTGTTCCAAGAGAGAATTCTAAGACTGGACAAATGCAAAAGCTCTGCGGGTCGTGGAGTGGGGAGGCTGACAGTAACGTGGGACATTTCAGCACCATGGTTCTGACGTCTGCCCTCCTCAGGGAGCTGCTGGGCTGGAAGTGTTCCCAGAGGGGCGTCTAAGTAAGAATACGGTTATGTAGGGTCGTTGATCACAGTATGTTAGGTGACTCCTCTCACTGGGCCCTGGTCTTCCTGAAACCACTTTTCCTGTGAAAGGGTCTGATGGGTAGCAGTTCTCCTACCTGGTGTTTTTCTGCTCCACGAGACATAATCGCTTCTTTCATTTGCTCCCTTGTTTTCCCCTGGCGGACTTGGAAGTTGACTGGGAAACTCAGCTGGTGTCTTATGCCTTCCCCTGGCAGTGGAGTGCTGTGGTGGAGGGTTTTACTTAAGTATTGCAGTTGCATAATGGTCAGCCTTGGCCAGCTTTCTGAGGGGACATCAACCTGGTTGTGGCTGCAAAGAAGACTTGACTAAAAGTGCCGGTTTGGTTCATAAGGCCAGTTCTAGTCATCTCTGTACGGAAGCCAGATTTTGAGATTGAATATTGATTTTTAAAAACTTTTTTTAAGAGGAATTTTCAAACATAATCCCCACCTCCCAGCTGCAATAGTTATCAGCATGTTTCATCTGTACCCACCCACTGGATGATCTTAATTTCTTTCTAAATTGGCATCTGTGGCCGGTTAGCTCAGTTGGTAAGAGCGCGGTGCTGGTAGCACCAAGGTTGCCGGTTCGATTCCCGCATGGGCCACTGTCAGCTGTGCCCTCCTTAAAAAAAAAAAAAAATTGGCAGCAGGTAGGGCCCAAGGCTCAATTTTCTCTTGCAGCACTCCTCTTCTGCAGCTGGCCTCATTCCCACTGCAGACCTTGGCACAACCAGGATGTCTCCCTTTCGAAGGAGGGAAATAAATGTAGCTTGAAGTAGATTTTTAAAAAAACTTCTTTATTTTAAAATAATTTCAAAGTCAGAGAAAAGTTACAAGAATAGCTCAGAGACCTCCCTTATACTCTTCATCCAACTGTTAATG
Organism: Rhinolophus sinicus; assembly: GCF_036562045.2. NCBI lineage: Eukaryota > Metazoa > Chordata > Mammalia > Chiroptera > Rhinolophidae > Rhinolophus > Rhinolophus sinicus. The sequence continues at coordinate 31,561,730 of NC_133760.1, read as the reverse complement.
TTTCGATTCATTTGCTTTAACATTGTCTCTATATATACTTTTCTGAATCATTTTAGAGTAAAAGACAAACCTTGTACTTCTTTATCCTTGAAGACTTATCTATTTCCTAAAAGGAAGACTATCTTCTTACTTAACCCCTGTACAATAAACCAGATCAAGAAATTGAACATTTTTACAATGTTGTTATCTAGTTCAGATTTTCAAGTTGTTGCAGTCATGCTCATAAAGTGAATTGCCCCCCCCAGTTCAGGATTCCATTCAGGATTGTGCATTGCATTTAGTTGCCATGTCTCCTTAAATCTGGGACCAGTTCCTCAGTCTGGTTTTATCTTCCATGACATTGTCATCGTTGAAGAGTACAGGCCAGTCTTTCTGTAGACTCTCTTCACTTTGGCTTTGTCTGATGTTTTCTCAGGCTGAGATTCAGGGTATGCATTTTTTCCCCAGGAACACTCCAGAAGTGATATTGTACTTATTTCATTATTGATGATGTTAACTTCGATCATTTGGTTAAGGTGGTGTCTGCCAGGTGTCTCCACTGTAAAATTACCATTTTCTCATTTTAGCTGAAGAGGAATTGATGGGGAGATACTGTGAGACTATGTAAATATCTGTTCCTCATCATAACTTCACTTATTAGTTTTTGCATTCATTAATGTTCATTAATGACTTTTAAAAAACTTTTATTTATTTACATAAGTGTGTTTTTCCAGGACCCATCAGCTCCAAGTCAAGTAGTTGTTCCAATCTAGTTGTGGAGGGCGCAGCTCACAGTGGCCCATGTGGGAATCGAACTGGCAACCTCGTTGTTCAGAGCATCGTGCTCTAACCAACTGAGCAAACTGGCTGCCCTCATTAATGATTTTTGTCTGAATTAGTTATTACTGTGATGTTGCAAATAATTTTTTCCCCAACTGTATCGTTCCTTCTACATTTATTGATTGGCATTCTATTACAAGAAAGGGCTTCTCCTGTTCCTTTAGGTATGCATGTGTTATCAGTCTCAACTCACGGATTCTTATTCAGTTGGTTATCATTTATTACTGCCATTATTTTGACATTCAAATTATCCTTGGTTTGTCCAGTGGGTGCCTCTTCAAGCTCGCGCCTGTATTCTTTTGACAAGTCCTATCATGTTTTTCATCCCAACATAATCCTATATAGGTTGAACTTACTATATGATACAGGTAGCATTTAAACTCAAGGTGAACAATGGCATTAGGACCATGAGCTAACCCAGTGGTTTTCAAAGCATGGTTCCCAGGCCAGCACCATGCACATTACCTGGAAACATGTCAGAAATGTGAATTCTGAGGCCTTATCCTAGACCTGCAGAATCAGAACTCAGGGCCCAGCAACCTGGGTTTTATCAAACCCTAGGAGAGTGTGATGCACACTCAAGTCTGAGAACCTCTAAGCTACCACTTGGGAAAAATACAGTTAGATACCTTTGCTACAACGATCCACATGATGGTTTTCTCTATGTAATTTTTTAACCCTTTAACCCTTTACTCAGTCTGGAGTTTATTTTGGTAAATGATGTGGGATAAGGATCTAGTTGTATTGTTTCCTAAGGGGTTTTACACATTCTCACTGTTCTCATTGGAGGGAGTGTCAACATCAGGATGGGTGTATCTATTCTCACTGCTCTTTTTCTGCAAAACTTTCTTGGCTCTTGAGCCTTCATTTTTCCTGACAGACTTTATATATATATATACACATGTATGCACACACACACACACACACACACACACACACACCTATTTTGATGTCTCTATATTAAACATCATGAGCTCATACCAAAACTTCCAATTCTAATCCAACTCCACAGGGTCCTTCCTAACCTTCCTCTATTCCGTGTGAGAACCCTGCCTCTTATCATCCATATCATCACTCATTTCCTCAATTCTACAATGCGCAGGAGGCAGGTTGAGAATTGCTGTACCCAACCACTGAGATAAATGAAGTCGACTTTGAAAAGCTCCTTGTTTATGCTCTGCATTTTCTATGTATGTCTCTTTTCTTTCCCCAGGTGTGTCTCCCAAATTAAAAAAAAAAAAGCAAGCAAGCAAGCAAACAGCTCCCTATTTATTTAAAACTCTTATAAGTAGAGTTGTTATGGCACTTTACGTTCCAAGAACAGATAGGCCAGTCATGAGAGGTGCACCACCTCCCTCCCTCTTCCGTAAGGATGGAGTGTTCTGGCGGGTGGGCTGTGCATCTCACGGAGGCATGCCTGACAGACAGCGCATGCTTTTATTTTAAAGTAAACACAGTGCTGTTTTTCCAGTTTTTCGACTGAATGTTGAATAAAACCACTGATCCTTGGAACTTGAGTCAGAGGGAGAAGAGGGAAAATGAAAAAAAAATGCTCTACAGTTAAAAACAATTTTAAATTTAAATATGGAAAATTGTTCACTGTTTCTTCAGCCGAGGAGGAAGTAAGCAAGGGACAAAAGTAAAAGGCAGTATGTGACAATCCTTTAAGCTGGGAGGGAGATGCTACCATGTTTCCCTGAAAATAAGGCCTAGCCGGACCATCAGCTCTAATGCGCCTTATGGAGTAAAACTTAATATAAGACCCGGTATTATATTATATTATATATTATATTATATTATATTATATTATATTATATTATATTATATTATATTATATTATATTATATTATATTATATTATATTATACTATATTATTTTTTTTTTATACCTGGTCTTATAGTAAAATAAGACCGGGTCTTATATTAATTTTTGCTCCAAAAGACGCATTAGAGCTGATGGTCCGGCTAGGTCTTATTTTCGGGGAAACATGGCATGTAGGACATAGCTACAAACTCCAGTGCTGATGGTAGAAATAGGCCTGATGGTAGAAATGGCTAAACCAGTCTTGAAGAGCCAATTAGCTATTTTTATGAACCTGGTAAAATGCAAGATGTAGTGATTTCAATCTTGTGGAATGCTCACAGGAAATTTCTGAGAGATTTTCTCTTGTTCCCCAAATTGAAAATATTATTTTTTTCATTGTAAGAGTAACCTAATGCTCCTAAAACTGAAAATATTATTGCTGTTTTTTCTATTATTCCATGCTTACTAAAAAAAACACAAAAAACATTCTGAGTGCTTCATTGACTTCTTGATATATATGTATATATATGTATATACACACGTGTGTATGCAAATATATATATGTATATGTAAATAAATTTATTTAGTCCTCCTGTGAACCTATGAGATAGATTGTATCGCCAACCTTTTTGCTGAGGAAATGCGGGCACATGTTATATAACTTGCCCAAGGCCACGCAGTAGGTGCTGGCAGAGCTGGGTTTTAACCCAGGCCTTTTGGTCACAGAGCTTTTGCCTATAACCTCTGCATATGCTGCTTTCCAATGAAGGAGAAGGTTAAAATCACTTGAAATTCTATTATTCAGAGCTAACCCTGTTTATATTTTGTTATATATCCATTAAACTTTTTTTGGTATATAAATCATGTAGGTATGTATGTGTGTATATATATCACTTTTCTTTTTTCCAAAGTGGAAACTCACTACACATATTGCTTTGTAACTTGCTTTTTCTCACCCAATTTTTTTCTACCTCAATGAAACTAGATCATTTTTAATGGCTGCAATAGCATTTTTTTTTTTTTTTTTGGTACAAATGCACTGTAGTTTAACCAGTCTTTTATTGTTGGCCATTTCTATTTCTTTGCTATTATAAGCAAGACTTTTTTTAAAAAATTAAATTTATTGGGGTAACATTGGTTAATAACATTATATAAGTTTCAGGTGTACAGTTTTTAATACATCATCTGTATATTGTACTATATGCTCACCACCCAAAATTTAGTCTCCTTCTGTCATAATATGTTTGGCCCCTTTTACCTTCTTCACCCACCACCTACCCCCCTTCTCCTCTGGTAACCACCATTCTGTTGTCTGTGCCTAGACTTTGTTTTGTTTGTTTGTTTGTGGCTTTCTATTTTATATCCCACATATGAGTGAAATCATATGGTTCTTGTCTTTTTCCATTTGATTTATTTCACTTAACATTGTACTCTCAAGATCCATCAGTGTTGTTGCAAGTGGCAACAATATTTTATCTTTGTTGTGGCCGAGTCGTATCCCATTATATATATGTACCACATCTTCTTTATCCAATCATCCATGGAAGGACATTTAGATTGTTTCCATGTCTTGGCTATTGTGAATAATGCTGCAGTGAATATATCTTTATGAATAAGAGTTTTCAAAATTTTGGGGTAGAATCCCAGAAGATAATTGCTGAGTCATATGGTAGCTCTATTCTTAATTTTTTGCGGAACCTCCATACTGTTTTCCATAGAGGCTGCACCAATTTACATTCCCACCAGCAGTGTATGAGGGTTCCTCTTTCCCCACAAGCTTTATAACATTAGTTATTTCTTATCTTACTGATAATAGCCATTCTAACAGGTGAGAGGTGGTATCTCATTGTGGTTTTGATTTGCATTTCCCTAATAACTAGTGAGGTTGAACATCTTTTCATATATTTGTTGGCAATCTGTCTTCTTGTAAAACGTATCTGTTCAGATCCTTTTGCCCATTTTTAAACTGGGTTCTTTGTTTTTTGTTGTTGAGTTGTGTGAGTTCTTTGTGTATTTTGAATATTAGCCCCTTCTCAGAGGTGCCGTTTGCAAATATCTTCACTCATTTAGTTGATTGCCTTTTTGTTTTGTTGATGGTTTCTCTTGCTGTGCAGAAGCTTTTTAGTTTGCGTAGTTCCATTTATTTATTTTGCTTTTACTTCCCTTGCTTTTGGGGTCAAGTTCACAAAACCTCTTTGAGACCAAGCTCCATAAATTCTTACAAAGATATCTTCGCGCTCCTCTTTTCTTCTTAGGGTAGTAAATTTTTAGGTATGCAATTGCTGGGTCAAAAGGCATGTGTGTTTCCAGTTTTTTTGGTGCATGTGGCTTGGGTCTGCTGCAAAAACTGGTGTACCTGGTTCCTTTACCCTCAGCGGCACTGGGCATTGTCAACCTTTTAACCTCTGTTGGTCTGTTCAGAGGCAAAGAGCAATTTCTCTTTATTTTAATTTGCATCTCTTTTCTTTTTTCCTTTTCTTCTTGAGGAACTTCAAAGTAGCCTTTGCCCTCACTGCCCAGCTGCACTTTCCTGTACCAAGGTCCCCGGTCACCTCCATGTTGCTAAATCCAGTGTTTAATTCTCATCCTCGACTCACTTGCCTTAGAGATTGGATACAACAAATCAGTCCGTCTTTAACATACACGTTTCACTTGGTTTTCAAGACACCACACCCTACTGGTTTTCTGTCTATTTTTCTGGTCACTCTTTTTTGTTTGTTTTTTCTTTGTGGTCGTTCTTTTTCAGTCTCCTTTGCTGATTTTCTTCTTGCCAGTTTGGAAACACTGGATACCCCCAATTGGCTTAGTCCTGCATCCACTTAATTCACACCCCTTCCTTTCATGATCTAATCTAGCCTCATGACCTTAAAATTGGTTTGTGCACCTCTGCTTTGCAGCGGGTCTCCCTCCGGCTTCCCCCTTCTCAGGCAACGGTGATTCTCTAGGGCTCAGACTAAAAACCTTCGTGTTCTCCTTGACATCGCTCTTTCTGTTACAACCCACGTCCAGTCTGTCAGCAGGTCCTGCCCGCGTTACCTTCAAGATATGTTTGAGGGTCTCACCATTTCTCACCGTGACTATGGCTAATTCTATGAGGCATTATCATAGGATGGTGAGACCTGCCTGTATTGTTCTTCCACCCTCTCGTGCTCTTGCACAGGTCCTTTGCACTGGCCTTACCTTCTTCCTGAAATACTCTTCCTCATGTGTCCTCATGGCTTGCTCCCAATCTTCCCAGATGTCACCTCGGTGAGGCCTTCCCTGACCATACTGTCTTTTTAAAAAGTGTACATTCAATGAATTTGTAAAAATTTACTGAGTTGTGCAATATCCTCATGAACTTTCCTATCACTCCAATAAGATCCCTCCTGCCCATTTATAGTTCATTCCGTTCCCACCCCCACCCTCTGGCAACGACTAGTCTGCTTTCTGTCTCTGTAGATTTGCCTTTTCTGGACATTTGATAAAAATGGAATCATAATATACGGCCTTGACCAACTATCTTAATTGTGACTTTTCCTTATCCAACATTTCCTATTTCCTTTCCCTGCTTTATTTTCGTTTTAGCAGTATCTCTCTACAATACTATATATTTTGTTTATTTATTTCACTTATTGTCCTCTATAACGAGAATGCAAGCTCCGTGGGGGTAGGCATTATTTGAATTTTGTTCACTCTTGTGCATCCCTCCACCCCTGTTCCTGGAACACAAAGAAGACACTAACATATACATATATAAGTATTAGGTTAGTGAGGATGAACGTTTTTGCCACTCTGGGGAGCTCTGTGCCAGTCTCCAAATGTAAGCCTTTGTTTCATTTTCCCCCATCCGGTTGCAGTTACATCAGTGGCTACTGTTTTCTTGATTGGCACCAGATGCCAGGTGTTGGGATTTAAAACTGTCTTTAATAGTCTCTGAAAAACTCTCTTGTGTGTGTTGCTTTCCATCATCCTGCACCTCAGGCAGATATGGCCAAGCCAGAACCTCAAGGAATTCCCAAAGAAGCCAAAAGCTCCCCCCTCACCCCAACCCCACACCCTCAGCTTCTCAGAGTTACAGCCGGACCCAGTTCGTGGCTTCGGTGTCAGTGGAGAGCTGTTTGAAAGAAAAGGCCCTTTTAGTGAGGAGTCTCAAAAGTAAACACACAGGCCCCTACAACGAATGTTAAAACAGACCTGCTTTCTGTGTCACTGGCTGAGAGGCTGCTTTGTGAAACCTTACTGGAAGAAAAGAAAAGCTTTCTGTCAGGAATCCATTCTATACGTGGCCGACTCCGTGTAGCCTGGGGTTTACTGCTGCCTCTAGAGTGTTTCGTAAATGTATCAGCTTTGGAAGTCCTTCAACGTTGTGGGAACACATATTTTAGCAGAGTGATTTCACCCCTCCAAACATGAATGTAGGCCAAGGCTGTTCCCCTTTTTCTAGAGCTCTATTGTGACTTTTTGCATTTTAGTCCATAGTAGATGGTCAAGACATCTTTCCCCTTTTATTTTTGTCCTTTGTAGATGTAAGAATTTCTCAGTGTTGGACCAGGGTGTTGTGTGAGAGGAACTTTTTTGGCTCCTCTATGAGGCATTTTCATAGGATTGTGAGACCTGCCTGGAGCAGTGGAAGGGTATGAAGTTGATTCACCAGCATCACACAGGAAATCCCTTTGAGCACCGAGCTAGTGAGATACAGCGATGAACAAGACTGACAGTCCTGGAATTTAGGATCTAGAGAGAAAAATGGACAGATGTGAGACAGACAACTGGTGCAAACTGGTCCAGTTGTGACAGACATGATGGAGGAAAGTGCAGGAGGCTCTGGGAGTGTATCGCTGGGGACTTCACCGAGCCTGGGGTGGCGGGATGTCAAGAAAGGTTTGCCCAAGGAAGTGACACCAGGACTCCGGAAGGATGAGAAGGAAGAAGATCATTCCAGGTTGAGGGACCAGCATGTGGGAAACTGTGAGGCTTGGGGCATGCGTGGTGCACTCAGGTTGCACAGAGAAGGCCCCTGGGGCCAGCCAGGCCTGGGAGAGAGAATTGCTCAAGGCTGTGACCTTAAGTGGCAGGGAGGAGGCGCTCCAGCTGCGTTGTCCAACAGAAATAGTGGGAGCCACATATGTCATTTCAAATTTTCTAGTCACCACATTTAAAAGGCAAAAACAAAAATAATGAAATTAATTTTAATGATAGATTTTATTTAATCCAATATATCCAAAGTGCTATTATTTTAATATATAATAAACATAAAGAAAACTATTAATGAGATACCTTTTTTTTTTTTGGGTATCAGATTTCTGAAAACCCAATGTATCACTTACGCTCATAGCACATCTCCGTTTGGGCCGGCCATACTCCCAGTGCTCAGTGGCCATGTGTGGCTTGTGGCGCCCACGTTGGACAGAGCAGGTCTAGAGGTCAAGTTGCTCAAGGAAGACTTGGGAAACTTTTCTTCCAAATCAGGTTATTGTTAGTGTATGACTGTCCTGTTCATACATTTCTAGAAACTTCTTCCATTCCCTTTGAGCCTGTCCCACAGAGGTGTCATGCCATCTCTTTGTTATAGGCATGAAATGGTGGCTTTGCACAGAGTCCAGAATTTGTGATAGGAAAATGAGACTGTTGCCTGGATACGAGCTGTTTCCTGCCCCTTGCCAAAAAAACAAACAAACAAACAAAAAATCAACCCTGAAACATTTCATCTGATGTTTGAGCCTCTGCTTTGCGCCAGTTATTTGAGAGTGACTCCCGCCTGATTGCCCGTTCCAGTCTCCCACGTTCTCCCAGGGGAGATGCTGTGGCTGCTGGAATCGTATTAAGATCAAACTTCATTTATCTCATTGGAGTGTTTTATTTTCCCTTTTCCTTTGGTTTTCCAGGATTCTAGGAGTATTTTTCTTAGAGTAGGAGACTTATTCTTGTAGGAGAGTGGTAGAGGAGGGAAAGTGATGCTGGACCACAGTAAGAACGCCACAATTACGCAACCAGTACAGTTTGTGCCACTGTTAGAAACAGAGTGGGGATTTTCACCTTAGTGTCAGGCCCGGCCTGGGTGGGGGGGTGCTATTTATTACGTATAGGACAGTAAGGCACACATTTCTCAGAGTGATGTCTCTGTCTTCCCTCCCTTCTCCCCTCCCTAATTAATTAATGTTTGTTTTCACATGTATTAATGAATTCACTCTCTCAGAGGGGCACATTGCAGTAAAGGCTGAATTCACCCTGAATATGCCCCTTCCTCAATCCTAAAACTGGCCTCAATGGATAATTGCCTCTTATATATTTTAAAAGATTCATGGAATACATTAAGTGAAAAATTAAAAGACACAACTTTTAGGTCTAGATGAAGCCAATTTTTGCACGTGTATTTGATATGTGTGTATTTGTGCTAGTGTTTGCAGGTACTATGACTTCCTACAGAGTTGTCCACAGTGAGTTATGGCGTGGGGAGGGGATTTGGAACATGTGTGTTTATGAAGAAGGTGTCATATTTTACATTTCTGTATTGTTTGAATTTCTTATAATGAGCTTGTATTTTTTTTATTTAAGTTAATATTACTTACTGTGAAGATAATATTATATAGCTTAAATGGGAAAAAAATTTAAAACTTTTTATTGTGGAAAATCCTAAACAAAAATAAAAGTAGAAAGACTAGTATAATGCACCATCCTGCATATTACCCGCTTTTCACAACGATCAACCCATGTCCAGTTGTCTTTCATCTTTAGCCCCTACTTTTTTGGGGGTATGCTTGAAAGCAGATCTTAGACATCATGTCATTTCACTTGGAAACACTTCCATATACATGTCTAACTGATACGGAAATTAAGAAAAAAAATGTATCGACTATGTAGATAATGGAAATTAAAAAAAACCCCTTTATTTCATAATCTAACTCTTCAAGCACAACTATTATTTTTCCCTGGTTCATTTATTTCTTTGCCTCTTTACATGTTTTTACAGGGTTTGAACAATAGGGTGCATTCTATAACTTCGTTTTCTTTGTGTTTTTTTTTTAAACTGAGCTTTATAGTATGAATAGTTTTCCATGTTGTATACTCATCATAATCATTAATCCTAATCTTAATTCTGGCATAATATTTCACTCATCTGAAACTGTAATTTTTAAAAAGCCATTTTTTAAAGGGGAATTTTTTTTTTTTAAGGAAGACAATATTTTATTTTATTTATTATTATTTTTTAATTCCTCCCCCCCCCCCCAACTCCAGTTCAAGACGTTGTTTCCCAATCTAGTTGTGTAGGAATCAACTCCCTGGCCCACGCTGCTGGTATGAGCACAGCGCTCCAACCACCTGAGCCACTGGGCCGCCCTAAAGGGGAATTTTTAAAAAGCACATCTTAACCATAAAGATTCTCTTAGTTGAGTTTCTGCATTTTGCCATTCAAAGACCATTTAAAAGGCAGTTTGTTCATTGAAAGTCTGCCTATATTGTGTTTATAAACATGGCTTTGATCCTGTACAACAGGGAGGGGTGGTGTGGTCATGGGGTTTCATGAGGGCAGGGAGAATGGATGAGCTGTTATGGGTGGCCTGTCTAGGAGTAGCTGTTAATGGGTGATGAGGACTTTCCCTCCCCTTGGGGAAGGGGTGCTCTGTTGACAAGGCAGCAGTAAGTGATGTGAACTGACAGTTTATTCTAAAGACTTAACTTTCTCAGGTCTGTATTTCTTTCCCCTAAATTACTTTACATTTTTAAAAAAATATGCTAGGGCTTGACAAACTGAGATTTACCAAGATAGATGAGGCCTTTAGTATCCCGCATAAAAGGGACCCTCCGTTGACGCAAGAGAGACTCTTTGTCTACAATGTACCTTAGTAGAGAATGACTGTTATGAATAGCCAATTTTGAAGTGTGCGGGCATATGTATTTTTTTCATAAGTAAAGAAAACTGTGTGTGGCTGTATGGGCTTTGGCCGCAGATCACTGGGACCCTAAATCAAGAGAAAGAAGGACAATCATGATTGACGAATCCGTCACGTACTGAAATGAAGATGCTTGTGCCTAATCTCTCCTCCCTCTTTCCTGTGGTCGGAGGGGAGCTGCCCTTCCTCGTATGGTCTCCGTCCATGCTGTGGAGCCCACCCCTTTCTGCCTTCTCAGAAATCCTTCCCGATTTTCTTCCTACCTCTCTGACTGTTTTGTCTTCTTTGCAAGGTCACCTTCATCTGTTTATTAACTGTGAGAGTTTCCTGCTATTCCATCCTCTTCTGTGATCGCATCTCCTTCTGTGAGGCTCTTTATCCATAACCACCATGTGCAGGTGACCCACAGATTTGAAACTCCCGCCTAGACTTTTCCTCCGAGCTCCAGACCCACATGCTGTCTCCTTGTGGATATGTCAGAAACACCTCAAAATCAGCATGTTCAAATCTGAACTCATCACCTCTTCCCTAGACTTGGTCCTCTTCCAGTGTTTCATATTTCAGTGTATAGATCCCACGTTTGTCCAGTTAAGTTAGAAACCCAGGATTCGTCTTTGCTGCCTCCACCCTTCTTGCCCACCTCCTTTGCTGATCTATTTTCAGGCTCTCTTGGTTTTTACTTTTCAAGTCTGCCTACTTCTTTCATCCCCGTCTCTACTGCTCTGGTCCTTTTCTGTGGCCTCCTATCTGCTCTGCCTGTATTTACCTTTACTTTTGTCTAGTCTGTTTTCCACATTGTCAGCACAAAGCAGACCTTGTTATACCTTGATTAAAAACCCCTAAGTACTGTGGTGTTGCTCTTAGGATTGAGAAAAATTCTTCAACACAGTGGACTCACAAGGCATTACAGTGTTTGGCCACCATGTAGATCTCCTCCCCCATTTGGATCACATTCCTTTCCAGCCCCGCTCATCTCTGTTCAGTTTCCTGAAAGCATCCAGCTGACTGTGCCACAGGACCTTTGCACATGGCATTTCCTCTGCCTGGAATGGCCTTCATCCCCTACCCATCCCAAGCTGCCAGCTGTCTGCCTGAAACGTCAGATCCCAGTTGAGGAGTCATTTCCTCAGGGCACTTTCCCTGACGCCATGACCAGGCCAAGTGTCCAGCTACTCATGGGACCGTAGATCTCTGGCATGAAATCTGTTTCACAGTTGCAACTTTGTGCTCAGAAAATTCTTCTTGAATGAATGAACAAGAAAGAAAGCGGAGGAAAAAGAAAAGTTCACAAATTGCCTTTGTGAAATGAAGCTGTCTGCTCTGGAGTTGTTAGTGCAACCCCCAGCAGAGCAAAACTTTTGAGGTGATTAAGAACAGCACACAGAAGAGGCTTCAAGGCCAAGGTGGACCCTTCCTTAGACCCTGTGTTCTGGGAGGACCCTGCCAAGGTGTGAGTGACGGGAGCTGAGGGGAGGTGGGGCGGAGCAGAGTCAACACTGCTACCCCAACAAGCACTCCAGTGTTTACAACCTCATGCTGGTTTGGTAGAAAAGACTTGCTCTTGTTCGGCTCTGGGTAAGGTGGGAAGCCAAAGAGACAACTTAACAGTAAATCCTGGAAGCCTCTGGCTTCCTTTACTGCAAAGGGAACGTGAAAGAGCGTTCTCTTTAAACCTGTGGTAGACTCCAGCCTGTGTGTGTCTGAGTTATGGGGAACCGGGGAATGGGAAAGAGACTGTTTACTCACTGCCCTTCTGGAATTTCCTCTGGTTCCGTTCCTCTGTACACCAGTGTTTCACAGTTATGTGTAGAATGAACACTGATCTGTTAATGAATGCCCTGCTTATTTTCACTTTCTTTTGATGGACCTATGGGATTGTGGGCAGAGGGAGGCAGGAAGAAGGAGGTTTGTTGAGCAGCTCTGTTAAGGCCAAATCAATCACATCTTCTTTGGGCCTCTGAGACTCTTGACTCAAGAGTACTTGGTCTCCCTTAAAAGTATCCTATTTTTGTGTCTTATTTTTCTCAAGTTTCCAGGTAAATCTTTACATTTGTATTTTGAATTGGGAAGAAAAAAGTGCTTTTTCCTTTTAAAAGGTATAAGTGTGTACATGCACTTACCTTTTGGTGGTGTGGGAGCTAGAGGGACAGCAATGACAAAAGGTTCTAAAGTGGAAAGTTCTTTTATAGACTCCTGTGAAACTGTCCAGGCAGGAGTTCTGGATTTCATAACTGAATTGCATTGTAGTGGCACAGTTCGGCAGTTATGGTTTACAAAGTTTTTTTTGTTTTATTGAAATAAGGAAGGCAACGTCTATTTATCTATCCATATTAGTACCATAACACAAAACACATAAAAAAGTCCATGTCAAGAAAGGGAGAAAGTAACTCTTAGAAAAATATTAGTCATCCCTGTTGCATGGAACAGCTCTTCCCAATAGGAAATTATTAACCTGAAGCCGCTTGCAAATCTGAGGCTTTGAAGTAAGGAAAAATAAGAGTAGAAGTTATTCCCTAAGCGTCTTGACTGATATGTTTTCTACCTTTTGGTATTTCAAATTGTACATGTAATGTTGAATTCTTGTAAGTTTTTTAGTTAGTTGACAGTCAGTGTTTGTGTCTATGATGTGCTGGCTTGAAAAAATATATATTACAGAAAATGTCAAGCATACAAAAAAGTGGAAAAAATAATCCATGGATCCCTATGTGCCTGCCCCCTAGCTCTCCAGCCACGTGAGGAATGGCTGTTCCTGTTTCATCTAACTGGATTATTTTTACGTAAATCCCAGGCACATTTCATCTACAAATATTTCCGTGTGTATCTCTGAAAAGATAAGTTCTCTTAAAAAAACATTCTGCAATGCCAGTTTCATACCTAAAAAACTTAATGGTAATTATTTTAATATCATCAAATATTCAGTCAGTTTTTACATTTCCCCAGTTATCTTGCAGTTTCTTTTTTCACCACTGGTTTGTTTAAATCAGGATCCAAACAAGATTGATGTGTCTCCGAAGGGTCTTTTAACCAATAGCTTCTCCTTCCTCTTTTTATACCTTGAAATTAGTTGTTAGAGAAACTGAACAGTGTGTCCTGTCGTTGCCCACATTTTGGGTTTTTTTGTTGTTGTTGTTGTTGGGGAAGGGAAACAGGACTTTATTGGGGAATAGTGTGTACTTCCAGGCCTTTTTTCCAAGTCAAGTTGTTGTCCTTTCAGTCTTAGTTGTGGAGGGTGCCGTTCAGCTTCAAGTTGTTGTCCTTTCAGTCTTAGTTGTGGAGGGCGCAGCTCAGCTCCAGGTCCAGTTGCTGTTGCTAATTGCAGGGGGCACAGCCCACCATCCCTTGCGGAAGTCAAACCGGCAACCTTGTGGTTGAGAGGACGTGCTCCAACCAACTGAGCCATCTGGGAGCTCAGCGGCAGCTCACCTCAAGGTGCCATGTTCAATCTTAGTTGCAGGGGTGCTGCCCACCATCCCTTGCGGGACTCGAGGAATTGAACTGGCAACCTTGTGGTTGAGAGCCCACTGGCCCATGTGGGAATTGAACCAGTAGTCTTTGGAGTTTGCTGAATCGTGGCTTAACATGTTCCTCTGTCCTTCTGTGTTTCCTTTAAACTCATAAGTCGATATAGAGGTTTGATCTAACCTGGGTTCTTTTCCTTTCCTTTTTGATGCGGTGGCGTGTGCTTCCATCAGAAGGCACCTAATGTCTGCTTGTCTGTCTTGGTATGCTGACTTTTGAAGGGATTTCCTGGCATGGTCCTTGTGAATTTCTAAATTCGTTTCTCCTGTATTCTAATATCCAGCCCTACTGCTGTCTGTTGATCTCTGTAAAGCAGTGTTGCAAGGTATTGGTAACCAATGGGTACTTAGAACAGAATAGAAGGGCACAGACCAAAGAAGTGTGTCTGCTGATTGCTGAAGTTAGCATGAGCTCAGGACTTTGGCCTTCTTGGTAGAACTAAAGTCTCTTGCCAGTGGAATATTTTCATTATATATGTTCCATTTGGTTGTAATTGAATCTGACTTCCTCTAGCCATGCTGTAAGTTGGCGCGTTTTTCAGCCCCTGCCTATGATTTTGCCCAAAGCTTTGATTCCAAGAGACTGGTGGGTCTGTGGGGGCTTGGCTGATGTGCTCTGTGGGATGGGGGCGGTCACGCACTTTCCTAACATGTGTCACGGAGGAGGCCAAGGTACAGTCTCCCTCAGGCACCGTGTTCCCGGAAGACACTGCCATTGGCTGGCCCAAGCCACCCTGTGCGGCAGCCTGGGATGGTGCAGTGACCTCCTACCTGGTCTTGTCTGCTTCAGCCCTTGCTCCTCCTGCAGCTGGAGTGATTGTGTTGCATTGGGAGTCATGCCCCTTCCTTGCTCAGACCCCTCTAACGCCCCTGATCTCATGCAGAGTAAATGCCAGAGCCCTTGCTGGGGCTCTGGGGCCTTCCCTGTGGGCTCTGGTTACTGATTCCTCTCATCTCCTCCTTCTCCCTTCCCTCATCCTTTCCAGCTACACCGCCTCCCTGCCATTCCTGCTAGGCACGCTCCCACCTGGGGCCTCCTTCTCTGTCTGCCTGGAGTGTTCTTCCTGAGACCTACACGGCTCCCCTGCTCATCCTTCTTTAAGTCTGCTCAGTTATCATCTTCCAGCGAGACTTTCTCAACACCACACACCCTCCTCCCACCTCTAGCACTCTCCATCCCCTTGCTCATTTCTAGTTCTCTCTCCCTGTCTCCCTCGCACCCGCCCTCCCTCCTGCATTTGCCATCTTCTAACAGGTTCTGCAGTTGGCTTTATAAAACCATTGCTTATTGTTTGTTTCTCCCAACTAGAATATAAACACCCAGGAGCACAGATTTTTGTCTATTTTGTTCCTGTTGAATCTCTGTGACTAGGGTAGTAGGTGCCCAACACACATACGTGCTACAGCAGGGCCGGTCAAGGTTGGGAGGAGCTGGTGAGCTTCCTGTGCTGTATCCGATTCTAGGCATGGACATCGACCTACTACACCCATTTTTTCCCACCAGTTTCTTGAGTTTTGAGCAGTGCCTCAAAAGGCAGTAGGAAGACCAGCTTAAAGAGAAAGGCCCTTTGTAGAGTTGTCAGCGTGGCTGTAGTGAAACCTGAGGGCCCCAGAGGCGAGGTGGCTAATGCTGCTATTTATAGCTCAGATTCCAGTATATGTTTTCCAGCCACACGTACTCCTTTCAGCCTCCCCTGTATGCTCAAGTCTGTCACTCAATTAGCTAATGGCTTCTTTAGTCCCATTATGCATTGTAGGGCTCCCCTGGCTCAGCTTTTTCTTTTTTTTAAAAAGAGAATAATGGGGTGTTCTGTTCTCAGAGGTTTAATTTTTTAATAGCCTTGCCAATTAAAAAAAAACAAACCCTTTCCAACTTTTTAAATGAAATTTTCAAACATACAAAAGAATGGAAAGAGTAACACGATGAACACCCAGATGCCCCCCACTTAGATCCAACCCTTGTGACCGTTTGCCGTGTTTGTTTAATTGATGTATGTGAGCCTGGGAGTGTGTGCACTTTTTCCATGAACCATTTGAAGGGACATTGAAGATATCATGGTACTTGAGTCCTAAACGCTTCAGCCTGTTCTCCTATAAAACCATCCGAGACTAAGTGCAGGTATCATCCTACTCTTCTCTTGCGTCTCCTAAGAATAAGAACATATGTGTAGAAAGCCATAGTGCCATTACTGCACCTAAGAAAAGTAACAGTAGTTTCAGGCATTATTAAATATACAGTCTGGATGCAGATTTCTGCAATTGTCCCAAGAATATTTTTTTTCAAACCAAGGTTTAGTTGGAATTCTCACTTAATGTTCGGGTTATATTTCTTTTAAATCTAGAAGAATCTCCTTCCTACCGCCCCCCCCCCATTTGTTTGTTTGTTTGTCTTTCCCCAAAGAAACATATTTAATAACACTGACTTTCTGAAGAGTCCAGGAGAGTTACTGATTAGATGCACCATAATCTGGATTTTTCTGATTGTTTCCTCATAGAATCATAGAATTTGTTTCTTCGATCCCCTAATTTCATGTAAACTGGGAAGGCGGTTTAAAGGCTTGATTGGATTTAGTCAGTTCTTTTGGCAAGAAGCCTTGCAAAGTGACGTTGTGGACTTCGTATTGCTGCTCCTCGGGAAGCATGTGGTGCCAGCTGGTCGCGCTCGTAGCCACACTCAGTGTGACGCTCGGGTATCATAGTGGTGGCAGAGATCTCTCCAACTCTCTCTTTTTTAGTGAATAGGACAGTGGATGGTTATGGCCTCAAAAGTTTAAAGAAGACAGACCTCCCCCCTCCCCGGCTCTTTCTGAAGGTCAAGTGTGTCTCAAAGAGTTGCCAGGGAACGTGTGAGCCTACAAGTGTGTATAACGGTCTGTCCTTGTGCTGGTTATGTGGCTTTCCTTGGAAGAGTTTGTAGAGTTTGTCGCCGCAGCCCGAAGAAGCTCAGAAAGGTCAAAAGAAGAGTGACTACAATGAACAAGGTAGACCAAGAGAAATTGGGACTCTTCAGCCTAAAACGGGAAAGTCCACAGGGAGATACTAAAAATGACAGCTTCTTCGTTGCTTCCTAGGTACCGTTTAATTATTACAAGTGTCCTCTGAAAAGTGTGATCTTACCACTCCTCGTTTTACAGGGAGACCATTGGTCACATTAATTGGAGTAATGCTGCACAGCTACTAGGTAGCTGGCCTGAGATTTGCACCCCCTCTATCTGTCTGGCACCTGCCCTCAACCTCCGTGCTATGCTAGGGATGTAGGCCCTGGATCTCAGCATAATAGAGAGACACTCTTAACTTTTTTTTTTTTTTTTTTTTTTTTTTAGCAATAGTAGGCATTATCTATTATCCTGAGACATTATCTCAGGGTTTCAGTGGGCACAGATTTGGGGGCGGCCTAGCTGGGCAATCTGGCCTGGGATCGCTCATGAGGTTGCAGCTGATATATTGGCTGGGCTGCAATCCTCTGAAGGCTAGATGGGGGCTGGCGGCTTCACTTCCTAGGTGGCTCATTTGCATGGCTGGCAAGTGGTCCCAGTGGTCGTAGGACCTCATTTCGTTCCCTCACTCCTAGTCTTTTGAAGGAACTTATTTTCAGATTACAAGTGTTATTTTATAGAAATATTTGGAACTCACCAAGCCTCTCAGTGAAACTGACTGAAAATACCAATGGACTCAAAAGGATTTGGAGAGATCCATTGCAGGGAAGAGAGGTTAAGGGAAGGCAGAGATGCTTAGGAGAACTTGAAAACATAAAGGGTAACTGGTCCTTGAATTGATCTAGATTTTTTTTTTTCCCCCTAAGTTAACGGCTATGTCTGTTTCTTGGATTTGGGGCAGGCTTTTTAGTGGGGTGTGGTTGTTTCTAGGAAGTGCTCATGGAGATGCTTATTTATACATACCCTGTACTGTTCTAGAAAGCCAGTGAGATAGCTTATAATACATTAGTAACTAAGAGATAAAGTGAAGTGGTGGCTTGGTGGGTGGTGGGAGTATGTGGCACTTTCCTGGTGTGGCTTTGTAAGATGTGGGGAGGCGTGGAAGGACGGCACACCCTTTGGAAATCCTCATAAACACTGCTCTCTCTTGGTAATTGTTGAACGGCCCTGACCTGGAGGTTACAGCTCCTGAGCGGTAACTGGATGGAAACTATTCCCTGTGGCCAAGCTTGGTGGTGGGGGTCGGGTTGTGTTTGTAGTAGTTGCCAGCCCACCTAGGGCTTGGGGCTTCTGCCTCGTGCCAGTTTGTTCTGTCTGTCTGCTGTGGTTTCCCAATTCTTCTTGTTTGCCCATAGGGCTGACTTTACCTAGTGTTGTGTGGGCTCGGTGACTCTGAGCTGCCTTCTCGCCTCGGTCATAAAGCCAGGTGTCTCTCCTTACAGGACTAACCCAGGCCCATGTGACTATGGCGCTGATTTGCTTGTGTTGAACGTTATTTGTTTAAACATTGTTTTCCTTATTTCAAAATGAAGTATCTTCAGGAATGAAATTTTTTTTTTTTTTTAAGAAAATACTTTTTAACATAAATAAGAAAAGCATAAGCCTCTACAGTCCTTCTAGAGATGACTCTTGATGACATTTCCTCAGGATCTCCTGATCTATTTCACTTTTTTTTTGCCCCCATTCTTTATATTGATAACTGCTTGTGACTACTTTCTTCCTGTGTATGCCATCAGTATCTCTACTCTTCTGTTATGGTCTTGTGAGTATAAGCAAACAAATAAATAAGTAATATAGAAACTATGTAGCTAACCTAATGATCTAAAATGTTTACGAAGAAAGAGTGTAGCCTTTCTCACCAGCTTCATACAACAATGGTGACAATTAGACATTCCTTCCCATTCTTTTTCCCATGCCACGAGACATACTTGAAGATGCAGGAAAATGTCGCGAGGCAAGCCAGGGTTAAATGAAGTGAGAGCTTCTAACTTACAGAATCTTAACTCGGGGTGCATTTTCTTTCTTCCATCCTTGTTGTCTTTTGTGTCCAACAGTGGAGAACATGCAGCTGACCCTGAACCTGCAGACAGAGAACAAAGGCGGTGTTGTCTCGGGTGGTGAGCTGACAATTTTCCTGGACGGGCCGACTGTTGATCTGGGAAGCGTGCCTAATGGCAGTGCTGTGACAGATGGTGAGTGCCGCCCTGCTCCCCCGGGGTGGGGCGGGGGCTAGGAAGAGGTGCCCAGAGCTTGGTTCTCTACCAGGTACCTAGGTTTGGGTACAGCTCAGCCAGCGCTGGCCCATCACTAGGGCGAGCACTGGGTCTTCTTAGCTTGATCAAAATCATGAAATGAGTTTTCAAGGACAGCTTTCTGATAAAGGACCAAAATAAATGTCAAGTCTTTGTAAGTATGTTGTTTGGTTTGAGAGCAGAGAAAAACATTTTTTCATCCCACATGGACTGTGGAAAAATAAAATGTCTTTATTAAATATTGCTTGGGCCCATTTTTCTTCTTCCCAAGACAGTTAACCTTCCTGGGGAGTGTGAGGGTGTCTTTTATGAGAAGGTATTGGTTGGGAAAGGGGACTTGCTGTCTTATTTAGAGAGTCGCATTAGCAAACTACAGACAGAAGCAGGGAATTTAGAGAGTGTCTCCCACTCTGCCCTGGATGTGTTTCTTTTGATCTTCTGGTCTGAAATTAGTCACCTTTGGATCGAGCAGGAAATTATTTCATGAAGTCTGAGGTTGGAGATGGGTTGGGTTTTCCATAATTTTTCTCGTTAAATGTGATGTTAACTATGGTACTTTCCAGGCCCCAAATAGACTTTCTGTAGCTTCACGGGGGTGAAATTTGAATTCTAATTCAAGGGCAGTTGGGTGAAACCTCGGTGATGGTTGGGCCTTAACTGGAGACTCCTCCCTCAGTTGGACTGAATGGTGCCTGGGTATTTTGGGGACATGGAGAAAAACAGGCATCGTTCACTCCTTCAGCACGTATCCATAATTGAGCATAATTGAGCACCTGGTATGTACTAGATCTTGGACTAGGTGGTAGCCAGGTGTCAGGGGCAAAATTCCCATGGTCTGTGTTTCCAGGAGCTCATACTTCACTTGGTGGGCAGGGGTTGCTAGACATCAAACGAGTAAATGCATAAATAATTATATAAGTATAATTGTGGCAAACGGTGTGGAGGAAAGGTAGTGGGTGATACGTGCTTCTTGTACTTTAGGGGGATCTCATCTAAAGTGGGAGGCCTGGGAAAGTTTCTCTGAGGAAGCTGAGACCTTCTGAAGTAGGAAGAGTGGAGACAGGCCAATGTGGGAGTGTGGGGTAAATGGCTGGCTGCATAAGAAGTGGAGGGGTCTCATGTGCAGAGGCTCTGAGGTGGGAGTGAGCTTGGCTTGTGCTGGGAATAGAGGCAGCCAGGATGGCTGGATAGTGGGCAGCAAGAAGGAGAGTGGTGGAAGGATAGGCCACAGAGGCAGGTCGGCTCAGATCACACAGCCTTGAAGGCCCTGCTAAGGATTTTGAAGCCCATCCAAAGAAGCAGAAAGCCGTTGAAAGGTTTTTAACAGAAGAGTATCATGATTTGATTTCAGTTGAATGTGATTTGGCTTTTTAAAAGCTCTCTGGTTGTGATATGGAGAAATGCCCCAATTTCTTGCCCCCACTTTGCATGGTGAGCGTCTGTTCTTTGTCTCATGTGGTGTAGCTGAAGTTAATTTAATGTGTAAGGCAATGTGCTTTTGAGGGCCTTAGATCTTCTAGAAGGTCTTGGAAAAGGTCTGTTTCCCTCTGATCAGATCTCACCCTCAGTCCCCATTCCTTCTCATGCTGGTGTCTGCATCTTGTTAGATGCTCTATATCCCGTAGTGGTGGGTAACTAATACACGGGTGGTGAGCTTGTTCCACATCTGCAACAAGGGCTGAGCTTCTTAACATTTCTGTCTTGTGATGGATCCCCTTTCTAGGGTCACAGCCACCTTTGAGAGAATCCAGTGGGACAGCTGTCGCTGCAGAGAACCGGCACCAGCCCCCTAGCACAAACTGCTTTGGCGGGAGATCCCGGTAAGACCCCCTTGTTGGTGAGGAGGAGCCGGGGAGATGCTTAGAGTTCTGGAAAACACACTGGGAAGTGGCGAGGAGCAATTTATGTTAGAAACTGGTAGAAATTTCCAGAGAGCTTATACGTCACTGTAAAGGAGGCCCAGAGGGTAGTAGAAAACTCAGGATTCTTGGAAGGGTTGGGGGTGGCGTGTCAGAGTTGGTTGTTTGGGTAAGAGGAATTGTTGAACAGAACTTGACTGCTTTTTTACACATCAGGTGCAGCAGCCAGTTAGTCTTCCAGGATATACAGAGAAATGTTTAGAGCAATGGTTCTTTGTGTGAAGTTTTCTGTCGGTGCATTCCTATTTTGGGGGGTGATCCATGGTTCCCTGCGGAGTATGGGTTAAGACCTCCCGTACTTAGAGTCTGAGTTATATTATACTTGTCATACATATCACGAATGACTTAATTTTATTTATTGACATTCCCATTTTATACCTGTGTTAATGTGCAAACTCATTTTCACGGCAACTAAATTCCAAGGCAGGAGAATAGTTTCGAGTGTATCAGAGAGATGGGAAGGGGTTTGGGAACCTGTTTTTATTGTTTATTACAATGTATAAAATACCCAGGCGTCTTAAGGGAAAGAATCACATGGATGTAGTTTGTAAATCTTTATTATGTGCGCAGAATAGGTGAGTAACTGCTAAAAATCTTCCTAAACAAATCCCAGGGAGTGGGGAATAATGCTTTGAGAAACAGAGTATGATGTCAGCCAATATCCACAGCCTCTGGAGCGATCCCTCTGAGGACGGCCATCAGCCTCTCCGGATTTGGTTGTTTTGAGGGTTTGTGAGGTTTCAGTGCCTGGCAGGTAGCAGGAGCAAGAGAGGGTTGGGTGTTTGGATCTTTTCTCTGCAGCACAGAAGTAGAGGTGCCATTTCTCTGTCCTCTTTTCTCCAAGCCTCTGCAGAGGTGTTGCCTCACACGCTAGAGATCAGTTGCCCATTTTTGTGACTCGCTAGATGACTTACAAGTTGGAATAAAGAGTCAAGTCTCACAGGGTCAGGACCAATAATGTAACTGGAAAATCCGTGTCCACAAAGAAATGATGGGCACAGAGAGCTGGAGAAAACAGAATCTTCAGTGGCAAGTAGCTGGCAAAGAGGAACCCCTCAGCATTCCTCTCTCT
The DNA here is from genome assembly GCF_036562045.2 of Rhinolophus sinicus. Taxonomy (NCBI): domain Eukaryota; kingdom Metazoa; phylum Chordata; class Mammalia; order Chiroptera; family Rhinolophidae; genus Rhinolophus; species Rhinolophus sinicus. The sequence continues at coordinate 31,539,537 of NC_133760.1, read as the reverse complement.
GAGAATGAGGCCTTCTCAGTGTTGGCGCTAGTAACGGCCATCTGGGCCTTTTAGCCGACTTGGAAAGTTCGTGCCAGACACAACTGATACCACTTATTTTGGGGCTGGAAGGTAGAATCCAACTCTTAAGAAGTTTGAACTAAAGTTATTGGCCTATTTATTGGTCTCTGAAGTTCTCTAGTTGATAGACCTTGAAATTCATACACTGTATCCCAATAGCCCATCTTTGTTGTTTGTGTTGAGGACTGTTGGCTGTTAAAACAGCTGCTAGACTTCATGCCATAACACATGATAGGCATTTAATGTTCGGTAATTATTGGTGGGCAGACTGCTTTCCAGCTATTTTATTTTTTTATTTTTATTTATTAAAAAAAAATTTTTTTAAATTGGGGAATATTGGGGAACAGTGTGTTTTTCCAGGACCCATCAGCTCCAAGTCATTGTCCTTCAATCTAGTTGCGGAGGGCACAGCTCACTGGCCCATGTGGAAATCGAACTGGCAACCCTGTTAAGAGCTCACGCTCTAACCATCTGAGCCACTTGGCCACCCCCTTCCAGCTATTTTAAGTGTAGGAGTCCTGCTCCGTCTGCCTCGCTACTGTAGCATTTTCCACACGTGGCCTCTGAGTTTTCACAGCCCTGGCCATCTAAGAATTTCGTCTATGTTCAGGTGAAACCTGCTGCCACTCAGCAGCAAACACTTGTGAAAGTGTCACCCAAAGAACCTCCGTCCCCCGTTTCTGCTGCCTTGGACGAGGTCAGTGTTGAAGTGTGCACGCAGGTAATCACAGGGCAGTTGGTGGGAAGAGAGTGTGGGCGTTGCAATCAGATGCAATCAGGTGGAACCCTGGCCTGTCATTGACTTGCTGTGTGATACTGGACAAGTCACGGAACCTCTCTGGGGCCTCTGTTTTCTCAGGTGCAAGATGGGGACGTTACCTTTTCTCACAGGGTCATTGTAGGAATTTGCTGAGATGAGGTGTATCAGTGTGAGGGCCTTGCACACTGGGAGTGCTCAGCGAAAGTGGCAGGGGTTTTCTTTTGCACCCCCCCACCCCCACACACACCTGGGAAGTGCAGCATCACTGAAACATCACGTCAAAGACTAGTTAAGAGGGTGATGAATCAAACTCTCAGGATTCAAGGACAATCCTCTGCTGTCCTTGTTTCCTGGGGCAGAGAGAATGATGGGCTTCTGTCTGCTGCCTCCCAGACTAAATATTTAGCTTTCGCTGTTTGAAGGGGAGATTTTTCTTGGACTTGGGTGCTAGTCACCATGATCAAAGGTGCTCTGATGTGCCTGTGAAGGTGAAGATTGCAATGTCAAAATAGCCTTTTCCTCTCCTTGCCCCTGCCTTATTAGCCGTAGAACTGGCATCAGGCAAGGGTTTTATCTCAGGGGTTCATCTACCCAAATTAACCTAGCAAAGGCACCTTTGGCTTGCTGAGCTCTAGCTTTCAGTGAAAGAAAGAGAGAGAATTCCCACTCTTTAAGAATAATCGAGTGAAACACCTTTAGTTATTTTACCATCTGTTCTGCCACATGGATTTGCCACCAACAACTCACGTGACATAGATTTTTGTAGACAGATTATATTAGTACATAGTCAGTGGGTCTGGTTGATTCAGGAAAGTTAATATCACAAATAGTCCTACAATTAAGAACTGTTCCATAGTAAACATGGGGTGAAAGATAGTTACATCAATGTGGTAGAATCTTGGAAATGTAATGTTGAAAAAGAGAAGTAGGTCGCAGGAAAAAAATGTACAATATGATGTAATTTGTATAAAGTTAAAAATGTAAAACTAGACCATATATGTTTTTTATGGTTACCGTCATAGGTAGTAAAACTATAAAAAATGGAAGAGAATAATTAACCCTGAATTCATGTGAATGGTTGTCATTGTAGGGATGGAGATGGGTATAATGAGGAAAAGACACACAGAAACTTCTAGGTGCTGGGAATGTTAATCCTTAGCCTAGGTCGTAGGTCCCCGAGTGTTTGTCTTATTGTTCTTCTTTAAACTGAATATATATTTAATGTCTTCTTTTGTTTACATGGTATATATATTTCACAATAAAAAATAAACAAGTGTCATCTACCCACTTCAGAAAACTGAACTGCGGTGGAGAAATTGTTTGCTATCGAGGCAGACAGATTTCAGAATTCAGGGTTTCCCCAGGCTCAGTAATGACCACTTATTTCTGTTCTGCCCAGGCTGTCTGTATAGCAGCGTAGCCAATGATTCTAAGCTGGTGCTCCTGTTGGCCTTGTACTCTTGTCACTTAGAAATCTCAGGTCTGAGGATTCAGTTTGGGAGGTGGATGGGGGAATGGGTTCCAGATGAAAGCTGGTCACTGCCAGATAATGTGTCAGAACAGAACTGATCTTGGCGGCCTGAGAGGGTGGTCTAACACCATTTGGGGTTTGATTGGAGAGGGGACGATTATGTGGCGTACCCAGGATTCTGTCTGTCGCTATCCCATCCTGCCCTGTGTCCTCAGCCCATGTTCCTTATTCCAGTGTAATAGTGGAGAGTGCCCGGTGTTAGGGAGCCCCCTGGCTAGTTGTGCTAGTTGGCACAGGGAGTACCTACCACACCCTTTAATAATCCCCCAGTGCTTATTTTATTTTGCTGGAATGAGGGCTGGCTTTGGGAACTGTGCCTAAGTCAATCCAGGTTTTGAAGATCTAATGTGTGCCTGGTATTGTGCACACATTGCACAGGGCTTGCCAGAAGCGCTTTCCACAGCGAGTTCACAGTCTTTGAGATATACAAGATGTATATGAAACAGGCAAATGAAACTGAGAACTGGGGCAAGTTCAGAGAGAGAAGAAATCAGTGTGTAGAGAGCAAAGGCCTGAGGAGAGAGTGGGCAGGAGTTTGCAGAGAGACTGTCCATTGTCCGTTCAGTACAGTAGACCTTAGGGTCTAATTAGTGAACTAGAGAAGCTAACAGTAGGGTCCATAAGGGGGCAAAAGAACCCAGCAGAGCGGATCCACGCTGCTACTGGCAGCTCTCTTCCGAGTTACTGTTAGGTTAGAAATGGTTGTGAAATTCCACACTGAAGAGTGGAAAGCCAGGATGTGCTCAGTCCCTCTTTGGTTTGCTGATTCTTCGTCACCTGTGATTTTTTTTCACCCACTCTCCAGCTATTATATGAAATCAGGGAGTGAAGATGAAATCAACTAACGATGAAACCCATAGGACTGTCTGCTAACGATGCTGGTCCTCCAAGCACAGCCTTAAGATTTCATCTGACTTGAAAAACTAGCTCCTCAGTCTAGAATCCCTGTTGATTTTCCAAAGTCAGACTGGGAAAAGGTACAAAAAGATGGAAGAACGTGTTGAATTTGCTTTCAAGTTCATAAAGTTTTTCATTAATAGGTCTGAAAACTATGAAACAGATCTTTGGGGGAAAGCTGTATAGAGGGGCTTAAACAATTCTTCCGAATGCATTTAAGTTATTTTGTGTAGGAATATATGTGAGTATGCATGAATGTGTGTGCACGTGTGTTTGGTCTGAAGGGCTAGAGACCTTGAATTTACCTACGTCCATCACCAGCTGGTTTAGCATTGGCCAGTGTTGGTCAGATCTGGTTTTTTTGTTTTGTTTTATTAAATTTTATTGGGGAATATTGGGGGACATTGTGTTTCTCCAGGACCCATCAGCTCCAAGGCCCGTCAGCTCCAAGTTGTTGTCCTCCAATCTAGTTGTGGAGGGCGCAGCTCAGCTCCAAGTCCAGTTGCCATTTTCAATCTTTAGTTTCAGGGGCGCAGCCCACCATCCCATGTAGGAATTGAAACAGCAACCTTGTTGTTGAGAGCTCGGGCTCTAACCGACTGAGCCATCTGGCCGCCCAGGTCAGATCTGTTTTTTAACAAGTTCCTCACTGTGATTCTTTTACATGTGGAAGTTTCAGACCCCGTAAGAGAGAGTTTGCATCCACCCTCCTTTTGTTTTTGTCTTGCGTGGATGAAAACATATCATATTTATTGACTCCCCTGCCTTGGCATTAACGACTTCTGAAGATTTAAAAGAGGTGTAATCTCAGGGACGTACAAAGCCCCAAGGTCTCTGGTGAGCTCTAAATAGCTCATCAGCTGTGTCTGCAGACAGCCTAGCCCAGAAAGGAAAGAAAAATAAACTCAACCAGGCGTGATTCTGCTGGGAACACTGCTGAGAGTCCTGGGAGGGCCAAGGGGTACTGGGAAGCAAAGCTAATGAGGGAAGAGGGACGGGAACTGAGCCTCGGGTGCTGGGCTGTTCTCGCAGTCATTGTTGGCCACCAGCGACTCCTTCAGTTGAGATGACTAAAGGCTACTTGATTTGGAACTGCAATTATTTGGAGATGTTGCCCTGTCAGCATGAAACTAAATTAAGCACCTTTACAGTTTCCATTCAGGCTTCCACTCAACAGCTTTTACTTAAAATCTGGCTATTGCCTACTTACGATTGCTGGGGAAGAGGAAGGAGTGAGAAAAGGAATAAGTGTAATTCCTGTATGCCCTGAGTGATCCCTGAGGCACAGTCCCTGCCCACGAGGAGCTGATAGCACTCTCTTCCAAGCAGCTGGCTTATATGGAGTGGGGTGGAAGCTGGACCAGAGCCCCACTGGATTCTCAAAGCCAGACACTGACAAGTAATCATGGGGATTAATTACACGTTCGTTTATACACTAATGTATGCATTTTTCACTAATTAAAATGGCTTCTTATACATTATTATGCATTTGTTTATTCAGGTCTATTTATTTCATAGGTATTCACTGGTCATTTCTTCTCTATTAGCCTAGAGAGGTGTGATGTGTGCCACAAAGCTGGTTAGGAACTTCTCATGAACTACGAGAAAGTAGGGTAGATACCTGCCGTTGAAGGCAATATTCGTACCGTAAACATGAATGCTAGTACCATAAACATGGTGGTGGTGAGTACACCTGCAGGAGGAAGATAGTGGAGAGTTGACCTAAGACACAGGCCTGAGCTGTACTTCGTAGGAGTTTGCAGACCAGTGAAGTGGGGGTGGGGTAAGTCACTCCAGGCAGAGGGTAAGCATGGGTAAAAGCAAGGCAGAAGTTGGCCTATTCAAGGAAATGCTAGTCATTTCGTAATGTTAATACAGGAGGCATTCAGGATGATGGCTGGAGCAAACTATGGTTCACAGGCCAAAGCCAGGCTACCACTGGGGATGTTTTTTTTTTCCTTTCTTTCTTTAAGAGCAGTGTTAGGTTTACCGCAAAATTGAGCAGGAGGTACAGAGATTTCCTGTGTATCCCTGCTCTCCCCACCCCAAGCCTCGCCTGCTATCACCATCCTTCACTAGAGCAGCATATTTGTTACAATTGATGAACCTACATTAACACATTATCTCCCAATATCCATTGTTTATATTAGGGTTCACTCTTGGTGGTGTACATTTCATGGGTTTTGACGTATTTATGATGACATTTATCACCATTAGAGTGTCGTACAGAGTAGTTTCACTGCCCTGAAAATCCTCTGTGCTCTGCCTATTTATCCTCTCTTCCTCCTTACCTCCTGGCAACCACCGATTCTTTTAAAGTCTCCATAGTTTTGTGCCTTTTCTAGGATGTCATACAATTGGAATCATGAAGTATATAACTCAGATTGGCTTCTTTCACTTAATAATATGCATTTAAATTTCCTCCATGTCTTTTCATGGCTTGCTAGCTCATTTCTTTTTAGTGCTGATTAATGTTCCATTGTCTGCATGGACCACAGTTTATTTATTCACTCACCTCTTGAATGACATCTTGGTTGCTTCCAAGTTTTGGCAGTTATGAATAAAGCTGCTATAAACATCCATGTGCAGGTTTTTCTGTGAACATGTTTTCAACTCCTTGGGTAAATACCAAGGAGAACAATTGCTGGATAATATGGTAAGTATATTTAGTTTTATAAGAAAATGCCAAACTATCTTTTCGAAGTAGCTGTACCATTTTGCATCCTCACCAACAATGAATCAGAGTTCCTGTCGCTCCAAATCCTCACCAGCATTCAGTGTTGTCAGTGTTCAAATTTTGGCCATTCTGATAGATGTGTAGGGGTATTTCATTGCTGTTTTAATTTGCATTTCCCTGATGGCATATGATGTGGGGTATCTTTTTATATGCTTATTTATCATCTATGTATCTTCTTTGGTGAGGTGCCCATTTTTCAGTCGGATTGTTCCTTATTGTTGAATTTCGAGAGTTCTTCATATAGTTTGGGTAATGGTTCTTTATCATACGTAGCCTCTTGCAATTATTTTCTCCCAGTCCATGGCTTGTCTTCTTATTCTCTCAACCATCTGTTTTTGTAAGTAAAATTTTATTTGAATACAGCTATACTCATTCATTTACATATTGTCCATGGCTACTTTGATGCTACAATGGCAGAGTTAAGTAGTGAGAGAGACTGTGTAGTCTAAAATATTTGCCATCTGACCCATTATAGAAAGTTTGCTGACCCTGCTGTAGGAGATGGTAAGAAGGTAAGACTGGTTTACAAAGAGTCTTTTATGCTTTACTGAGGAATTTAGATTTCGTTCTTTGGAGATTTGGAACCGCTGAATTCTGAGCAAGGACGTAATTTGCTATTTCTGTGGTAAATTATTCAGGAAAGTATCTGATGGATGAATTTGAAGTTGTATCAGTTTGTGTTCATTACAGGCAACCGAAACCACTCTAGGTATTTTGAGCAGAGAGAGATTTAATATGAAGAATTAGGTGTTTACAAAAGTCATTGGATGGGCTGCAGAAACAGAGGTGAGTCCTGCCCCCATCTTTAGTTTCAAGGTCACAGCCTTGCAGCTGCAGTCGAGTCGAGATGTCAGAAAACTGCTGCTGCCCCTACCACCACCTTACACACAGGAAGCTGGTGTTTAAGCAGTGAAGCATGGGGTCTGTGAGAGCCCCCGCCAGTCATCACCACCACAAGAAGAATGGTTTCTGCCTTCCTTCTGCTTTCCAAATCTCCTGCAAGAGCTTCTGATTGGTGCACCCTAAATCACTTCTAGAACCTCACTGCAAGGGATTCAGAGAGTCTTCTTGCCCTAGTGAGTGGGCAGGAGAAGGGAGTCATGTGGAATAGAACAGCGTGGGCATTCTTACACAGTGAAGGTTGAAACTAAAATCAGGGACCAATAAGAGGACTGTTGTTATAGGAACTAGTGAGATAGGAATTGATGACTAGCCTTGGGCAGTGTCAGACTAGATAGGAGACAGAAATGTCTGGGCAGTATAATCACTGAGCAGGACTGGGTGACTGACAAATGAGACAAGGAGAAGGATGAAGCGAGGGGACTCCCAGGCTGTTGGCTTGTGGTTATTCCTGGAGTATAAATGCAGGAGAGGAGGCGCTTATGAAGCTGTCACTTTAGTATGGCATCCCCCATAATGGTTGGGATTGGTGTTTAGCAGGATCTATGGAACAAGTGGTTCTGTGTGGCTCTGGGGCAGAGTCGTTCCTCTGAAAGTGTCTCCGCAGGAGGAGGAAAGTATATCCACAGTAGGAAGAGTTTAAAAGAAAACTTGAGAGATACAGAGCAAAATAAAATGCATTCCTGACATTGAACAGCGGAGCCAGTATAAGGGTCACCACAACTGAGTGATATTTCTACTTTAATCATATCTGTATCTGAATTCTAGGACTTCTCAGTCCTAGAAAATTGTGATTGAAAGGGAACGAATTTAGAGAGAACCAAATAAAAAGAGTAAGGGCCTTGGAGAAGTGACTTTTTAGTTATGGGAGCTTGGGTAGCTTGGGTATGTGATGATGGAAGATCAGAACAAAACTGCAAATGCTTTGAACAGATAGGGATGGCGGGGGAAAGGGTTGCTTAAGCCATGGTGTTTGTGGCTGTGGTTTGGTATGATGAGGTTAGATTTTTCCTTTCAGGATTCTGTTGGCACTCGGTGGCTCTTTTTGAAAGTGCCAAGGTCTGGGGAGGTAGAGATTTGAGGTTTAGTCTAGTGATTGTCTTTATGATGGCATATTCAATAGCCTGAATAGAATGACCTCTTTCAAACACTGAAATAATTCTATGTTTAGGTTTTGCATTAGATAAAAATTGCCACAGAACTGAAGTACAGAATTCATATTGCTTTATGCTTCACATGTCACAAGGTTTATTGAAGTTATTATGTACCCTTAACTTATTGAAAATATAGCAAAGCTATTGTTCTCAATTTTGGGGAGGCCTCTCTTCCTTATTTCTATTTCTGTGTCAGTTCGCTTCATGCTGGCATCCACCTCTATCATTCTGCCAAAATTACAGCCACAAAGGCCGACCTGACATATCTGCAGGTTTAGCCTTGTGGACTAGTGACTGGTCCTTTCTGGAAATGTTTTGTGCCTTGGCTTCTGTAATAATGTGGAATCCCAGAGTGTTTCTCTTTTTTACTTGGTTTGATTGGTTTTTATTATTTAAAAAATAAATTTGATCCCTACAAAAATATATATGAATGTATTACCTAACAACAGGATGTAGTATTAAATAGGACAGTCGAGAGCGGTGTCATTAAGGAGGTGTCCTTTAAGCAAAGATTTTAAGGTGAGGGATTTAGCCATGAGGATACCTGGGGGAAGAATGTTTGCACAGAGGCATGCATATTGCAAAGGAACTAAGCTGGGAGCGTGCCTTTGGAGTTGAAGGAATAGTAGAGAGGCCAGTCTGGCTGGCGTGGAGGGAGTGATGGGAAAATAGATGAGGGCAGTGATAGGTAGGGCCAGATCATATCTATGAATTTCTACTTTATATGTTTAAAGGTTATTTTAGTGGGTCCATAGTGCAAATTTGAACTGTCTTGTGGGCGAATTGAACGTTTTATCTTTATCTCATGACCCTCTTTTTTTTTTAGTGCTTTTTCTCTTAAAATTTATTTGGTCTGAGCAATAAAAAGGAACAACCTACAACACCACTCAAAAGCATTATGCTAAGTGCAAGAAGCCAGACACAAAAGGCTATGTTTTGTATGATTCCATTTATATAATGTTCTGGAAAAGGCAAAATTGTAGGGACAGATATGCAATCAGCAGTTTGTGGGAATTGAAGGGAGGGATTAACCGCAAAAGGATACCAAGAAGTGTTCTGGGCGATGGAAATATTCTGTGTCTTGATCGTGGTGGTGGCAACATGGTTATATACATTTGCTAAAACTCATTAAACTGCACCCTTAAAAAGGATGATTGTACTATATGTAAATTATACCTCATTTTTTAGAAGTCATTTTTAAAAAATCAATTTGTTTTGACACTAGCATAGCTACCCCAATTGTCTTTTGTTTTATATTTGCTTGGCATATTCTTTTCCCCATTCATTTAGTTTCAACCTTTTTGGTCCTTATATTTTAGATGGGGTTGCTTGCAATAGCATTTAACTGAGATTTAAAAAAAACCCAATATGATAACTTCTGTTTTTAAACTGTCACGGTTAGTCCATTTATGTTTCTTGTGATTTTCGGTATCTTTGGCGTTGCTTTCATCCTCTTGCCCTCTTTGCTTCACATATCTAGACTAACTTTCTATGTTAAGCATGTGTTTGGCCTGCCTTTCTCTGTCTTAATGAGTTGAAAGTTTCTTTGGCTCGCTGATTATTTGATAATGGAGTGTGAAATTCTGCATCTAGTGGTGTAAAGAGAACAAGAATTATCCACCGGCTCCCTGTCTGAAGGCTTTTTGTTTGGTTTTACTCTGAGTTTTATAGCATGTCTATGTGCCGGCTCTACATTGCATGCTTACAATATGGCCTTTGAAGGTATAACTTTTTAATGACAAAACAGTTTTAAAGCGAGATTACTGATAGCCTGGGGTAGGATGTGTTGGGAATAATGGTTAATTTGTGAAGAAGGGGAGATCAGGACCAGGTTGGTTTTGTTCTTTTTGTGTGTTTTTTTAATTTTACCTTGGAAATTTTGCCTTTAAAGAAGATTTAAAAGGCTTTATTTTAAATCAAATCATACAATTTTGTTTTACACTTAGAAAAGAATGATGGATTGGGGACGCCTGAGGAGTTACTTCTTCCTCTTCCATTTACTTGTTTTTTTTTCCAGGAGGGGTACGGGGTAGTGGTGCTAAGTTCTCAAACACCATGTCAAAGGCGCCTGTGCCTCATTCATCTTTGTGTCCCTAGCAGGGCCTAGAATAGTTCCTTGCTGCACGTAGCAGCAGCTCAATAAATATTTGTTGAGTTGAAAGAGTCTTGTGTTTCTGCTCCTGTTTGCCAGAACTTCGGGGTGGGTCTTGCTACTGGTTTACATTCCTTGGCGCCCCTACTCCTGAGAAGTGATGGTTTCAGGGGCACAGGGTGTAAGGAGACTTTTTATCAGAGCTGCCTTGTGCTTTCCAGCGCCTAGCCTAACTGCCAAGAGCCTGGTGGGTTCCCACTGCCTGCCTGCTCCTGTTTCATCTTTTTTTTGTGTGTGATTAATATTTCCATATTGAACCCTTTTCATGGACTGTTCTTTTCAAATCTGTGCAACTTTTAAGGTGAACACTGGAATTAGAGATAAGTTGCCATATACATATATCTTGTTTGGAAAAGGAATCTGTCAAGTCCATGTACCTAAACTCTACCAGAAAAGAATGTTACTTACTCACCCTCTAAGAACAGTAATATCTTGCTCATAGATAGTTGTTCCAATTCCCAAGTGATTGTTGAATCTTAGAAATGTGTATCTCATAGAGGACATTCAGATCGCAGAAATGCTGTCCCCGTGAGATGAGCACGGATTTCATATGGCAATGCTGTAACTATATCAGGCCGTTTGACTGGAGTGAGGTAGTGTGATTAACAAGAATTTAGGACTAAGTTATTACCTAACCATATATTTGAGAGCATCTTCTGTGGAAATTGACATATATTTGTATTGGAAGGATGTGTTAGTTTTCTGTTGATGTCTAACAGATCACCACAAACTTAGCTTAAAACAACATCATTATTAGCTCATGGTTAGATAGGTCAGATGTCCAGCACAGCATGGCCGGTTGGTTTGTCTACTGAACATCTCACAAGGCCATCAAGGTGATGGCAGGGCTGCATGTTTATCTGGAACCTCTGAGGAATAATTTGCTTCAAAGCTCATTCAGATCATTGGCTAAATTCGGTTGCTTGTGGTTGTAGGACTGAGGTCCCCATGTCCTTGCTGGCTATCACTCAGGTTCCCCTCAGCTCCTTACGGCCACCTACATTTTTTTCTCATGTGTCCTCCCAATCTTCAAGCCAGCAAGAGTGTGTCAAATTTCCCTGCTTTAAACTTCTCTGATTTTCTTTTCTGCCCTCCACTTCTTACACATCTGCTGGAGAAAGCACTCTACTTTTAAGAGATTATATAATTAGATTAGACTCACCTGGATGGACTCCATTTCTTAAGGTCAACAAAACATATGTACCATCTAACATAACATAATCCAGGGTGTGACATCTCATCGTATTCATTGGTTTTAGGCACTAGAGTGGGGTATCTTTGGGAGGACGGTCATCTTTCAATACGTTTATTTCTTTCAATATAGAAATTCTGCCCACCACAGAAGGTATCTCTCTTAATTCTCATGTCTAATCACTTGCCTGGTCTTTGCTGTTGGTGGGTGCTTGAAAATTATAGCTAGAACAACAGCAGTAACAACAACAACAGCAACAACAACAACAAATCCATGCCAAATAAAATTTGTTTGGACTTGGAGATTGTCTTGAAATTTTAGTATTGAGCATTGGGCACAAAATTCTCATGGAGTCTAATGACATGATTTTTATTTATTTTTATTTCTAGACCCTGATACAAGAGAATATTTTCATATGATCTTAGGTCTAGCCTTTTTGGAACTTCTGACAGTTGTCAGTTTCTGGTGGATCATGGATTCCATCCTGTGGCCTGGATTCCATTCTTTAAAGGGTGGTGGAAGGTGGGGAGATGATGAATGACTGGATTGCAAAGAGCATAGGAAGTGCTAGAGATTACAGGCCAAAGGATGCTTTTGGTCTTGACAGCTAGCTTCTTTTATTCGTTCTTCAAATATTTTTATATGCCGACTGGGGGGCCAGGCACATGCTGGGTACTGGTTATATAAAGGTACACAAAACTGACATCCTCTCTGCCCTCGTGAGGGCAGATAGACCTTACTGGAGATAGACACGAAACAAATAAACACACAAACAAATATGTAATTACAAATAGAAGTGCCATGAAGGGAAAGATTAGAATGCTGTGTGAGAGGATGCAAGGGAATTTACTGTGGCCTCGGAGGTGAGGGACGTTTAGACCAAGTTTTGCGTTAGGAGCCAGCTGGGTGAAGAATCCAGAGAAGGGTATGCCAGGCAAGTAGTTGAGCAAAGGCTCTGATTTTCTTCAGGAGGAGTTTAGAGCGATGTTTTGAGGAATGTCCATTGAACATATTTTTTTCTGGAGCTTGACTTGCTCCTGCTGAGTTCATGCCTTTGTGATTTGTTGTGTCAGAACACTTAGAAATATGCCCCCAAATCCTGTTGTCCTTAGTACCTGCCCTAATATCTGTCATCCTCAGCGCTTCAGGGTCCTCTGTAGCCCTTTCTGGTCTGGGGCTGTAGCACCGGGAGGCTCTGAGCTGGCCCACGTTCAAGCAAGATGTGATATTGATAGGAAGAAGTTTGGAGATACTTTTCTGGTCCGCCTGTACAAACTGGAGCCCCATGCAGATTCTAACTGTAAGTCAGAGGAGGTTGATGGTCCTCGATGCCCTTCTCCTAGGCTGCGAGGGCATCCTATGCCCTTGGACCATCTCAAGCCATAGGGCACATAAATCACAAGCTGCTGTCTATGTTCCAGGAAGCTCTCGTCATCAACTGCTGCACCCAGGGGCGTGGGGGAGAATGAGACAGTGAACACCTCTCCTGAACTTCAGCTCTCTTTCAAGTTTGGGAGGGCATTTGAGCATTCTTTTCAATGAAGCCCAACATGCAACTTAGATTAGATGAGTCAAAATTTCTTGTATATTCTCTCTTAAGTGAGATTTTTAGTCTCATAAAGCTGCCACCATTGACAGGATAGCTCTGTACTCCACGTCGGGCAAAAGTAAATCATTTGTGTTTCTGTGATGTAGCACAGACTTGGCAGCAGTTTTATTTTTACCTTTCCTGTCATTTCTGAGGCTGGCAGCTAGGGGTAGGGTGTGGAATGGAGCCTTCAATTACCCTTGGAATGACTAGAACGATCCCATTTTAACTCTAATTGCTCTTTCCCTTTTCACCTCTCCTTTTTACCCCCCTCCGATTTTATTTATTTATTTCTAATCCCCATTTGAATGAGGAGGAATAACTGAGGAGGGTGTAGGTAGGAGTAGGTGCACTTATTGATGCCTCTCTGAATGGTGGAAACCGTGTCTTTTCCCATCACCGCTTCCCATTTTTTTCTCCAGGCTTCTATTTTAAGTGTCTGTTTTTTTGCTGGTTCTGGCTTGCTGGAAACTGGCCCAGCCTTACTCAGTTTTGTTTCCATGCAGCTATTAAAAGACAATGCCCAGTTAAGAGGCCTCAGAGGAGGGGTGGGAGCTGCCCTCTTGGGTCTAGTCATCCAGGCAAATACCCTGCATTGGAATGTGAGAAGAGTTTAAATTCATTAGTCAGTTTTAACTTCTGTGTCTGGTTTTTTCTTTTATAAATGGAGAAAAACCCACTACCACTTGTTATACTCTGGAACTTCTCTTTTGCTGAGCTTGAAGACTAACAGGCCTGAATCTGAGGTCAGAGAACCTTCATTTCATATCCTGGGTCTCTTTTACCAAGTTCAAAAAAATATGCTTGGCACCTGGTATCCGGTCAGCCATGAATTCTTAACATTTAGGAGAGATGTGTCCTCAGTCTTTGGAGAATCCTACATTTGTTAATACAGAGTGTCTTTAGAGTTCTGAATATTGCCTAAAATTCATTTTCATCAAGGTTCTTGTTTGTTTATTATTTTCAGAGCACATCCTATAAGTTACCTGCCTTTTAAAACTTCTGCTCACTTTTATTTTTTTCACAGAATGAGCTGCTTTTTGGGGTGGCTCAAACACACATGTTGCTTTTTTAAATTATTAAAAGTTAGGCTTATTGAGGTATAATTTACATATAGTAAAATTCACCTTTTGCAGTGTACACTTGTGTGGGTTTTGACACAGGCATATAGTCTGGTAACCTCTACTGTAACCAAGATATAGAAAGTCTTGTCTCCCCAAAACGTTCACTGGTGCCCCTTTGTCATAAACACCATTCTACCCCCAGCCACTGGCAAACACTGATCCATTTTCTTTCAGTACAGTTTTGCCTTCTCTTAAGTGTCATAAAAATGGAATGATGTGTACACTGTGTAGCCTTTTGTGTCTGTTTTCTTCCTTCTTCCACGTAACATAATGTATTTGTGATTCATCTATATTGCGTGTGTATCAGTATTTGTGCCTTTTGTTTGCTAAGTAGTATTCCACTCTATGGATGTACCACAGTCTGTTCATTCACCAGTTGAAGAACTTTGGGTTGTTTATAGATTTAGAAATTATGGATAAAATCACTATAAACATTTGCCTATAGGTTTCTATGTAAACATATGTTTTCATTTCTCTTGGGTAAATACCTAGGAGTAGGACTTCTGGTTCATATCTTTAACTTTATTAAAAAACTGTCAAACTGTTTTCCGAAGTGGCTATTCCCTTCAGTGTTGGAGAGTTCCAGTTGCTTTACGTTCTTGTTAGCACTTGTTACTGTCGGCTTTTCCCCCTTTCTCCATTCTAATAGGTGTGTACTTGTATATCATTGGGGCTTAATTTGCATTTCCCTAATGACTAATGACATTGAACAACTTTCATGTGCCTATTTGCCATTTGTAGATCTTCTCTGGAATATCTGTTAAAAATATTTTGATTATTTTTTATGTTGGTTTGTTGTTTTCTTCTTACTGAGTTTTGAGGGTTTTTAAAATGTATTCTGGATATGTTTTCCCAGTCTATGACAGTGTCTTTGGAAGAGCAGGAGTTTTGAATTTTGATGAAGCCCCCAACTAACTGCTTTTTAACATGAATATCCACGTAAAGGATATGATAGACTTAATTGATCTCAAATTCTGAGCCACCACCAAATTTTGAGTTCCACTTTTTAACTTAGCAAAAAATTTGCCAATAGGTAAGCTGGTTTCCTTTTTTTTTTTTTTTAACTAAACAAATGAAGTTTGTTTTGATTAATTGTTCCACTAAACTATTACATATGTTATGACTGTCAACAAAGCTGCATTGGGATGACAATGCCACATTGTCATCCAGGCTCACTCACTAGCCAAGTGGCTCCCACACACCAGCATTGTAGGGTGTGATGCAAATTTCTGTCTGAGCAAAATTACAAATCACTGCATTTACACTACGATATAAGCTCCTTGAGGTCAGGGACGATTTCTATTGTGTTACTAGCCCTGGAACAGGACCTAGTGTACAGAAAATAATGATAGAATGCAATTCAATGGCCTTTATGAGAGGTGATGCAAGATGTCCCAAGTCATCCAAGGCTCTGGCTGTCAGAGTCACCTGAGGACTGAGAGTCAAAACTTGCGTGCCAGGGGACAGCCCAGAGCCGGGTACTGGAACCTTACCTGTATCAGATCCACTTTCAGGAGCATGGAGAGAGAATCGTAGGTCCCTGGCATTGATTGGTACTCCTTAGGAAGGCCTCAGTTTCTGAGGAGAACCTTAGGTAAGGAACGCTAGCATTCAGAGAAGGGTGTGCTGTATAGAAAGCTGAATCTCTGTAACTAGGTGACCTGAAACCATTTGTGGAGTTTTGCTGTTCACTGTCTTCTGACCGCTGTGGTGTATAGCTCCCGCCCCCTTCCCCAAATGGTGGAGGATCAGGCCAAGGTTGAAGTCACTGGCACAGCCGAAGCCAGGCTGTCTGTGGTAGAGCCCAGTTCATCCCCACCCCATTGCCCCGCTTTTGTCCTGAGACTATTTTGGCTTATGGTGTGTGGTTTCAGCATTTGGGCCAGCTTTTAATCACGACACAATCCCATCTTTTAAGGGTTGAATGAGTCCTCCAAGAGAGGAAACTGCTCAAGAGATTTTCCTCAAATGTTGAGGCCTTCTCTTCCTCCTGAGAGTCTTATTTTAAAGGTAATTCAAGAGGAAAAGTTGAAGCTCCAGATTTCGGGCAAGGGAAGATTCTGGGGGGAGAGTCTGTGTGTGTGTGGTGGTGAGGGGAGCGGGGTGGCAGTGGGCCACGGGCAGGGAGGCGGCAGTTCACACAAAGTGGTCCCAGCTGCCCCCGGTTTACAGGCTAATCCCGGCTGCGCTCCAGCCTGTCATTCAGGGTAAGCTGCTATCATTAGTGGTTAAACATTTCTGAAAGTATTCTCTCTCAATTCTGACCGCAAGCCCTTTCGGGGAAGGGAGGGAGGAGCCAGGAGGAGCCATGCCCAGCGCTCTGCTGAGGGACAAGGAGCCTGGCGACTGGGCGTCACCATGGGCTTGTCAGAGCCGGACGTGCGACAGGCTGCTGTTGCATTTTCCATGCTGCCCACGCAGCCTGCTGCTCCTTGAGGGGTCCAGCCCTCTGCTGTGGGCTGGGAGTACCAAATCAGAGAGGCTTTTTTGTCCTTTAAGGGGATTCTTGGCTGAAAGAAACCTCCTATTAACCAATTTTATCTCTCTCAAGCTCTCTGCCCTCAGCACATAGACATACATTCTCCAGTGGCCAAAGCCCATCTTTCCCTTTGGAACTCGTCTTTACTTGTTCTGCTTTCGATGAGGACTTGTGGTCAAAGGCTCAATACTAACATTTCTTCCCATGAAGTGGGGACGTTGAAATATTTTTTTTCTTGACTGAGGTGTGGTTGACAGCTTTTGATTTATGAAATTAGCTCAGGGGAAAATAAGATGGAAAAAGCGAATCCAAATTAAATCTTTATTTCCATAGCTCAGTTGTGCCCTCTCTATCCATCTGTAACTGCCACAGTCTTTTGGTAGGAAGGACTCCAGGGTTTGCTAGCTTTCTTCTTTGTCATTTGTAGTGTTGGCCCAAGAAAAACCATTTTTTTAATTGTCTTTTTTCCTTATTCAAAATTATATAGGCTCAATGAAGAAACCTAGAAAAATCTAGAAAAGCACAAAAGGAAAAGCTAAAGACATCCATACTCCCAACACCCAGAGATAATCACTGTTAACACTTTGGCTTATGCCCACCTTGTTGGAAGGTGGTCAGTGGGGCACTTCTTATTCCCCTAGGACCTCCTAGTTTGCTGTGCTGCAGGCTTGTCCCAACTCACTGGACTAGAGCCTGACCAGCAGAGGTGTTCTGGTGGGTATGACGCGTCCCAGCTGGGGGACTTTCTATGAGAGCTCATCATCTCACCGTTGGCTAAGGGACAAGTGAAATAATTGCCTGGGAGGAATTTAGCTTAAGACCAGGCCTCCCACCCCAGCCTCCAACCAAACAGCATGGTCTCTTGACCTTCTACCACCTGAATTAGAGTCCTTGCTCCATTGCTTACTTTCTACTGCACTTCTCTGTGCCTGTTTTCTTATCTGTAAAATGGCCATTATCATATAAGCTACTTCTAGGGTTGCCACGTTAAATGTGATAATATATTCAAAGGCACAGAGCACCACTGGTACCTGGAACATAACAGTGCAGCTCCGGGCATAGTATATACTTCCAGAGTCATTGTTGTTTGACTGTTGGTAGTATTCTCACTGCCCTGTGTCACGTGGTATAGATTGTTTTCTGGACCTCTGTTTCTGTGCCTGGAGAGGGGTGGGCTTTCTTCGCTGGGTAATATGAATTATTTCACTGTTGAAAAGTAGTATATAAGCAGTAGAATAATCCCCTTTGGCAAAACTGAAGAACCAAAGGGCAAGGAGGCTTAGAGACTTTCACTGAGTGGTCCAAGTCAAGTTACAACAGGAACGTGCGAACACGTACTGCCTGTTGCCTCGTGTTCTCCGAAGATGTCATGTAGGTTCTCCGCTGCTAGAGTCCACTGTTTTTCTTCTGAAGTAAATCCCTTTCTGCATTGTTCCTCATTGACTTGGATGGACTATGGAGTCATCTTTTCTAGATAAAACATGTCAACATATGCACTGGCGGAAGTTATCGAATGCCCCTTGACTTTTGTTTCCAAGAGAAGCATCTTTCTAGCCATAGAGAAAATGGATTTGGATAAGTTTTAGGCTCTAGCAGGAGAAATATGTCTTCGGTAGCCTGTCCAGTGATTCTTGTTTATTTCTTACATTTAAGCCCAATAAAAACAATGTGATGGTCACAGGATATTTTGCCAGTTATATCAGAGGTGGGGGCAATTCACTCTGGATTTATTTACTTCAAGTGGACAAGTTTGCCCAAAGTTGCTTTCTGGACTTTTACCAAGAAAGAAGCTTACCTGGGTCTCTGTTTAGAGCCAGCGTCTGTTGAGTTAAAGACTACAGGGGCTATTAAAGGTCCACAATAAATACTGAGAGAGGGAATATGGTGACTTAGGTGGGATACAATTCTTTTGTTTTTACAGTGACTTATATCTGTCTGCTTTCTACTTTGAACCCCCAGGACACACAGACATTCAGGTGGTTCAGCTAGAACAACCATAGCAACCAGCGAACAAAGCCCTGGGACTACCAACCGGCACCGCCAGCCCGTCAAGAACCCAAGCCACAGTGGCTTGGCCAATGGCACAGGTGAGTGACAACCCAGAATGCCAGCCTGGACTGAAGCAGTGGACTCTTATCTCTTCTCACGTGGAGTCGGGATTCTGCCTGTGTCAGAATGTAGGGTGGGTGAGAGAAGACTCTGATACGAAGATGAATTTGAATCCATCAGTCTTTTCTTTGATACAGCTTCCTTAATCTCTGGCATATTCTGTGTAGCTAAGGTCATTCTCCAGAGGACTCTTAAAATCTTCCTTTGCACAGAAATAAAAAGTATCGATTTTTCTATTCAATTCTTATCAACATTGGATTTCATTGGGGGTGTATCTTACTTATACATGACACGTTTTTTCTTTCCGTAATTTAAGGAAATGATCAGACTTAGGGAGGACAAAAACTGAGTGTTGTTGGTAGGAGCAGCATTAGAGAAGATGGCAACTTTTTGCTTTGAACCCCCTGTTCATGGTCGGCATTGACCAGGGGCAAAGCCAACTGCCACTGTGGCTGTCCCAGTGAGAGTTTTGGTGCCACTTGAGTGGACAGCCCTCCCACATCTGCGTGGAAAGTCTCTGTACTTGGCTTTGCTTCCCTGTAAGTGGGAAGGGAAGGACCTATTTCAGAACAATCCATGTGTTGTCATGCTTTCCTTCTGTCTCATCAGGTCAGTGTTGAATTAAAAAGGAAAAAGAAAAAACACACTTCATTTTTCTAAGCGTCTTAAAAATTGTCAGATCTTTAGTGACTGCTGGTCATTTGGTAATATGTCTTAATTTGGGGCAGTTAGGAAGGGACATGGACATTACTTTGATATACTGTAGATGGAGGAGATGCAGGTGTTTAAAGTGACACCTGTAATAGATGTGTGACAGCAGAGGTGTGGCATGAAGGACGGGAGAGCTGGAGCTGCATAGCTTCTCCACATAGGCGTCATCATGGTGTTGTCGATGCCCTTTGTGTGACAAACTTGAGTGGGAGAAATTGATGTGGGTTAATTTCTAATTCTCTGGGAGAACATCTGAGGGCCGCAGAGCCCGTCTGGTGGCTAATGATGCTTAGCTATATGTACTGTTACCTGCAAGGGGTTGTGGGGTGGAGTGGCCTGTGTCTTGCAGGGCTCACTGTGTGTCCAGTGGCCTGACTTTCTCCCTGGAGTTTGCGACCTGCCTGAAAGAACTGGGGAATTAACTAGCTCTCCCTGAGCCTTGGAGACGAAGAGGAGCTGGAGGTGCTGTGTCAGCCCCCCTGGCATTCCTGTGTCACCCATTGTACCCAAGTTCTGGAGCCATCGAGTTACAATGTGGATGTTCCCGCCTGTGCGAAGGGGACAGCAAGGCGGTGGCTGTGGACTATGTTCTAGAAAACCCTGTGTAACTCTGTGAGCTCCAGTAAACATGCTTCGCTTAGGAAAATAAGTCACTCATGGAGGGAGGCCAGCGTTTGCAAACGGGGAAGGGAAACAACTGGCTCTTTGGAACCAGTTGTTTGTTTCCTGGAGGCTTTGGCCATGATACCAACCACTCTGTTCTTCAGGGGCTTACATTGTTGTGACACTGGTTTCCCTCAGCCACCTCTGCTTTCCTTATGAACACTATTGGCAAATTAACTTTATATGCTGATAGTCTTTGAGTCACTCCTCTTGACATTTAAACAGATCCGTATTTCCCCTACATTTATTTTTAGGTACCTCTGCATATATAGTCCTTATCTCCAGGAACATTATGTTTCAGCAGACAAGGCAGGTGCCAGCCATGTGTTCAGAAAGCCAAATATCCATAACCCCAAACTGCCTTGGAAATGTTTTATGGCAGTGTATGTGAATGCCCAAACTGTTCCCAAAACTCATCTGTGAAGGACAGCCATTGCATTTTAGGGATTTCTGCCTCTTAAAATACTAAGGCCTTGGTCTCTGTCTCATCTCTCTCCTTTTCCCTTTTTGCTGTGATGACAGCTCCCTTTTGCCTCACAGGCAGCCTGGACTTTGTAGGCTCTTTAATGCCTATCCAAGAGGTACAGAAAGATCTCACCTTTCCTTTGGGGAACAGACAGAAGACCCCCCCGCCCCCACTTTGGCAGCGCCAGAGCAGAAGGGGGTTTGAGGCTATGAATGAGGACCTCTCCATCCTTCAATATGATGCTGTTAGAACTATGAGGACCAGTTCCAAAATGGTGGTGGTAGTGAGCTGTGCCTCCAGGAAATGTTTCCACAGACATTCGAGATTTATTTAGCGAGCCCTTTTGGCTGTGCTTTGCAGTTATGCATGAAAAAGACATTTGGGGCAAAAACAGAGCCAAGTTCCAGGTGGTTTCTTTTTGTTGTCACAACTATAAGGTATCCATTTTTATAAAATGAAAGTGAATGGCAGCCTGTTTGTATAAATATAATATTTCTAAGTTTCAGAAGTGGTGGAATCGAGAAATAGACTAATGGTATAGCACTTCATTGAGACTTGTGTGGAATGATTTACCTTCTCATTTTTTATTGAAAACTTAATCCCAAAACATTACATCTCTCAGTCCTCCCTTAAATGTGATTTCCATGCACATAGGTCGGAGTCACACTGGCTGTCGTCCGAGTCTGATCCCTAGTGTAGTAGGTGTATAATAAGGCCCAGGGACTTGCTGGGCCTTAGTTTTATCATTAATAAAATTAGGACAAGATATATATCTCTCATAGGGTTGTTATAGGAATAAATTATATGAAACATGTAAAGCGCCTGGCTTGGTGCCTGGGACACAGTAAGCTCTCCATCAATGGTAGCTTTTATCTTTATGAATACTTTCATACAGTTATAATGATGCAGCATGGATAGGTTTTCTTTTATTCACTTTGTTTTTTTTTTTTTTTACACACGCTTCCACATATCTGTGGTCTTCTTGTTTAACTTTTTTTAGTGGCCTCATACTGTTTCACAGTTAATACTCCATAATTCATTCAACCATCCCTCAGATCTTATGTATTTCCCTATTGTAAACAAAATCCTGATGTAAACATTTTGCACACAGCTTTGTTTCTTCTTGAATGAAGTTTTTGAGTCAAAGGATATGAATTTTTAGGATGAGATCTAATGTATATTACTAGATTGCTTTCCAAACAGTTTGAAGCAGTCATACATCCCGAGGCAGTGTAACATTTTCCTCAGGTGGTACATGAGGTTTCTTTGTTCCTGCAACCTTGGACACACTGGCCTGTTTATTTCTTCCTTGTAAACACTGGCCGACCATCGTGCTGACAAGTGCCATCTCCTTGTTTAACCTCTTGGCCATTTCTTCAATTATTCCTGGCTTGACTGTTTCTTTGCTTTTGTGTAACTTTTTCCCCATAGTGTTTGATTATTTGACCGTTGGAGATTTGGGAGTTTATTTTTGAGATTTGTATATTCTAGGTATAAGTTTTTAAAAAAATCGTGATAAAACATTCATAACATAAAATTTACCGTTTAGAACATTTTATAGTGTGTAACTCAGCGGCATTACGTACATTCACGATGTGCCACATCACTATCCATTTCCAGAACTTTTTCATCATCGCAAACTGAAACCCTGTACTCTTTAAACAGTAACATTCTCCTCCCCGGTGCCCTCCCCCAGGCCTCCCCCCCTCCAGTCCCAGACCCTGGTAACTGCTATTCTATTTTATGCCTCTATGAATTCACTTATTCTAGGTGTCTCATTTTATAAGTGAAATAATTTGTCCTTTTGTCTCTGGCTATTTCACTTAGCATAATGTTTTCAAGATTCATCCATATTGTAGTGTGTATCAGAATCATTTCTTTTTAAAGTTGACTGATATTCCACTGTATGTGTAGACCACATTTTATTTATCCATTCACCTGTTGATAGACATTTGGATTGTGTCTCCCACTTGGCTACTGTAAACAATGCTGCTGTGACATTGGGATACAAGGATCTGGTTGAATCCATGCTTTCAATTATTTTGTCTATATACCTAGGAGTAGAGTTGATAAATCATATGGTAATTCTGTGTTTAACTTTTTGAGAAGCCCTAAAACTGTTTTCCAGAGCAGCTGCACCATTTTACATTCCCACAGCAATGAATGAGGGTTCCAATAGTTCCATATCCTTGCCAAGATATTGTTTTTTTCCATTTAAAAACAAATAATAGCCAACCTAATTAGTGTAAAGTATCTAGGTACAAGTTTTATCTGTTATGTTTATGATTATAAGTTTCCTCCTGTATCATTGTTTTGCCTTTTATCTCATTTCTGTGGCTTTTGTAGAAAAGGAGTTAAAATTTTGAAAATAACTGTGCCTAAACATTTTTTTTTTAATGTTTGTAATTTTACATTTTGCTTCAATAGTGAAAAGAGTCTCTCTTGTCCATAGATGGAATAAATACTTTGCTCTGTTTTCCTTTTTTTCACGATGTTATGTTAAAAAATAACTATCCCACTGGAATTTATAGTGGTATATCTATATCTGTACATGTATAAATATAATGAATGTTGGGTTAAATTAATTTCTCTCTTTATCGGGATCCTATTTTCCTATGAACATTAATTGAATAGTTTTCTTTTCTCACTCTGGTTTTACTTAGTGTTTATCACTTACCACATTCTTATATGCAGTGAGAATTCATTTCTGGCCTCTTTCCTCATTCCACTTAGTTTATTTCCAGTTCTGATCCAATGTCATGTGATTTTGATTACTGACGTGTTACATTATGTTTTTCTAATGTCTGGAAGGGCTAGTTCTGCCTTATTACTCTTTATCCATGATATTCTTTGATAGTCATTTTCAAAAACAAACGTCAGACTTTGTATTCTTAGAAGCATGGTGGAGTACAAATGGCATTGCATGAATCTATATAATTTGACCAGGGAAAGATTGAACTTTCCCATCAGGTAATGTGGGATGGCCTTGTCCATGCTTAAGTTCTTTTTTTCCATCTGTTTTTTTGGGTTTGTTCTAGTTCTGGTTGCTCTTGTTGAAGAGCTGAGTGATCAGTTGCACTGGAAGCGCATTGCTTGTGTTTCACGGATAAGAGGTATTGACTGCTTTGCTGTGGATCATATGTTACGAATTGCTCTTCAGTTTAAAAAGCTTTCATTGTTGGCAGTCGCCTTCTCCTTGTCCGAGTGTGGGGGCTGAAAAGACTGTGTGCTACATCACACACACCTAAAGATCTTGGAACACACAGTGAGTTGGCAGCATGTCTAGGATTAAGAAAAAGAATTTCCAATTCCCAATCTGTTTTTGGCTAACTGTGATGAGTGTATTAGAGTCTTCGTCCTGAATGAATATCTGATTCATGAAGTTAGAATGTTTAACCAACAACACAGAGGGAACCTTGTGAAATATCCCCAGTTGCAACCAGAGGCCATGCGACTGCCATTTTACCTCCTTACCCCATTTACCCTCTCACCTTGGTACCCAGCTTTTCTTCCCATACAGGAAAGCCATCGAAGCCTTTTTATTTCTCCTCACTCCTACCCCCTTCAATTGTTTTTACTTCACGGTGTTCTGGATTTGAATACTGGTTCTGCTACTTCCTGACTGCATGGCACCTCTGTGAGCCTCAGTTTTGTCTTCAGTAAAATGGGAATAACAATGTCTTCTTCATGGGGTGATTCGGAGGATAAATGGGCTAATGAAAGTGAAGTTGCTAAAAGCAACACAGGATCCTGGATTGGATCTGGAATAGTGAAAGGACATTAGTGCGAAAGGTGGCGAAATCCACATAAGTCTGGAGTTTAGTTAATAGTAACGAACTGGTGTTAATTTTTTAGCTTTGACAAATGTGCTGTGGTTAAGTAAGGTAGTAACATTAAGGGAAAGTGGGTGACGGGCATACTATTTTTGTAGTATCTTTGCAACTTTTCTATAAATCTAAAATTATTCCAAAATTAAAACATTTTTAAAAGAAGCTGCTTTGTAAATGATAGTGTTACCCAAATAGGAGGTGGTTTTATTTCAAATATATTTTGCTAGATTATTAGGTTTAGTGAGCAAGTATTTATTGAACAAGTATTTATTAAATACCATTTTGCTAAGCACTATGGACAGTGTAAAGAAGTGTAAAAGAAGGCCCCCGCCCTATAATCTGTTTCAGAAAAAGAAGCTGAAAAGACATCATCAGCCAAGTACCAACACAGCAGATGTCACAGGGACTGTGTGGCTTAGTTGAGACCACAGGTGCTTTGGGCTCCGCAAAGGGCATCAGTCTGGGCTGAAGTGGTGGAGAGGGCCCGGAAGGAAGAGGGCTAAACTGAGCAGAGAGATGGAGGCAAGAGCATAGGACGTACAGAGTGGACGTAGTGAAAAAGGAAGGAAATGAATTTGACCTTATTCTCATTTGGATACTGTCATTTGGGAAACATAAGCTGTGTACACCAGATAATTAGGATTCATAAGGGAATATTAGCTATAATGAGCTAAAATGTAAAACATAACAGTTCTCTAAGGCTTGATGAAATTGTAAGTCCTCGTCTCTGACAATCCAGTGTTTCTCTACTTGAAGTCACATCGTAGCTTGAATATGGTGCTCTGTCACTGGTTTAGCAGGTGACTGTTGGAAACTAAAGTTGGCTGAACTTTAGTTTCTTCTGACTATAAACTGTCATGGAGTGGATTTACCTCTGAGGTTCTTTCAAGCTCCCATATTCTAAGAAGGTGTGTGTATATGCACACACACACACCCTCTTTGAGAGGAGTATAAACATGGACACAGAAAGTTTGTCAATGCTAGAATATCTGGCTTTCAGTATTCTAGTTCCAAATCTGAACTTGAGGTGTAGCATGAAACTCTTAAAACAGATGAACTACTGTGCTGAATCAAAGGCTCTTGGATGGGTCTGTGGACAGATACGAGTCCTGGGGGGCACCCTTCTAACTGTATTCGCAGCTGCGTGAGCAGTCAGATCCAAATAGTGTTGATTGGAGCGTCTTTTCCATTGGCGTCTCACAGGCTCTGCTTTTGTTCTTTTCCTGGTCAACAATTTCATAATAATTATTTTAAATAGATAGCACATATATGTGATCAACACTTTAAAAGTATGAAGGCTTAAACTGTGTTAAGAAAGTCTCCTTCCTATTCCACTCCTCCAGTCTCCAGTTCCTTCACCAGAGGCAGTCATCGTTGCGTTTCTGAGGATTTTTTCTAAGGTATTTTTTGAATAAACAAGCATATATATGCATATATGTTCTTTACACACACACACGCACACAAGGGTAGCATTACATATATGTGCTATTCTGCACTTTCCAACTTAATTATCTTAGACATTTCTCTGTAGAACTTGAAGCCAACTTGAAGAGCTTTGCCCCTTCACTCTCCTGCTCACAGCCAAAAGATGGGGAAAATTTTAGTATCAGTAGAAACAATAATCACAACGGATTGAAATATTTTAAATATCTTTAAACCCAAGAGCTCATAATGATTTTATAAATTTTATTTTTCGGCTATAGTTGACGTACAATATTATACAATATTGTTTCATGTGTACAACATAGTGATTAGACATTTATATACCTTACGAAGTGATCACCCTGGTAAGTCTAGTACCTATCTGAGACCATACATAGTTATTACAATATGATGGACTATATTCTCTGTCATAAAGATTTTTAAACAAAATGAACTTCTATTGTTCATATTTGGAGGACGTGAGGAAATCAGCTCATTATTCTGAAAACTGGTAAATGAAAGACTCAAGCATTTTTCCTGCCTTTTCTTTACAAACTGAACCTCAACGCAGCCAAATAGTTGATAAGGCAAACTTTCTCTTTATAGGTATAACAGAATTAGAATTTTAGTCTTTTGCCTAACCAATGAATAGATTTAGGCAACCATCGTCAGCAGCTGCTAACATCGCAAAAAAGAGATAACCAGACATTATGTGCCTCCTGATGGAAGTGCACAACTCCATTGGTGCCACACACATTGAATATATACAAAAGTAAAACGGGTATTATAATGAACTCAACACCCAGCTTCGGCTCTTGTTTGCTCATGGCAATTTTAATTTCATCTACCTGCCCCACCTCTCTTCATTGCATTTACCCTCCGACCTTTCCATTATTGCATTTAAAGTATTGATAGTGCCCAACTGTGTTCCATAGAACGTCTAGCAATTTCTACTCCTACTAGCCGTATGTGAAAATGTGTTTTTCTTATACTCTTATCAAAGTGTGATTAAATATTTTTACTCTTGCCAATCTGAGGTTAAAATGGTATTTTATTATAGTCTTAGACTGCATTTCTTGTTTCATAATTGAGATTCAGCATCTTTTCATATGTGAAGTGTCTCTGCAAATTTTTGGTCTTTTTCCTTTTGATATGTAGAGGTTCTTTTCATATCAAAGAAATTAACCATTGATCTATAATATGAGTTGATAATTTTTCCCGGTTTGTTGTTTTTCTTTTGATTTTAATTTTGCTTATGGTGTTTTTTGCCATTTACAGTTTTAAAACATTTAACATAGTTGAATTAATCAATCTTTTATGACTTCTAGATTTCATGTAATAGTTCAAGAAGTTCTTTCCACTTTGAGATTATAAAAATACTCTCCTCTGTTTTCTTTTGTTCCTCTGTAGTTTCATATTATTTTTGTCAAAATCTCTGATCCACCTGTAATTTATTTTGATACAAGGAATGAGATAGAGATATGACTCAGTTTTTGTCCAGTACACTGCCCAGCTGTCACAGTACTGTTTACTAAATAACCTGCCCTTTCTGCAGTAATTTAAAATGCCACTTTTGTCATATACTAAATTCCAATGTGTATTTAGTTTTGTTTCTGAATTTTTTTGTTTATTTATCGATATCTGCCTATTCATATATCAGTGCCACATTGTTTTAAGTGTTGTAGCTTTATAACGAGTGTTAATACTTTAGAGAACTAACTCCCCACCCTTACACACCCACATAACACTATGTCCCTAGAATTTTCATGGCTATTCTTCTGTATTTAGTTTTCCTTTTAAATTTTAGAATTGAATTTATTTAGTGCTTAAAAAAATCAAGATGGTGTTTTGATTGGAATTGAGTAACATACATAGATTTGCATAAAGAGAATTGCCATCTGTTGTGTTTTACTAAATTGACTGAGATAGAATAGAAATAGAAAGTCCCACATTTATGGGGACTCAGTTGCACAAGATGCAGTCAGTCATTTATTAAACAACGAATCCGGTTTGTGTGCCAGACAGTATGTCATATACTGGGGAGAAAGCAAATAAATTAATCATAGGTAGTCCCTAGGCTCTTAATCCATTTGTTAAGGTCAAGCTTGGCATCACATCATGTGAAGAAATTTTAGTTTCACTGACCCCCCGTCTCATGTTAACCAGTAGGATCATACGGTTGCTTCAGAGTTGTTATAATCTTGAGTTGCTTTAGAGGATGTGCAGAGAAGCACAGAGTGCAGTGAATGAGTGGTTTAGGCTCTGCAGGCAGACAGCCGGGGTATGAATCAGGTGCCTGGTGACCTTGGCAGGTTATTTAATCTCTTCAGGCCTCAGTTTCCTCAACTGTAAAATGGGGGGACGTTGATTGTACATAACTCATGGGGTTACGTGTGAGGCTTAAATGAGAGAATCTAACATGCCTTTGCACTTTGCCTGGCACATACTGGTGTCCCGTAAATGTTAAAGAATATCATTTATATTGGAAAAATGGCTCCGCTGGTCTGATGGTATCTGAATTATTATGTTTGGGTCCCGATATCATTATTTAGGAAAGGCAGTAGAAAAAGATCTCTATAAAAGGACAGGCAGGTGGTAAGAAAAAGGTGGCCTAGAAACATTAAAGAAATAGTAGGCCTTTATACTGGAAAAGAGAAGGTGAATGAGAAACAGGGTGGCCAGATTCTTATTTTTTTGTATTGCTTGCAGGGTGGGGACTAAGAGCAGCTAGTGGAATTCAGCTTAACATAAGACAAAACTTCTGGTCTGGCAGGAATATCTGTTCAGCAATGGAAGGATTCTGTAGTGAGCTGTCTGTCAGAAGAAATGTTCAGGAAGAATCTGGGTAGCCATTTGTTAGGGAAAATGCAAAAAGAATTTCTGAATTAGGAATATGAGGTTAAATAACAACTAAGGCATTTTCCTACGAAATTCTAGTGTAAATGTATACAGATGCTATCTCATATGTAGCAAATTGTCTGCATTTGGCTTAATCCACTTTCAAAGAATTTTTCTACATATGAAAATTGAAACCTTGTTTGATCCTTTTCTGAGTAAGAGGATATCGTCGTGCCTGTGGTCCTTGTGAACATATGTGGTCATCAAAAAAATGAAGATACGGAGAAATAAGGAGACTTGGGAACCAGCTTATTTCACGTCTGTCCTCTTTGTCTATTGTTACCTTGGAGACGAGTCCCTTATCTTCGGAGCCCCATCCTTTTCATCGAGAGCATTAATCCCTGCTCCCTACTTTGAGCATGAGTCTTTAAAAGAACAAGCACGTTATTGGACGTTTTCTGCCTCCTAGTGTGTGTGGAGCTTTTTGAAGGAAGATGCTCCTAGCAGACAAATGACAAGTTTAAAGAAAAGTATATGACACTATAGACTTGGCCTTGGCATTGGTCCATTTAGCACCAACCCACTTTCCTGTTATCTTTATTTTTCCTGCTATTCTTTTATTGCAGTAAATGTGACCATAGCAGATTAGAAAATTTTAATAAATTTATATAAGAGAGGTGGTAATATTTAATAATCTATGTATTTTAGATCCACCTCTAATTTTCTTCTGGTAGGCTCTTGCTACTGACTTGCTGTAATCTCCCAAGTTGTGTTCTGTAAAACATTTTTGCTGTTACTGGATACACACATGGTCACATAATAGGTATTATGTTAACACATTAAGTGAAAAACCTAGTGAATGTGAATGTAAGTCTTCGTTGATCTCTAAAATATGATTTCTGTGTTTTCAGTGAATGACGAACCTGCTACAGCCACAGATCTCGAAGAACCCTCTGTTGTTGGTGTGACGTCCCCGCCTGCTGCAGCAACGAGTGTCACCCCGAACCCCACCACAGTGTCTCTCCCTGCTCCGGCCACGCCAGCTGAAGGAGAGCAGCCCAGCACTTCAGGCACACAGCAGCTCCCCGTGGCTGCCCAAGCCCCCGATGCGCTGCCTGCTGGGTAAGTCGCCTTCTGCCCCACAACAGCGTTTTTCACCCCTCCAAAGACTGAGGCTCCTTCACCAGGGCAGAAACAACGTGGTTATTTATTACCCAGTGCCTAGGAGTCTCTGGGAGGTTGCTGTGCTTACAAGCTAGTAAGGTGTGGGAGAACTGCTTGTTCTACATAAATTTAAAAAAGAATCTAAATTATCTGGGGCTGAATCAATACTACCTTATACCTTGGCTTGAAATGAACAGCTTGACTCAAAGAGTGAGTCTTTTATGGAATAAGGAGCTTATTTTACCTTCCAAAATCATTGGAGGGTGTTCGCCTACATGCTACCTAGAAAACAGCTTTTGTCTCTTGAATTCTCTTAATGGCCTATGGAGGACATTAGGCTCTGAATATTGATGTATGTTATTACTATAACTGGGGCTTATATTAACATGGGCTACTGGTTTTCTTGCTATCCTTTAGTTCAGACTGAATCTGGGGGTGAAGACCTTGGATGATAAAAAGATGGACCCAGTAAACCAAAAAGAAGTTCAAATTTGGCTAGATAGTGAGTGGAGATTAAGAACATGGACCCAGGAATCAAATAGATCTGGGTTTGAATCCCCACTTGACCCTATTTGACCTTGCCCAAGTGGCTTACTGTCTTGGTAAGGTGGAGGTAATAATCATGCATATATCCCCACAAAGTTAAGGGGCTCAAATAAGGTGGTGAATGTGACGCGCTCACCCAATGATGGGCATTACACTTCGTGAATGATACTTTTGAAGTGGTTGTGAAGGAATCATAAGGGTTTTAAGTGGTGAAATGTAAGGCTGAGAGTTTTATTTGAAAGGTTAAAATTGGTCTCCTGACTCCTGAAGCCATGATATCAGGAATAAAGGAATAACCCATCTTATCTGGATGTCCTAAACTTCATAATGATTCTGAACTGAATGAAGCCTTATCTTAGGGCTACCAGTCATAGTCAGGGCCCGTCCCATTGTGGTCCCTCTGTCCATCCTGGTTATCAGTTTGGTACTGAGGAAAGCAGTGGCCATATCGCCATAGTCACTGAGGTCTGGCCGGTGGTAGTGGGGGTGATGGTGGTGTGTGTAGGTCCTCTGAGCCCTTGTAACTCATAAAGGGAAAGGGAAGGATGGACGGTCTCTTGCTTGATGTATAATATACTGTACTGTTCTTAAGCTACTTTAGAAAACCCAGTTGTTAAAACAAAAATCCTAAACCTGAAGGCATATGTGATTTTTTACCACATACATATTGTATCCTTACCATTTGGCACTCTACCTAACTCATACTTCTTAATAAAGTGTGATGAAAAAATGAAAAGTATTATAAATACTTCTTAATAGCTCAAACCTAGAGAGAATTTGTGTATTGAGAGGTGGCTCTGAAAAGTTTTTTGTGAAGTTTCTGATTTTTGTGAAAAGATTGATAACCAATTGCTGTGTCCAACTAGTCCCCACAGATTTCTTTTGTCCTTTGCATGTGGTAAGGAAGACTCGAAAGACCATTGTTTGCTTTATAATTTCAAATCTGTATATAATTTGGCGGGTAACGGAGCAGAATCGTTTTGGCAGAAAGGAGAGAAAATGGCTGCCTGTGTCCCCTGTGAGCTGTTTGTTTTCTTTCCGCTGAGCAAATGCCTGGAAGGCCGGCTTCACTCTTGTGTCAGTCACAGGCAATTAGGGCTAATGGCTCAACGTGTCTTTATGTAGGGCGTGTGTGAGGGTCACTGTTCTCCTGGATTGGGCTCTTCCTGTTTCCAGGCAGCTGGAAAACTCCAGGCTCTGAAAACGCTCTTTATTCTAAGTCTGGCCTTAGAAGCGGCCCAGGGAAGCCTATTCTCCTCCCCCACCCTGCTAGAGGCTGAAATACTTTTCTGAGGTAGAATTTGGACAGCATCTTTTCTTTAGAGCATTTAGAACATGACGAGGCCTGTATGTGGGTCTGGGGAGGCAGTTGCCCAATTTCCCAATACCAGAGAAAGGTATTGGGACCCAGTTTTCCATCTTAAGATGCTTATCCCTAAGATACCGGGGAGGGCTGGAGATCGTCGGCTGCTTAACTGGAGATTGCCGCTAGCACTGCTGAGTGCATGGCAGTGAGCAGGCTTATAGTTTGCTGTTCTGTGACGGCAAGTCAGGAAGGGCACACGTTCTACAGTGACCCTTGCAATTCATAGACCTACCATCCCCACCCTAGCATATTTACAAGTTTAGGACATCCGGACAAGATGAGTTATTCCTTTATTCCTGATATATGGCTTCAGGAGTCAGGAGTCCAATTTTAACCTTTTAAAATAAAATTCTGAGCCTGACATTTCACCACTTAGAACGCTGCAATGGCTTCCTATTGTCTTTTGGGATAAATTCTCAAATCCTTAATAAGGCCTAAAAAGCCCTGCACGATAGGACCCAACCTACCCATCAAGCCTTCCATGGAAGACATTCTCTGCTTTGTTCTCCAAGCCCTAGACATAATAACTTGTTTCAGTTTGACAACTTACCACTCTTTCCCTGGACTTGGGATGCTCCACCATGCTGGTTGCTCTTTCTGAAACTTTCCTTAGTACTTTGTCCATTAATTTCCTATCCATCTCTTAAGTCTCAGCTTAATCAGAACTTCCTCTAGGAATCGTTCCTTGAACCCAGGTAGACAAGGGGTTCAAATTGCCCTGTGTACTGTAACTCTGCTCACACGTGTAATTGCTTGTTTCGTGTCTCTCTGCCCTGTTCACAATGGTGGGGAGCCTGACACAAAGTAGGCCCCCAAGACATACTTGCAATGAATAAATTTAAATGCCATCTTTTTTTCTCCCCCTGGATGAATGTTTTGAGCTTCTTCGATACCTCAAATAAAGAGCAACTATGACAGGAATATTGCATTTTCCCCCCAAGAACAAGAGCTTAAGGCGTCATTAACTGGGTTGACTGGCTTTGGGTTTAAATATGCGTCTCTCACAGGGTCAGGATGCTCTTGCCTGCTCACTAGGGGTCCTCACGCACTGGGAGATACCGTGGAGCATGTCTCCTCTTTGCTAAGGCACTTAGGAGCCATGCTAGATTTTGTTTTCAAGGCATCCAGCTGACTTTGTCTCTTTCCAACTTGACTGTCTCAACTTCTCCAGTCTCCTTTACTGAGTGATTGAGCAAGATTCACTTGGAGATTCCATGGGCTTATTTTTCCAGTTGCTGCATTGCCTTTCTGTAACTTGCAGCAGATGAGACTGGTCATAATGAGTTCGTACACGTTTGTATGTTTTAAGGACGGAAGGCTAACGAAAGCTGAGCTGCATAAGTCCAAAATAGAACACCCCTCATCTCTTTTCTCCGTTTCCAAACCCTCCTGCTTTCTGTACCTTTAAATTTAATTAGCATGGAAAAAGCCAACTGGAAGGGTGTGGCATTTTCAGCTTGCAAATGTCCATTAAGGAGGGGGTGCCAGGAAAGCTCAGGATAAATGGTGAGATAGTGGTCCAGGCAGCCGGTAGTGGGGAGTGAGGCCACTTTGATCGGCTGGCCCTGCATCTGGTTTTTATCAGCACTGAGCTCACTTTGGGGACCAAATGCTCATTAACAGACCCTGTGTACATGGCTTAGATAAACTCCAAGTGTGTCCCAGGCTCTGCAGCTCACTCAGTCCCTCACACACAGAGGCACATTATTTCATCCTGGCAGTCGGCTCTCTGCTGTGGTTTCTTACATAAGGGAGGCCGTTGTGTTTGGACTGCCGACTTACCTCAGCATTGCCATTTCACACCAACCTTTTTCTCCTGCAGTCATTGGCTGCACTGTCCATTTCCTGCCTCAAAGTAGAATTAATTGAGAAGAGGTGTTTTCTAGATCTTTTGGATTTGCCATCTTGCCTGTCTCCACGCCCAGTTACTGAGATGCAGCGTCCCTTTCTCCAGGTGGTCCTTGAGACACTATCAAGGATGACAACCTTGTAAGAGTTCTTTGATGTTTTGTTTGTAGCGGGCTGTACGAGACGTTGGAATTTGGAACTTCTCTGTTAAGTTATAAACCAGCCGCTGCCATTGCTTTTCATTCCAAACTCAGTTTTGGCTCTATCCAAAGATCCTTACCCAAGGAGTTTTAAAATAGTGCTTCTCAAACTGTCTGTGAAGAACCAGTCCCTTTTTTTCTGTTATTTTAATTTTTTTTCGATCTGTTACAAATCCTTATTTTTGTGTGCTATTCAATGAGATGAATCTACTGTTCCCATATTTGGATGTTGTGGTAATGTTACATTGGTACAAAAGTTTCTAAATGCTTAGCAACTTCTGTACTTTTCTGGTCAGTGGACATTAACCATGGGCCATGGACTGTACTCTGAGTAGCACCATTTAAAGACTCATACTGGGAAAATCTGTGCCTTTTTGCTGAATATGGTTTAGTTTTTGACTCTGCAAGCATTATTATTATATGCTTAGGTAATGCCAAATAGTAGTACATACTTCTGGCTTCCTCCTCATCAACTCAGAACGAAAGCCTTAATTCCAAAGATTCTACTATTTTGAGGACTGACCCATGAGATATTCTCACCCTACTATATGTGGGTATTCATGTGTAATTATGAATTTTCATTTTTATTACACTTTCTTGAGAGCTTCGCAAGAGCAGGGATTATTGTGTCCATCTTTGTATCCCCAGCACCTGCATAGTTCTTGGCTGTTAGGGAGATGGAGTGAGAAGTGTTTGTTGAATGACTGGGTATATGATTTCATTCTCAGTAGCCCTTAAAAAAAAATTTCTTTTTGAAAAAAAAAAAAAAAAAATAACAACAGAAGAAGAAAGAAGATGTACAACAAAAAACACCCCCCCAGATCTAACCATTGATGCTTTTCGTGCACCTTCAATAATAGCTAACCTGACTATTAATAATCGCTAACATGTGTTAAATGTTTCCAGTGTGTTGGGGAGTGCTAAATTTTGTGTGTGGATTATTTCACGCAGTCTTCACAACACTTGGAGTGGCAGCCACTTTTATCCTCATTTTGCAAATGAGGCAACCTTAAGCGATTTGCCTGAGACCACATATACATACATGCCTACATAAACACGCATCTACTAAAATGGGATAATCTTAGTCTGTGGTTTTAAATTTCATTTTATTTTTTATTGTAAAATGTTTTAAGCATGCAGATGAGAATGGGTGGGACTTTAGATTTAATGAAAAACAGTATATTTAGTAATTTTTAAACACTTTTGATTATCTTATGCGTGTTAGTTTTTTACTTGTTTTTTCTACCCAATACATTGTAAACATAAGAACAAGTCAGTATTATCCACAATGTTATTTTCAATGACTGATACCACCCATTATAGAAATAACAGCACTTATTTTATTAATCCTCCATTTTGAGGCATTTAGGTTGTTTCCAGTTTTTTTTCTAACATGCAGCAACATACTGTGACAGATGGATGTATTGCTAACTCTTTGACGCATAATTATTGCCTTAGGGTGTGTCCTAGAAGCAGAATTGCTGAGTTTAAGGGTATTCACATAGGAAAGGGTGTAGACCACATTGTCAAATTGCCCTTTGGAAAGAGTATATCCATTTTTGCTTCCACCATCTTTTTTTTTTTTTTTCAAGAGTAACTATTTTCCTACATTGACAAATTTATCTGCAAAATGTTAAAAAAAAATTTTTATAGATACCATCTCCAGGAATTGTCTTGCCTCTCCATGAAAGCATATCTTTTAATGTTGCCAACTTCCACTGAAGAGCTTTGGAGAGTTTTCCAAGGCAAAAAAACGAGATGGTTGGAGAAGAAAAATAGACTTAATTCAGAAGCCTCAGTGGCTGATACTGAGCTACACTATGCTTCTAGGGCATAAAATGCTGCTTGTTGATAGTTTGTGCACAGGAGTTAGAGTGCTGATATTTAAAGGAAAGCTCAGTATTTCAAGAAAGGTTCTTGGGAGAAGGACCAAGTTTAACACATTTCCTACCCAGTTTACAAAGGACCTACTGAAGCAATGAAAACAGTAAGCAGGAGATGTGTTCCATTGCACACAGATTTCTTACTCATCGAATGGTCTGAAACAGTCTGAAACAGCCTGGAAATAAATCTTATGGTTCGCCCAGGAAATGGCCAGAGTTTGAGAAACAGGACATGTTCAGAGTCATTTATATAGGGGCATAAAGTAAGAAAATATGAATTCCATTTAGTTTTTGCCTGTAGGGAATTGAACTTCTGCATACATAGCTTTAATACTGTCAGTGTATTTTTCTGAATTTTAGTTTTTGTCTAAGTAACCAGCGAGGCATCTTTTCTTTGGAGCACGTAAGAGTTCTGGTGTGACTTTATTTTCTAATGGAGAGAGTGTAATTTGAATGAGGGTCAGATTTGCTATGTTATTAAAAGCTAGCAAATTAATAAATAATGCAAGTTAGTAATGCTCTTGCCAAGATAGAATTTCTGATGCATGTTGATATGTAAATTTGCAAGGGCCATTTAAAGAGAATGTCTTTTATGCAAACCTGCACCCCCTCACCCAGCTTTAATTACTTTTCCAACTTAATCCTACTCTTGGTGAAACTCATTCTACGGTGTATTCAAACATAAGGGAATCTGACACACTGTAATGGCAGGTCATTGAGAATTAATTTCTTGAAGACCTTTTTAGGAAACCCTCCACAGAAAATGTGGTTCAGGTGACCAGATAATTTCTTTTCAGGATAGTATTGGAGAGAAATGGTTGGATGTCATCCTAATAATGGACTGAGTTTTTTAGCTTTTACCCTTTTAATGATGATGATGGTGAGGGATTTGGGCCATGGGCATGGAAGATATACAACTGAATAAAGACAGTTAAAATCCATAAGCATGAAGGTAATTTAGGCTTTAAAAAAAAAAGTACTAAGATTAATTGAATTTGGAGACTCCTTTCAAGTGCTTTCCGATACAAAGACTCTGTGTCGTCTACGGCCCCAGTCAGTGCTACTCATTGAAGGCCAAGGAGCAATGTGTTGGGAAGGAACCTGAATCAAGCTTGATTCTTTGAACACTATTTCTGAGAGCATCAAAGAAAGCTATTCAGTGGGAGAGGATATGATCCACGAGACCAGGATGTAGTATTGAGACCCATGGGTAGTTTGAGTGAAAAGCCTTTTAATCTCAGTGTGAAGAAGGTGTTTGTAAGGGACAGAAACCTAACCCCTGACAGGGATGTGCTGATGAAAGGTCGCTGCCAGTATCACTTTCTTGGCCTGGGGAGAGCAAACCAAGGCAGTCGGAAAGGCTTGCTCTATGTGGGTCAGCAGTTACTGAGGAGAAATGAGAATCTGGAGGCTTGTTTGATTGACAATAGAATTGACTGACTGTGCCACATGAATGAAGGGAAGAGATTTGTATGAATTCTGAGGCACCGTGCAGGTTAGGGAGGAGTTGAGAGTTCTCTAAGAAAAGCAGCTAGGCCAGGTCATGGACCAGGGAGGACCCAGGTGGACATTTAATCCGAGCAGGAGTCCGATTTTAAAAGGAAAAAGGTAGATATCAAAAAAGGTAATGGAAGAAAGGTGTTATTTCTCTGGTAACTCTGTTTTTCTAGCTAAGCCAATTGAGAGGGTTCATAGAAGGACATTGAGATTTGCGAGATAATAACAGTCCCTGAAAGGGAGACTTTCATTTCTAGGCTCAGCTGGGATCAAAGGTGGGATGGATAGATATTGTCTAGGCTTGGAAAGAGCTGCTGTAACTCTTGAAATATAAGCGAAGAGGACTTTACACCGATTTCCTTTCTGGCAGTGTGTGGGAATACCACTGTGCCAATTAAAAGGAATTTACTTCATGGAATTTCAAGTATTATCGTCTGGTAGATCAGAGTATTGTGATTAAAACAGAACCTAGAAGTGATCATGGCAGACCCATTATAATTCCTCCCTAGTTTTCCTGATTCTGCAGCGCTCCCTGCCTGGACTCCAGTGCTAGGAAAAGCCATTCACGTTGAGGTGGGGATCGGGAAGACACCTGATACCTTGTCTGCTGGGTGGTAGGTTCCCTGTAAATTCCAGTTGACCTTCCATTTCCTCTTGTCCTCTCAGCATGATGTGAGAGGTGGTAAAACTCATGAGTCTGGGACGACAGACCTGAGTTTGACTACCTTGTTCAAGTTACTTAGCTTCTCTGAACCTCCATTTCCTCAGTGGTGATGGCATTTCCCACCTAAAAGGTTGGAGGCAAGGACTGCATGAGGTAAAACATGAGCCCATGGCTCTTTGTAGATACTCATTGGGTGATGGCACCCCTCTTCCCTTCCTTGCCTTAAAAACCTCAAATATCTGTATCTGAACTAGCCTCAGAGGGGCTGATCAGTGTAGTCCACTGATCAGATATCCGGTTTACTCGTAAATGAAAATTGAATAAAGCTAATGCCTATCAGAGTAGACATACCAAGGTTCATAATAGAAGTTAGGACATTTATTTCAGTGTGCAGTCAGCTCTGCTATAACATATGTGTTCTTAAAAATCACCATGCTAAGCAGAATCACAGAATAAAAACCACAGGACTTATGGGAAAAATGGTTTAGGGGGCATATCACTCAAAAACTTGTCAATGACACACTCCAAAAATAGGAACAAACCTAGTAATGATGGTAGCACAGGTTTGCACATGTTAAATGATTGCGATACAGAGCACTACACTGAATATGGGACATTTCCATGGGAAGACCTGAAGTTTGCTTGTGGAAGCAGGTGTTGGAAGGGTTGGAGTTTGTGAGTGTTGTCATGAAATTGTGCAAGGAGGGTTATCTGAATTCAGACAGGAGTTGTAACACCACATGTGGCTGGATGTGGCATATAACATGGTAAACTGAGGTAGCTGGTAGATGCATGTGGGTTTTGTGTTTTCGTAGGAGACTGAATTCAGCTGGGCGAAATCTGTGTTCATCTAGTGGTCCTCGAAGGTAGAATCATGCATAAGCAAACACAAAATTCGCATTATGTTCACATTGTTCCCTCATACATCAGTCAGATTGGAATAGATCTGCATTTTCAAAACAAGTGTTTCAGCAGAACTGACTGTACCAGCTTCCTGGGAAAGGTCCCCTTCCCCTAGACAGTACTCTAAAGTAGAAGTAAATAAAAATCAGTGTAAAACATAAAGGCTAATGGGACCATTAGCATCTTTTATAAAATGGTAGTCATTTTGTAAATAGAAATTTTGCATTCTTTACATATTGCGTGCTGTGTTCTTGGATAAGTGGAGTTATTGCCAGACTGTGTTGAGTGTGGAAATAACGGGAGGGTGAGGATAGGTGGACCTTGGCTGTATTTTGTAGTGATTTTGCTTGTGGATTATCTATTTGGGCCATCTGCTGCCTCCTTGTCATTCCTCCATTAGCACACATGAGCCACCCTCGGCGCCCGATCACGTATTAACTGACACGCAGACTTATGGGTAGAGTAGTCAGTAAGAACATGGGTGTGCAGTCAGCTAATAACAGTATGCTCTATTTCTTTGAGTCACCCAGATCTCTTTTAAAGATCCCCTGTAAATGAATCCTGTATTTTGAAAAGAAATGTGATCATGAATATATTAGGTTGGTACAAAAATAACTGTGGTTTTTGCAATTATTTTTAACCTTTTAAACCACAATTACTTTTGCACCCACCTAATATGTGACTATATATGATGCTAGGAGAACAGCATCATATATGTTGTGACTTTAAGAGGTAGTAGAGACTAAAATGGCTATGGCATTATCCATAGGTAAACTTTAGGAGAGGTCTGTGAGCCCCAGAAATTGCATACAAATTTTTGTTGGTAAGTGCATTTTGGACGGAAAGAACCCTCAGCTTTCATCACATTCCTAAAGGGATCTTTGATCCCCAAATGGCCCAAAAACACTGATTTAGAAAAATACATGGAATGTAGATTCACATGGGTCATTTAGCGGAATTTAGAGTGATCGATGGCATATCCTAGTACAGTGACTCTCTCAAGGGGAGCTATAATAGTTTTCCCAAGAAACACTCTTGGGGGCCACCATCAGTGACAGCAAGGGGCTGGTCTGACCACTGGGTTGATCTTGCATGTCATCTTTGGTGTTTCCTCTCAAACCAGCCACATCAGTAGTGAAGGGCTCTCTGTTGAACAAGGGCTTGTGCTTTTCAACTGTGTATCTCATGCTTCCCTTGACTTTATTTTTCAGATGGGAACAGCGAGAGTTGCCCAATGGGCGGGTCTATTATGTTGACCACAATACCAAGACCACCACCTGGGAACGGCCTCTTCCTCCAGGGTAAGGCATGGACCCACAAGCCCTAAGACTCTAGAACTGGCACCAAGAGTCACCAGATGGTTTCTCCACCACCAGCTGCTGTTGCCATCTCTTTATTTCCGCCCCTCTTCTCTTTTCTCTCTCTTTTTTCCCCCTCCTCCTGCTGTTTTCCCCTTCTACATTCTTTCCCCTCTCTTCCTATTTTCCCTTCTCCCCACATGCACTGGATTGGCTATGACTGGTGGTCATGGACTTTATGAAGTGGTCTTTGGCTACTATGGCAGTTGGGTCCTAGAGGAAGCAGGGCTGGGAGGCCTGCTGGACCGTTGTGGTCTCAGAGCCCTCAGTCATTTCACCACAGAGATGCCCTATTAGGGCTGCGTTTCCAGTCTCTTTGTACAGAGGTAGCAAAGTACAGGGACGTTTATCCTGGGTTACTTGATCGCCTTTCCTATTCACTTAACCTTAATTCTGTTCTTATTTCTTACGACATACTAGGTATTTTAGAGCATCTTTGGGAAAAATCTGAGCATGAGGAGGCCAAGCTAGAAAGGGTATTGATGCATTTCCCAGCGTCCTGTGCCCAGTGAGCCCCTGAAGTGTGCACAGTGTGTACACTTTGCGAGAACACAGCTTAAGTTCTCCAAAACCAAAGGATGAGTGAGGCTTCCAAGGGAGGGAAGACTGTCCAAGTTCAAGGAGAGGGGGTTTGGTTCCCTGTCTGCCAGGGACAAAAAGTTCTTTCCACTTGTGTCTCCTGGTCCTGAGAGTTTTCAAAAGGGAATGTATTCTGTTCTTAGGAAAGCATCACCTCCCAGTAAAGCAACGATGAAGGGCTCCTGCATAAAATACGAACATTACCCCCTCCTCAGCTTGAGGAGAGAGAGGATGTCAGAGTTGGGAGAACCCTTGTGCTCTGTTTGGTTTAGCTGTCAGGTGTGTGCCAGGCAAATACCGCCTTGCCTTCTGGTCCCACAAATTTCCATGGATAGGCTGCTGTTCGTTTCAGTTTTCCAGTAGAACATTTGTGTTTTCCTTTTTTTCCTTACCCTTCTGGAAATGAAACTTATAATCTGTCATCATTAGTCTTCACTCTGTTTTCTCCTTTAAGTCCAGTGAAGCCACCAAAGTTAAACATTGACTTCTTAGAAAAAAATTAAACATTTTATTAGGGAAAATATGGAAATTTTCGTATTATTATGGAAATTTTCAAATATGCACAAAGTAGAGAGAATCCCCACATACTCAACCCTTAGCTTCAATAATTATCAATTCATGGCCAGTCTTGCTTCATCCATACCAAGGGCTGGCAAACTATGGGCCCATGGGAAACATTCAGCTCGCCATATGTTTTGGCAAATAAAGTTTTACTGGAAAACAGCTACACTTATTTGTGTACTTATTATCTATGGCTGTTTCTGCTCAATGGCAGAGTTGAATAATTGTGATAGAGACTGTATAGCCCGCAAAGCCTAAAATATTTACTTTGTGGCCCATTATAGAAAAAAATTGCCAACTGCTGATCTGTAATCCTCTCACCCCTGTCCTAGATTATTTTAAAGCAAATTCAAGACATCATATTTTATTCATATTTCAGTACATATTTCTAAAAAAAAAAAAAAAAAATGGTATTTAAAATAAAACCACTATGTTGTTAATAGTATTTTATTACTATCATCAAATACCCAGTTGGTAGTCAAATTTCTCCAATTGTATCACAAATTAATCACTGACATTTTTTTTTTTTTTTTAAAGATTTTATTGGGGAAGGGGAACAGGACTTTATTGGGGAACAGGGTGTACTTCCAGGGCTTTTTTCCAAGTCAAGTTGTTGTCCTTTCAATCTTAGTTGTGGAGGGTGCGTTCAGCTTCAAGTTGTTGTCCTTTCAGTCTTACTTGTGGAGGGTGCAGTTCAGCTCCAGGTCCAGTTGCCGTTTCTACTTGCAGGGGGCACAGCCCACCATCCCTTGCGGGAGTCAAACCGGCATCCTTGTGGTTGAGAGGATGCACTCCAACCAACTGAACCATTAGGAAGCTCAGTGGCAGCTCAGCTGAAGGTGCCGTGTTCAATTTTAGTTGCAGGGGGCGCTGCCCACCATCCCTTGCGGGAGTCGAGGTATTGAACTGGCAACCTTGTGGTTGAGAGCCCACTGGCCCATGTGGGAATCGAACCGGCAGCCTTCGGAGTTAGGAGCACGGAGCTCTAACCGCCTGAGCCACCGGGCCGGCCTAATCACTGACTTTTAACAGGATGTGTTGCATACCTGTATTTCGTGTATTTCCATCCAGCACGTCTATTTAAAAGCAGTGGTAACTCTGTAAGTGTGCTGGTTGCTGCCTCTAACCTCTCTGGCCTGTAAATTACATAGGCCTTGACCTCGTGAACATTTGGATGGAATCTAAATGAAGATATTTAATGGTATCTTCTAAGGGTGGCTGAGGATTTACTCTTCTTTAAGGATTGAGGTAGGACACTAGCTCCAGCTTTCTTATTTTCAGCGTAGTTTTGATGTTTTATT
Source organism: Rhinolophus sinicus (assembly GCF_036562045.2). NCBI lineage: Eukaryota > Metazoa > Chordata > Mammalia > Chiroptera > Rhinolophidae > Rhinolophus > Rhinolophus sinicus. The sequence continues at coordinate 31,497,054 of NC_133760.1, read as the reverse complement.
GGGAGATGGCTCAACTCTGCACCCCGCATAGCCTATTCGTTCTTCCTGTGTTTTTGGCCCAGACCTTTGAGCCCCTGGCACTTGCTTCCTCTGTGTAATAGGGAACTGAGAGAGAACAATGCTTACGCTTCCATTGCTAATTAGTGGGAGAAGTGCCACCTCAGGGAAGTATTACGATGGCGAGAGCAATCTCGGAACTACAGATTATCTCAGCAGACCGAGTCACTGAGGAGCGAGACTGAGCCAAAGGATTCAGTTTATCACATCCGTCCCCTCCTCTCAGACCTATGGGACACTTGTGTGAGGACCAGTTATTCTCTCCAGTAGCAGAAAGTATTGGACCTGGTAGGTAAGGATGAATGCGATAATTTGCCCTTTAGTCACTCTTAGGTGGTACTCAGACCAGAGGTGAGGAGGGAGAGTGATCACCACAGAGCACAGTGCTGGGTGGGGGGAGGCCTTACAGAGGGAGGTGGATCAGAGTCGGTCCTGCAGGGAAGGCGGGAGGCGGACTTAAACAAGAAGAGGAGGGCGATCCAGGTGGGGGGAACAGTGTGAATGTGAAAGGTGTGGTTAGGCCATGATGCGTGGAGCAGTTTTGCTGGAGTGTTAGGTTTGTGTGAAGCAAAGATGCTCAAAGTATATCTAGTATGGACCCTGGGTTTGGTGGAGATGCCTGCTGTAACCAATGGGTGTGAAAGGGCTGCCTGGGTTACCACTGCTCTGTTTTTATATATTGCAATTCTACATAAGAGTTCATCTAAAAACAAGTGTGAGATTATGCTGCTTAGAAGTTTGAAATTCACCAGTGCAGAGGGCTTCTACTGAAACCTGGAGATCGAACATGTGTTTATTTCCATTCCTTCTTGAAAACCCACTAAAAATGGCAATAAAGGTATAAAAAAGTATAAACCGTCAATGATAAAGGAATGGAAGAGGAGAAACAGCATAGGGGAGATGTTAGTCAAAGTTTAGTTGCTGATACATAAATGGCAGAGCTGAGAAAGCTGACCCCCAGCCCTACAGTGTGGGATATCAACCAGGAAGCCAGCCAGTTTGCACCATGGAGCCCTGGAAAGCCTCAGCGATGGGAGACATCAGTGGGTGTGTGTGTGTATGTGTGATGAGATTTAAAACATCAAATTCAGTTTAAGATTCGGGCAGAGAACAGTTAGATTCCTAGGTTGTCAGCCATCTCTCCCATCCCTCCGCCACACGTCTGTGTGTACACACACACACAAACACACACACACACGCAGCCTCGTGGTTCCTGCTGCAGTGAGAAGCTCCTGGGAGAGCAGAACCAGTCTGGGGGACACAGCCATAGCTGAAAGCAGGGACATGAAACTCAGGAAAAACGGGATTAAGGAGGGATGCTGTTTTCAGGCTAAAGATGGGCAAGTTTTTTGCTGGGGAAAGTGACCTGTCTAAGGGCAGAGAGCTACCGATTGTGATATTTGGGGATCTTCTAGAGAAACAGCTGAGTGAAGCCACTAGCCACCAGCCCCCAGCTGGACACACACCACTTCCAGTCAGTGTTTCAGTGGCTCACTTTTAAATGTGAATGAATAGCCAAGGACCAGCAGGAGGAGAAAAAGGGACTTGGTAAAAAACAATGTAGGGAGCTGGAAAAAACTTCAGAAAGTGAAACCAAATTAAAATGTATTCCCTCAAAGATTTGGGAAAAAATAGGTTATCTGTGAAACATGAACAGGAAGACCATAACGCAAACCATGCAGAAAAGAAGAAAAAATAAGAGCTTTTAGCAATTAATATATATGAGAGCAGAAATGTAAAAAAAAAAAGTTTTAACAGAAGAATTGAAAGATAAAGTTGGAGATGAGAAAATTCTATGTGTCTAGGAGATCCAATATCTGAATTGTAGTTTTAGCAAAAGAACAGAGAAATAAAGGAAATTATTAAAGAATAAGAAGGAATTCTCAGAACTGAAAAATATAGTATTCAAATTCAAAGGACTCCCCCCCCCCCAATTCTCAGCCCAGAGAATGAAAAAAGCCCCACCTCAAAGCACATACTATTGGAATTTGGAATGCCTAGAACATCTCAGAAGCTTCCAGAGGGAATAAATGGTACATATCAAGGATCAGGAATTAAAATCCTTCTTCTCAACAGCAGCTATGGGGCAGGACCTTCAAAATTCTGATGGAAAACTATTTCCTTTCTAGAAATCAACAATTAATCATTTCAACACTCAAGTGTGAGGGTCAAAAGAAAGGCATCTTCAGACATGCAGCATTTCAAAAAATTAATTTTGAAGCTACCAGATGATTTATTCCACCAGACAAGCGAAAACCAAGAAAGAAGTTATGAGATGCAGGGCACAGGGGACTCAGTTTAGGGGCCAAAGAAGTTCCTAAGAGGAAGGCGAGGGAGGAGATGTGGCTAAGAGATAAATGACACTGAGAGGCCATGTGTTTGTGAATTAGTGAGAATCTGGAGGTGAACTCGTGATTGGTTCTTAAAAACCAAGCAGAATGAGACAAGGCAGTTCTTAACTGCAGAGGGAAACAAAGTTATACAAGTAAGGAAATGCACTTGTATGTATAGTATTCTACAAAGTCATAATGCAAACTCTGAATATTGATTTAAGGATTTTCGGTTTGGGAGGATGAGGCAGAGGATGTGTGTGTGTGTGTGTGTGTGTGTGTGTGTGTGTGTGTGTTGGGGGGCAGAATGCAATAACTAAATCCCCATCTTTATAGTGGAAAGTCCATAAGTAATATCTAAATGGCAAAAGTCAAGAAATCCTGGAATAAGCATGTTATTTAGAAATACAGCTATAAATAGTAGAAGAAGCAGTCAAGAGTGGAAAATAGTTGCTTCTGGGGAGCAGGATCAGCTATGGGGAGAGGGAGGGCAGGAGACTCTGTTTTTCATTATATCCCCATAGTACTTCTTGCATTTTAAAACTATACATGATTTCTTTGATAAAAAATAAACATCGCTAGTTGAGAGGATTTAGGATACAGTTGGGAAGGTGCCAGAGTACTGTGAGCGTTGACTACTCACTAAAGCGTTCTGACTCAAGGGCGGTAGGGCGCCAACTGAGGTTTTGAGCGGAAGCATGGCGTAAGGGGTCGGTCTGGTATGGTTACCCTGATGGCAGTGTGTAGGCTGGATCGGACTGGGGACGTTCGTTCAGGGATAACTGGACAGAGACATGGAAAGTCAAGGGCAGGGAGACAAAATAAGAAGCTCTCTGGCTGAACGGTTTACTGACAGCAGGAAAGGAAGAGTGGGGAATGATGGTGTGGTTCCACCCCTGGGTGGAAGACTCACAGGGCAGACTGGGAAAGTCTCAGGTTTGGGGACAGAGCCGGGGCATTTAGTTTAATCCAAAGTGACAGCAGGTCACAAAGGCAAGGCAGTCTAGTGGGCGGAATGCAGACCCAATCTGGGAACTGGCCATGAAACCGGGAACTGCTTGAGGAGAAGACATGGGCAGGGAGGCTTTTAGTTTAAAAGAGTCTCTGAAGACGTGGAAAAAAAAAAATCATCTGGGAGACTAACCCCCCAAATTGAGGAAGACGCCAGACTGAAACATGATAGTCATGTGAGTAAGGTAAGAATTTAGAGAGGATGAAATGAGAAGGTAGGCAGGGAACAAACTCTCCCTGGGATCGTACAGTAGAAATCCATGTTGGGTTCTTTGTAGCGGGATAATCCTGTTTTCTTCAGTGATCTCTAATTTTTTGTAAACCCCTTTTCTCCCTGCCCCCCTTCGTACTTACCATGGAAAATTTCAAGCAGACACCAAATTTGAGAGAATAGTCTGATGAATTCCTTGTAACCCTCACCTGGTTCTAACAATTAATAACATTTTGTTTTATCTGACTTCCCACTTTTTGGGGGTGGGGTGGGGTGCTGAATTTTAAAGCAAATCCCAGACATCATATCCATTCATCTATAAATATATCACATATGTCTCTAACGGATGAGGTGTTTTGTTTTTCTTTAAACATAACCAAAATACCATTATCCCACCCAACAAAATTAACAGTGTTTCCTTATTTCATGTCATACCCAGTCTGTGTTCCATTTTCCTAATTATCTTAAAAGTGTTTTTATACTTTGATGTTAAATTCAAGAGCAACACATTGCTTTTGGCTGATATGTCTCATAAGTCTCTTACCCTATAAGTTCCCCCTCCCTTTCTTATTGGGCGGGGGGCATGCATTTATTTTTTGAGGATCCTGGGCATTTGTCTTATAGAGTTTCTCATATTCTGGATGTGGCTGACTGTGTGACCTTGTGTTATATAACATGCTCTTCTATCTTTTGTTTTTCTTGTAAACTGGTAGTTAGCTATAGAGGCTTGATAAGATTCAAATTCACCTTTAAAACTGAAGTATAATTTATATACAGTGAGATATACAGATCTCAGGTATACTGTTTGCTGAGTTTTGACAATTGCATATGCTCATGTAACCCACAGCCCCATCAAAATATAAAATATTTGCATCACCCCACAAAGGTCCTGCTCTTACTTTCTTTTGATCATCTCTTCCTTGTGTCTATAGAAATGAAATTAAATCGAGCAAACGTGGCTAAGGATTTTAACTGTTTATGCTAGCCCTGCCTTACCCATGATTGTTTTAGAACCAACTTTGGAAAGGCTGCTTCCTCACTAAAGACAGCATGGGGAGTCTTGATGTTGTTTGCACCAAACTTCTCACGAACCTACAATATGTTTTCGCTGGCACTTTATAGCAAGGTAATTTCAGTTGCAAGTAATGAAATGTGGGATCCAAATTGGTTTAAATAACCAAGGGAATTTACTGACTCATGAAATTGAATATCCTAGATGTAGATTCTGCTTTGAAGTGAATCCTGATCTCGTGACTGAATGTCATCAAAAATCTGTTGTGCTGTTTTTGTTTGTTTTCTTTTTTCTGCTCTGCCATCCACTGGGTCAACTTTATATTGTATTTGGGTTCAAGATGGCAGCCAGTGGCTCCCAGGACTGCATGCTTTCTCTGTCATATCCTACAAGGAACAGAGAATATTTTTCCCAGAACTCCTGGCAAAAGTCCTGAGATGCAGCCTGATTGGCCAGCATAGGTCACATGCCCACTCCTGGTCCAGTCAACAGTTTAACTTCGGGGTTGGTAGTAGAGTCAGTTTCCCTAGAACCATCTGGATCCCCTAAGTGGAAATCAGGGGCTAATGGTAAGGAGGATTGGTTGCTAAGGAGACAACCACAGATGTCTGCTGTAATCATCTAAGCCCCAGAAGCCTCTGTGACTGGGGCCTGCCTTCACCCTCCCTTGGTCCTTCCTTGCCAGCCATTATGAGATTTTGCTAGAATTTGGTAGAAGGGGTGGGATGGTCCCTATAATCATGTTGCCCTTAATGTTTCCAGCTGGGAGAAACGCACAGACCCCAGAGGCAGGTTTTACTATGTGGATCACAACACTCGGACCACCACCTGGCAGCGCCCCACAGCTGAGTACGTGCGGAACTATGAGCAGTGGCAATCACAGCGGAATCAGCTCCAGGGCGCTATGCAGCACTTCAGCCAAAGATTCCTCTACCAGGTGAGAGGGCAGGGCTTGCCACAGGCAGGGGAGCCTCCCCGCCCTGCAGAATGTGCAGCTTCGCATATTCTCCATTGGCCTGTTTGGTGAGCAGGGAAAACGTCAGTGCTCTGACCCTGGAGATTTTGCTCATCACAGGGAAATTCCTCAAACACCAGTGTTTCTAGCCTAATAACTCAATGCCCAGCCTCTGTGTCCAAGGACTCAATATGTCTGAAACTGAATTCACTGTCTTCCTTCAGACCCTGGATTTCTCTTCTGCCCCCTCCATCTAAATCCATGTACCCTGGCTTGAAACCTGAAGATCTGCTGTGACCTGTCCCATACCTCACTTTTTCAAATCAAAGCAACCACCCAAATCCTTCTCTTTCCATTGCTGCTCCCATTTTTCTTTAGATCTTTATTATGTGACAGATTCTCAAGGATGGAGGGACCTTTAAAGTTCATCTAGATCAGGGGTTGGCTAACTATGGCTGGTGGGCCAAACTGGCCCATGCCTTGTTTTGTAAATAAAGTTTTATTGGCACACAAGCAAGCCCTGTAGTTTACGTGTTGACTGGCTGCTTTCAAGCTACAACAGCAAAGTCGAGCGGTCGCCGCAGGGACCATATAGCCCATGAAGCCTAAAATATTTACTTGTCTGGCCCTTTCCAGGAAAAGTGTATTGACTCCCCCTCTTCCTTCTCCCCAGTTTATATCAACCTCTTTCTGATTCTTGATTTTCCTCCTCCCCTCTCAACTAAATGGTTAGGGTACCTTCTGAATTGTTCTCTCCGCTGGCATTCTCTCTCCTCCAATCCGTACTGTCCGTTTCCACCAAAACAGTCTTCAAATAACATTGTCGTTTCCTCACTTTTTGTAAAATCACTCTGGAGGGTTTAAGAAAGGGGGGATTTGCTCCACATTCATCACTGTCATTTTTGATCACTGGCTCAAAAACTTCTGCAGTCGTTACCTACGGACTAGTGTTTAAATTTTCTACTCCAGAATTTAGAATGCTGTGGTTCCAGATTAACTTGTCTGGTGGCATCCCACGCTGTGTCCCTTTAGGAAGCCTCTCAATCCCACCTTCCTGAGCCTCCATCTCACTGGAGCCTCCCCAGCGACCTAGCTACTGGGGGGAGCCCAGCCACACAACCTCTTTGGAAGGGAGTGGTGGGATTCCCAAGTTGGAACTCTCATTGCATTTTCTCAGAGCCCCTTGATCATGAAGCTTGGGATCTGTGTAGAACCTGCATAGGATATGGAGGGTTGGAGGTTGGAAACTTTCCGAGCTGGTCCACAACATTTAATCACTGTTTAATCCATATTGTTTCTATTTGAAAATGAACTTTAACCCCATAACCCATTTCTAAATCAGATACTGCTCTAGTTAGATGTTCAGAAAATCTTTACTTCCATTTAATTAAATAGAGTTCGTATCAACTTTGCCTTCATTCGCAGCTTTTTCTCTGCTCACACAAAGCAGGAGCTTACACCATCAACCGTAAGGCATGGTGGCATCTCCCTGAGCTGGCTTGTCCCCTCTTCTGTCTTTGGGGGCTGATTGCTCATTTATAGTGAAGAAACTGATGAGGACCCCAGTTTCCTTACTCTGGATGAGTAGAAAGCATGGTGTTTGTCACATTAAGTTGTCACATTAAGAGCAAGTGGAATGCCTGTCTACAAGCTGTGCCCTAATGGTCTACCAGGTACAGTGCTGCCTCTGTTCTTAGGCCAGGCCTCCCACTCCACAACTCTTTTCACACATGCCTGGCTTCCTGGTCTGGCATGTTTCAGAATTGGATGGGATCTGTCATTCTCTGCTTTCAGAAATTGTTCCTCTTGGGCCGGGCCCCAAAGGCCTTACCTGCCATTTTCTTGGGTGGTTGTGGCTTTCAAAACTGGGAAGGTCTGAGCATCTTTGTCTTTTGACTTAGAGATAAGGATACATTTTAGGAGTCTCACATGGTTTTGTCTCCCTGCTTATTATTCAACTTCTGAAATTAAAAAAGAATCCATTAAAGGACTTTTGATTCTCTGCCATGCACCATGTAGGTTCTGCAGGTTGACCGAGATCTTGGCTGTGTGAAAGGGAAGTTTCTGGAGTTCACGTAAACTGGTGTTTTGGCACTTTCATTCCTCTTGCCTGTCTCTCGTTTTAGTCATTCTGGGTGTGCAGAGGAAGAACTCTGACTTGGAGGGCCCCTTAGAAGTAAAAATTAAGCATTAAAAAAAATTTTTCTCTCTGAGTACTCTAACATGATTTTCTCAGCTTGGTTGGGGATTCAGGAGGGTCCTGGATGGAGGTGATGGTTCCCTTTTCTCCCTGAAACAAGACTCGTATTGAAAAACGTGATAGGAATCTTTTTGGGGTCAGCTTTCAGTGTTTCTCTGTTGCTTTCCCTTCCTGCTGGATTTGGCTTGCTCCTCTTGTTTGCTATGGTGCCATGTCCTGGTTCAAGTTAGAAGAGTCACTTTCATAGAGTTATTTTGGGGTTTGGCCCTGGCCCAGGGTTTGACGCGGTAGACTTAAGAGCTGATACTATACCAGCGGGTTTCCCTCCTCCTCCTTCGGGGCTGAAACCGAGATCTGTTCTTTGCTGCCCTGCAGAGAACATGAAATACGGTTCACAACGGAAATCAAGGGATCCCAAGGGATTGCAATGTCGCGCAATTCCTTCCTGCTGTCCGCCCCAACACATACCTTTTTCAGTCTCTGTTATTTGATTGTTCCCTTACTTATGACATTTCCCTTTCCTAACGCCCCGGTGCATTTGCTGCTCTTGATCATCATGCACGTACTGTGTTGTCTGCACTCTCACCTTGCCCTCTGTTTCGTGTCCCCACTAATGTCCCCCCGGCCCGACCCAGTCATGCACACTGTGTTGCAGCAGGACCCAACTCACAGCCCATTACTGTTTCTGTGACACCTCTTCCTTTACTCCCACTTTGGTCCTCTTCTGATAACTGAAGGAGGTATCTTGTGTTGGCAGGGCTGAAGCAAGTCATTTTGTGGTTCTGAATGTGAAGATGCCAAACTGAATTATCCAGAAACAGACAACTTGGTTCTTTGTAGAGAACTCCTTGGATTGAATTCTCAAACACCTGAGTTTTGTTCTGCACCCACTGGGTGTATACTTTTCAAAAAAAGAAGCCTGCCTTTTACACTGTAACCTTTCTGCCCCTCCCAGAGCCTTTTTTGCCCTCGGCTGTATTTGCTAGACATTCTTTATTTCTGAGTTTGTATCTTAAAATATTACTGGAACTTAATGCTTAGTCCCTGAGGGACTTGAGTTCACGTGAGCCGTCTGGCTCATGGCCTGCACCCCAGACCTCCCAACCCAGGGACAGTTACCAGGAAAATTATTCAACAGCGTTCCTTTATGTCCCTAGTAATGATGGACATTATTTTGTCTTTTAGAGTCACCTGCACATCCTAGGACCTCTCTTCTGACTAGAATCCCCCGCCTCTCCCCTTTCTCTGTGCTTTTCTGGCTGTCCTTGAGCTAACACTTGGGATCTCATTTCAGGGGACTATGGTAGAAGAGAAGGGGCAGTTGGTTGGCTCATTAGAGATGTGGGGTTCTGATTTTCTGGACATGATGTGTAGCTTTTATTTTTTCTTTCTCTTTGACTTCTGTTAACTTCCTTTTATTTTTCAAGTTGGACTATGTACATTAGGGAAGAAATATCCAAAATAATCAAGTGCTTTGCTTTAACTGTCAGAGGTAAAATCGCTATGAGTTTCGGCTTCCATTGATGCCATGTCATGTATTGTTCGTGTTTATCAATCTCTGATCTTTCTCCCTTCCCTCTCTGCTTTCTCTTCTTTCCCCTTCTCACAGATTTTGGGGTGTGTGGATCTGATAGGATGAGAATAGGAGGATGGCAAAAAAAATTAAAAAACTAACAAACTAACAAAAGAGAGGCAACGTTGTATAAAGTCTGTGACATTAAAAAAGGCAAACATTAAGAAAAGGGCTGATAAATTTTTTTTTTAATTCTCCCTGTGCTTTGTATACTAGTCAAAGTTCATTTTGATGAATAACAGAAACCCACTTGGTTAAACTTAAGCAGAAAGGAATTTATCAAATGGGAATTGGGTAGTTCATAGAATTAGCACAATGGTAAAGGTACCAACCAAGCTCTGGCAAAAACCAGGGGTAGGCCAGGCAAAGGAATACTTTATGTAGGACATCGCCCCGCCCTGCTGCCCTTAAACACTTGATGTTCCATTGGACTGTGGACTCAACCCCAGCAGGCAGGCATCTCAGGCAGGCATCTCAGGCAGCCCCCCTGGTGTCACACTGTTCCCCACAAGTTCAGAGTGGGAGCATCTGATTGGCTGTTCTGAAGTGTGTGCCTACTACACTCCAGATGCCATGGTATTGGGAAAGGAAATAGTTACGAGCTGATACATATTTTTTGTTTCTAGTTCAATGTAAGTCACAGGCGCCATCCGTAAAGACCGTTTAGTCTATTGATTTGTAGCATTAAGCAAAAGATGACTGTGAGGAGACTGAAGCCCAGTTGGTACCACTTGGGAGCTAATTTCCCTCAGAGCCCCGGAATGTTTTGTGGATTATCCACTCATTCCAAAAAAACAAAAAACGACCTGACGCAGATGCTCCTTTTAAATTCTTAAAATGACCCTTTCCATAGTTCTTCCCTTCTGCAAGGACATTGCTCCAGCTCAGCACTTACCCCACTGCTTTGTATTTGGCTTCGTTATCCGAAATGCTTGCATGTTTCACACGTTAGTTCCTTTCCTTCTGTTGCTGAATGCTTTTATACCTACTGTTCAGTTATGACTCCAAAACAAAGTTGGAGGAACTTGGATTTTATGAGATGCTGCACGCTACCCCCACCAAAATGACTTCTGTGAATTTGGGAGATCTTGTTCAGTAGCCATCATAGAAACCTGAACTGTGGTGGAGATTTTGAGCATGTCCTCCACGTTACGTTGATGGTAACGTGCCCTAAATTGAGGACAGCCCAGCTTCCCGCACCTTCCTGCCGTTTCATTCTGCTGGGTAGGAGGCCCTTTGCTGAAAGGGGGCTCTGTCCCATCAAGGAACCTATGGTTTCAAGACTTAAACGTCTTTGTTGGAACTTGCTTTGGGAGAGTTGTTTGTGCTACCACCTTGGAAAGAAAGTTTCTCTGTGCTTTCAGCTGGGGGTGGAGGGCAGCTGTGAAAGGGGGTTCATTGGCAGTTGAGTTCCACCAATGTTTTCTCAAGCCCTGACTGAGCTCCATTCATCCTCACGCCTGTGTGTGGCTCCGAAGGGGCCGGCCAGGCAGCCCAAAGGCAGCATTGCGAACTTGATCCCCTAATGTAATGATTAAATTTTAGTAAGTGAAATAAAAATGCTTCAGAGAGGGGGGGAGAGAGAGAGAGACAGAGAGAAAGAGAGAGAGAGCAGAGAGAGAGCAGAACAATACTTGTTTTATTTAACTATGAAGAGTTTTTGACAGCACCCCCTTCCCCGCAGGATATGAGAACTCTCGGTCCACTGCCGCCCTGCCCCTGGGACTTTGCAGCAGAATTAGGCTGGGGGTGAGGGGTTCTAATGTAAACAGTGACCCTGAAGTCCTGGAATCAGCTCCCCCTTCTTTCTCCTGTCTCCCCTTCTCTCTCGCCACCTCGCCCCCAGCCCCACCTCCCCAGACAGGCACACACAGAACACTGAGCAACTTCAGGTTCAGGCCGGAGGAGAATAAAGGTGCTTTGTGAAGGAAAGGAAAACATTCCTGGGGGAGGTGAGGGGCCTAGGGCATGAATGTGCCCTCAGTCTGGGCTGAATCTGTACACCGCTGCTGCTCCCTCTCCCAGCGCACCCAGGAGGGAGGTGGAGGGAGGAGGGCCAGCCCCCAGCCAGGAAGCTCTGGGCGTGGGCAGGGCTTGTGGGAATGATTTCATTGGAAAGGCCTGCAATATTTTTTCCCCTCCCGTGTGTGGTTCTTGGAGAAAGTTGGAGGTGGTGGTGATTTCAGTCGCCTTGGCTGCCGGGAGCAGGAGCTGAGCAGAGGCACTGGCCGAGCTCACCGGCTGTCCTGCCCTGGGCCCTCCTGCCATGCATGGGGCCGGCGGGCTGTCTCCACTGCCCTGGCCTGCCTCTGTCTGCACACCTCTTCCTCCCCCTCGCTCCACCCTCTCTAAAACCTATCTGGGGCCTCAGTATGCAGGGTTCTTTTTCAGTTTTTCTTTTTTGAAAAAGACTTTTGAGAGGAGCAGATGCCACCTAAGGCCCCACTGTCTCTTCTACAAAGAGCCCAAATGTGGCAATGAGTTGTTGGCGTTTTTATTTTTATCCATTTATTTTGGGCCAGTGGCTTTTTTAAAACCTGTGTTCTGGTGTGTTTCTTGTGTTTAGTCTTCGAGTGCTTCGACCGACCATGACCCACTGGGCCCCCTCCCTCCTGGCTGGGGTAAGTACTGACTTCTACTTCTGTGCCTTCGGCCTCCATCAGCGGATGCGCCACTACCCTCTGTCCTCCCCTGCATGTCTTCCTCACTCCCACCCTCGGTTTCCCTTTGCACTTCCCTTCAACACACTCTTGGGTGCTTGGCCAGAGCAATTGCAGGTGGTGGAGACGGAAGGTTGGGAAAGTGTTGCACCCCTGTAGCATTCACCCGCCATAGCTGAAGGAGGGTGACCCTACAAAAGAAGTCTCTGAGTGGCTGTAGGACTGTTGGATTTTGGTCCTGACTTTTAAGGTGTCTATCCAACAATCCATCCTATCACTGACTAAGGCATTTTGATGCTGGCTAAATCCCTCATGCATTTGTTTCAGGTCTGTGGCCATGTGGTTAGAAGGAGCCACCTTACCAAACCTTTCTTTGGAGGACTCCAGCTTTATTTTGACTAATAGAAGCCACCTTTTTACTGGGGACACAGCTGAGCAAGAGGCCAGAGAGAAGCGAGCTGAGCCCCCGGTGGTGACGCTATGAAAGCGCATCATTGCTCGCTAATAACACCACACTGCAGCCCCCTTGGCATTCATTGCCAGCTGCCTCTTACCTATTCTAAGTCCTTGGTGTGATTTGCAATAATGAGTTAGAGGGATGGACATCTATGACTTAAGAGAAATTACAGGCTTTATGGCTATTCTGGGAAGGAGTGGCCATGCAGAAAGGGGTCATTAGGGATGGGGAGATTCAGTGCATTTGGTGACTCTGAGCTGGGTCAGGGTTTCGCTCAATAGACAAGAGTCCTTGGGAGCTAACGTGGGCAGGTTTTGCAGGAATCAGCATCTATCGGGTATCATTTTTTGGTTAGGCCAGCAGAAGACAGTAAATGCTGGTTTGGTGGTGTTCAGCTGGGTGGGGGCGTGCTCCCCAGTGGAGCTGGAGAAGCTGACAGTGATAGGATGAGCGTCTGCCTGGAGAAGTGCAGCTTTGGCGCTCGCTCCTCTTGCTGCAGACACAACAGCTCCCTGGTGTAGTTTACGAGGTTGCACCAACCCCTTGGACCTGCAGGGTATCACTGAGTGAATTCCCACTGCATTCCAGAGCACCGGCAGGACCTCCTAGCCCTCCTAGTGGGATGGATCAATGAGGGGGGCCTCCACACGGTTCTTGATTTTCTGCTAGGGAATCCCTTATGCACGCAGATGCTCCACCTGGCTCCCTGAGCTGATGAAAGGTCATGACTATCTGGGACTGGCAGCGTGTCAAGTGTGAGAGGGTCAAACATAGGATCCCTGGCTAGGGAGGGGAGAACTCATCAGATTAAATAAGAATCTGTCATGCTCTTTGGCAGCTAGTTGACACCGTGACCCAGAGCTGGGGACCTGGAGTTGTTCCTGGCTCTGTAGAGTCAAGTGATTTATTTCTATACCAGTTCTGCTAAATGATGGTCGCCAAGTAAGAGCAGCTATAAGGACTTGTAAACAGCTCCCAGAAGCCAAGTGTGAAATATTTGAGATAGGAATAGCAGCCATGGTCGGAGTTAGTGCTCTTTACGAATGATCAGGAAAGCACCCGAGACCAAAATGGTGTGAAACTGAAAAACAAAACAAAAACAAAAACCATCTGGCTGATGGCCAGGGAAATTTCCTAATCAAATCCTTTGGGCTTTATGTTTGCTTCCCCAGGGCTGTGGCAAGGCCACCTCCCACGGGAGAGCTAAGATTGAACAGAAAGAGCAGCAAAGCCAAACAGGACTTGCCTTTAGCATGAGCCTCTGTCAAGTCTACCGTGTGATCCTGCTCTCAGTCCAGTGCCCCGTCTTGTTCCCCCAGGAGGGACCCAGTGGTCCTCCCTGCGCAGCAGCCCAGGAGTCGGGGCAGCTCATGTTTAGCTCCACATCTCTATAGCTGCCTGACCCTGGGCACGTGACCAAATGCTCCCGAGTCCATTTCTTCCTAGATGAGGTTGGGCTACATGCTCTTAGGACTCTCCCAGCACCCAAACTGTGAAATCCTATGCAGCAAAGCAGTGCCAGTGGACCATGCAGGGAGCAGTGCCAGAGACAAGGGTGCAGGCCTCAGACTGGCTGGACAGATCCCCCAGCCCGGCGGTTAGCGTTGGCTTTGGCCCTTGGCAGAGCAGACGTGGAGGATGTCTAGTTCAAAGCCAAAGCTTCTGGCTGGAAGCGGCCCCTCCCTCCCTCAGGCCCCTCTTGGGAAGCCTGTCTTCTGTGGGACAGTCCCACAGCTGTTCTGAGGTGGCGGTAGCTCTGGAGCAATTCCAGGCACCTCCTTTTCTTTCTTTCCTTTTGTTTGTGTTTTTAAGAAGTCTGTCCAGTAATGGATACCAAGTAAGGCAGACAGAGACCAGGACCCTGGGTTGATACTGGGGCCTTTGGAGCCTGATGCTTGAGGGGAGGGGTCTGGGCTCCCTAGTTCTGCTGCTTTTTCAGCTTTTGGTTTCCCTATAGCTTCTGGAACTGATTATTTTTATTTCTCTAATTTTGCCCTGCCATCGTAAATGAGGGAGGGCCATTAGCACCACTTGTTTTCAGGACAGAAACAGATTTGAAGGCTCAGAAACTTCCTGGGAAAGGTGACCTGTCTTGGGTTCAGAGCCTTGCTCTTAGTTTTGCCTGCCTTCCACCCAGAGCTGATGAAATGACACTTTCAACCTTTTTCAATGTCCGGAATCCCCCGGTAAAGTTGGGTCTGCCCCCTGAAGCTCAGACCCCTTACCTAGAAGACTCCAGAGCCATCATCTGTGCATGGATAAAAGGAAAGAGAGTCAAGATTGCCCAGACGAGAGAGAAAAAATGTATGAGCTCCCCCAAACACTGCCCTGTGTGGGAGCACACACTGAGGTGTAAGAACAAGATGGGGGTTGTAAGTGCCGCAGCCCTGGTGTTTGCACATATGCAACGTAGAGGTTTTGCTGGGATGTGAGAGTTTTAGAACAAAACGTTGCCTTTAAGCAGGGGGAAAAAGATCAAGTAGAGGGTACGTAGCTTTGAGTGCTGATCAGAAACGTGTGAAGGAAAATGCAGCCCTCCAACGGGCGCCTGGCTCACCTGCACCCTGTGGACAGAGCGCTTGCAGGACCAGAGACCAGATGTCGCAGGCTTGGTGGGGGTGTGACCAGGGTTGAGGGGAGGCTGGCCGAACCTCCACTTTGCACACAGCTGGATGCAATTATGCTTCTGGTTTCAGCTGGGCTGCTCCCCCTCCATGTGGCTACACTGCCCCCCTCCCTCCAACAAACCAACCAACCAAAGACAGTGCTTGATCTTGAGTTGGAAATCTGTCTGTCCCTCCTCCACTCCCCGATAGGGTGAGATTCTCTTTGTCCTTTTTGCCAATGACAGATGTCTGTGAGCCAGGCTTTCGCCGGTTAAACTTCTTCAACAGGTCAGGAACAGGGTCAGATACTCAGACCCAGCTTGTGGGAAAGGGGAGCCAGAGGGGAGAGAGCATGGCTCAAGATGTCTCCATCTGATTGTCGTCTTTTCTTTCTTCTCCCTGGCAGAGAAGAGACAGGACAATGGACGGGTGTATTACGTGAACCATAACACACGCACTACCCAGTGGGAGGACCCTAGAACCCAGGGGTAAGGACTCGGGCTGGGAGGGGGCTGGGCCCTGTGTAGCTCCAGCATTGGCTGAGGGGTCATGGATTGCATTTGTCCTCTATGGTCAATGTGCCTGGAGATCCTCATGATATAGTGTCGGCCTAAGGAGAGCTTAAAATTGGCTCTTAAATTGGCTTTCCTGGTGGATGGACAGTGCTTGATGCATCTCAGTGCCGATTTGCAGGCTGCTGATAACATGATTTCACAAGGGTGGAGGGAACCCCCAAATGCCTTAGATTACTCCCAACCCCCCAGAAACTAGTCTGGGACTGGGGCAGTTGTGCCTAGGATTGTTGGTGGCCACTCAGGCCACAGCCATCTACCTAGGGCTGGTTCTTTGGCCTTGGGACAGTAAATGACCTCTCTCTGCTGTAGAACTGTCCTCATGACTTGGTGGTGCCAGGTGCATATCCCCAAGGCCCACACTCAAAGGCTTTGCAGAACCTGGGTGAAAGCAGAGAGAAAAGAGCACTTGGGGACCCCAGCCTCCTAATCATTGAGGTGTAGAAGGTGAGGCCAGCCTTCGACCCCTCGCTTCCTGTTTTCAGGATGATCCAGGAGCCAGCTCTACCCCCAGGGTGGGAGATGAAGTACACCAGCGAGGGGGTACGCTACTTTGTGGACCACAACACCCGCACCACCACCTTTAAGGATCCGCGCCCCGGCTTTGAGTCTGGGTAAGGACTTTCCAAAGACCACAGCGTTATCTCTTAGCACAGGCCCTGTTTATCCGCGTCCAGGCTGCTCTTACTGCCCTCTAGTGGCCAATTTCCATGTCACTTTAGCAGGGATGGGGAGGGAGGGGGCACGCTATTTATTCAGAATAACACCAGTGGTGTCTCTCTATCTCTCTAAAAGCAAGAGTCTGGCTTTATTTTCAGTTTTTGGTTTTTACTCCTATGTCTGTGGAAGATCGTAATGGCTGCCACTTCCTTTGCCTTGTGCCATACTGTACTCGTCTTTAACGTAGCACCCGATCTCATTAGGACCAGCAAGATATGTTGCTGATTTTTGAGAAATCACACAGATTCTAGAACATCTTTGCTTTCCCCAGGACGAAGCAAGGTTCCCCTGGTGCCTACGACCGAAGTTTTCGGTGGAAGTATCAGCAGTTCCGTTTCCTCTGCCATGTGAGTGCTGGTACTGGGCCTGCCCCTGGAGTTTGGGGTCATGGAGTTTTCTCAGCATGATTTCCCAGCCCAGCAGCTGGTATTGGAATCTGGTTCGGTGGGGGCCGGTCGCTTGTCTAACCTTGAGCAGTTGTCTGACATTGTCTCCAGGAAGCCTGCTTCCATTTCTAGGGACCAGGCTCTCCCCCACTGGCCCAGAAAGATGGGGAATCCTGTTCATACAGACAGGAGACCAGACTGAATAGTTAACCCCTGAGGGCTGATTCAAGATTTCTTTCTTTTTCTTTCAGTCAAATGCACTCCCCAGTCACGTGAAGATCAGCGTTTCCAGGCAGACGCTTTTTGAGGATTCTTTCCAGCAGGTTAGAGAATAAACACGGTGTCTAAGACCAGAGGCAGGCAGAGGCCTCCTCCCACCACCCTGTCTGCTATTACATGGCCTGTTAAACATACACGGTAGTTTCCAAGGCCTGGGCCTTGGTGAGTGGTGTCTGCTGAAAAGCAGGCCTTGGAGTCCTACCCGCCGCCTGCCATGAAGAGGGAATGGCAGGCTGGCCATGATGCTCTGTCTCCCCAGATCATGAACATGAAACCCTATGACCTGCGCCGCCGGCTCTATATCATCATGCGCGGTGAGGAGGGCCTGGACTACGGAGGCATTGCCAGGTGAGCTCGGCGCCCCTGGAAGGCTGTATTGCACCCCACTTCCCCAGGCTACTGGACCCGTGGCCAGAAAGCTGGCTCCTCCTTGCTCAGGTTAATTGCCAATGCTTATCTTCAGGAGTGCACACAGATGTGGCCAGTCCGATGGTGCTGGAGCTGGGTCCTGGGGTCCCCTGCTGGCCAGGCACTCACCCTTTCCATACTGGGTCATGGGGAGGCTGTGTGCTCCTGGGGGAGGGGCTCAGGACAATGGCTGTTTTACCAGCCAATATGTCTTGATTTCTATACTTTAACAACCAGTCCGGCTGCACTCGTTGGCAGTGGCTAAATATGGGTTCCATGTGGCTGTCCATTAAAATCAACCCTGGGCTTCTCCTACGCTAAGGCAGCCGGGGCAGGTTAAATTGGGCGTCCCGTTGTGTACCCGACATGTATAAGCTGTGTCACAATCCAAAGGGCCTTGATCAGTACTCAGCTGCATGTCATGTGCACAAGGTCAAAACATTAAAATGGCTGATGTAACCCTAAAAAGAGCCCGAAGTACTGTCCCACCCTCACTGTAGTCCCCCTGCAAAAGATAACCGAGTCTATGGCATGATATGGCCTTGGACAGTGGGGCTGACGGGCCCCAGCAGAGAAGCAGGGGCGCAGCCTGTGTGACCACTCAGTTCACTCACCTCTCATGGAGTGGGGATGTCTGCTCGCTTGGTGTTGGGTTAACTTGCTTCTGGTCCGCTGTTCGTTGGTGGCATTGCCCTCTGTGTTGGCCCTGGTGGATCAATTGCTCTTTTTCCTGTGGTGACCGTGGTGACCTCTTCTCCAGACTCTGCTTGGTGGGCTTCTGGTGTGGCTCCCGCCCTGTGTGTGTCTGTCTCTCTGTGTCCTGCCAGTGGTTTTACCCTATGGTAGGTTACGTCATGCTGTTCTACCACAGGGTAGAACCACGGACAGGATACCGGGGCACCCTCTGCATCGAAGGACTCCGCATCTGCCTGGCCACAAACAGTCCAGCAGCCAGGGACTGGCCCCGTGGGGATGTCCCCTGCTGGTTTAAGCTCAAGCCCCAAAGGACTCTGAATTCTGGCTTGAGGCTTCTACCTAGGGTACAAAGAGATGCTAAGGCATGGAAGTTGGTTCAGATGAGTGCACGGAAGTATGAGAAAAGGTCTGGTGAAGGGGTCTGGGCTGAAGGGAGGGCAAAGTGCAAAGGAAGTGAGGTACCTGAAATGTAGCTGGTGGGAGTGAGGTTTATCATGTACAGAGAGCAGAGATTACAGAGTTCGTGCATCAGGAGTTAGGAATGTATTCCTATGTATTCATATTACACTGCTTACTCAGGTAGGGTGGAAGCAGGGCGGCTACTATCCATACAGCACCTTGGCAAGATTTAGAAAAAGATGCCCTTTCTCAAGACAACTTTCCATGTTGGAAAATGGTGATATTCTGGTTTTATCAGAAAGAGCTTGACTGCTCTTCACAGGAAAATAGTTATAATAAATGTGCAAATCTATGATATTTTACCCTAGTGCCCTTGTGCAGTGCACAGCCCACACAACTGTGCGTGGTGGCCCCAGGGTGCAAGGAGCCCCCTTTGCCATTAGACGATCTGGATATCGGATGTAAAGTCCTGGAATGCACCACCTGGGAGCCGACACGCACACAGGTTTTCCTGAGCCTCATCCTCAAGTGCAGTTGTTGTCCTGGTTTGCCCTAGGTCTGACCACACCCCGTTCACTGACCAGCTCTTAATACAGATTAGCCCAGGTGCTGGTCCTCCAGTACACCTGTCCCCAGATGAGCTGAAAACGGATGGCAGGGGAGAGTCGGCCTGTAGTGTGGGTGTGCAAGGAAGGATCCATTCGTTCTGTTTTTCTCTCTCTTCTCTCACAGAGAGTGGTTTTTCCTCCTGTCCCACGAGGTGCTCAACCCCATGTATTGTTTATTTGAATACGCTGGGAAGAACAACTACTGCCTGCAGATCAACCCTGCCTCCTCCATCAACCCTGACCACCTCACCTATTTCCGCTTTATCGGCAGATTCATTGCCATGGTATGTTATTGCCATGAGACCTCCAGGGAGGGTGGCAGCCAAGGAGGCCAGACCCTACACACGACCAGCAGCCCACCCCCCTCCTCACAGAGCTCCTAAGTAAAAAAGCAAAAAGCTAGAGAGAGTTCTGGGCATAGCTCAGCGTTCTCTCAGTGCCCGCTGCTTGCCCACTGGCAGGGTTTCCATGTGTTGCTTTGTGTAGGACTCGTCAAGTGAAAGCCCAGTGTCCCGGGTCATAGACTTCACTTTGCTTTGAACGCATACCCTGCTGAGGGTGTTGGGATGAGGCTGGGTGCTGCCTTAACTGTCCACCTGCTGCCCGTCTCAAGGGGCGTGCCGCAATCTGTCACAAGCCCAGGGTGGGAGCGTTGGGAGTATTCTGAGACATGGGACCTTCCGAACGGGGATTTGGAACCTGCACTTGCTTAGAACAGAACCCTAGCAGACCTGTTGGTGCGAGACATGGGAAGCACCTGTCAGGAGCTGGGCAAAGTGTGTGTGTGTGGGGGGGTGGGGGTGGGTCACATGCTGTGTCTGTATTTAACTAGAAATAGGAACACAGTGTGAATAGGGAAGGGGGTCATGTCACGTGCGTGCTGCTGAGTGTCTTGTGAGTGTGGAGAGCCAGCACTGAGGAGGGGGCCTGGGGGAGCCAGTCCCGCTGCCACATTTGGTAGTTTGAGATGTTGCACTGCTAACTTTCCTTTGCTTCTTCCTGACTTCCCGAGTGCTCTGGCCTGTTCCCCTCGCAGGAGGACCCGAGGGCCCATGACTAACTATGTCCCTTCCCTTGGTCTGGAAGTACTTGGCCAAGGTGCTGGGCTCAGGAAGTGGGCAATTCTTCCCAGGTCTAAAGACCCGCCTGGCCCGGCAGCCAAAGGCCAGGCCTGTAAAACCCTAGACTATTACTCACCACTGGCCCGCCAGCTTTCGCCGTCAGCGGCGTCTGCATTATTTTTGGCTGCCTCTGCTGCAAGCTCTGAGTGTCAGTGAGTCAGGGCTGCCACCTGGAGCTGTGCTGAGAGTCTTGTCTGTGAGTGCGGGGCACATCTTTGCTAGAGCAGGCAGGTGTGCTGGGCAGGCCGTGGGCCCGAGGTGGGTTTCTGAACAGGCAGCGCTGCTTAGTCACTGCGGTCTGCAAGTTGGATAAGTCTGTCCCAAGGTCCCAGTTGGACAAAGAATATTGTGTGTTTCCTAGACCCTCCCTTCTGGCCCTGGGTAGCTGGATGTCTAGGTGCTCTCTGGGACAGAGGGCAGGTAGCAGTCACAGGTTTTGACACAGAGCCTCCTAGAGCCTGCCTCGGGCAGAGTCCTGGGAAAACCAAACCTGTTGGTTGTGTCCCTTCCTTCCGCACACAGGCTCTGTACCACGGGAAGTTCATTGACACAGGCTTCACCCTCCCTTTCTACAAGCGGATGCTCAACAAGAGACCAACCCTGAAAGACCTGGAATCCATCGACCCCGAATTCTACAACTCCATCGTCTGGATCAAGTGAGTCCCCTCCCTTGTCCCATGTTGGGAGGAGAGGGGTCTCTGGGTGGGGAGCAGGTAGCGATGGCCTTTATTTCCTCTGGCATTGGGGCCCCTGAGTGCTTACCCAGGCCGTGTAAGTGCTTGTGGATCCCCGTAGGGCAGCTCTGGAATTCTCTCGTTGCATCTGGGAGAGGGGCTGGTTGTTGTTCCATTTCCTAGGCCACCTGAGTCCCCGGGTCTTGTGGGCACTAACAGTGAGTGATGAAGCAGGATCAAGGGAAGACCCTTGTAAGACAGACATCTTCCCTCTTATGCTCTCATGTCTTCAGAGAGAACAACCTAGAAGAGTGTGGCCTAGAGCTGTACTTCATCCAGGACATGGAGATTTTGGGCAAGGTGACAACCCATGAGCTGAAGGAAGGTGGTGAGAGCATCCGAGTGACAGAGGAGAACAAGGAAGAGTACATCATGTGAGTCCTGAGTGCTGGAGAGAGGGAGGCTGGGGTGGAGGGGAGCGGAGACACAGCTGGCCGCAGAGAAAGGGTTTCCAGCTCTTGCCTCTGGGTGCCATCTTCAGCCAGGCCCCACACGTGGCCCGCAGGTCACCAGGGATGGTAAGAACCTCCCATTTTGCATGGGCCTGAGATGGCTGCCCATGGCTGGTCACGCGCTGCCCAGAGCTGGGGTTGCCAGAGCCCAAGGGCCTGTGTCACAGCTCCTGTTTGCTCTTTATTCCCATGTGGTAGACTTCCAGACTGCAGGGCTGCATTTCTTTGAAGAGGAACAAAACTTAGAGGTTTTCCTCTTCTTTGTCTAACTGAAAGGATTTCTGTGTCCTACGTGCTTAAATCTACTCTCATGTATGTTTGTGCGCACATTCACCCATGCGTGTTCTTCAGGCCTCTTGGTTTTGCCTTTTAACTCCACACATCTGAGGCTCAGTGGGCAATAGTGGGCGGGGGAAGACGAGGCGGAAGCAAAGACTCACGTATTTCCATGCATTTCCATCTCAGGGTTGCCATGAGGCTTAAGAGGCTTTGCTCTGGGGCCAGCAAGAGCCTGGGTCTCGCTGCACTGGAAGTCGAGTCTGAGTTGATTCCTTGTAGTCCTGTGACCACAGCCTCGTGGCAGACTCTGAGCTACACCTGGGCTGACTTGGGGTGGTCTCGGGCTCCACCAATGGCCGGGCTTTGGTTTTAGGCTGCTGACCGACTGGCGTTTCACCCGGGGTGTGGAAGAGCAGACCAAAGCCTTCCTGGACGGCTTCAACGAGGTGGCACCCCTAGAGTGGTTGCGCTACTTTGATGAGAAAGAGCTGGAGGTGAGAGCTAAGGTTGTTGGGACTGGAACCCTTGCCTCTGGGGAGATCCTGCCCTTTGATAGCCTCACTGTGTCCCCACAGAAACTCCCAGGAAAATCCCCTACTCCCAGGTGTGCGGCAGCAGGCAAATAACTTTGAATGGGGTCCTCAAACCTTCCCTGGGCCCCTGTTTGAGGGGGGTCCATGTTTAAGATTTGTGTTATCCGTATGATCAGAACTGCCAGCAGAAGGAGTTAACAGTGTTTGGGGTGGTTTCGTTTGGTGAGCGGGTGAGGCTCAGTGTCCCAGTGGGGAGGGGGCTGGCGCTGCGGAGCTGACCCCCTTCTCCTTTGCAGCTGATGCTGTGTGGCATGCAGGAGATAGACATGAACGACTGGCAGAAGAACACCATCTACCGGCACTACACCAAGAACAGCAAGCAGATCCAGTGGTTCTGGCAGGTGAGTCAGGGCAAAGTCCTGGCAGGGACGTTACAGCAGTCCACCAGAAACGAGAGATTAGACCTCGCGTTCATGGACCCTTGTTGTGGTAGGAATCCCTCATCTTTGACACTCTCCTCACCTCCCCCAACTTGCAAAAGGAGATAAGAAACCCCACGTTGGGACAAACGGAGCGGTTGCAGCTGGGTCATGGCCAGTGCATTTGAGGGAGTGTCGTCGGTCAGCTGAGGTCGGCTCTAAATGCTGATTTTCGGCAGGGAGCTCACAGGAAGAGAAGGAAGGAGTGCTCCCGTGGATCGTGCAGTTTCTTTCTGGCTGGTGGGATGGGAAAGCATGTGCTTAGCTCCAGAGAAACAGAATGAGCCCATCGTCCTGGATATAATGAATTGATTCCTTTATATGTGTGGGTCTAGTTGTTGTCATTGTGAAGTATAGCAAACACACAATTAAAGAACATATAAAAATTATTTCTGTTGAGGTGAAGTTCACCTACCATGAAATGCACCATGTTAAGGTACACAGTTCAGTGGCTTTCACAATATTGTGCAACCATCACAACTGTTGAATTCCAGAAGAGCTCATCTGCCCAAAAAGAAACCTGTACCCATGAGTCAGTCCTTAGTATATTACTAAAAGTAGAACTTGGATGAGAAGAGAATACCTGGCCCGAGGTGTCCCTCAGACAAAGAGATGTCCCTTGACTGGTGGGAGTGTTCTACAAACATAACCTCTTAGAGGGAGCAGCTTTGAGGTTTCCCAGTTGGTGGCCGTCACCCCGACCCATCCCGGGCTTTGTGTTCTCAGCCCTAAAGGGGCCCCAGCTGACTGGGGAGTTACAGGTTAGGGTGAAGTGCTGGGCCAGGGGGTTCACCTGACTCTGCCTTGACTTTCGGAGTTGCAGGTGGTGAAGGAGATGGACAATGAGAAAAGTATCCGGCTGCTGCAGTTTGTTACAGGGACCTGCCGCCTGCCTGTCGGGGGATTTGCCGAACTCATTGGTAGGTTTTCCCTTGCCCTGTTGGTGCCCTTGGGTAGGGGTGAGGACAGCTCCAGGGGAAGGATGTCTTCCTGGAAGCAAGTCAGTGGGAGGGGGAAGAGCTGTGGCCTGTGCCTCCTGGGGCTGAGCCATCTGTGGCAGGAGCCGGGGGATTTTGATGTAGTAAGGGACGGTTCTGTTATGTATGGTGTGTTTTTCTTCGAATAACAGGTAGCAATGGACCACAGAAGTTTTGCATCGACAAGGTTGGCAAGGAAACCTGGCTACCCAGAAGTCATACCTGGTGAGCCTATTGATATTAGTGGGATGTGCCTGGAACTTCTCAGACCAGATGAGCCCCTAGGGGCAGCCCCATGGGCAGGGTGGCTTCAGGGCCTTGACTCCGGCAACTTTTATATGGCTCTAGGGTGTTGGGTTGGAGAGGAGGGGCTGTGGTGTGCCAAGGCCTTTGTGTGGGACTCTGATCTGTTGGGAGTTGTGGCAGCATGTAGGCACTCTGGCGGCCATACCAGGTATTAAATATTGAAACGCTTGTATCCCAGCATGCAAAGAGCTGCTGCCCCAAAGGCCCTCCTACCCAGTCCTCGTTTTCCCTGCTGCCTCTTCGCTCCCCTCACCCCTCTGTGGTCCAGGAACCTGAAGCATTAAGGCCTGGCAGAGCAGGGTCCTTGAGGACCATGTGTTGGCATCTTGCCAGCTAGTTGGCATTGTGATTGAGCCACAGTCGTGTGAACTCTTTTGATCCCCTTGGCCAGGCTGGGGCCGAGCTGTTGGAGCCCTGACCTTTCCACGCTGACCGTACTGCTCCCCTCTCCCAACAGTTTCAACCGTCTGGATCTCCCACCGTACAAGAGCTACGAACAACTGAAAGAGAAGCTGCTGTATGCCATTGAGGAGACCGAGGGCTTTGGACAGGAGTAACTGAGGCTGCTCCCTCCCACGCCCCCCCTAGCGCACATGTAGCCATGCGTGCTCCCTGCCTGAGAGGCCCCCCACGGATGGTGGCCCTGTGTCGGGCCACACTGTCATCAGGCTGGTGGCAGCAGAGCCTGACCTCGAGGCCCTGCCCGTCTCTCCCTCCTACCACTGGTGGCAGTCTGGAATAAAGCCCCCGAGTCACCTTGGTCTCATCACCCATTGCGGTCTGGAGGGCTGCCCCTCTGCAAAGCTTGCCCTCCTTCTCCCCTAAGACTAACCCTAGGTGTGTGTGAGTGTGCAAAGGAGGGTGCCCGGCTGAAGGGCTGCAGTGGAAGCCCTACGCCTCCAAGGGTAGTTAGGCGAGAAGGAGACCGGCCCCTCGGGATAGCTGTCTGGGCTGAGAAGGCCCAGGGTCTTTGCCAGTAAAAGAGGTTCGGTTTTAAATAGAAGCTTTCCAGTGATCTGTATAAAATGAAGTTCTGAGAGCGGAGCCCTTCCCACACCCAGAGCTCTGGATCAAGGCCGTTTGCTTCGTTCCCTAGAAGGCTGCCGCCATGGCGCCTGAGTGGCACGGCTTCTCTCCACTCCGGCTGGCCAGTTCGTTCTTCCCACCCACTGAAGGGTTGTGCCAGCTGCTTGGATGTCAGCGGGATGGAAACAGCAACCTCAGACTTTCTTTTCTCTTTTACATAAACTTGAAGCGTTTTGTGTGTAGGGTTGCTTCGTGTTTTGTTCTTGGTGTGCTGCTGGCACTTTCTGTGAAGGAGCTGGTGCACCAGGGGTTGCTGGGACCTGCAGGGACCCAGCCTGTTGGTCCAAGAATTTCCCAAACAGCTGCTCTTCTTAGGAACCTGCTTAGCAGTTCTGTGAGTTCAGGGGCCTAACCCAGCAGCTCAGCGTCCCAGCGGCCTCATCCCCGAGCCTTGACAGGGAGGGAAGGGGATGGTGCCCCGATGCCACCCCAACCTTGCTGCCTTTGGTAGAGAAGATTGCCCTTTGCTACATATCCTCGCCCAGGCTCCAGACCTCCAGGGGAGCCATTAGGCCCCTGCTGAGAATACAGTATGTCCCAGCCACCCTAGAGAATGTCCATTCTACCTAGAAGTGCGGCTTTGCCTGCACACAGGAAGCCATGCTCTTGGAAGCCGGCAGAAAAGGCCCCGAGCTGCTGCAGGCAGTCTGATTGGATTTCTGGAGCCCCTGCCAGGCTCCACCATGGGCATCCTGCCGAACACGCTCCTCTGGGATGCTGGAGTGGTGAAGTGGTGATTGTCATGAACTCCCCGGGCCAGGCCACCAGGGTTCTCGCCGAGCACCAGCTGCAGACTAGCTCCAGCTTCCTGGGACCCCAGGTCACGGGCCTGCTGAGGATAGTCTATCCTTCCGAGGTCCTCATCCTTCCCTCTAGCCCGTGGAGGGACAGCCCATGTTCTCGGGGCTGGTGTGCTGATTTCAGTGGCTTAGCTCGTTGCAACTTAACCTTTTCTCCTCTGGAGTCGTTTGCTGTGCTTCTCTGCAGCGTCTCACCATGTCAGGGGTCGGGGTGCAAGCTGCCGTGCGGGTTCAGAAGCCTCGGGCTCACGTGTGTTCAGTGTGTTCATGTGCGCGTGTGTGTACATACGTGTATATAACGGAGGTGTCTGTATGGAGTGTCCTTTGGTAGCTCTGCGTTGGTCACCAGGTTGTTTTGTAATGCCCAGCCCCTTGCCTCAGTATTGCCAGTTTCTTGTGCAATAAACAATCAGCAGCTGTGGGTCGCATTGGCGTGTTGTCTTCAGAATCACTGTCCGGACAAGAGGGCTCTGTGCCCCACAGAACCTCCAGGCCTGGGAGTGGGGGGAGGGTAGGGAGGCGGGGGTGGTGGGGTGGTGGTAGTTCCATGACCTTACTGGTTTTGGGAAATGTGTGCATCGTTAACCAAGACAGCCGCACTTCTGGTGGGCGGCTGAGTCCTGGTCCATGGATCGCTGGCTTCAGCCCTTGGTCAGTTGCCTCACTGCACCCGTTTTCGGTGCCTTCAGCCTCCTCCTGACAGGCCTGGGTTTCTTTGCGCAGTTGCTGTGGGGCCAGAACACCCAACAGGTACAGTTGCAGGTTAGACAGACTTTGGAAAACAGCGCCTAGAGACAGTGTCCTGGGCAGTCATTCATTCAGGAAACATTTCTTGGTGATTCTTAAGTTCCATGATGAAAAAGGGACTGAAATTGAGTTCCTGGTCATACAAGGGCTCGCTACCTACTCTTTTGAGTCCTTAAGAGTTCTGATGGGACAGATGACCACGCTGATGGGTCTTGATGCATTTGACATGGAAATGACTCGGTCGTGGATCGAGCCTCCCCTGATTGTGCTTCTCAAGGGAAGCAGAGATGCTCAGAATGTCTCCCCCTGGAGTTCATCAGCTGAATTCACCACCCCGCTCTAGCTTCAAATCCTTTTTTCATTTGATAGGGCAATGCTGTGCTTTGAGAAAATTATGGACAGGAATCCACACATTATACAGACATCTCATAATAAATTCAAATAAGACATACCCAAGTGGAAATTGTTCTCACTCTTATTCCCCAGAAGCACTGCTGCTCAGTTTGCTGTGGTCCTTCCCGACTACTGTGTGCATATACCAATTGTATATACATGTAATTTTTAAATATACCAAAAATGAGATCTTACACATGTTGAGCAAACTCACTTGTCTCGTTCAATGAGATGTTAGGGGCACCTCTCCATGTTCGTCCACATATCTCTAATGAACTCTTCACTGCGTGATATTGCGTATTAGGGTGGTTCTGTAACACCCTGTCTTTGTCCTAACAGGCACAGCGGGTGTCTAGCAGCTTGTCGGTGGCTGCAACACTTCGGTGAATGCACTTGGGCAGGTCTTTCGCACTGATGCTGCTTTTCCAGGAGGGGGCAGTCATCCTGGAAGTTGGACTGTTGATGTACCTTCATTTTTATTTAAAAATTTTAAACTGGTTTAAAATTCAAAGACAGGAAGGGTCTACAATGAAAGTCCTTACTCTTTTGTTCCTCAGCCACTCCGATCACCTTTTAGAGACAACTATGGGTGCTGGTTTCTTTTGAGTCCTTCTAGATACTCTTTAAAAATCCCAACAGATTCTACCCAGTTGTCCTTCAAAAAGGTTCTTGTTTTACCAGCCTTAGCAATGGGCAGGATCCCTTGTCACCCCACTTGGTGAACTGAATCTGTGAGCTCGCCCCTCTGTCCTCCCAGCTCTCCGTTCCCTCTTCCATCTAAGTCGGCATCTTGTCCTTTTACACAAAGTGTTTTTGTTTTTTTAACATTTACTTTCTATTGTGTAACCATAATGAAATCTTGTGTACTTTTTTCTGAAGGTTTATTTGAAAAGCTGAAAAGCAACAAAAAGGTTTACATTACTATGATTATATAAATACTGTCTACTTCAGAACTAAATACTATAAAGTAGACAACTATTCCTTCCTTGTATGCTCTTTCTTCCTGGGCGTTCTAATGACCTCTTTTTGCTTTTATTATATCCTAAAAATTTTTTTTCTTACTCTGAAGTGTTTCAAGTAAAACTAGATAGGCAGGGAGCCCCCCACCACACGCTTTAATTAAGTTCCTCATATAATTAGCCAAAATTATGTTGGAAGTGAAGAGCAGAGAGACTCCCTTTGTCACCCAAGGTCCCCAATGGGTCTCCAGGTGCCAGTAAGACTTTACATAAGGTAGGACCTCACTGGGTCTGGAAAGCTCAGTTCTTGCTACCCCACTGCCTTTCTACATTGGGGCTCACCTCACCCTTCTAGAAAAACTTACCTTAAAGATCTGTGATCTAAAGATCTATGTGTTTGCATTTAGAGGAATGCTGGCAAACTCAGCATCAACAAGTCCACAGCCTTATCTTGAAAATTGAGTAAAACGCCCAAAGTTTTTGCCTCTCGGCTCATTTCCCTGCCGTCTACCCCATGAATCCAATTCTAAATACCCTTTTTATCTAGGTCCCTTGTTCTGAGGTGGGTTCAGGTACCACAGTCAAGCCCACTTTCCTGTAGTCTATGTTGCATGAATCAGGCAGCAATCAACCAACTCAGATCAGAGCATGTGACTTCCTTGGCACACTTTCTATTTTTTGTACCTTTTGAACATCATAACGGACTCAGGGCCTAACTCAAACTCGATTGGTCTCAGTGGCAATAATAATCGTTTTCTTTCTGATGCTTGTCATAGCTTTGGCCCCTTTGATTTTGTTGTCTTCCCTCTGGACATCTTTGATGTCTACATGATATTCTAGTTCTAACTTTAGTTCTCTTGCCGCAAACTGGATATCTACTTCTCCACTAGGAGCCCTGGTTCTGTTTGGTGTAAACTAGTACTGGGAACCAAGATGGGTTCTGTCAAGACGACACAGTGACTTCATAACTTGATCAGCTTCTCCACTCCAAACATATACTGTGTTTCCCCCGAAAATAAGACCGGGTTTTATATTAAAATTTGCTCCAAAAGATGCATTAGGGCTTATGTTCAGGGGATGTCATCCTGAAAAATTATGCTAGGGCTTATTTTCTGGTTAGCTCTTATTTTCAGGGAAACATGGTAATAACTTCACAAAAAATATAAAAAGACAAAAAACAAAAAGTATGATTCAGAAAAAAGATAAATAATTCTAAGGGTCAGAAACAGAACAAAATGAAAAACATTGAGCAAGACAGAAGTTGTGGGTCTGCTCTACCCAGAAGCTGGCAGTGGTGGCTGGGAGTTCAGCTGCTGTGGGGTAAGCAGTAAAAATACGCTCCAGTATAGATGGGACGGGCACCAGTCCCCTGCTCCCTCCCGTTTCATGGAAGCAGGCCAACCAGAGGACAAACAAAACCAAACTGTCACTGCCGTGTGCCTGGCTATGGCTTTGAGAAAGATGTAGGCCTAAGGAGGCAGAAACTCAGCAAGCCAACCCATCCCACTGGTTCTGGCCTGGATCTGTGATATTCCTAGGTTTCCCCAGGCCATTCAAAGACCAGGCTCTAGAGGAGGATAGGGGGAGGCAGCTGCAACACCATTAGACAGGAAAGAGGGAGCACAGATGGAGGAGTGATAGAAAACCCCTTACTCAAAATTTTTGACTCCATATTTCAGAGGAAGACATGGGTGATGTTTTGCCTATTGGTTTTTGCTCTAAGAGGATGAGGGGGCAAGTGGGTTTTTTCACCAGGGCCCTAAATGTCACCATTCAGGGGTCTTTTCTCAGTCTTTCCTGCTCCCCTCCAGAGGGGAAGACCATACCTGAGCCAGGCACACCTGCCTGTAGGTTCCTGGGAACCAGCAGCAGGAAGGAGCTGAGGCGCTCAGAGTCCTCGCCACTGACTTAACTTTTCTCTCTTTTCAGCCATGCATCTCCCCCCAGCCTTCTGTTCTGACTCGGGTCCCCAAGCCTGCAGCTCCACTTGGCCTCTGGCCTCCTGCAGCTGGGAAAGGGGAGGCAGCTAGGCTGTGTGGAGCTTGGGGAAGACCTGGGTGTCCCACCCTTATGTGTAGAAACTTTTCATTACCCCAGTTTTTGGCCCTCCTGCCTTCCTGCTGCCTCCAAGAGTCTCTCCAGGGTCTTGCTCATTTCTCATCTGCATTTCCCCCTGCAGCGTCTTAGGTTAAGACTTCTGCTTGGTCAGTTATATGCTTCCTCCTGTTTTCCACTTTGTTAAACATCCTTATCTATCCCCGAATCCTCTTGCGGTATCTTTGACCTCGTGGATCGAGACTTGTATAAAGCGTTCTTTGCTGTCAATTTAGCTAGGCTGGAGAGGGTGAAGAGATGGTTAATGTGCTGTCTGTTAACTTCCTTTCCTTCCATAGGTCTGCCTGGGGTCAGAGGAGGAGTCAGCTTTCAGCTGGCAATCTGTGCAGAGAAGTCCCAAAGGGGGTTTGATTGTTTCCTTATATGGACTTTCAACTAATCTGCCCGTGTTTACCCCATGGCACTAACTGAGGCCTCTGTCAGACCTGAGCCTTTCCCTGTTGTGCTGGGCTCCCCAGAACCCTCCTTGGCTAAGCTCCTTCCAGGGAATTCTTGGCTATGGTTCCTGCTTTTCTCTTTCCAGAAGTGTGTTGAATTGCCTCATTTACCTCTCAGATGCTACCTTTCAAATTGGACCAAGTGGCCAGGGTCAAATGGGAGATCTCTTACATTCATTTACTATCATTTAAATGGGGCTTGGGAGGGAGGAAATGTAAATACGACACGTCAGAGCTGAGTTTTTGCCAGTCAGCCATGGTTCAGTCTATTGCCCTCTCTAAGGGCCCTGACTCGGCTCCTAACTCGAGATTTGCTTTGCTTTGTTCTGTTTTGTTATCTCCAAAGCCATGGTGGCAATAGGTAGTCCTGTTTATTAATAAGAGGGATGTTTTACTCCTGTATGTTCTGCTAACATTATCTTCACTGTAAGACATGAATTAGGCACTGAAATTAAAAAAGGAAAACATCCTGAAGCCTATTATGGATCACCCTGGTGAATTCTGATTCTGTCTGTGGGAGGCAGACTTCTCCCTTGGTCCCCCCATAGTCCTCTCTTGGTATTCACCTCCTCCTGGGGTACTCCCCTCCCTCTGAGTGGGGCTGGGCTAAGGATGGCCTTCTCAGCAAGAGAATATGGCAAAGGTGATGGGCTGTCGCTTCTGTAATTACACAATAAAGGATGGTGACCCGCTTCTTGCTAGCTAACTGCATTGTCTTCTCGGCTTGTGCGCTTGGACGAAGCAAGCTGCCCCGTTGGAGAGGCCCCTGTGCAAGGGATTGAGGGCAGCTTCCTGTCAACAGCCAGAGAGGCACTGAGGCCCTCAGTCCAACAGCCCAGGAGGAAGTGAATCCTGCCAACAACCACGTGTGCGTGGAACGTGAGCTGACTGCGAGGACCCAGCGAGGCTGTGCAGACCCCTGGGCCACCGACATGGTGAGGTAATAACCTGTGCTCTTGTAAATGCTTACACTGATGGTCAGGTGTGATGCAGCCGTAGAGAATGAAGACATCAGCCCAGGTCAAATGAAACGTGCTTGGATTAGCATCTCTCCCATACCCTGGGCTCTGAATGGGGCCATGCTTTTTAATAAAGGAAAGAGCCATAGCATGAAGATTATCTGTAGATCAGAAAAATCACACTAACCTGGAATATTGGCAGGCAGGTACCAGTATCACTCTCATTCCAGTTCTTGGGGAAAGGAAACACTGGGAAATGGGAGTAATTTCAATCCTTCCCCCCAGCCCACAGCCTGGCATCGTTTGCCTGTCAGCACTGAAGGTCTCGGAGACCTTAGGTCTGGCCCAGCCTGTGACTGTGCCACTCTGCCTGGGGATGTCATTAGTGCTTCTCTGGGCCTCCAGCCAAACGCAGTTGGCAAGAGTCATGTCCAGTCTCTCAAGGACAATTTTGGGTCCGTTTCCTGTGTAATTGCAGGGTGAGCTGCAGAGTAGGTGGTGCCACTACAGCAGTAAATTAGCCTGAAGGCCGGCCTTTGCAGCTCCAGGACTCCCGCTGAGGTTGGCTCAAAGGGGACATGTCTCCCACCTCAACAGACGCCTCCCTCATGAGGATCTGGGCTGTGGTAGGCTCTGGGTGTGGAAGCGTTGCTGCTTCTGGGACAGAATTCATTTTACCCTTGAGCTTTTGGATTTTACAGTCATGGTTGTTTGCCAACTCCTTGTGATCGGTTCACACTGGTAAAAAATATTGGGCCTATGGGATAGGGCGAAGTAGCTGATACATTAAATTTTGACTCTTATTCCATCCCTGCTCTCCAACGGGGTTACATAACCAAGAGGAATAAATTGTCTGCCACTGGGTAATGGAAACCCCTGGATAAATATTTTCTTCCAGCTTTATTGACATATAATTGACATATACTGTATAAGTTTAGGTGTACAATGTGACAATGTTGTACATGTATATGTTGAGAAATGATTGCCACAATAAGGTTAATTAGCATATCTGTCACCTTCCGTAATTGCCATTTTGTTGTTGTTGAGAACATTTACGGCTGTGTTGTGGTGAGAAAATGTAAGATCTACTCTCTTAGCAACTTTCACGTATACGGTACAGTATGGTTAGCAAAAGTCACCATGCTGTGCCCTGGGTAAATAGATAGAGCTTTAGGGAAAGCATCTCGAAAGAGGGTTACAGCCTGGAGACCTGAAAGACAAGGAGCCAGTCAAACAAAGAACCACATCTAGGGCTGGACCTGTCAGGTATAGTGGCCCAAGTGGGAAAGAGACTGGCATGTTCCAGAAACTAGTAGAAAGCTGGTGTGGCTGGGAACTGATGGAGGGTGAGTAGGAGAGGATTGAATGATATTGGCAGGTTAGTGTGGGTCCCAGCGTGTGGCTTGTCTATGGCCAAGGCCTGCGAAGAGAGAGGCAGGAGGGGCTTTTCACTGCCTGAGCCTGCTCTCATCTTTTCATTGTCTCTGACTCACCTCGTGGCCCACTCCAACAGCATGGATGGGGAGTGTAGTTTGGTATGTCCAAGAACGAGGGGTGTGAAATGGGATTTGAGAAACACATAGTTACCTCTGCCACGAGCCGTTAAAAGTTATGAACTGAATGGGTCTATCCATGTAGCAATGATGATGGAGCTTTACAACGTTGTTCTGAATTAAAAAAGGGCAGGATAGGAAAGAATAAGACCTAAGGGGAAATATATTGTATGTAAATTAAAACACGTGCACATACAAAGTGATGCTGCGTATTCTTCCGGGATGCATCCATATCTAAGAACATTAAACGCATCTAAGTGATTATTGATTGCGTGTATATATATATATGTGTTAGGGGGATTAGAATGATGGTGGAAGTCAGGATAAAGGTTTTAAACAAAAATCAAACAAGATTTTTTGGGCCCTAAAAGTGGTGACGATGATGACAGTGAGTCAGGAACTCTCCATCTGAGGTTCATCCTCCAGCCAACTCTAGCGTGAGAATAGAATATGGAGGAGAGGGCAGGTAAGGAGGTAAGCAGGAACTGCAAGTAGGCCACCCTGGCAACAGAACCGGAGAGACAGAGGAATGTTGGAACATAGGGGGCAGTGGGAATGCAGAGTGCAGATGTCAGAGATGGTCCACGTGTGAGGACAAAGAGGTGGATGGATGTAGAGGCTGAAGGTGAGCAGGTGACCAGTCTGACTCCCCAATTCTGGGTTAGTGGGTGACTAGCCAGGATATGGAATAAAGAGGAGAAGCAAGTATTGGAATTAGAGGCATCAGATAGATTGAGGATTTTAAAAAATATGTGATAGGTTGAGTAAGATGAAGCCTTAAGGGAAAACGAGCTAAAGGAGGCCAAGAGGATCCCAGAGGAGCAGGGACGAGCGCCATGACAGAGGCCTTCAGAGGGCAAGTCAAGAGAGGTCAGGGCTGAGAAGGGCCATCTCGGTTGGCAAAGGGGAGCCATTGGTGACTAGTGAGGGCTGTATGCTGCAGCGTACAGAGGTCGGACATGGGTGCTAAGCTGCAGAGATGGAAGCCCATTTGTGGAGTGTAACAGACGTGTGTGTATGAGACGAGATCTTGAGTTGGGAAGGGACTTCTTAAATATGACCTACAGAGTGCTAATCATACGGCAAAAGACTGATAGATTTGTCTACATCGAAATAAAGGTTCTCTAGCTTCCATGTGTGCAGGAACCACATGGAGGGCCTCTTAAAAACAGATTCCCAGAGATTCTAATATAGGAGGCAAATTGTGGAAATTTACAATGAAATATATCTATAAAGGTAATACTCAAAATCGTATCCTAATTATTGCACTAACTTTTACTATCATGTGTGTTCCTGAGGTTATTTTTATCTACCGTATCTATATTTAGGTTATACTGTGCATCTCTTCCCAACTTATGTTGGTATAGTGGAGTCAGCCATGATGGGAGTAGTTACACCAAGGAAATTGGGAAAGGCTACAAATCAACGCCCTCTTCCCTCTTTTTGGGAGAACTGGTTGTTACACATTTACCACCACCACACCACTGAATACGGTCTCTAAAGAAATCAGGAGTGGTGTCAGCAGTGGAGAAATCAAAACATGATATCTGAAGGGCAGAGAAAATCTTGTATACTCACCCCATAAGCAGTAATGTGGGTGGAGTACAGCAAGGGTTGGAGGTGTGGCAACTTGCCCCGATCTTTCTGTACCCATACACTCTCCAAATTCCTTCAAAATCTTACCTGGATGGTTGCAGCCTAAAGCAGAAGTGCCAGGAAGCAACTTTGGGGAAGGTTCCCCAGT
The DNA here is from genome assembly GCF_036562045.2 of Rhinolophus sinicus. Classification (NCBI taxonomy): domain Eukaryota; kingdom Metazoa; phylum Chordata; class Mammalia; order Chiroptera; family Rhinolophidae; genus Rhinolophus; species Rhinolophus sinicus. The sequence goes on along the minus strand of NC_133760.1, from coordinate 31,462,240 downwards.
TGCTGTGGACCTTCAATCAGATGTTTCTCTTGCCAAGAGATGAGATTAGTCAATGGTGCCACCTAGTGTCAAAGAACAGCTTGGCTCCAAAGAGGAGGGCTCAGATAGACTGCTCTTGATTTAGGCCCTGGAAATAGATTCATTTTCACAGTTTCTCCGTCCTTTCTGTCCCTGGTTTCATTCCTCACTTCCATTTCTCTACTATGTCATTTTCTCTTTCCCCTTACTCCCCCGACAAGAATAGCCATTAATTTTTTTTGAAAGCTAACTCCCAGGCAAAAATAGGTAACGCCAAGAGTTGAATGGCATAGAGATGGGCAAATCAGTAGTTGCCTATATTCTGTGTAATAATTTGGAGTGAATTTGTTTAGGGAAGTTGTAGACATAGTCTCTTGTGGGGCACAAAAATCAAATGTTTTCTGCCTTCCCATTTCCTGGGACCGGGGCAGGTGAAATAGTTTCTTCAGTGTCATATGTAACCAACAACCCTAAGTAATTCTCGTCTTATTTTGGCTTTATAGATATTTTTGTAGGAAAATGGTAGAAGAAAAGGCCTGTTCGTAACTTCCCAGTGAATGGGATATTTCATTATTTTATGAGGACCTGTGTTGTCATTTATTTGAAATGAAAGTGATTGTGTATGGTTGAGTTCTCATAACTGGAGGGTCCTCTAGCAATTGGAATTAAGCTTCTGGGGATGCTAATTCCTGCTGGAAAGGTTTACTTTGCATCTAGCACATTGGAGAATATGATAGTTTCTCAGTAAGATTACTTCCCTTTTGTCCCTTTAGTGATTGATGGTCTGAGCAAAATTAAATAACGTTTAACTAACTAGTTGGCCCAAAGCTGTTGTTCCATTCCGATAGTTTCCATCTTTACATTAAGAAATAACCTGTAAGTTCAGGGATATTTCAGATGTTAGTTATCAAACAAAACCAGTAAGGAATAAATACCATTGTCTCTGTAACACGAGTAGCAGGAGAAGCCTGACCTCCGTAACAAGTCATTCTGAAGTGTTTGGAAGTGGAAATGAAGGTAATGTTACAGCTATGGATACGAGATCCAGTCTTGGGATCGGACTTTTTCCAGGTTACTTTTTCAATGTTTCCAAAACAACAGTAGTTTAGAAATCTCATCTTGAGACTGTCAGGCTATACAAATGCAAGGTTTCATTTTATGTGAGGGCCTTGGGTTTTATAAGTCAGCTGCTATTTGTATTAGCAACACTTTATCAATAGCCTTACAATGCTCATGCTCTCATATAGGATGGCAGCAATTCTGCCTTAGAAAATGAGCCTAGAGGCTATCAACTATTTTTGTTAGAAGTAGGAATTTAGGATCCTGTTAGGAAGGTAGAAGTCAATTTTCCATATGTGGGTAAAACTTAAATATAACAAGGCCTGGGTATTCCCATGTTCTTAGATGCTCAATAAACATTCTAATTTATCAAATAGCAACAAACTTAAAAGCCTGTGGCATTATTTCATTAGACTCTGGAAATCTTTTTAAGTCCAAATTGTACTATGAAAGGCAGACCTGAACCCTGGGTGGTCTAGAATTGCCGCCTGAGTCTTCTATAAAGGACCCACTGCTTGGGATGCCGTTTTCATTCCCCTGCCTAAAGCCTCAGAACCATGGCATCCTGGCTTTCCTGACTACTCCCTGGAAAGTTAATGATCCAGGTTTCCTTTCTCATCAGTCTGTTGTAAACATGGAAGCCAAACTGCAGAACCCCCTTTAGTACTCCTGTGGTTTTTAGTATCTCTGAAGCTTTGAACTGTGTATTTCAAATTTCTTTTACTGTTAGATGCACAACCATCTCATTTTTGACTGCTGCAACATACAAGTAAAACGTGATTCCCTATAGTTCTTCCTTTGCCATCCTTTTTTAAATCTCAGAATTTTAATGAACCTGGAAGTAAACCCTGTTGTGGGCATGCTTCTATTTATGTAGAATAAAAGTGCAGTTAAACATCATACTATTGACCTTCAAATTTCCACTAGCTAGCTCTTTGGCAGGTCTGTGTAGTAAAAATGGATACTTCTGGTAACTTTGAAGTATTATAACATTATGAAGTGGTTTCTGAGATTGAATTGACTTAGTTCTAGTGCTAGTTTATTGTATTCTTAAACCTTTGGACAATGATAGCCCAGATGGTGCATTAGAGAACTTTAAGGTTTTAACTACTCAAGAAAGGAAAGATCCAAGTGACTACTGTCTGTCAAATGACAAAGTACCTTATTTGCTCCAAGAGGAGCCCTGAGCACTTACTTTGGGGGCGCTTCGTTCTTGCCTCAGTAACGTCCCCGTTAACCTTGTGGTCTGAGGTACGCGGCCCTACTGCAGTAGAAACTGAATGTGTCCCTGAGGAAAAGCTGCTCTAGGGACTTCACAGATGAGGATTTCGAGCCAAACTAGGGTCTTCTGGGCTCAGCTGAGCACTCTTCTCACTATAGCAGGGTGTTTTTAAAGTAATGAGATGCTTTCATAAAAGATTCCAAGTCTAAGATGATTCTTTAAGGCAGCTTCAACTGTTTTGGCTGCTTCTGAATACAACAGATCGCCACTCCCAGAGTCAAAAACGACTAGAACACAGACTTAAAAACAAGCCATTTAATTGTGTCTTTGAAGGTAAACAATACATGGAGCTGGATCCCAAGCCCTGAGTGCCAGAGCTGCGGGTCCAAAAGTCCCATGGTGTGTTACTCTCAACGGAGTTCAGAAGGGTCAGAACTCGAGGTGTTCCGAGGCAGAGCACTTTTGGAATTCATGCATTCCATTTAGCAATTTTGCAAACTGCCAGCAACAGACCCTAAGAGTCTTTTGAGATGGGGAAAATTCAACTCCTGGCTTTACATATAAAACAATGAAGAGTATCAAAAATGTTATGTTTATTTCTCTTCACTTTCCTCACAATCTGAAGTCTGAGCTGTCACATCCCCCACGCACAGCAGCCTAAGCTGTGTTTAGGTACGAGATCCGTCCCTCTGTCCATCCGCGTCCATGTAATGCCACAGCGAGAGACCTGAGGCAGAGAGCTCTCAGCAGTACAGCTTTTTAACAAGCACTTAAAATGAAAAGAACCCTCTGGCGGCACACTGAGTTAGTTTATAAGATTTTAATTTACAAATTAAAAAGCTACATGTTTTATTTTTTCTCCTTTTTCTCTTCTTTCTTTACATCACTCTTTTCCTTATCTTTCTCTTTGTCATCTTTTCTATCCTTTTTGCTGTCTTCCTTTTCCTGCCCTTCTTTCTTCTCTGCATCCCGGTTGGCGATCTTGTTGTTGATGAGGTTGTGCAGGGCGATCACGGAACGGATCAGGGAGGCCAAATACACCACCACCATCTGGTCATTGGTCTTCAGGTAAAAGGCCTTGACGAACTCCTGCAGGCTGACATCGGGCAGCAGGTTGAAGACGTCCTGCAGCTGGTAGATGATCTGGTGGTTGATGGGCAGCTTGCCTGTGGCCACTTTGTCCAGGTAGCTCCTGATATCCAGAAGCTTGGAGTTCAGTCCCTTCAAGCCGTGGACCTGGTTTGTGATGCGCTGGGAAAGCGTGCCCACCGTAGTGTCTTTGATGTCTCTGTAAGAATCCACAAGGACAGGCCGGGAAAAGCATCAGTGTACTTAACTGTCTGATCAGGCAGGTTCTCTCATGTTCTGAGGAAACACCCAGATTTGTAGCGAGGGGCAAATTTTCCAAAGAAAAATGTTACTTCTCCATTTTACAAAGATCTGAGGATAAACTGTCTTAATTTTGTTTTCACTGGGAGGTATGTATTTTATTTTTCTCATCACAGGGCATTTTCAAAAGAAAAGAGAGAGAGCTACAAATGAAACTCCTCTCACTTAGAAAAAAGCTCTCTCCTTCCACTTCCCTGTTCCTAACAGAGGGTGGCATTTTCTCCACCTGCATCTATAGGAAGCTGTGAGTCAGCAGTAACTGTTTGAACTGGAAGGGATGTCATTGTTTGACAAAAACTATGACCATTCTAAGTCAGGGTTATATGAGTATTTTAAAATAAAACCCATCCCAAGAAGTAGATTCTCTGCAGAAAACTGGCTTGCTACATTCCCTGAAAAGGACACACACTGGAAGAGGATATGCCTACTTATTTTCACACTTATTTCTGTCATAGTAACACAGTTTCCAGACAAGGCGCACTAGTCACAAAGTCATCAATCATAACCCCAGACCCTTCAGAGATGACCCAGGCCCAGAACCCAGGGCTCTGTTGTACCCCTGATATGGCTGTCTCCCCTCCACCGAGCGGCCTCTTGGGCTGCTTCCGATCCTGATGCCATGCTAGGTCTCACCGTAACAAGTGTTCGACTCCCACTTCCTCAGCTTCCTCTGCTCCGATTTCACTGGTCACATGCTCAAATGTTTTTGAGGTTGGAGTTCCATCCTGGGAGAGGAAGCTTAACTATAGTTACTCACTTAAAAGCAAACTGGCACATGTTCCTTCTCACACCTTGATCCCTCTGCTTTAAGCCAAACCACTTCGTGGGTGCATTACTGGGTTTTCCATGGCAAGGGTGGGGAAGGTTTGCTTTGGAAGCTGTCTTCTTTTCTAGGCTAACAGCGCAGTGGCCCTGCTCAGTGACAAGCTCTGCTGGGGCACCATTAGCTTGTTTTCTGAGGAAAATCTTGAAATCCTCTCAATCCCACAGTGGAGATTGATTAGGAAGTCTTGATTAGGCTGATTCTTAAAGTAATAGTTCTTTCTAGAAAAGATAATATACAGAATACCTATATTTGAGGAAAATATAGCTTTTAACCATCTATTATTGTCCCTCGAATTAAATGATACCAGAGCACCAAATGATGCATTAGAACAACTAGCTTTGATGGCCTGAATTATCAGAGGATCCGTGCAGGGACGTGGTGCACTGTATCGCCTAGGGACTTCCTGACGGGACTCAGGAGAGACTTTTCTCCGATCTAGTGCCAGAGGAAGCTGTACATCTCCTGTAAAGGCTGTAAAATGTCTGTGACGCAGGACAGCACAGCAGTGAGGATACAGACTCTGCAGCCAAACTGCCTGGGTTCAAAGTCTGACTCTGCCATGTATGTGATAAGGTTGCTGTGGGATCTTGGGTAAGTCACTTAACTTCTACTAAGTGGTATACACCTTAGCTGTTATTACTGTTTTATCCAGGACAGTATAAATCCCGCCAATGCCATTTTCCTCTTGACTTTGTATGCTAAGATGGTAAGAGCCTTTAAGCCTGTTGCAGGACTTCATGACATGCCTTTTTAGGTACGAGTTTTTCCCTGGCTTCATCTTATAAATGACCCTATGTCCCCTCTCTCTGCTATTAAAAAATTTGGCTTCCTTAGTGTGCGTGCATGCATGCATGCATGAGTCTAAGCAGCCTCAATTCCTTTTTGAAAGAGGCAGCGTAAAGGTGAAAAATAACTGTATCAAGACAGGCATGAAAACCTTATGGCAACTAGACAAGAAATTGGATCTAAGCTCCCCAGTAGCAAGACAAAGAGAGAAAACAGGAGGATAAAGCTCAGTGCCACGAAAATTTGCAGGGACCTAACCCAAAATATCTTTTTCCAGATATAAAAACTGAATATAAGGATAAATACTACATATCAAAATCTAAAGAGAGATTTTAATCTATCCCTCAGGCTTTTGACTTTGGAAACTCAAGACCAGGCTATCTGCACACACAAGATGCAAATATTTTATGCTCCTAACAAACACATTTTCACCTCAAATTCTATCCTAGAATTGGAGTTCAGTTTTCCCGGAAATAGAGAAAAAGCTATATTCTGACAGCCCTTTATGTCTACACCCAAAGTACAAGTTAACGAACCACAAAGCAGGTTCTGGATGAGGAGAAGATGAGTATTCAAGTGTCAAATCATACAGATGGGTCTTGTCATCTAGCTCCAGGCAGCTCTGACTTACTCTATTTGAAAATCTATGCTCTAGTCTTAGGGATTGAAAATCTTCAAGGAGGAAGGAATACTGGCCCAGAGGGGGCCCAACAGAGGAAACTGCATTAGGTTAACACTAAGCTCACCAGGCTCTCCATTTACTTTGCTGTGAACATCTCTGGGCTATCATTTGACTACCTTGGGCCTCAATTTCCTTTGTAAAATGGGACTTTAGATTTCTCTGGTCCTTTCTATTTCTAAAATGTAGTGATTTAAACACTCAAAGGGAAAACCCATAATGTCAAACTATTAACAGAAACCAACAACCTTCTTTTTGTTATAGAGGGTTTGTTGACTTGAAAATGGAAAACAAACAAAAAACCCCAAAACAACTGCCCAGTAAGTAACAAATCTAATCTCCTAGGCTCCCAGCAAGATGACTTACGTCATGAACTTCTTCCACTGAAATATATGCTTCTGTGGGTAGTCCCAGGTCCTTTGGCTTCACGTCAATGATGACTAATACCTGGCAGAGAAACACACCTTAGCAATCCACCTCACACTGAGCACATAAGGAACAACTGTAGAAGCTATTCTGATGAGTACTGAAGCAATTTCATTCATTCAACCAGATATGAGCCAGACTTTTTGGTAAAAATGAGTTTACATTCAAATGATCATTTACTATGTCCTTCACCTCCATTAATTAACAAGCTGAGAGGTAGTATAGTGTGGCTTATCAAGCAGGAGGAAATCAGAATTAAGACAGCCAGCATTTTAATCCCAGCCCCACCACCTACGGGACCTAACCAACCACTGTGAACCTCAGTTTTCTTATTGTAAAGAGGATACCAGCCCCATATACTTATTGAGAGGACAAAGGAAGACAACTTACGTACCTGGCACTTAGCAGGTGTTTACTGTTCCTTATTAAACATATTGGGTTATTGTATGCTACACAAAACATTACAAATTAACGCAAGCTTACAGAGGAAAAGCAGTGAAATGATTTGTTACCCAAATCCTTCCGAAGATGCTCTCATTTGAGTTAGTTGGCAAAGAATATTCAAGAGTTTTGAAGCTAGAGTGCACTCACTGAGTTAGGGCAGTATCTTTTCATGAGTTCATTGATGGCGATGTCATTCTTGTGTAGCTTAGGGCCGGTGTGGTACCACCCAACTATTCTTTCTCTGGCTGGGAAGGAAACAATCAGTGGGTTTGAACTGTTACATGAAGATCTATGTAATTCCCTCAAAAGGATAAGAACTCCAGTTGTTATGCTCTCTACCTTTTTCAAAATTGAAGACGTTTATTTAAACAATGACGTACTTTTGAAATCTAAAACTCAAAAACAGAGTTCTCAGAAAATAAGCGGCAAGGGAAGTCCAGAGACATCCATATCTTAGACTAGTTTAGGAGAACAGTCATACATGAAAACAACCAGAAAATAATTCTAAGGCAACATATAAACAAATACAAGTTCATGTTACATAGTTTACAACTCTGAGTGTTTCAGGAATAAACATTTCCAAAGCAATCTGTTGCTGTAATGAAATAAAATGAAAACAATACACATGATGGAGAGATATATTGATCCTGGTGGTACCAAAGTTCCAGGGGCAGGTAGATTTCACTTGATAGTTCATTTTTCTGCTGCAGAGGGCTAACTCTTCGCCCCACCCCAAATCTAGGTGGTCTTAAATTGCTATTCTAGTTTCTCATTTATTCTACCTCATTCGTCTACTACCACTAGTCCTACTTAAGTTTAGCTAAGGAAAAGGCCCTTGACATTAAAGGGAATACTTAAAAAAGAAAGAACTTTACACACATTCACAGATTGTAAATCAATGCCACAAAACCTTCTTAAAAAAAATCAAGACATACCATTGACCTTCTTAAACATTCCATACATGTTTTCCAAATAATCATGGTCTAAAAACCAGACAGAATCATCTTTGTCATCTTCATCAAAAGGGACTAAAGAAAAAAAAAGTAAGATTTAGTTTAGGGTGCTGGATAGAACTCTAGAGCACAGGCAACAACTGGAGACCCCCAGGCCAGATCTGATCCACATAGGTGGTTTGTCCAACACCATATTAAAATTATTTTTGAGTTGCTTTCATTAAAAACTAGGAAGTCTCACAGAAAAATCCAGACTTCTAGCTTCTCTTGAAAAATCAGATGACCTAGAGCCAGATAGAAGATGCCCCCTTTAAAAAGGACACATGGTCTTCAGTTTGCTAAAAGCCCCATCTCTTCCTAATGTTTCCCTTGTGACAAACTGCATTACTATCTGCTCCTTTTAGTCATTGGAGTCAGTGACCTCTAGTCCAGAGGTCACGCCAGCAATTATTTTGTTCTTGTTTGTTGTTGTTTTAATCATAAAATACATCGATATGCTCTTGTAAAAAGACTCACGAAACAGAATAAAAGGGTAATGGTCTCCAACTTCCCCTTGCTAACCCGTAGTCATGGTTAACAGTTTAGGGCATGGGTTTACAAACTACATCAACTGTCTATTTTTATAAATAAAGTTTTAGTAGACTAGATTCACCCATTTGTCTACATACTATATAAGTGCTTTCCTGCTATAGTAGCAGAGCTGGGTAGTTGCAACGGAGACTGTATGACTACAAATTTAAACTATTTACTATCCAGTTTAGTGTGTAGCCTTTAGCCTCCCTTTTTATTCTACAGCAATTCTTAATTAGAATCCTGGGTTTTAGTAAAAAATAGGAAATCACAAATTTTTTTTTAATGTTAAAGTTAATTGACATTTTAACCAGGCTCAGAAAAACATAAAACTTGTCCTTTACCTGCAAAACTGTTGGATACATCGAGTACTTTCTTTTGCCATGACCCCAAAAGCACACCAACAACACGCTTCTGGTTTCCAACTTTGCCTATTCTGAATGAGAAAGCAGGTCAGTCTGATAGGCACACAGAGATGTGCCAACAATTAGATACTCAAGAGGAAATATTCATGATACAGATACAATTGAATGAGTTGACCTGGGAACTAATCCCACTAAAGAAATGTAATAGAGTTAGGTCAGTCCTTAATATTAAATTCTAATAAATATAATGAGTAATTCATGAACTTTGTACACTGGTAGATTTTACTCGCTGTTAACTGCAAAGGAATACAAGCTTGGAAAAATCTCAAGCTTTATAGAAATTTAAAATGGAGAACACAAAAACTCTCCTGATCTTAAGTTTTAAAATGTTATTTGGTTGGTGTTTGAAAAACACATTTAAGTTATGTTACCACATTTAACTTTATGTTATTTGTTTTGTAGCTTACCTTTCTCTTTTAACTTTCCTCATCTTTTCTATCCTTGAATCTTTTCAGGGATAAAGATGCTACAGTACAACCAGTTTTACGGTCCAGCTTGATAACTGTTCTCTGGAATATCTATTCCATGGCAACAAGCCCCACTAGATGTTATAATTCCTTGAACCAGATAGGGGCTCAGAAAGTGATCCTGACCCAAGGCACGTGTGTGTCATTTGCGGTCTCTCCAAATGGCTTAATTAGAAGGAAGTCAGAAGTGAGCTGGTGACTAATCACACTGAGAGCAGGGCTGAATGAGAGATTTTACTTCAGAATTTTTATCTCCATATCACACCTCAGTGATTTTGTCCTAAGGAGCTACAAGTGTAGCAAGTGAGACAGACACAGTACAACTCTGTTAAAAGGAGATACAAAAGCCACTGGGAAATGAAGTATGATCCTTAATAGTACCCTTAACAGTCGCTGGCTTCACATTGTTTTAACTAAATTATTTATTTAAAAATTCATAAATGCTTACTAAATTTGGGGTCTGTATCACACAAAGTTAGGGATTTTGTATTCCTGGTGGTTCTGATTTTGGTGGGGGGGAATCTTAGGCACTGAGTTTTCACATGTCAAAGAAAACTTCCACACTTAACTGGCTTTTCTTTTGGTCTACAAAAATCCTTTCATAAAACCCTACATTCCTTATCTGACACAGCAGCTAGCAGTGTGTCTGCCTGCACTATGCCTTTAAGAGCTGTTTGTTGAGTTTACTGAATAGAACCGAAATGGTACCTGCTCCCATTAGCACCTCTAGTATTGGAGAAAAACCGTCATTACTGTACAGTGGCAAAGCCGCATATCCTGTTAGGCTGGGGATCCTACAGAGCAACGGAACGGAACTGGGGACCCTAAACCGCATGGGGTCTCAAGTTTGTTTTTGGCTCTGGTTGAATTAGGAGTTGTACAAAGCAAGATGCAGGAGAATGAATGGGCACTTAAAAACTATATGACCCTACAGCAGATGCTCCCAACTGGGTCTCCACACTTGCCAATTCAAGTAATTGTCTTGTAAAACTTATGAACACGTGTAACAGGTCCAGCGGGATGAACAGCTTGAAAACAAGCAAGGGAAGACGGAAGAAACATCTCTGGATGTTATCTTATTCTTTAATGCCAAAGTCTCCAACTGATCTCACTCTTAAAAGAGATAACTGACACCTCATCTACTTTCAAGCAATCGTAAAACCAGATTCCTGCTTAGAAACTTTCACAAGTTAAAACCACGGCTCTTCCAAGGAACCCTTCAGGGTGCTGAGACCAGAATTTCGGTGACAGCCTTCAGAGGCACAGAAGAGCGAGTCTGAAGGGCTTTCCTACGAGACACAGAGTCTTTTAAGGTGAACAGGGGCAGACGAGGTGACAGATGGGCACGAGGCCTGGGGGATCAGGGCGAACTGGAGATTGCCCCCCATACTCTGGCAGCGTACGGACTTGGTAAAAGAAACCGGCAGGACCCGGAGTGCCGGCTGGGGCGGGGGGACGATGCTGGGTGGCCTTGGGCTTCCGGAACCGAGGTTGGTCGGGGCCCCTCGGCGAGTCAGGGCCGCCCTCCGCCCGTCAGCGATCCTGCGGCCGCTGCGCCTTCCCCAGAGTGCCCGTGACTCAGCAGCGACTGTGCCGCCAGCCCCACTAGGCCGCCCCGCGCTGCCCGCTCACCGGTTGAAATGATCCACCACACTGAGCAGCACCAGGGGGTGGACCACCACCTTCTGCACCGCCAGCTCCGGCATCGCGACACACCCCGCTCGCCGAAAACACCCGAAAACACAGGTAGCCTCAGCGGCAGGGACTCCAGCAGACCCTCCAGGCCCAGCTCCTCCTCTTCCGGCTTCCGGCTCTTCCGCTCCCAGAGTGCCGCGCGCGCGTCGTTCCCGCGGTCCCTTCGGTCGCCCGCTCGAGGAGGGCTAATCCCAGAGAAAGGCGGGAATTTCCTTGGGTGACTAGCTGCGAGTTTCCCTGGGCTTGAAAGCTAAAGGGAGACTGAAGACTGATAAAGGTTGACTTCCTTGTGTTTGGCCCGCACCGTTCTCTGCGGCAGCTTTGCGCCTCAGTGCCCTCTCACCTCCCCACCTCCCATCTGAAGACTAGAAAAAAATACCAAGAAAAAAATATAAATAGTAATAACTAATATTTCCACCATCCAGAAAGTGTTCACTTTCGTTTCCAGTCAAAATCCTCTAGAATTTATTAGAGAAACTAACTAAATCTAGCATTAAGGGGCGTCCTTACAGTAGATTTGGTAATTTGTCGCTTGTCATTTTATTGGCGCGTGATTTCCCCTTAATTTTCACTGTGGACACTTAGCAGGTAATCAAACCTGTGTTTATGTTTTCCACCGGTCTTTATATTACCTACCATTTAAGTAGGGCTGGAAGAACGCAGTTTGTGCCTGGAGTCAGACCATTCAGGTTGCTTTTCAAATAAAAACTTAGAAAAGGAAGAAAAAATGGAAGGCAATATGGAAATATATTTTCATATTTAGCTGGGAAAGAGAAAAAAAGACTAAATGGGGAAATGTAGGCAACAAGGACTTAAGCTTATTTGTAGAAAACAAATTACTTAAAATCCATACAAGTTTATATTTCTAATTTTAAGTTGCTGTTTCTCTATACCAAAACAATACTTAAGCAATTTGAATTATTCACTTATTTAGCTGCTTTTTTTAAAGTAAAGTTTTATTTTCAATTACAGTTGACATACAATTGTTTATCCTGTCTTTAAACACCTGTTACCTTCCTGATATAACCAGATGGTCTGACCTCTGAAGAATAACCAGGAGACTTTTTCTCTGAATCTTAGCGTGCGTCCAGTGTGATTAGGAAGCTTTTGGTACTCTTTCTGGGTCCTACCCATCACTTATTACAGGTACTCTTCCTACTTTGGGGAACACATCTTTAGCTTTTCCTCATTCCTTTTGATATTTTTGATTTGGCAGTGAGATGATTGCTACTACTGCTTAAAGAACTTTAAGAAAATTTAAGTCAGCCCTTGTTGTGTGATATGTTAAAGCTTCCTGGCTGGTGTTTAGTCCCTGATTCAAAGTAGGCATTCTTGTTTCATCTGTTATATAATGTTATTTGACACAGAGTAGATATGCAAATATTATGTAAAGCTCTTGGAAGGATGTTCCTCCTTAATTTTATAATTAAAGATTTAGTAGCGATCAGAAGATCAGAGATTGAGATTGATAAGGAAGCACTTTTTGGACTAAAATACGTTTAGAGTATAAAAAGATGACTTGAAATAATAAGGAAGTTGTTTTACATGTTGCCCTTTTTTTTTTTAATGGAACTGAAATCATACTTGGTATTGTAGCCACTACTGGGGGCTGAATTCGTTTAGAAGAATGCAGAAGCGGTTATAAGTAATCCCTTTCTTTTGTTCATTGAATTCTGGACTTAATTTTAAGGACCTGATGAGAGCTTAAGGGTAATGCATTTTCTTTTCCTTTGATCATTTTTTTTTCATGTTTTTCCCCCCTAGATTTATTGAGATGTAATTAATATACCGTGTTTCCCCCAAAATAAGACCTAGCTGGACCATGAGCTCTAATGCGTCTTTTGGAGCAAAAATTAATATGTCTTATTTTACTATAATATATGAGACTGGGTCTTACATAATATTAATATAATATAATACAGGGTCTTATATTAATTTTTGCTCCAAAAGACGCATTAGAGCTGATGGTCTGGCTAGGTCTTATTTTCAGGGAAACACGGTATAACAATGTGAAGTATAAGGTGTACAACATGACTTGATACACATATATGGGGGGGTAGTTTGTGTGCCCAAAAAATGTGTACAAGTGGACACTTTGGTCAGTGTTGCTCAAGCAGTAGTTTGCTGTAAATCAGAAGTGTCTGGACGCTGATGGTAACCACTTTGAGCACCTCTTGTAATTGCAGAAGTCAAACATGACTTGTATTCATCTTTTGTTATTTGTATATATTGAGTATTACAATTTTAATACAATTTTCCTTTCTTAAAATGTGTGTACATTTTTTTTGGCACCCTCTGTATATTGCAAACTGATTACCACAATAAGGTTAGTTAATACCTCCATCACCTAACATAATCACCATTTTTTTTTTGTGGCGAGAACATTTAAGATCTGTCAGATATATAATACAATATTGTTAACTTTAGTCACCATTTTGTACATTAGATCCCTGTCTTATAACTGAAAGTTTGTACCCTTTGACCAGCGTCTCCCTTACCCTCAGCCTCTGGCAACCACTATGCTCTATTTTTATGAGTTTTGCTTTGTTTGGGTTTAGTGAGATCATACAGTATTTTTCTACCTCACTTATTTCACTTAGCATAATGCTCTCAAGGTCCATCTATGTTGTCACAAATGGTAGGATTTCCTTTTTATGGCTGAATTATATTTTAGTATGTACATATACACATATGTACATAATGAAATATATGTATATATAGTGAAATATATGTGGTGAAATATATATATATATATATACATATATATATATATATATATATATATATATATATATATATATGGTGCCCATAAGTGTATATACATTTCTACCCCCTTTTTCTGCCTCCCCCTCGCCCAACTCTGGTTCAAGCCATTGTTTCTCAGTCTAGTTGTGTAGGACACAGCTCCCTGGCCCAGGCTGGTATTAGGAGCCTTGCGCTCCCCAGGCTGAGGCAGTCGGTGGTCGGCTGTCAGCCGCTCATGGCAGCACATGGTAGCCTGCAGCAGCACTCAGCAGCCCATGGCAACACACACCAACCTCCAGCTGCTCACAGCAGCCCAGCTCCAGGGAGAGCTGTTATTCACACTCCTGGCTATAGAGGCACGTGCAGCTCTCTGGCCCATGTGGGAATCGAACTGGCGACCTTGGTTGGAGCACAGCGCTCCAACCACCTGAGCCACCATCTGGCCCTATCCACATTTTAAGAAAGGAAAAAACTGTATTGTAATACTCAATACATACCGATAACAAAATATGAATATAAGTCATGTTTGACTTCTGCAATTACAAGAGGTGCTCAAAGTGGTTACCATCAGTGTCCAGACACTTATGATTGCAGTGAACTACTGCTTGAGCATAGATAACATGTCTTAAAATGTGTATACATTTTTTTGGCACCCCCGGTATATAACATTTTCTTTATCCATTTCTTTATCTATTCATCCGTCAGTGGACACATAGGTTGTATACATGTCTTGGCCATTGTGAATAATGCTACAATGAACATGGGGGTGCAGACATCTTTTAGACATAGTGATTTCATTTCCTTTGGATATACACCCAGAAGGGGGCTTGCTGAATCATATGGTACTTCTATTTTTAATTTTCTGAGGAATCTTTTCCTTTATTTGTGTTTTCTTCATTTTCTTTCATCAATGTCTTAGGATTTTCAGTGTAAGATCTTTCACCACCCTAGCTAAATTTATTTCTAAGTATTTTATTGTTTTCGATGCTGTTATAAATGGGATTGTTTTCTTTATTTCTTTTTTAGATTTTCCTTTTAGTATATAGAAACACAACTGATTTTGTATCCTACAACTTTACTGAATTTGTTGATTAGTTCTAACAGATTTTTTGTGGAGCCTTTAGGATTTTGTGTATATAAGATCATATCATCTGCAAACAGATACAATTTTACTTCTTCTTTTCTGATTTGGATGCCTTTTATTCATTTTCTTGCCCAGTTGTTCTGGCTAGGACTTCCAGTATTATGTCGAATAAGAGTGGTGAGGGTGACCACCCTTGTTTTGTTCCTGATCTTGGAAAGAAAGCTTTCAACTTTTGCTATTGAGTATGATGTTAGCTGTGGGCTCGTCATATGTGGGTTTTATTATGTTGAGATATGTTCCTTCTATACCTAACTTGTTGAGAGTTGTAAACATGAAATGATGTTGAATTTTATCAAATGCTTCTCCTGTTTGTATTAAGATGATCATGTGGTATATCACATTTATTAATTTGTGTATGTTGAACCCATCCATGGTGTAAATCCAACCAGGTGCAAATCCCACTTGATCATGGTGTATGATCCCTTTAATGTACTGTTGAATTCGGTTTGCTAGTATTTTGTTGAGAATTTTTGCATTCATGTTTATCAGAGATAATGGCCTGTAGTTTTCTTTTCTTGTAGTGTCCTTATCTGGCTTTGGTATCAGGAAAATGCTGGCCTCATAAAATGAGTTTGGGAGTGTTCCCTCCTCTTCAGATTTTGGAAGATTTTGAGAAGGATTGGTGTTAATTCTTCTTTAAATGTTTGGTAGAATTCACCAGTGAAACCATCTGATCTTGGGCTTTTCTTTGTTGGGAGGTTTTTGATTATGCTTTGTTTTCCTTATTCTGTTCAGATTTTCTGTTTCTTCATGTTTCAGTCTGTGTAGGTTGTATGTTTCTGGGCATTTATCCATTTATTCTAGGTTATCCAATTTGTTGGTGTGTGATTGTTCATGGTAGTTAGACTCTAATTATCCTTTATATTTCTGTAGTATCAGTTGTAATGTCTCCTCTTTCATTTCTTATTTTATTTGTGTCTTCTTTCTTTTTTTTCTTAGTTTAGCTAAAGGTTTGTTAATTTTGTTTATCTTTTCAAAAACAGTTCTTAGTTTCATTGATCTTTTCTATTGTTTTTCTGGTTTCATTTATTTCTGCTTTGATCTTTGTTTTTTCTTTCCTTCTGCCATTTTTGGGCTTAGTTCTTCTTTTTCTAGGTCCTTTAAGTATAAAACTAGGTTGTTTGAGATCTTTTTTCTTAATGTAGACTTTTATCACTAGAACCGTCTTTTTAAGGACTGCTTTTGCTGCATCCCATAAGTTTTGGTATGTTGTATTCTCATTTTTATTTATTTTAAGGTATTTTTTGATTTCCCTTTTGAACCATTGGTTATTTAGGAATATATTGTTTAACTAACAGTGTTTGTGAATTTTCCAGTGTTACTCCTGTTATTGATTTCCAGTTTTATAATGTTATAGTTGGAAGAGATATTTGGTATGCTTTCAATCTTCTTACATTTGCTAAGGCTTGCTTTGTGACCTAAGAAAAGATCTATCCAGGAGAATGTTCTGTGTGTACTTGAGGGGAGTGTGTATTCTGCTGCTATTGGATGGGGTGTTCTGTATATCTCTTAGGTCCATAGTTCAAGTCCCCGGGGATGCTGCCACAGCCAGTTTGGTGCGGGGATGGATTGAGGTCCTGAGGCCGGGGGAACCATTTGGGACCACAGGACCGAGCTATAGCTAGGGTGGGTTAGGAGCTTGGCCTGTCCCTGGTGCTGGGGTTTGTGGTGAAGTTGGGTGCTCATTTCACTTTCCTTCCCCCACAGAGAGGGTGTCTCCCCACTGCTGAGCTGCCTAGGCTTGAGGAAAGGGTGACACGAGAAATGTGAAACTGTCTCCCCTATCTTCTTCAATGCATCTTTTCTTATTTCTATGCTCTACCCATGTGCTGTAATTTCTTACCTCTTGTGAAAGTATTTTTGCCTGTGGATAGTTGTTCAAATTGGTGTTTCTGGGAAGGTGTGAGTGCTAGGAATTCCTGTACTGCTCTCTTACTCACATCACTCCCTCTGGTCCATCTTTGTGTTTCAATTTAGGGAGATAGTCCCCACAAACCCTAGTATCTTGAAAGAGTTCTTATTTTTGTTAAGTCCAGAGCATAGAATAATGGTCCTGCAACTGTGGAAGCAAATCGTTTGAACTTTGCATCTCTATTTATCGTCTTACTAGATTTGGAAGAAAAACATATAGCAGATACACCACCCTCAGCCTAAGCTGTGTTTATTGTTGGGGTTCAAACATTCTCATCCTAGCTTAGAGATCTCAGTTTATAGGGACCTTAGTTCAATAGTTTAAGGAAGTGTCCTGTCCTGCTCCCCACTAAGGTTTAGCCAGAATCAGGACGAATGAAAATATGATGTAAGGGAGGTGAAAATAAAAAATTCCACTCCTTTTCCTTCCAAGGGAAGTGAAGGGTGAAGACAAACAGGGAGGTCAGATGGGAGTGTTCCCTTCTTTGGGCTTTGTCTCATGTCTTGGAGCGTGGGAGGGGTCCCTGAGGGCAGGGAGCAGTTCCTACTATCTTGTGCCTTGTTTGGGACTCAGGAAGATCTCAGATTTTCCTGCACTTGTGTACAGCCCACTGATTTGACAGCGCTGTGAGGGAAGTAGAATGAGGGTTTTGAGGTTTGGCTGCCTGAGCCACCATGATTCTAGTGTGTGGCATAGCAAGAGAAGATGGCCACAGTGGGGGAAGATCTCTGCTCTGTGCCGAATCCCACAGCACAAGATGCCCGAGCTGGCCCTAACCACAGTTACAGATGTACCTCAGATGGGCTGAGGTGAGGCCACTTGGCCTGGGAGCACTCTTAGAGTAGCCGAGCCACAAGCAAAGGTCCCAGGTCCACCAGCCATGGAATGGATTTTGGAGGCGAGCACTGCCCCAGCAACCAGACTATGAGACATTGTATCAGAGATCAACAGACTCTGGCCAGCGCACATCCAAGGACCCGCATGAGGAGTAGGCCCCTTTCCTCCATGGCCACCACGTCAGGTACACGCCACGCCTCTCTTCATACACCAGCAGTCCTTAGGGAGAGAAGGGGGGGTGAGGAGAACACCAGCTAAGGGATGGAAACTATTCTAAAGGGATTGTTTAAGCCAGTTTGGACATTGAATTTTTAAAAAGTTATTTTTCCCCATGTTAATCAGCATACAGAGGCTTGTGAAAGATGGTTAGTTATAGACAAAAATGAGAGTACAGGTTGTCTGCACATTTGACTGTCAAATGTGAGATAAGTTTGTGACCCCCAATGTCAGTAGGTCCTATAATCCTCAAACCCTGTACTTTCTTCTCCTTATTGAGGACAGTATGTGGAAACTAGGTATAGCGTATCTTGAGTGAGAGGAAGAAAACTAATTTCTCTGGAAAACTTAGGTGAGCCACCCTGAGTTGCTAAGAATTTTGCATGGATTTTCTACAGACGTGTATGATCTGGTTGATGATGATAGGCAGTTTATTAAAACACCTTAAGCTTAAAACTCTTTGCTGAGTTCTAGATCAGGACAGAATTCTGACGATAGGATCTTTCAGTCTGGATGTTCTATGTCCCATAAACACCTCAAGTTGAGCTGGGCAGAATTGAACTTGTCAACTTCTTGTCAGATTCTTCCCAGATTTCCTTCTTCTGAGCTTAGTAGATGCCCCCATTACCCAAGTGGCTTATTTAGAAATTGGATGTCATTCTAGATTTTCCATTCCTTTTCACAGAGATCTAATTACTTAGCCCTGCAAATGGCTTAAGAGACTAATCACTTTCTGGCCCCTGCCTGCTCTTCTTTACATGGCACCTAAACACCAGAGTGGTGATTTCTCTGCTGTGCCATGCTCATGCTTAGGTTCCTTTGCACACGTTTTCTGTGCTTGCAGTGTCCTTCCCTATGTTGTATGCTTATAGAACCCCCTAAGTCATCCTTTGAATCTTAGTTCAGGAACTTTCATAAAGGCCTTGTGCCCCTCGACAGTTAGATTCAAGCATTTGGCAAATGGTCTGTTCTTGTACTTACCACATTATCCGGTCCCTGTTTATCTTCAGGCTCCCAGTAGCATGAGCGGCCCTAGAGAGCAGGGATTTTGTACCATTCGTCTTTGTTAGTGCCAGACATTTAATAGCACTCAATAATAAACACTTGAATGAGTAAAATTCTAAAAGCCATGCTTTGAGAAACTTCTAATAATTTTGTGTTTTACTTTTGATTCTTTCAAGGAAGGTAGGTAAATTAGCATTTGTATTGCTAAGAGATCTTATGCAAACTGGGCTGACCTTTCAGTTGATTCTGAATGTTTTTGATGTTTTCCTACTTTTGAGTAAGCGTATATATGTAAAGATAGGCTAGTTTGCAAGCATGGTCCTCTATTTGTCTACTGCCCTCTGCTTCCAGTTTAACCTCTTTAAGGGTCGGGTTTGTTTAGCTACCTAATGTACAGTAATGTGAGGTTCTTAATACATGTAAGAAATATGAAGTACTCGTTTTAAAAAGTACTCTGTGAATACTGAAGTATTAATATGAACTATTATTAGGTAATGCTTCAGAAAAAAGCCTTGAAGGAAATACATCAAATTGTTAACAGTGGTTGTTTTTGGTGACAATGATAGTATATTTCATTATTTTTACTGTTGTGTGTTTTCCAATTTTTCTGTATTATTATTAATTTTTTTTTAGTGGAAATTACTGGAAATAGGCTGTCATATTCTCAGAGCAGAAGAGCATAGCGGTTAGTAGTATGGCTTCTACAAGCAGACAGACCTGTGCATTTTAACATCCTCTGTTTCCTCATCCGTAAAAGTGGATGATAGTACACTTACTAATGTACCCATATTAGCCAGATCATTCTTTGATTCCCTTCTCTTTATCATTTGTGTATCTACTGTAGATTTTTGCTTTATGGTTATCCTGAGCCTTACATAAGACATCTTATAATAGTTTTATAAGCTGATTAACAACTTTGATCACATATAAATTACCATATTACTCCTCCATATTTTTTGTTTTTGATGTCATAATTTACATCTTTTTGTATTGTGTATCCATTAACAAATTACTGTTACTGTAGTTGTTTTTAATACTTCTGTCCTTTAAGTTCCATACTAGAGTTAAGTGATTGATACACTGTCATATAGTATTAGAGTATTCTGAATTTGGCTATATACTTTACCAGTGTGCTTTATATTTTCATATGTTTTTGTGTTACTAATTAGTGTCCTTTCATTTCAGCTTGAAGAACTCCTTTCTTCATTTCTTGTAAGGCAGTTCTAGTGGTGATGAACTCCCTCAGCTTTTGTTTGTTTGGGAAAGTATCCTTCGTTTCTGAAGGACGGCTTTGCCAGGTAAAGTATTATTGGTTGGCAGTTTTTTCCTTTCAGTACTTTTATAATAATATATCATCCTGCTCTTTCTTGATATGCAGTTCTGCTGAGAAATCCACTGATAGCCTATGGGGATTGCTTCATATGTGAGGGATTTTTTTGTTTTTGGCTTCTTTAAAAATTCTCTTTGTCTTTGATTTTGACAGTTTTATTATAATGTGTGTTGGAGAAGATTATTTTGGGTTGAAATTTTGGGGTGACTGATGAGCTTCATGAATTTGGATGTCCAAATCTTTCACCAGATTTGGGAAGTTCTCAGCCATTATTTCTTTAAATAAGTTTTCCTCCTCTTTCTCCTCTCTTTTCCTTCTGGGACTCCAGTAATGCACAGTTGTTTCTCTTAATGGTATCCCATAATTCAGGTAGGCTTTCTTCACCCTTTTTTCTTTTTGCTCCTTTGACATTAATTTCAAATGATCTGTCTTTGAGTTCACTGATTCTTTCCCATACTTGGCTTTGTCTGCCGTTGAAAGCTCGCTCTTGAATTCTTCAGTTCAATCATTATGTATCCTTTAGCTCCAAAATTTCTGTTTGGTTCTTTTTTATTTTTCATCTCTTTGTTGAACCTCTCATTTTATTTTTGAATTTTTTTTTCTTTTGATGTTATTAAATTGTTCATCTGGTTCTCTTGTAGCTCTCTGAGAATCTTTAGAATCGTTATTTTGAATTATTGGTCAGGGATTTGTGTAGCTCCATTTCTTTAGGTTCAGGTAACTGAAGTTTACTGTTTCCTTTGTTGGTGTCATGCTTCCCTTTGTTGGTGTCATGGTTCTTCATGATCCATATAGCCTTGCATAGTGTCTGTACATTTGAAGAAGCAGTCACCTTTTCTAGATTTTATGGACTGACTTGAGTAAGGGAAGACCTTCACCTGTGGGTGAGAGCATGCTGGAATGTGCTGTGTCTAGTGGTGCAGAGTGCTAAGTCTGAGAGCAAGTGGTGGCTCTGAGTCCCCAGATATGTGGTGTCTTGTTGGTTCAGGCAGCTGGGGTCCACAACATCAACTGTATGATTCTTGGCAAGAGCTGTTAGGGGTCTGCAGTGGTTGCAAAGGCTGGCAGGGTCCTTAGCAGTGCCTCTAGGTCTAGCAGCTAGGACCAGGGCAGGTAGCAATGGTGGCCAGAGCTGATGGTATGCACATGTTTGGATGCAGGGGCCAACTGTAGGTGCCTGTGTGGTGGTAGGGCCCTGCTGCAGACACACACACAGTGGCAGGGGCCAGGGCCAGCTGTGGGCACATGAGCACTGTGGGGGCCCCAGCTGTTGGTGTATACTCATGTGACTGCAGGGGCTAGGGACGTGCACTAGCCAGACCATTCTTCATTGCTAGTAGGGGACAGCTGAAGCACGGAGGGAAATTTATTATGTCATGTAACATGCAAGCTCATGGGCCCTGCTGGTTCTAGGGGCTCAAATGATGTTTTTCTGTCTGCCTTTCAGCATGTTCAGTGTTTTGGTTCCATCTTTGGACCAATTTCCTGCCAGTGATAGGGAAACACGTTCATGGCTATAGACAGTTATAGGTTTAAATCATTAAAGGAAGGGAGACCTTGAACTCCAAACCTTTATTTGTGAAATTGGATTGGCTTTTCTAGCACTGGATGCTATCTCAGAGCTAACCACTGTGCCCAGGGGAATGGAGTTCACTAAATGTCCAGACTGGGATCAACTGGGGATGGGGCAACTCTGATGGATCAGCTCACCAGGATCATTTGGAGTGGGGAAAGAAAAAGAGGATGTTGTAACCAGCGGGGAATGAACGCTGGGCAGGCAAAAACAAGTCTATCCTGTGATATAAAGAGCTTAGCACAGTTCTTGGAACATAGTAAAAACTCAATAGATGTTAGACATGATTATCATTAGATAATCATTATTATATTTTAAAACGTATTATAAGAATTTTTTTTTTACTCCCTGATGTTTCTATTTTAAGTAATCCAGCACAACAGAGTTTGAATTCATCTTTTGTGTTTACTGAGTATTTCTTTATTTTTTGCCTCAAGGTTTTTAGTTTATGAAAATGTGTTTTTTAAAATTCCTTTTTTCTAAATGTATTTATGATCATTTTGATTTTTCGAATGGCTAACTGTTGCAGAAAGAGTTAATTAGTCTAGAGAGGTTTGCCTTGTCTTATGCTTTACACAAGTGATGACTCTCTGTGTTGGCCCTGGATACCTGCACGGTTGTTATTCCTTTTGTTGTTGTCATATTTCATTTAACTGCAAATTAAGAAGAACTGAAAAAATTACAGCAATTTCTAGTTTATACCCAGGAAATAGAACTCTCCACAGGAACCCTTGCATGGTACAGATATGTTAGAAAACCATTTTCCATTGTGCTTTGAAAGGCTGTAAGCAGGCCACAGTGGAGCACAGTTCACCTCTCTTGGATGAAGCCCAAAGAGACTGTGGTGCACAGACTGTAGGAAATCTCCCATCTGAAGAGTTCATTTTCTTTCAGGATCAGTGCTAGGGGCTGCTGCGATTAAAACAAGACGTTTTAAGATTGGTACAGGAACACTTATAACAGTTGACTATAAAAGAAAACCCAGGAGGCCGGATTTAGCCCTGGGAGCTACTTTGGTTTGAGCCTCAGACCTGTATTTTGAATTTACCTCTTCCTTCGATTACACTTGCTTTCAGCTTTAATAAAAAGAATTCATTAAATTAATACAATAAACAACTATTTTCATCTCTTTAATATTTTAAAATGTCTGGAAGGCCACTTTCTCTTTTGTCTTTTGTTTCCATTCTGATTCCACTCTTAATGGCTGTTTAAAATTAAACATTTTTTTTTCTTCTTCTCAGTTTTACCTGACTCTTAGATGTAGATTGATAAATGTACTATCAACACTAGTACAAGGTTTGGAGACAAGACAAAGCTTTTTATCTTTTTAAGGAGCGAGATATTTTTCCTTTCCTTATTTTCTTCAAGACAGTAAATCAAAGAAGCATTTATTATTTAATTGGAAAAACTGGGTTAATAATATTAAATAACTGCTGTTGGAAGAAAAAGAAAATCAACGCTAATCCTAATATCAAGTGTAGCTACTTGTTTTAATTTTTATACGTACCTTCCAGTTTTGGGCACATGCACACATCTTTAGTTGAAGTTTTAATGCAACTAGAAAAACTAGCGAGGAAGAATTTAAAGCAAGTTGGATCAATTTGAAGTTGGTATACTGTGTATTTTTAAGAATAGAGCAGTGCTTGTCAACAATAAACTAATTTTTTGCTTTCTGCAAGAACGGGAAAGGGCAAAGTCTAAAAAATCAGTATGTTGCTCATATACATAGGATTTTTTTTTTTTTTTTTTTTTTTTACATGGAAGTCAGAAGAGAAGTAAGTTAACCTGGATTTGTGGTAATGTTTCATTATTACTGACCTCCTCTCAAGTCTTCCAAATATCTGCAGGTTGTTCTTTATCTTAGTAGTCATAGTTAGCTGCTGTGCCTTATTTTGGCTTTCACCAAGATTATGTCGGTACCTTTTATCTGCCTCCAGCCAGGGCCTTCGAGCCATCGTCCACGTTGCTGGTATCCTCCCTACCCCTCAGCCCCAAAGTGAAGTGCTGATGTCACTTCCTTAACATCATTGAAAACCTTTCCAATGCCTATGGGTAAAATCTGAACTTTAGGAAGATATCCAAGACTCTACCCAGCCTGACCTCAACCAACCCATCAGAGCCTCATGTCCCTACTGCTCTTGTCCTCTGCCAAGCCAACCTGAAACGAACATTTCAGCTATTTCCAACCATTTGCTTTTCTCTGTGCTCATCCAGTTCTTGCTCTCTGAATCGCCTTTGACCCCCTTATACGCAGGAGAAGTTCTAGGTCTTTCTCACGGACCCCACTCAGAGGTCATCTCTTCCTTTGGAATTTTCCTTGCCTTCCCCAGGCAGTGTTAGTTCTTCTGTCCTTTAGGTCCCCGCAGCACTTGGTGCATCTTTCTAGTTTAGTGCTCTATAGTAATGCCCAACAGTAATGGTTCATTTGACATGTGTGTCTTCTGTCCTAGGATATGTGTGAAGGCCAGGACCATAGAGCAGTCATTTTTTTAGAGCCTGCATCTACCAAAACTCAGACATTTGTTAACTGTATTGTGTAACTTGGGTTGTATGTTACACAGTACATCCATAATATGTTGGTTAGTGATCTTTCAACATGCAAAAATTAATAATATTCTCTCTAGTTTTCTATTTAGTTTATTTCCACCACAAAATGAAACCAAACTCTTATCGAGTGAGCAAATCTCTTTAATTAAAAATCTCTCCTTTCAGTGCATGTAATTTTATATATACCCATTGTTTTAAAAATAAATGAAATGTGTTGAAATGTAAGTGAAAAAAATATATGGACTATTATTAATGAAGCCATTCAAAACCAAATGGTATATACTTAGGTAGCTGTAATTTTTCAAAGGTACTATGTACAGTTTTAGGTTAGTGTCAGATAACCTCTTCAACTTCATTTCTCTCTTACTACCTTTTACCATAATTTCTGAAGGTCCCCTTTGTAGTCTGTGTTAAAAGTCCTGAGTCAGGCTCTTCAAAACTCTAACACCTGCTTAGGGCTGAACTGGCAAAGGGAGAAATTGAAAAGATGTGAAGAGTCTTTTCAATAAAGTACTTAGCATTTTAAATAGTAGATGTTTGAAAAAAAAAAAAAAAGGTAATAATAGTATTAGAAACTCTCATACCACCTCATGCAGGGAAAAGATTGTGAAGCTGTTTAGTGGATTCATTCTTTGAGTTCTTAAAAACCTTCATTTGCAAAGATAGTTCAAACTTGATCAAATTAAACTACTTTCTCTTAAAATATAAACCTTTCCCTTCTGACATCAAAGAGAAAGGATTCAAAGCTTTGAAATCATCTTCTAAGATACCAAAAAACCCTGGGATGATAGAAAATTAGGAAGGGAGTTTTGAAATAATTAAATTTTGGTTCTCATCTGCTATTTGATATTGACAGTAAAGTACCATATTCCAGGTAATGACAAAAAATTTTAAAGGTACATGTGTTTTTAACCCTTAATGATTTTGTATTCTCATGAATTTTTGGAGTCTTTGAAAATTCAGAGACTCATGGTGGAATTTTTTGAGGTAGTATCTTTTAATTTTTTTTTTTAATCTTTTTGTTTTGTAACTGGAGGAAATTGTTTAATTTGTTTTTCCAGCAGAGGGAGACATCTGACCATGAACATGGTATTTGCTACTTGCCAGGAGGATTCTGTAGCCCATTTTATCAATATACATAAAAAACTCAATGTTCAAATTAACTAGTTCAATAAGTAATTTAGCTCATTGATTTTTGGGCATATCCTAAGTGCCATTACAAGCTACGGATATTTTAAATGCCATTACCTAATAGAAGGAATGTTTTAAGCACCTTTTATTGATTTTATTACTGCTTTATTTTGCTGTCTTGGTTTAAAATCATTTTAACCACTGCGTAATCAAGAAGAAATATATCGTTGGTGAAATACAGTCAATTTCCTAAAAACCTTTGACATCGTTAAATAAGGAATTACAGTTGTTAAATCATGTCAGGCAATAACTGAGGGACAGAAGAGATATAAAATTTGGAGCAGTGGGCCAGCATACTAGTAAGCCCTACTGACCTTTAACACCCAGATTCTGCATGTGACAGTCACACTTCAGGTTTGCCTATGATTTTCACATCAGCAAGAAAGATTTAAAATCTTAGGTAACAAGGAAGGTGGGAGAATGATAGCAAAATGTGATCCAGGGGCAATTGCAGGGCTTTTTAATGATCTCTTATGACTTTGGTTAAAAAAGATTCTCCAAGCAATTGTTAAGTTTCATTTGCTTTTCTTGTTAGATTATAGTATATAGCTATTCTGCGTAAGAGGGAAGCAGAGTGCTCACACGGGTGTTACCATTGCCTTCTTCTGCTCATTTGATTCTGTATTAGCCGTATTACTGAGCTGGTCACTTGTAGACAGACGAGGAATATGGGCCATACACTGCTTATTCAAAGAGGTGCGGAAGTGGGTAGTGAGCACTGAAGCTCGATACAAGCCCGCTAATGAGTTGATTGCATTGACATTTGATGTAATTTAACTGTAGAGTGGCAAATATCAATACCTGTATATGATTTGGCAGATGGTTGTTGAACTGTGATTAGAAGTTTAGAATGATTCCCGGTAAAAGACCACCTGGCAGTAACCCAAGTACGGAGAACTGAGTTTTCCCCATTAAATGGAATAGGTCCAGAAAGTCAAGTGTTTTGATCATTAATAGAATCTTTCCTTTTCTTTTAGCAAATGTTAGCTTCAAAAGGAAATTGATAATTATGCATAGGTCTATTAAATGATTTTAGATAAAGCTCTTTTCATTCCTTCAAATGAGCTCATATCTACAGTTGTGGCAATTATTCACCAGCAAGGAAAGAAAACGAGTTAAAATGCTGATAGCTGTCATTTCAAATAAATTGGGGGTGTTGGAAGCATCTCTATAGAATTAACATATTAATTTGAAGATGAAAACCAGATTCAGTTGTAACATTATTGATTATTTTATGTTTTTATAAATTATATAAATAAGTTACAATATGAAATAACTTAAGCTATATTGAGTATCCATTATATGCAATACATTCTTGTACATGTTTAAAATATAAAGAATATCAAGATGATGTCTTCTTTCTCTCAGTGAGGGAAGGATGGTGGGTGGACATGTGCAAGGGTCCATCGACCCTTGGTCAGGAGCTCTGACAACATAGAGAACATGGGTTCCTTTGTGGGAAGAGGAAGTGCCGTGGAAGACCTCATGGGTGTGTAACTTAAAATAGATTCTGAACAATTGGTTATGAACATTCAGAGACTAGCAATACAAAAGCTTCTTTTTCTTTTAAATAGACTTTAGTTTTTAGAGAAGTTTTACAGCAAATTTAAATGGGGAACTACAGAGAGTTGCCATGTGCCCCCTGACCGCATTATTAGCATCCTACATCAGCGTGGTACATTTGTTACCATTGATGAACTTACATTGACACGTCATTATCACCCAAAGTTCATAGCTTACATTAGTGTTCACTCTGGGTGTTGTGTATTCCGTGGGTTTGGACATATGCACAATGACAAGTACCACCCTTACAATGTCACATAGAATAATCTCGCTGCCCCCCAAATCCTGTGCTCCACCGAGTCATTACCCACCCCTTCTCAACCCCTGGCAACCACTGATATATTTACTGTCTCCATAATATAAAAGCTTTAAAAATATTTTGAAATGTCTAATATACCATTTTGTGTGTGTGTGTGATGTATAAAGAACAATGAAATAAATAAAATGTGTTCATCTTCCAGCTGAGATACAGAATATTACCAGTATTTCTGAAGCCCTGGTGTGCTCCTCCCCAACCGCTCCCTTCTGCCCTGCCAGTTATTATTATTATCCAATTATTTCATAGTCTTATATCTAGTTGGAAAGCACCTAAAAACCTGGATCTCTCAAGACCTTCAACCCCCTTATTCTTATCTTTGGTTAGATCCATGCAAGATGAAGTGAAGGAATGTTTGTCTAGTGAATTTAGGTTATTTTTTTGGTGGAGAGCAAGTTATTATTTGCTAAATAATTGTCAATATAATTTGAAAAAGGAAATAGTTTGATTTATTCAAACTATAGCTTCTGCTTCACTTTGAGCTTCATAGGCCTTTTCTTGCTCAGTTTATCCAGATTGATGACTAAATGAATTCCAGTGCATTATGGGAGAGTCAAATATTTGGCTATGGAGACTCATACAGAATTTTCATGCATATAGACTTCCAAGTAAGCATGGAATGCTCTTTAAATTTAGCAACAAGTATTTTCAGAATTACTTTTTAATTTGGTTGATGACCATGCTCTTTCCCCCCATTTTCATTTTCTAGTTTCATTGGGCTTATAGGTGAATATATTTTATATTAAAGGCAATGACATGTTAACAATGTGGAACTCTAGGATACAAAGTTCTCCCCTTCCCTGTCAAACCCACTTTGTGGGCCATTTCTTTGTCTGCACCTGAGTGAAATCTCAGACACATCCCTTAGCTTTTCTAGCCACTCTTAGATTAAAGAAATATACTCTGGTTACTTCTAGTCATACGAACAGTCTAATTACAGTAATAAAAGTGACTAGTCCAACTTTTAAAAAGATTAAGGCACTCTTCTTGCCCCTCTTGGTACTGTTGCAGGTTGAGAAGTCCACAGTAGTCGGTGGGGATGTGTTGACTTCTTATTTCCCTTCCTGCTGCTTCTGTTTCCTACCCATCACACACCTGGGCGGAGGCTAGGAGGGGTGAGGAGGAGGAGAGGCAAGGGACAGGAAAGGCATCCTTGGCAGTCCTATTCTGATCTGCTGGTGGTGTTCTGTGGGCTTGGCAGAGCTCAGCTCTGACTCTCGAGACACACACTCCTGAGTCCCTGGTCTGGGACTGGCAGACTGCAGGTCACATGCCTCTCCTCTGGCTGCAGTCCAGGGTCCATCTCTACCCCTTTCTACTGACTCTTTTGGGTTGGGATCTCTTTTAAAATGACCCCCTTACTGCCTGTCTTTTACATAAGGGCCAATCATACAACATTCTTCCTGGCATAAATCGTATTTCTGGAATAAATTAATGAGTGCTTTTCTGGGTGCCCTCCCGGTGGGGCTCTTTGCAAGTGCTTTATAAATTTTATCATACACCAGTTCTGTAGATAGATTTAAAGGGACTCTGACATGTTAGGTTATTTGCAGGGTCATAAAGGTAGAAAGTGGCTGAGCTTGGATTTGTACCCAGCTGTGTTCCACAGTGGAGTCTCTGATCCTTTGGACTATGGTCTGATGACTTCTGAAGCAGCCTGGCGTGGGTCTTATTGTTCTAAACCCCAGGAAACCTGGTGAATATCCATGGGTCCTAGTGCCCATCCTATCTCATCAGATTCTTAAAACGGACGCTCTCTCGGAGACTTTCACTTGACCACACATATGTGACATTTAGAGATCTGACTTCCTCGACGTGAGACTTTCATCTGACCTGGGTCAGATTTCTACTGGTGAACTCAATCAGAGAATCAAGGAAATTCATCCTGACAATCCAGACAGAACCTGGGCTTTCCTTCCAGAGAAATGCCTTGATGTTTTGTAGGAGTTGATAGCACATGTGGCGTTGTGGACCTCATGGAATAATCTCTGGGAATGTGGAGATGATAGTGGAGAAGTAACCACACATCTGTCTTCTGCCTCCAGTGGTGCAAGAAGTGATAACCAGGTCTGAGCTGAAGCTCTGCTGTGCTGACTGCCCCAGATGACTATCAGGGCGAACTGTGCACACTAGAAATCTCAGCAGAGAGTCCGGGCAGAATGTGAATTCTTGTTCATTCTTATTCACTTGGGACCATGGGTTAAGGAAATCTACTTTGGAAGGAATTGGCAAGAGTTAGACAAGGATAAAGCAAAACCATAGAAAGGAAACGAAACTACTGGAACATTAGTTCCAATTTGTTTCAGTAAAATGTCATTTAATGAGATCCTAATGGTAAAGCTGGGTCCCGGATATCCAGTGCTATGAAATGTGTACTTAATCAGAATGCTCTAAAAACCTACATTAAAATTAGCTATTGTTAGCCTTTAACTTTATGCTTACCAAGCTACAAACTGCTACAAGTAGATAATTTGAAAGTCCAATTTTTATCTACTTTTATTGCTTGGGGCAAATTGGAATTAAACCCCAGATTCTAAACTGGCCAGCTTCTGGTGTTGAATCACAGATAGTGATTCAACCAATTTATATGGATTACTAACCCTTCTTTATTCTGCTGTGGAGATATTATCAGAGGAAAATGCATCCAAAATTTTTATTTTGTGGACCGTAAAATAAGTGAGGTCTTATGAGAAGAATACCAACTCTAGCTAGTCCCCCAGTCTTTGGCTCTCTAGAGAACTTAGTAATAATCAGGAAAAGACATTTCTTGGTCTTTGTGCCTTCGCTTTCTCTGCAAGAAAAGTACAAATAATAAAATCTGCCCTTTAGGATTTTGTAAGTCTGTTGTGCCATAGTATTTTGAGCTCCTTGGAGAAAAAGGCTACTCAGTGAGGTAGATTTGTTATTCCTTTTAACGTCAATTATATTCTGAAATATGATTTCAGACTTTAGGATCCCAGGACCTATGATTGACCTGGCAGCTGATTGATTCAGTGGAATTTGAGTTCTCTTTCTCAACACTGAACCAAAATTTGCTTTGGCTAAAAGAGGTAAAGTATACAATTATGGTCAGAAACGTAATAATAAATCTACTGTAACAACTTTCTTTCCACCACATATCTTTTCTGGTATTTATCTGAGTATCCAGCTTATAAAAACTAGAGGAGATTGTAATTTCAATAGCACCAGCAACTCTGTGAGTATACGAAGCCATTTAAACTATGATCTGTTTTTATTTTTCCAATGTGTGTGTCTGAAAGGTTTTCTTTCTTTTTGTTGTGAAAATTAAAAAAAAGGAGACAAATGGTTAAAAGTATGGAAGTTCTATGCGTGCTGCTTTTTCTACACCTTGAGGACTAGCAAAATCTTTAATATGAGACTTTATTTGTACAAAGCAAAACTTCAAAACCACTCAAAAGCTTTTCTTATTAACTGCTGTCAGTCCTGTGATTTACAGAGGCAATAAAGAACTAGAGGGGGCACATTTATCATGGAGTTCAGCACACCAGGAGCCATTTTCTCCAGCGGTAAAGGCAAGTGATAAAACGAATTCTTTTGTTCTATAACCAAGACACATTCTCTGTTCCCTGTTCACTAAACTTGAGCACGCCAGGTTTCTCTGGTGGTAACTCAGCACCACCTCATCCACACTTAATGATGAATTGTTAACATGGAAACATCGATGATACACACCTGGCTCTGGATGGTGCTACGTGTTTATCTTCAACACACAACAGTCAGCTGCCAACATATTTGTAGTACTAATTCCCAGTTTACTTTGAACAATGCTAGATGTGTGTGTGCTTTCTTTTGTCTCAGAAGGGAGTAGTAGGGAATACTAAATAATGTGGTTTTGTTTGTTTAAAGAGCATAAAAATTTGGATTTTGTAGCACAGGTTTTTTTTTTTTTGTTGTAGCAAAGAATGCCTCATCTAAATTTTGATGCTGAAAAGCAAAACTAGTTCCAGTACACATTTTTTCAGTTCACTTTGTATTTGATTTTGTGTTTTAGGCAGGCAGGTGTGATATGCTGAGACACTTTTAAGCTGTCTCTGAACATTGATTACATGTTTGTGGGTTTTTGGTATGAATTTGTCATACTTTGAGCTAAGCTGGGCATAAAGGCTACAGCAGTTTAGCTGTTTGGGAGACTTACAAAATGGAACATTTTTGAGCATTCTATACTTGAGTATCATCCAAGAGTATTTATTAAGCATTCACCCATGCACGCATGTCATGTGTGTCGGGCACCAAGATTACTGGGGGAAAGGTCAATGATTTGGAACCAGAGACAGTGGTAGTGTTTATACTTACGGGAAAATGAACACACTTGTTAAATTGTGAATGTTATTCCTAAAGGAGCAAGTTACGTAGTTAATTTAGTCTCTGAAAAAGACAAGGACACTCAAGTAAAATCTCTTGGCATTTCCCAATGACACAATCATGAACTATGCTCCTTATTGGTGTATTAATGAGAACTAATATGTTCAAAAGACAGTAAGGCAGAAGGCAGGAGAAATCCAGGGGGGAAAAACATTCAGGTCAGATACTTTTGTGACTTGTTGGCCACTCATAAACTTTTAGTAAAGGAATTTGGAATGGTATTATGTGGGAGTTTAATTTACCCATCCATTCTTTGCAATGTATTATTTAGTGGTTAAAGTTATTCTGTTGCTTCTGTCACTATCAGTTTCTTTTCTCAGGAAGGGGAAATAGGTCCTTCTGTCAGTAATTTGGCAAAAGTGCTGCAAAGCCCGTTCTCCCTGTTGGAGAGAAAGCAAACCACCCCTGGTATGTGAAGGCCTGGCAGGCTCCATAGAGATGAACCCAACAAGAAGTGTCCAGTGAGAGATGGTTTTTTGTTGTTGTTGTTTTTTTTTATCTGAGACATACCACTAGACATTCTTCTTGAATCCACCTAACGTTTACTTGGAGCAAAGTTATCTGCCACCCTCTCCCTTAAAACAGATTCATTGGTATAGAAGATATGGGATGAAGAAGGAAGAAAACAAATCATTTGAATAAAGAAGTCACATCTTTTCTGTTCTTTATATAGTGTAGTCTGTGTACTTGGGAAGGGACCGTATCTGTCAGGAGGATGGTGAGAAACTGAACACTACAATTCATGGTGCAGTTATCTTATTTCCTTAACCAAAGGGGAGCGGCTGTTGGGTAGCAGAGAAACCATTGTTACCAACCTGAGCGTATGGAGGAAGCCTGAAGCTTTGGCTAATTTGGATATCTGGGCACCGTTGCAGAAAGACCTCTATAATTGTTTGCTGTGATTTTTTAGGTCAACACTTCACTGTTGGAAGGAAAAACTTTTTACAGAGGCTTGCTTTTTTTTATATCGCTTTGAAGGGAATTGCAGTTTATTTCTGACACTTATTGTATTGTAAAATCTCTAGTCTCTGATATTTAAAGGTGGAAACTTTTAACTTTCTCTCTTAAAAAAAAAAATATCTCGGGACTTTTTAGTACTGTAGCCTCTCAAATAATCCTAAAAGCTTTGAAAAATGAAATACTTCATTTTATGAAGCAGTTTTGGGGTCAATTTTTTCCCCTAAAATGTATGCTTTTATGTTGGGTAGTTTAAAGACCAGCTGTTAACTGAAACCAACCGTCAATGAAGTTGCATAAAGTTGTGTTTCCTATTAGTCTTGTATCTTTCCTATTAGTCATTTATGAAAGGATACAGGAACATCTAAGAGAACTCCAAACAAAAATGGAAAAAACAGATGTCGAAACTATATTGGCTGGATGGTTTGCTATTTTTTTTTAAATAAAAAAAGGAGCTTAGTAATTATTAGTGGATTATGAAATAAGGCTTGAGTTGCTAACTTATCACAAAATTATTCATAGTAGCTTGCAGTTGAAAATTGGTGTTTTACTAGAATTTCAGAGAATAAAAAAAAAAAAAAAAAGAATTGAAGTTTATGCCTGGGAGCACCATGAAGGAGTAACTATGACATTTTCAATGGTTGGGCATGTATGAGCCTCTGAAGGTATGTTTATTATGTTGTCATGGTGAGCAGTGAATTAAAAAAATAACAAGACTGCTCCTTGGGTAGTTGTGACTTATTGGTAGTTATCTTACAAGAGTTCCATGCTGACTTAAGTAAAGATCTTCAGGGGAAAAAAAAAAGCAACAACTTTATTTTCAAATACATTCCGCTAAGAGCCTACAGGCTTCCATGACACTGCACTGAATTATTATTAATGTGCACGGCTGTGAGAAGAATGCCTGCTGCTGTTTAACAATAACCCCGTCCTCTGGAATTTCAGGAAAGGGCTAGGAAAATGAGAGGCAGATTTAAGTGCTGCCGCTGAAGTAAACGTGCTGGTTGATGGGCACAACATTTTTATCGTTACTTGTGCAAAGGAGTGTAGAAAGAGACCGTTATTCAGGGTTAGGTCACATGTGGGGCTGGGCGAGGTTGTTTGAGAGGCGTTTTAGGCCAGCAAAGGCATTGCTCCTGGCCAGGAAAGGTTTGTTCCTCCCGTTGCCTTTGAATGCCCCATTTCCACCCTTCTGAGGGTTACGTGTGATATTTCCTGAAGGCAGAGACAAGATCTTTTGAGAGTCTTCCTTCTTTTAGGAGTCTGTTATTAAAATCAAATATGGGTGTATCTTTGTTCATTAGCATTTGTAACTTGGATATTTAGTATGCTTGCTTTGAAGTTTATTATTATGATTATTGATATCTTTTTCATTTGGGATTATCTTTAAGTCAAGGTCTCCCAGCCTACATTTCCAAACATATATTCCACTATTTCCAGGAGTCTTTCCTCCTCCACCTCTCTTCTCCCCACACCCCTGTCTTCTAGCCATGCCCAACTATTTGCTATTCTCCAGATAAGCCCTCTAATATCTTGTCTCTTGAGTGCCTAATAGCTTGTGTACCTTTGCTCGTGCTGTCCACTTGGAATACTCTTATGCCAACCCCTATACATTCTATAAGGTCCAGATCACATACTATCACTTCAGAGAATGTTTCCCAAATCCGTGCGTACACTTCCATGGAATAAATTTCTCCCCTTTCCCTCCTACTGTACTCTATTTGCTACACTGTCTTCTTTATTAAGTTGATTGTGAATGTGCTTCCCCTCCTTCCATGGATGGTAGGCCCTGGAAGTTAGGGGCAGTGTGATTCTTATTTTTGTATCCTGCACTTGCTCAGGTATAGCACCTCACACGATTGTACAAGGTAGGCAGGAGTTAAATCTTCAGTTTTGGAATTTTGTCATAGGTGATTGCAGATCCCTTATAACATGAGACATTCAAGGAGTTCAGAAACTATTAATTAGTCATTTAATTATAATTCCAGTGGGCGGAGTGTAATTTTATTTTATTAGGAAGAACTCATGGCCATTAGGGTGAAAGGTGTCACTGAAGGGAGGGGTTGGTGAAGTTCCTTCTGTTGTGCAATGTCTCCCTGTGCCCCTTGTGCCTCTTCAAATGCCATCTAAGTGTACTTCCTAATGGGGTGAAGAACCTTTAACAAGCAATCTGAAAGCTAGCATTTTTTGGAAAACATTTAAAATACTTACCTAAGGTGCATTTAGTATATTTTAAATCTAATCCTCGATTTTCCACAAATTCATAGGGATCTACATATCACCTAAAACCAGCAGCTGACGTAGGCAGAGATCTGTTCCTAGACTTTCCTCATTGCGTGTGCTTTTTAACACATCAGCAGTGTGGAGATCGCCGTTCTGACCATTCAAGGAAAGGAAGAGATAAAAAGTCTCTTCTTGTGATAGTTTGAGTCACGTTTCCTCTTAAGCTTTCTCTTTTCTAGGCTAAGTAATTTCTAATTCCCCCCACCACATGAATCCAGGTTCCCAATACAGCTAATTGAGATGGACACCTTACTAAAGTCAGCCATTCCACTGGCTGGCCAGTGACCAATCCAATTTTCTCTTTCTGGAATCTGACTCAGAGACAGAAACTGTAGCCAATTAGCTGTCAGGAATTGAGCTAAAGAGTCATTTGGGGTAGAGGCCTGAGTCAGCACCATGGCAAGCCAAAGTCAGATGAAAGCTAAAGTTGTGGTGGAGCATAAACCACAAGTAGCAGGAAGCTGGGTGTAGACAGGATGGAGCAGAGCCACATAGAGAGTGTCAGTGACAAGACTCATACAATCCCAGAGAGAGATGCAGAGAGAGGCTGTATCAGTTCCCAAAGGTGGGGCCTCATGGGAACTGGAATTGGGAAACCTTCCTCCAATGGCATCCACCGTGCTGGTGTGTGGCATAGGAGAGGGAACGCCAGCGGTTACTCAATAGTGATTACTCAGCAGGCAGCTGTGGTTAGGATCATGGATGCTGGTGTGAGACTGCCAAGGTTGGGGTTCTATCTCTGCCACTTAGTGCTGGCTGACTTTGGGCTGGTTACTCTTTCTCTGGGCCTTAGTTTCCTCATAGGTTCAGTGGGCGCAATACTAAGACCTACATCATAGGGTTGTTGGGTGAAACAATATGTGTAAAGCATTTCACTTGAAAGAGTGCTTGGTCCCCAAAATGTCAGCCGTTACTGTTATTAAAAGCAGTAATAGTTGTGCTTGTTTAGTGTCTGAGCAATTATTCAAGCCTTATTTCTGAGAGAAAGTGAAATATAGTGGTTAAGATGGTAGACTCTAGAATCTGACTGCCTGCCTGGTTTCAAATTATACCTTTTCTAACCTGTATGACACAAGTCATATAAGTTTCTTGTGCCTTGGTTTCCTTATTTATTAAATAGGGATAGTAGTATCTATTGCACAGAGTTTGCGTGAAGATTAAGTGAACTATATGTGTTAAATAGAAAAGAATTTGTATGGGAAAGGTCTCTATAATAACAATGATAATAATAATAACCTCTTGTGACTGCAGCATGCCTTTGGGTTCTCATTAAGACACATTATTTTTATATCTCTGTTGGTATTTAGAAGCTATAGGAAACCTAAATATATTTACTTGGATGCAACTCTGACTCATTTTTCTTCAGGGGTATCATAGTTTCTCTGATGGTCCCCTCCAACCATTGTTGGGCTTCACCAGGAGTCTCCGAGGTAAAGCTGGCAGATGTCTAGCGGGCAGTAGAAAGTATGGTTTTGGAGTTCAGAAAGGAGTCTCGAATAAAGGTATAGTTTTGAGTAGGTGTAGCAGAAGCCATGGGAATGGACAAGGTCATCTTGGGAGAGCGTTCAGAGTGAAAAGAGAAAAGGCATGGGACATATGAACATGAGGAAGCAGATCATACTTAGTGTAGTCAGACAATCGATACTAATAGTGAACATGACGCCAAACATACTATGTGTCAGATGTTGCTCCAAGCTCTTTTATTCATTCATTTAATCTTCTCAACAACTCTCTGGTAGATATTATTATATTCTCACTTTACAGATGGGAAAAATTGAGATATAGAGAAATTTAGTAATTTGCCCAAGGCTGCAAAAGTAGTAAACGATAAAGCCAGAAAAATTTGAACCTAGATAATCTGATTCTAGATCTTATAATCTTAATGGCTATAACAAATAACAAATGGCCTCCAAGGGCAAGTAGAAGAAAAGTCAGAATAAATAAAGACTAAAGAAATTACCTCTGTTGGTATTTAGATTATTGAAATTTTCTATTATGGTATATCTTTTTTATTGCTATCTGTTTCAAACCAACAGCATATGATGTTCTTTAGCAATAGCAACTTCAGAAGCTAAACGGCTGTGATTTGAGAAATGAAAGTGTGTTGGTCAGTTTTTCCTACAATAATAATGTATAACAAGCAACCCTGAGATGTCAGTCGTTTACAGCCACAAACACTATGGATCTGTGGTCTGGCTCTGCTCTGTGTTACGAGATGGGTTAGGTCGGCTCTAAGTGTGTATTAGTTCCTATGGCTGCCATAAGAAAATACTACGGACTAGGTGGCCTAAACAACAGAAATTAATTTTCTCACAGTTCTGGAGGCTCGAAGTTCAAGATCAAGGTGTCAGAAGGTTTGGTTTCTTCTGAGGCCTTTCTCCTTGGCTTGCCGATGGCCGCATCTCGCTGTGTCCTCACTATGTCCTTCGTCTGCGTGTGAGCATCCCTGGTAGCTCTTGTGTGTCCAAATTTTCTCTTCTTGTAAGGACACCAGTCATATTAGGTGAGGGCCCACCCTAAAGGCCTCAATTTAACTTATGCTAAAGACCCTATCTCCAAATGCAGACATGTTCTGAGGTACTGGGGGTTAGCACTTCAACATGGGAATTTTGAGGGGACAAAATTCAGCCCATATAAATGTATGGGACCTGTGGCTGAGTGGAGCTGAACACAGGGTGCTCCTTAAGACCTCAGCTTAGAACTGGCACGATATCCGTCCTGTCTACGTTCCGTTGTTTAGAACAGGTCACATGACCAAGCCCGAAGTCAGTGGGATGGGGAATTATTTTCCATCCACAAGGGGGCCGTGAGATGAATAGGGACAGAAGGAAACATTGAGGACAAGCAACACAATCCTACAGAGTGATAGCAAGTCTTTTTCAAGAAGTTTTGTTAAAGGAAAGAGAGAGGTGGGGTAGTAGCCGTTGGGGACACCTGTTCCCACAAACATGTAAATGCTGTGTAACTGACAGGTTCCATTGACATTCTCTCAGAATAAACCTCCCGACGGCATGGAATGGACCAGGAGTGCCCTTCTCCTCCAGCCACACTGGGCTCCTTGGTCCCTCTCTGCTCACGTTGTTGTCTCTGCTGAATGCCTTGCCCCATTTCTCTTTTCCTGGAGAACTGCTACTCATCCTTTAAGACTCAGTTCAAAAGTCACTTTCTTTGTGATGCTTCTGTTTTCCCGGAGGCAAAGCAGATACTTCCTTCTCTGTTCTCTCACAGGACCTCTGTTTTAGCTTTTATTACTTTTTAAATTATAACTTTCTGAAACTCAGGTATCAGCTTTTCTCCTGTGCTTTGAGTCCAGCGTCATCACGATCAGTGTACGCCCCAGGCCCATGACGAAGCAAAGTTCAGCACGGCTTTGGACTCACAAACGAAACTGGCCATCACAACAAAACCCCAAATGAGAACAACCACCCTCCCCTCCTCCACGGAAACAAAAACCAATAGTAGAAACTAAAATTCACTTTTATAAAAGTCTTATGAGAAAAGTTGATTTTGGAGGGGAGGTGGAAGAAGGGTTTATGTCATACTTCCAGGCAAATAGCTACAGAAATCCCTTCTAGACATTTCTGCTCTCACCTCAAATTTCTTCATGGCCACTGGGGATTCTTTTACTGCCCAGTCCCTCTGGCTTTTGCACCTGTACAGTGCCGTTCACCTAGAATATGCTGTATGTGGTGCTCCCTGGAGTTGTGCGTCGTGGCCCTGGGCCAGTTGTGTCTTGTCACTTACACATTTCTCTGCATCCTTGGGACCCTTACTTGCTGTTCTGTTACGCAGAACAATTCTGCTTGCTCTCTGTAGACCTCCAACTGCATAGTGGTGCTCAACTCTGAAGAAGGAAAACAGGACCCACTGACTTTAGAAGGAGTTTTAGTGACCATTTGTGGTTATTTTAGGATGCCCTTTGGTAGGCCTATACTTTTAGGGGCCCAGCAAAGCATTTTCCAAACCAAGGTGATGTCCCCTTATGAGAAATTCTGATTGTGGCTCTTAGGATACTGCAGTTTTCTCCACATCACTGTACCTGTTCGCTTGTCTGTTTCCTTGCTAGACTCTGCTATTCTTTAAGGCAGAAATTTTGCTCTATTCATTTTTGTATTCCCACATCCATGACAGTCCCTGAAACAAGGGCTTCAAAAAGGTTGCCTCAATACATGTTCTTTGTTTTACATTATTATCGGGAAGCCAATAGAATGTGAATCAGAACCTAGCAAATATGTTTCCACATTCCCAGAACTGAACTGCAGCATTATTGTATTGAACCTGAACCTGGACTAAATTGAAACAAAGCCTCTTGATATTTTCATTGCAAATCAGTTAGAATTGCTTACTGGCTTGAACCAGAGATAAACTGCAGCGCCGCTGAATTCAAAGTGGAACTAATCTGAAAAACATACTGGTTTATTCTCTAGTTACTTAGGAAGGTACTTGGACATTCTATGAATATTAAATTGCCATTTTGTTGACAGCGGATCTAAATATATTAACTCATAGGTGAGATCTTTTTCCTGCCTCCAGTGAGACCACAGGATCTCTTATAATCCTCTGATTTAAGGGAGATTATTACAGGGCTTGCCAAAACATTGTGGATAGTCTTTATTTCTCTTTCCCTGCCTTCCTTCCTTCCATTCATTCATTCCATGATTCCTTGACTTATTGCCTAAAGCCCATTGTAGAATAAGATGACCATCAATAGTGAGGAAATCAGGAGAGGGGAGTAAGGGCTTTTTTTTTTTTTTTTTTTTTTTTTTGGTGGGGTGTGTAGGAAAGCAAATAAAGATAGAAAAAATGAAATAAAGCTAGGAAAACCTAAATATATACTCAAACGTCTTATTTTGTTAAATGATATTAAAAACTTTAATAAAATTAAAACAGTATTTGGAAGCAATGACAATAATATACAATTAAATTGGATCTGATAGAATTAATTATGAGGGGAAAATCTTTGCAATTAAATTTTACCAACTTTCTTTTTCCTTCCTGGTTTATGAAAAATTTACATTGGTTTACCATTCAAAAACACCTTTCCCCCACTTCAGTTACTTGAATTTACTTGCAAGGCAAACTAAAATACAGGGAGTAATTTCAAAGTTGTGTGCTTTAATTTGGCTGCATGGATCAGTCCATAGAAAACATTTCTTAAAAGTGTTTTCCTAATGTTAAAAATAATACAAATGTCTCCAAGTAGACTTACTTTGATGAAATGCCACGTTGTCTCATCTGTTCACACAATCTGGTGATAGCCTCTTTAATTTTCTGATTTTATTAGAATTTAGAAAAGGCTAATTAGTTATCCACTGATCTTAGTGGAAGAAGATTTAAAAAAATATAATATTACAAAACATTTAGTAGGGTATGAAGGTAACACCACAAAGGGGTACTATAATTTTATCAAATTTATCCTGCTAAGTTTTCTCAGAAGGTGAAATGATTAGAGCCGGAAGTGTTAATTTTTTTTCTTTTTTTAATTAAAGTTTATTGGGGTAACAATTGTTAGTAAAGTTACATAGATTTCAGGTGTACAATTCTGTATTACATCATCTATAGTTCACATTATGTGTTCACCACCCAGAGTCAGTTCTCTTTCCATCACAATATATTAGTGCAGTGTTAATTTTAATATGCTAATACATCACAGCAAGTTGGGAGCTTAAATAAAATGATACATTAATATACTTTTATGGGATGTAGAAAGACTTAGTAAGGTCATTTGCAGATATTAGAGCTACATTTAGACTTATTGGGTTTAAAATTCAGCATTCTTAAAAGAAAGCAGCAGATACCTGACATGTGCATTTTAGTGACCTTTGGGGAAAAAGTGTATGTCGAATTGTGTGTGTCTTGATGTGGGTTCTTAAAATAAATGAACTCTCTGGTCTCCCCTCTAAATAAAGCTAGGATCAAGGCTTTAGATATTAATTTCCTTAGTGTTGCAGCATAGAAAACGTTGTAGTATGTTAATCCTGGATGAGATTTTTTTTTTTTTTTGAAAGGATCTTTAATCATGGAAGACTTTAGTTTCTTCACATGCCTCTGAAAGTGATTCTGTAGTTTTACTTGGTAATAAACTTGAGTGTCTTGTCATCCCTCTTGCTTGGACAAGTCTTCTCTTTTATTTAAACTGAAATCTTTGAAGGAGCTTATATGGCCAATGGAATTTTTTTTTTTTTTTTTTAACATTTTGATACTGTGTGTTTGTGTGCTAATTTTAGTAGCAGTTGCTCCTTTGCAGAGCAAGGTGGATCAGGAGTATTTGAAATAAACTAGGGATTGGTCTATGTGGAAGAACAATGACGTATTTACAAACTACAAATAGAACTTCTAGTTATCCTATTCTTTGTCATACTTACCCCGTGGCACGTTGGGTCATTATTTAGTATCAAGCTAGGATTAAATGAGATAACGTATATAGTGCCCTGCATAATAGCTGGGGCACTGATGAGGCAATCCACAGCCTTAGGCTGCTAGAGGCCCCCTCGGCTCTGCCTTCGTCGCTCTCAATCTTGAGGCAACAGGCAAGACAGAAAACTGCTTCCGTGTCTCCACCTTTCAGATATGTACAAATGTTAGAATTTAGTGGCTAAAGAGCACAGCCATTTTTCTTGACATTCTTCTATTCAATAAAGTAAGCAATCTAAATTTTAAGAATCTGTGCTTTATTCCCCCATAGGACTAAACACAGCTATTTTTATCTTGTATTTTTAAAACAGCAACTCATAAACCTTTCGTGGTCTCTTAAACTATCCAAGCCTGTAAAAGGTTGCTCGCAGTGAAAAGGGGTAATTGGTGCACAAGGGCCTAGGCAGGCACAAGTGAATGGGGTCAGCATCACAAGGCCGGAGGGACAACTTTTCTGGAATTTCCTAAGTGAGAAATGAGGTTCTTCCCTGCCCTCATCTGCCACGTCCAATTGGACACCATGAACAAAGAGTTTACTTCCTAAATATCTCGAGGCCTAGTCCCTTCTCTCTTTCAGCTGCTGCTGTCTTGGTTCAGGTTCTCCCTCTTTGCAGCCTAGACTACTGTAACGTGGTCAAGTGCTGTCCTGGAATGCTGGGATACAGCAATATGCTTTGCCCTTCTGGATTATGGGAATATGGCAGATGCTGTCTGCGCTTTGTAAGACGGTCCAGTGCCGCTGGGATGACCCTGATGAGTGTCCTTCCTTTCCTCCATTCTAGCCACCTCAATCGGACGTTCACCCTGTCACAGGGAGGATCTTTCTAAAGTGCAAATTTGATCATGTCTGTTCCCTGTTTTCAGAAACCTCCCAGTGATTCCCCACAGTGCCTTCAGGATAAAATCCCAGGGCCTGAGCCTGGAATCCAAGGTTCTTTGTGATCTGGAATATGGCTACTCGTTCAGCTTCACTTATTACCGTTCCTCTTATTGCACCCTTGACACCAGCAATATATCCTGGAACTTAGCACTTTGATCCCATGTCCCTTTACTGTGCAGTTCCTTTAATTTGAAATGTGCTTCCCCTCAATTCTGTGTCTCTGTGCTCGCGTTGTGGTAATGAGGTCTTGATGGTGGATGCCGTCTTTACTTGGTGGCTGACTTACATTATATCTAATACCTCCACTGGTCAGAGATAGCCTGCCTGCTTCTTTTGGTTTCAAATCCTGTGCCTCGTTTGGGGATATTCACAATGTTTGTTGTTTTCTGTTTTTCTACCTTTAAAAATGTGATGATTTTTATGATTCCCTTAAGAACTACCACTTCTCAATCTCACTGTAATTTTATATCAAAAGTCTTAATTGTAGAGTAAAAATCACAGAGATAATTTCTACCACGTTAGAGGCTGTTGTCTCATGTTCATTGTCAAGACACAGCCTATTTTATTTTAGAACGTTCCTAAGAGTAAGAAGATGAGACTAGCATGGGATGAAGAAAAAGGGAAGAAGGGAGGATGGGTGGAAAGCAAGATTATTTAAAACACTTAAAAGTGAAATATATTAACTGGATAACTTCTACTTATATTAAAACTTTGATGCCTATTTCTGGGAATAGTTATACAAATATGTTTTTGAATTTCTGTGGAGGTTTGATAAATATCACAAGGTTATTCTTGATTATCTGTGTGAAGTTTTAATGAGAAGACTATAGTAATGTATTTTTGAAGCAGGAAATTCATAGGAGTAAAAAAAATACTTCAAATAATTCTCAATTTCTATTTAGCGAGATCCTATACAAGCAGAAATAATTAGAGTGATAAAGTCTAACCGGCACTAGTAAATTTGACTAAAAGCCAAAAACAGCACAGCCAGGACACTTATGTTCATGTTTAAATTACTCAAGTGCTTAATTGTATAATTTCAATTTCAATTACCAAATGCCCTTACTTTTAAAATTAGTCCTTTGAGTATTAGCTGTATGATGTTGTTATTAAAGTTGAAAATCTGCTATTACGGTTTAAAGGATTATTGCAAAGTTGTTGGCATGTGTCTTGTTTAATAAATAAGTTTAATTGTGCATGTAATCTGCTAATTTAATAATGATGAATTATATTTTACAGAAATGTAGAATGACTATTTTTTTCTTAGGGCAGAACAAGATTGCTTTTTAAGATTTATTTTCCAGAGGAAACATTTTCCTGTAAAAATACCT
The DNA here is from genome assembly GCF_036562045.2 of Rhinolophus sinicus. Lineage (NCBI taxonomy): Eukaryota > Metazoa > Chordata > Mammalia > Chiroptera > Rhinolophidae > Rhinolophus > Rhinolophus sinicus. The sequence goes on along the minus strand of NC_133760.1, from coordinate 31,418,654 downwards.
AAGATACCTCTTGTACCATATATACTCCTATAAATAATGAGGCTTAATGGCGATATCTACATTAAACCCCCCTCCTGTATAAAAGAAGTCGAGAGGAGGGAAATGAAGTTCAGTTAACCAGGAAGTGATGTTATCATTGAATGCTTTCTCAGTTTGTCTTACCCTTCGAATGCTGAAAATATGAATGGGTAGAAAAAAAGTCTATAGGGTAGATTAGTGTATTTTTACTCCATGAGGCACTTTCCCCATTTGGATATGAACTCACAGCTGCTGTTAATGCTAATGAGCTTCATGAGTCAAGAAAGCCCCTTGAGCTCATCGTGAATTACCTTGGGCAAAACCATCTGACTGGCATTATATTGTTCATGCTTCCGTCAGCTCTAGTTGTCTCTGAATTACAGGAGGGGGAAAAAAGCCAGTTGTTTTAGACCTATATCTCACAATAAAAAGTTTCAAAATTTTAGAATTTGAGTATATTTTCTTTTCTAAATGATATTGGCCTCTCAGTTGATTCTTAGATAAAGTCTGCATCAAGAAGGTTTGCTTTTCGGGGTGGCTGGTTAGCTCAGTTGGTTAGAGCGTGGTGCTGGTAGCACCAAGGTGGCCGGTTCGAAAAGAAGGTTTGCTCTTTTGACCTTTGCCTTCATTTGATGGGTGAAGAAATGGAGGGACAAAAGCCTTCTTCACCTTTTGTGAAAGATCACATAATAATGATAAAGGACTGAAATCCAACTCCAATAAAAATTTCAGTGGCTAGATTACCTTATTTGTTTCAACATATTGAGAGGAGATTAAGAGTGTTTTCAGAAAATTTGGGTATAAGTTTATGATGGGTCCATAAAATGTTAAGTAACTAAAAAGGAAAAAAAATGATTATTACCTCTAGGGAAAACATTAAGTTGTACTAAAAAAATGAAATAAATTACACCATGAGGCTCAGTTGTAAATGATAGTTACATGATTATGTTAATTTAAATACTGATTATTGATTTAACCAAAAACCTGACACAACTATGTTGGGAAGATGAGTTAAAAGGAATTGTGTGTGTGTGTGCTAGGGTAAGTGGGTGGGTGGATAGTGGTATAAAGTTGATAAATTCTTATTTAATCTTCAATAAAGAAATGATCAGCATAGTAGTTAAAATATAGATGTGCATATTAGAAGAAAGAGCTGAAAGAATTGAGAGTGTTGTCTCTGTGGAATTAAAATGTGTCGGGGTTCAAAAATATGCCCACAAATTCTTTAATACTCTTCTTTTCAAGATGTAAGCTGGAATCCCCTTTTGTCAAGTGTGGGCTGGATTTAGTGACTCTCATTTAACAAATAGAATAAAGCAGAGTGATAGTATGTGACTTCTCAGACTAGATCATAACAATTATGGGGACTCTCTCATTTTGCGAGCTTTGGGTAAAATCAGCTACTGTGTTGTAAGGACACCGAAGCAGTTATGTAGAGAGGTCTACGTGGACATGTAGGTGCAATAGTGCGGAGCTCAAATCCAGGGTCTGGGGTAGTGGCTACGCACAGGTCTATTGTCGTTTAGTGGTAGGCCGGGTGATCATTTTCTCAGATGGAAAATGGACACTTTCAGATCCTGAAGCACACATTCTGAAAATTGCACTCTAAAATATTTTAACTTCTTGGTTGTCCCTACAAATCTTGGATGGTGAACAGCTCTAAATGGACGTCATTAAGATTTCTAAAATTAAAGTCGAACAGATTGTTTAAATGTTCTCAGCAAATGTTATGTGGCCTCCTAGGATTTAATTAATTACTTAATTAGTTAAGTATTTGGTTCTGTTTATTTAAAAATATTGAACAGATATTCCTAGCACCTTAGATCAATACAGTTTATTTTTCTTCTACAAGGTGGATTTTTCTGTGTACTCTTTCTAGGAGGGAGTGGCCCTTTGGTGTTTTAATTCTATGGATGGAGGCAGGTGTGTTCTATTAGGCTCTTCTCTAGGCCTGGTCTCCCATCCCTCACACACCACTACATTACAGCCCAAGCAGATGGTAAATGTCTAAAGGGTTTGGCAGGACAAAAGCTGACTTTGGCACTTGCTTATATTTTTGGATTCCAGCTTCCACTTTGCTTTTGGCCTCTGGGGTGTCCTTATTTTTCTATCAGTTCAGTTATGCATTAGAATTTACTTGAAATTATTATACTCAGCATTTTCAGTCATTTGGCATAGGAGAGTTACTCAGGATCTCTAGTCTGTTCTATTGGCAAGGAGTCTGATTTAGGTTGGCCAGTGTTTGTAAACAGTATGTGATGAACAGTAGAAAAACAGATTCCATAGTTGAGATGAGGAAGCGCAAGAAAAACTACTCATAACCAGCTGTGACAGGCGCTGTTGACAACCCCCTTCCCATATTCTGTCAGCCCACCTGCGTTTGTCTGCAGCTAAGGTCAGTCCCGCACATTCGGAACTTCTCAATTTCCCATCCCCCTCCTGAGGGCTTTGGCTCTGCAGGAGCAGGCCTGAGCATAGGTGCAGCCTATTAGGGTGGAGCTGATTCTCTGCTCAACTCTCAGCCAATGAGGGATGGGAGTTAAAAGATAAATGCCCCAGGTGTGCAGGTTCTGAGGCGTGTGCCACAGAGCGTCTCAGAGGGTCCCAGCAGCGCTGTGCTCCGGGTGTCTGTCAGGTAACCTTATGATGCACCTTTATATGGCTTTTTCCTTTTCCCAATTTCTTCACTGGTGCCTTCTGGCACCATTTCTCAAATCAACTACCTGCAGCTTTATCTCAGGATGTGCTTTTTGGAGAACCCTAAGACGCTATCACATTGCTAGAAATTTTTAACCCTAAACTTTTAACCCTATATGTAATGAATCAACCTCCTTGGGTTTTTTTAAGCCTAAGAATTCTGCACATGAATTTTCCTTGTTAAAATATAGAACCAACTCCTCTTTGAATTTAGCTTTAAAGAAAAATAGGTTAATCTCTTGATAACAATTTTGGATTAATTTGTGAAATGTATTTTTTTTATGGACTATTCTCATTTAAAAATGCTAGAGGAAAAGTGCTGGTAAAGCTACCTTTTGTCAGTTTTCTCTGATATTTTAATTTAATTTTTGTCTTTTAAAAAGTTTTAAAATTATCCCAAATTATTCTATTAATTGACCTGGAAAATAAGTGAAAAATCTTTCTAGAAATTTTCACAGACGCAGAAATGATAGCATAAGGTGACAATAGTGATTACTATTGCTTGAAAAGATGGGAACATGAGTAAGAATAAATGTTAATTCAAACGTGTAAATTAGGAAAGAGGCTATATTAATGCTGGTAAGGGTTCCTCCTACTATATATGTTTGTTTTTCTTTTGTTTAACCTCTTAGACATATTTTTTGGAACACAGAAGGGTTTTCATTTTGTGGCCTTTTTGTGTGCCCGTCATTGCAAACCCAAAGTTACCTTTTAGGAGTTTCCAAAATCGAAATAATTGAAACTGATTATGTGTGCAAATAGCTTGATTTTGCTAGACAGCGGTGATTTGAGATTCCTTGGTGATGTTGGAAGGAGCAGTTTGGGGTGTCATGGAAAGGCAGGATAGCAGAGTGGAATGTCACGACCTTTGAACTCAAGACCTCATTGCAGCCTGTTGCTGTGTTCATCTGGGCAAATGCTCTTTTCTCACCTGGAAAACCCACTTTCCATGTTAGTTATGAGGATTAAATGAGATCACCTGTGCGAAGTACTACATAGAGTGCCTGGCATATAACAGAGCTCTGTAAATGCTAACTTATTGTACGGCAGAAACCTTGAAGTAATCTGAACAGGTTGCATGTGGGGACAGAGCCAGGAGTGCAGTTTGCAGGCTCTCAGCCTCACATGGAAAGGCACTGGCTCAGGTAGTAAATGGCCATCAACTGTGATTGGATGGCCATCAGGTGTGGCTAGTTGGCCGGCAGCTGTAGCCAGTGAGCCACTGGCCACTAATATAACTGCTGTGGCTAGGCTAGCAGAAAATGGAGGCTAGCAAGAAGATGGTGGCTGAGCTAGCAAGAGCGGATTGCAGTTAACACGTGAGGTTGGTTGGCAGAGAAGCAGATGGCAGGTTGCAGATTGTGTGCCTCCTGCTTCCTGTGTCTCCAACCCAGCTGCCAGCGAGACTATAGTGGTATGACTCCCCTATCTATGGCTCCGTGGGTGTTCCTTTTTGGCCTCACCTTATCTTGCGTTCCTACGTGGGGAGCAGGAGCTGAGACTTCACATGCCTCCCTGCATGACAGTGGATATCTCCCATTTCTATTCACGCATAAACAACTCTAATTTCTTAAGAAATGTGATCTTGAGTTAATAACTTTACATGGCAACTTTTCAGACTTTCTCAGTTTAGTGCACTAACATATCATTGTGTAATTTATTTCTGCTCTTGAAACATCTAGTCCTGAAGCCTGGCTTGTCCCTCAACTTGTAATTTCAACTCTGGTATCATTTCCAAAATTGTTCTGGCTGTGAGGTTGTGTTCTAAGCCCTGTAATAGCACTTGTTTGATCAACCACATTCCTTTTGAAAACTCATTCTTGCCTTAGTTCCAAGATAAGTATTTTATTTCTGAGTTCTGTTGGATACTATACCTTAGGTCCCAAATTCTTGAGAGTGGCTCCCAAATGTCATTTTGTTCCCCCAAAATGTCATTTTTGGGTGCCACATGGCTCAGTTTCGGGATAGTGTCATATTTGCAGAAACACAGTTTAGGTACCAAAAGTGAAAATCAAGCTATTAACAGTTGATTCCAATGGAATCATTCCGTCTGTGAAGCATGTTGATTGGTACTCACTACAAGATAAGTGCTTGCAGCCAGTAAGCTTCATTTTTAGGCACCTCTGTTCTCAGCATTTGAGTTAAATATTTACCATGAGTCAAGTCTGTTCCCAAGCCAGTTTTACTTGATATTAAAACTATATAATGTGGTTAAATATTATGTAGACTGATGAGCTGTGAGCGTATGACTAAAGAGTTGTTTCTATGAAAATCACATTGAATACTATAGAGAAACCTAAAGGCACATCACTGAAAATGCTGTCAACTTAGATGCTTAATATTGGAAAATATCATAAATCTAACAATGTTCTGTTCTTAGATTGCTGTGCAACTGTCTTTACATCCTTGCTGTACTTTAAGTAAATGAACTGTAAATCATAGGCAGTGTATCTTAGGTGCAGTTCTTGGGGAAAAAAAAAAAAAAAAAAAGTATGATACTCCAGTTAGTGGACTTATACTAAAAGGGAGAGTCTTGGTTTTATAACAAAATTCGGTGGTAGCAAATATTTTTATAGCAAATAATAGATGGCCTGGATGGTGAGGAAAAAACTCAAGACGCCCATATATTGGGAAACAGAAGAGTGAAATTATCCATTCAACAACTTGCTGATTAGTAATCTATAGATGAGTGACTCATTTATCAAAATATTTTGTTGATATTTTTACCATATTGCTAAATAGGCTCAAAGTGTAGATGTTGCTTATAAAAACAATGACCCAAAAGTAGAGAATGCATCATTTGAAGAAACTCCACAGCAGTGGCTTACAGCCTTCCATCTGGTGCTTAAATATTGCCACTTCATGTTACTGACCAACCAGCAAATCCTAGAGCATTTAAAGGTATGAATTGTTTGTCGTTACCGCTTTACTACAGCTCACAAAATGTGGTATGGTTGAACTCTGAACAAATCTTTTTTTTGTGTGTGAAGTTGTATATTTTCTAAAGAAAACTGTACCTGAAAAAAGTACTGAAGAAGCTATGTTCTTCTTGTTATCACTCCTTTGCATTCCTTCTGAGGACCGTGTAGGAGATAGAAAGGCTGTGTTTCCCCAGCAGATGTAATATCATTGAGCTAGTCAATGGGTTAAGGAATTCTGAAATGTTTATAGAATAATACAAGTGAAAGATTTTGATTTTGGAAACAATTGAAGATAAAAATGTAGGTAGCACAGAATTGAGTCACCAACATATTTATGTGTGTGTGTGTGTGTGTGTGTGTGTGTGTATGTTTATATGGTATTGGAGTAGACTAGTTCCCAGTTCAGCATAACCTGCATTTTGGAGAAAACTGGCCTGAATGTGACAACTACTGTAGAAAATCCAAATGTGCAACTAGAAAATCAAGGCTATTGTTTATTAGCTGATCTCAAACAAATCATAGGTTCTAGTGATTTTTAGGAAGATGGTGTACAACAAAGGATTAAAGGTGGCAATTTGTTGGAAAGTGAAATTGTGAATGGTGTAGAAATCATACATGCTAAAAGAAGAAAAGATGTAGCTGAATATGAAGAAAAAGATAAAAACAAATCCAGAGGCAAAAATTACTCATGTTGTAGCCCCCCAAAATGCCTCTTTATGGTATACTGTACCACAACCTGAATGGACAGCAATCAACAATATGGTACATAAACATGGAGGAACTACATGTGAAAAATAGTATTTCATCCTCTAACAAATTAATACTAGATTTTATTAAATGAATGTATATTTACATTTTAAGGTAAAAGAAAATGTTTGGGTGTGGATTTAAAAAAAATATTTTTATTCCTTTTAATTATTAATTTTTTAAAAACGTTAACCTGTCAACCACAAACTCTGAATCAGATAATGGGATTTTGACTGTATTCCTAACTATTCCCTCTACGTTTCTGTTAGTTCTTCTCAAATTGGATTCAGTAGTACGAACTGAAGCTGAAATAGGTAACAGAAAGTGTTGTCTATTCGGTGTTGAGGGAGAGCTTACAAGCATCCAGAAGCAGGAAACTCAGCCCCAGCATCTCCCAACGGACACAATCATTTCTTTATAGGCCAAGAGCAAGGTGACTGAGTGTTGTAGGTGACTCGAAGCTGTGATACTGACCCAGGTCCCTGAGACGGCATCTGGGCATTTCCTGTACCAGGCAGTTAAATAAGTACGTGCTCCTAGACTTGAGAACAGAGAGCTTTTAGGATACCCCCAAAGTTAGCCACATTTGAAAACCTGACTGATGCCTCGACACCCAGGGTGCCATAACTGAAATTGTACACTCTTCAATGGCAGTTTTGCTGGGATACTAACAGGGGAGATCAGGAATGGTGGCAATGTTGTGGGCTAATACAGATTATTAGGGGATTATAAATCTCAATCTATATGCAAAGGTCTTATGTGCTCCTGTTTAGTTATGTTTTATCTTTTTTCCTCCCCCCATCACCCTTTAGCTATTACCGAGTTGAGAGGGAATCCCTCGTGGATTGTGTGGGCTTCAGAGAAATAAAGCAAGCAAACAAAGACAAAAAAGATTCGGTTCTCTGTTCTTACAGTCTACATGAATACCCACCCACTGTTTCCTTTTCACAGTGAACAGGGCCTAATATACATTACAAACTACAGAGCTTCAATTAAGTGATTCAGTCAATCACTCTGTTTTGGTCATTATGCAGAATTGACAGAAAGTTTTCCTCTTGCTCCCAGAAATTGCTGATACTCCTTTGGGAGAACTAAATAAAGACACTGTATTAAGAGGAACGTTAAGAAACCTGACAAATGAGAACAACGGATAGCAAAAGTCAGCACATGTTCAAAGGAAAGTGACTACAACCTCTGTCGCTGCATTTTCAAAAAATCTCAGATGATGAATAAAATGCTCATGCACTTTCTAATGTGTTTTTCTCCTGACATTATGTATTTTAGTTGGCACATTTGTGGGTGTAGTGGGTTTTACTTTTTATATAGATCTGAATCATAAGACGGAATATCTGTTTAAGAGTTTTTTTTTTTTTTTTGGTTGTTTTAAAATATGCTATTGAAATATAACAGTAGTAAAACTGTGCACTAATATAATAGCTAACCCTCATCCTCCCTACCTTTAGATCAGAATAGAAAGCTCCTGCAGCATCCCTGTAACAGGTGTGAAATTAATACAGTTGACAATATGGCTGCTTCTCTTTGAGCTTAAAGGAATGAAGAATTCCAAAAAAAAAATCAACCCAAGATCATTATTTTTCTACAACCTTGTGCATCCTTTAGCATCAAAATCCCTTGTTGATGTGTTCCTCTTCGTTTTCAAGGTTTTCAGTTCTACCCCATTATTGCCCCAGGCCATCACTATAACACCTGGCTCTTGTGGTTCTATGGAACGTCTTTGCTGGACTGGGCAGTTGATGGACACTCAGTAAGTGTTAAATGAATACATTGGATCTCATTCTCTTTTCTTAACCATTTCTTCCCCACCCGATCCTACCTACATGTCTTGCTTTTCTCTGTCCCTTACTGGCATCTCCAATCATCCTAGTCTCCTGGTTTCAACCAATCCGTTTGATAAAATTCTATGATTATCTATTTCACGGATGCCCTGTCCACTACCTTTGGTCTATGATAGATACCTTACCTTTTGTAGTTTATAGGCTTTCTTTTTTTACTCATCTCACCCCTATAATACAGACACACTCACATACTTTGCCTCCTAACTCCATAGCACGCAGGTACCAGTAGCATACACCGAGCCCTGGCCTCCCCTCAGCTTTTTTCTATTTATACTCACTGTAAATAATTTACAGTCACTATGGAATGTGAGTTGACCTCTTAAGAGCCATTAGACTACCCAGTAGTATTGCATGTCCTATATTTGGCACATTATTTTATAGCCCTTATGACTTTCATATTTTTCTGGCCTTCTCAGACGCTTCTTCTCTCTCTAAAGCTGATCCTTTTATTTTGGAGCCCCAGCCCTTATACCTAGTCGTATTCACTGCTTCCTTGAAATCTTCCGTTTAGTCCTGTTGGAACTTATCTTGCTCTTGCCTTCAGATTTACTATTTCTCTTCCAACTTTGTTTTCTCTCCCAAACTGGGTAATTAATTAATTCATTAATTTATTAGGTATATGTTTTTAAAGAGATATTGCCCCTCATCTGTTTGGTTCAAATAAGAAAGCATAGGCTAAATGCTTGACTCATTCCTGTTATTTATTTGTTTTCAAGTTAATGAGTTAGTTTCTTATGCTCTGAAGGTGGCCAATTAATTTCTTTAAAAAATTATTTTGTCAGGAACTCGATTGAAACATATTTGATAGGTTTCCATCCTTATTGAAGCTCAAGTTTATTCCAGGTTTGGCCAATGGGAGGCTCTTTAAATTGTCTTCTGAGCCTTTTGGGTATGACCCTAATAGTCTTTGATAGTTTTCCTGCTATCTGAGATAACGAAACATTCAGGCTCATTTTACTCATTTCCCAGCAAAGACTTAGAGTCAATCATTTCTCCAAGAAGCTCTGTTTTCTTTGGGAATTTCATCACCATTCCCTGTTCTTCGGGAATTTCATCACCATTATCTGGGCACTAGGGAAATTCATTGCTATGTTTCATTGTATCATTTCTGCAAAATGCATGCTGAAATTTTGGTTGGGGTTGCATTGAATCTGTATAGATCAATTTGAGGACAGTTGACATGTTAACAATATTGAATCTTCTGGTATATCATGTCACTTATTTAGGCCTTTAAGTTTTCTCTCAGAACACTTTGCATTTTTTATCAAATTTATACGTATGTGTTTCTTGCTTTTTGATGTTGTAATTGGTATTGTTTCTTTAATTTTATTTTCCAATTTTTTTCCCTTGCTAGTGTGTAGAAATGCAACTGATTTTTGTATATTGACGTTGCATTCTGTAAGCTTGTTAAATACATTAATTATTTCTAGTTGCTTTTTTAAATAGAATCCGTAGGATTTCCTACATAGATGACAATGTTGCCTCTGAATAAATGGTTTTACTTGTACTTTCCAATCTGGATGCCTTTTACTTCTTTTCCTTGACTTATTCACTGGCTAAAAACCAACAGTATAATCTTGAATAGAAATTGTGAGAGTAGACATCTTTGCCTTGTATCTGATCTTAGGGGAAAAGTATTCATCAGTCTTCTTAATATGAACTGTGCTGTGAGATACAAGCTTACATAGGTGTCTTTTATCAGGTTGGGAAGATTCTCTTCTTTTCCTAGTTTGCTGAGAGGTGTTTATCAGGAATGAAGGTTGAATTTTGTTAAATATGTTTTCTCCATCTATTGAGATGATAATAGGTCTTTCTTTTTTAGTTTGTTGACTTTGATTGATATTTGAATATTAACCTTGTATTCCTGGGATAAAACCCACTTGGCCATGGTGTATTACCCAGTTTATGTATTGTTGGGTTTGATAGGTTAAAATCTTAGAATTTTTGCACCTATGTTCCTGAAGGATATTGGTTTGCAATTTCTTGTAATTTCTTTGTCTAGTTTTGGTTATCAGAGTAATGCTGGATTCATAAAATGTGTTGGGGATGAGCCCTCTTCAGTTTACTTCTGGAAGAATTCGTGTAGAAATTCATAGTACTTTTTTTCTTATGTATTTGGTAGAATTCACCAGTGAAACTTTGGGGGCCTGGAGTGTTCTCTGTGGGAAAGATTTTAACTACAAATTCAATTTCTTAAATAGACATAGAGCTATTAAGGTTATTTCTTCTGAGTGAACTTTGGTAGTTTGTACCATTCAAGGAATATGCCTATCTAGGTTGTTGAGTTTATTGGCATAAAGTTATTTATGTTTTTTATTCATATGTACAGGATCTGTAGTGATGTTACCTCTCATTCCTGATATTGATAATATGTTTCTTCTCTTTTTTTCTCCTGATCAATATCATTTAGTAGATTTCTGAGAAAAGATTACTAGGAATAAACAGTTATTTCATAAAGAAAATGATAAAGGTATCAATTTGTCAAGAGAACATAACAATCCTAAATGTTTATGTACCTAATAACAGATCTTCAAGATACACTAAGCAAAAACTGAGAGAAATGCAGGAGAAATAGACAAATTGACCATTACAACTAGAGATTTCACTACTTCTCTTTCATTGATAGAACAAGGAGACAAAATGATCAGGAAGGACATAGAAGACTTGAACAATATTATCTACCAACTTCATGTTATTGACATTTCTAGAACATTCCAACAAACAGCAAAGTACACTTTTTTCTCAGATGAACATGATATATTTGCCAAGATAGACCATATTATGTTCTATAAAACAAGCCTCAATAAATTTAAAAGGATTAAAATTATGCAAAGTATGTCCTCTGCAATGGAATTAATTTAGAAATTAATAACAGAAGGAAATGTGGAAAAACTCCCAAATATTTGGAAACAAAACAATAATACTTCTAAGTAAGCCGTGTGTCAAGAAGAAATCAATGGAAATTCAGAAAGTAGTTTTAATTGAATATGAAAATACAGAATAACACAGTTTGGGGCTGCAGCTGAAGCAATGCTAAATTTATGGCACTGAATGCCTGTATTAGGAGAGAGAAAAAGCCTCAATTCAATGACCTCACCTTAAGAAACTTCTACCTTCTACCTTAGAAGGAAAAGAGAAAATGAAACCAAAACTAAGCAGAAGAAAGGAAATAAAGAGCAGAAATCATTGAATAGAAAACAAAAAAGCAATAGAGAAAAGCAGTAAGTCCAAACTGGTTTAGTAAGATCCTCCCTTTTCCCCCTCAAGAGTCAAGCAGTGTTTAGTAATGAGGATGGAAGGTAGTAAAGGTCCTTGCTTGTGAAGCTTGTGTTCTAGTGTGATAAGATTTTTTAAAAATCAAGAAATTAAAAAACTAAGATGATGGTGTTCTTTGTAATTAGTGGTCATAAGGCCCTATCTGGTGGGGATGGTGTCACATTGTATCCAAGGCCTGAGTGACAAGGAAGTGCTGGTTGGGCACTTCCCATATATGGGGGAAGAAAACCATTCAAGGCAGAACTAAAGACTGATGCAAAGATCCCATGGTAGGTAGAATAATGTGAGGAAGAAAACTTACGTCTTTTTTTTTTTTTTTCCTTTGAAGCACCTTTATTACATTTTTAAGTTGGTATAATTGACATGTAATGTATAATTTAACTTGTATAATGTGTTTATTTGATACATTTATATATTGCAATATGATTACCACCTTAGCATTAGCTAAGACCTCTATCATGTCACATAATTATTTCTTTTTTGTAGTGAGGACAATTAAGATCTAGTCTCTTATTAACTTTGAAGTTTATGATATAGTATTGTTGAGTATACTCACTATGCTCTGCCTTAGATCTCCAGGACTTAATATAAACTTCTACCTCGTTTAAACCACAATTACTTGAACATCTTTTTTGATCCCTTTATTCCCAACCTACCAAGAAAATTTATTTTAGGTATATCTCATTTCGATAGCATCTTGCTGGAGTTTTAACCTAGCTTGAGAGTTTCTGTCTTTTAAAACAGGCATTTAACTTATTTATAGATATTATAATTATAAGATGCATTTAGTCATATGCCTGCCATCTTTTATTTTATTTTTTCCAATTTATTATGCTTTTTGGTCTCATGTTTTCCTTTTCCTTTGTCAAATTTATAACGTTTTCTTCCACTATTTCCTGTTGTCTATGTTTTGGAAATTATATATAATGTCTAGAGTAGTTTTTTTAAATAATCGCACTTATATTTTTCTTCAATGCTTAAAATTAATTATTGTATCCTTATTAGTCATGTATAAAACAAGAATCCTAGCATATTTCTACTTCACATTTCCCATCCCACCATTTAATATATTATTTTGGATTATAGTTCTAAATTATTTCAATTTAAATATTTATTTTAAAGTATTTGTCAGTTTGATAAGTTTCTTTGCTTTTGTCAGTTTGATAAGTTTCTTTGCTTAGCACTTTTTTGCCTGCTCTATCTTCCTCCAGATCCTTTGTCTCTTTAACCTGTATTCTAGTGTCATCACATTGTTTGTTCACTCACTGTCTTGCTGGATGATGGATGAAGACTGACTTTTGCATCTCTGGAGCTTGGCCTTTAGTAGATACGCTGTAAATGTTCATTGAATGATTGTAAGGTCTCCTATTCCATCGCTGTGCTTTGACCTGCTGTCCCTATGTTTCTACTTTATATCTCATTCTTCTACAATATAGATCCTTACATTGTACGAGAACCACAAAGATGTCTGTATGGGGTACACCCCTGGGACATCAGAATTGGCAGAAAACAGACAGAACTTGGGGCTCAAGGAGCTCTCCTAAGAGGTCACATGTTTGTTCTGCCATGTGACCCTCAGTCAGTTGCTGAAATTTATTTCCCTGGACATTTTATATATGGTGACACAGAGTACTTTACAAAGTTGAGGTGGTAGAGGATTAGGAACACTAATGGAGGAGCAGCTATATGCATTGAGTAATTTACTTGCCAGATGAGAGAATGGAGCAAATGCACATCTCAGGTCTTAGATGTACGAGGAAACTTCAGATGGTTTATCTGTTTATATGGTCATGCAGTCGAAATATGAGACTCAAGGTAGGATCATTCCCTAAAGAATATTAATGACTGACTTGTTCTGCCATGTTTTAATTGTTATCCAGAGGGAAAAAGACCTTACAGCATGAGAAGAGTATTCTACAAAATCCTAGATGTGTTGTGAAGTTTATCCTAGGCCTACACTTTACATTGATTAAATTTCATTCTGTTACTTCATTACTTTGGATACCACACTAAACTTTTTCTCCTTTTGTTTACACCTTTAAGGCATTTATTGGCTATTATCATGGGTCCCTAGCTAGCTCGGTTGTTGTTTGGCTAGGCAGTTCATCATTAATTTTTATCTCTATACACTTTATTTCTTCTGCCCTTATTTCTACTTTCCTTCCCCCCGTCTTTGATTTATGTTTACGTAACTTCAGGCTTTGTTCACAAGGCTTAAGAGAGTTCTTTGAGCAGTCCCTTTTGTTTTTCTTTTCCTTAAGGTGGGAAGTATCTCCAGGGACCAAGAGCAATATCGTCACAGGAGAGGATAAGTTAGGATACTCACCTGAAGGCCTGTTACATAGCGGGGATCCTACAGTCATGGGGTGGGGGGACCTGCAATAAAGTGAATCCAAGTACCAAGATGGTCCTACCTGCATTTCTTTTTCTTTCCTCCCACCCTCCCAAGTCCCTTTGGGGCCTGGCAGAGGATACAGACGTAGGCATCTGGAGCCTCAGGGAGTGACCCTGACTTTCTGTCCCTAGTGATCATTGACACTTACCTTCATCACCAGTAAGAAGACACCAGGAAAAAGACAGCCAACTTCAGACTTTTGGCAGGAGGCTGTAGGATATTATGGCGCGTGTGTGTGAGAAATGAATTCTGCTGTATTCACATATTCAGTCCTGCAATTAATAACCTGATAGTTGACCAAATTCTTGCCTTTCTCTATGGAATGTTCAGTCTCTGAACTATGTAAAATATTCAATCATTTAAAATCTACACTCACATGAGATTTCACTCAGAATAGGCCTTTATGAATATTCATGTTGAAGTATTTAGCCTCAGGGTGTGAAATATTAATCTCTTACCTGAGTTTTACATCTAATTTTTTTCCGTGACACAGAGAAAAATTAAATGTTACCTGCCACCAGGGGCATCATTAGGACGCGCTCTTTAGGTTAAAGCTCTGAAAAGAAGAACTCACTGTCTCATTTTTTTTGCTGTTTCCCATCATGTGACAGGCAAAATTTATAAAAGCATTACCATTGTTTTCGTTCAACTGTCACCTCCTATCTATCCAGATTTGACAAGCAAATAATATCAAAGGTCAATTTCTAGTGTAATGAATATGAGCAATTCAAGTTGTTTATTTTTTTGTATTAGGATTTGTTATGAAGAGTGCGTGTCTAGAGATTACAGTGCTTATCAATAGAAGCTATAAGATAAACTCACTGTGATGAATAATCAATGAAATTAAGCACTCTAAATTGAGCGGGAGGAATTAATAGCATTGGATTACACTTCTGTTGTGGTGCATGTTTGTATTTTGTTTCTAGGTGGTTGGAGAGTTCAGGAGGGATTTTCTGAAGGGCAGGATATATGAGAAGTGGAGGGGAAAAGGCAGCTGAAAGGTAGATTTTTGTATTTTTCCTTTTCTCTTTTAAGAATAATAAGTTTTCATTGAAACTATAAATAATGAATAAATAAAAATAAAATTAATACCTCTGAACCTACCATTAGGAAAAACCACTACTGTAATTTCAGTTTCTTTTAGTTTATTCTGCCTTTTATTCTATATTAAAAATCAAATATGTATATTTTGCAAAAACAGAGTCCCTCTGTATTTTGTATTCTGCTGTATTCCAGTAATTATTATGATAGTTTTCTTGGTGTCATTTTAAATAGCTGCATAATCTTCTATTATATGGATTAAAATTCATTTAAATCATTAGATATTTTTGATATTTAGGTCATTTCCAATTTTATGTTATTATAAATGGCATTTTAGTGAACATCCTGAAACCTAATTTTTTGTATATATCTATTACTTTATTTGTAGGATAAATTCCTAAAACTGGAATTTCTTAATTAAATAGTATGCACATTTTAGTGCTTTAGATATATGTTGTCAAATTGCCTTCCTGAAAGTATGTTCTAGTTTATACTTCCACAGCTTCCTTAATGCCAGTCATTATCATTAAAATATATTTGTTAATTTTATAGGGAAAAACCAGTAACTTATTGTTTGAAATTTTAACTGATTTGAGATTCCATGTTTATCTCATATGAAATATGTATTTTTAAGGGTAATTTCTTTTTTTTTTAAATATTTTTTTCAGTTATAGTTGACATTCAATATTATTTTATATTAGTTTCAGGTATACAGCTTAGTGGTTAGATATTTATATAATTTATGCAGTGATCCCTCCCATTAGTCTAGTACCCCCCTGACACTCTACATAGTTGTTGCAGCATTACTGAATATATTCTCTATGCTGTACTTTACATCTCCGTGACTGTTCTGTAGCTACCAATTTGTATTCCTTCATCCCTTCACCTTTTTCACCCAGCTCCCTAAACCCTCTCTGCTATGGTAACCATCAGTTTGTTCTCTGTATCTCTGAGTCTGTTTCTGTTTCGTTTGTTCATTTATTCTGTTCTTTAGATTCCACATATAAGTGAGATCATATGGTATTTGTCTTTCTCAGTCTGACTTAATTCACTTGGCATAGTGTTAAGGGTAATTTCTTGATGAAGAAGGAAAGAACAAAAGAAAATCTTCCTCTTCTTTCTATTGGAAGGAAATAGAATACCTTTAAAGTAAATGTTTATTTCACGTCAAGGGTTAGTAATAATTCTATAGTTGTGGAAATCATCACATTGGTTAGAATCAGGAATATGGTAGAATCATCCTTCTCTTGAGACATAGATCTTCTTCTTCCACACCTTTTTATTGTAATTAAATAGATTCTAATGAGCTTTTACCTGTATATAACTCAGCAAATTTACATTAAAAAAAAACTAATCATGAGTTTGCAGATACTATCCCATGAGTCTAAAGACTACAGTAGTGTGATTTGGGGTTGAAATTAAGAATTGAATGGGTGGCCTTGGACAGAGGCTAAATAGGAATAAATAGATTACTTTGATATTTCGGGTTTAGGTAAAGAGAAGAATGTAGATAGTATTCCAATTAATCAATATTTATATTTTCTAGAAGAATTGCTATTATAATAATGAAAATGTTAGTTTGGGGTGGGATATTCACTAATAAAAATTCACCAACATGTGCATGGATTGACCTCACTGGCTCAATTTTGAACTCTGCTAAAGGATGACATCCATTTATTTTGGCAGCCTTGTTGGAAGGTCAGCCTTGGCACGGGGAATTCCAATGGAAAACTGTAGCCTGGAATGATCGTGCCTGTGTCTACTTATTTAAAATGCTACTGGAAGTCTGCCTGTTATCAGTCTTCTTTCTGAGATTAGGGGAGGCATTTGGCAAAAACATGATATTTGATTATCCAGTGTTTGTCACTGTTGATCTAAGACAATGATAGTGACTATTTAAGAAGATCATTGTTTTTGTCACCCCTTACCTATTGTGATCATTTTTTGTGTGTGTTTCCTCTGTCCCAAGCACATTATTGCCAGATTAAATGTACTAAAGAACATGAATTTGCTGAATTATAGACAGGTTGTACGCCACCATACCAAAATCCTGTTCAAAACTTTGAATGGCTGCCTTTGCCTGTGGAATTATGTAGCGTTCATTTATCTGCCAATCAAAGTCCATTGTAGTAATGGTCTTGCCCACCTTTCTAGTTTCACCATTCTTGATTCATCTAGAGTGTTTTGAACCTTGAATAGGACTCTGGCTTTCCTACCATCTTGCCTTTAAAACAAACAAACAAACAAAAGAAACCTCTCTCTCAACTTGGAATGTGTTTTCCATTCATTTGCACAGATAATCTTGGGGTATAAGAATTGGGAGAGACCTTCAACATTTCATGTTCTCTGATTTTCAAGACCCAGAACATATACTGCTGTCTCTGACTTCTAGTGAAAATGATTCAGTTCTGATTTTTTTGTACTTTATTTATACTGTACAGCATTGATCACATTCTGCCTTATTTTATAGTTGTTTATATACTTATTCTTCTTACAGATAAAAAATTGTGTGGTGTCAGGTACTGCATTTTATTTTCAAATTCCCTGTATTACCTAGTAAAGTCTTGGACATATACATTAAATGCTTAAATGAAGATGTATTGAGAAAATATTGGCATTATTATCAATGTGATCTTGTGGGTCTTTAGTTATAATAGATGGTAAGTTTTGATGGCATCCAGAACTTTCAATTTTTGTGCATAGACACAAAGACTGTAACTCTGCTGAGTTTCTTTTAAGGCAGTTTGAAAAACTTGAAATTTTTAAAAAATAGTTTGGAGACAAAAGTAGCACTCTTATAAAGTAGGATTTAAAGCTGACCTGAGAGAAGCCAGTGAACATAAAGGATGTGAATTTTCTATTAGCCCAGTTTCTTGATCCTGTCAATGCCATATCCCATTATTCCCATGGGATTTAAACCTCAGGCATTTTTGGGTTCTCTTTCCTGATAGTGAACTAATCACTGTATTTAACTGATCTTTTCAGACAACAGCTTGTGGATTCATTGTCTCCCTTCCAGTTCAGCCTGAATCACTTTAGCAACCACCTGACTGCCCCCCTTCCTTGTGCAGGCATCCCTATTCTCAGAGCACTGGAAACACTCTCTTCAGAGTCATCTGCAAAAATGTCATCAGTAACCCCCTCCCCACATATCATTCATGGCTTTCCATTGATGAAATCCAGATTCAAGCTTTGCAGTCCATGCAAATCTGGTCTATTCCACCTGTGCAACCTTTTGCTACGGACACTTTTTACTGAGAGAACTGTGTCTTGGAGGTCTTTCAAATCCAACACATTTAATATTTTTATAAGCCATTCCCAGTTTGTGCTGCAGGGAGCAAGTTTTTTTCATACTCCTCTTTCTTTAAACTTTCTCTCTGGCTATGTCCTGTTTCCCGTCCAGGCATTCCCTGATGCTCTAGCCTCCCATTTGTGATTGTCTGTTTTGCCCACTTGGGTCTTGTGGCCCAGCTGTTGCATATACCTGGTTTCCCCAAATAGACTGAGCCCTTAGACATGGTTGGTGCTTTGGTAAATATCTAGGGATGTAAGGTGTGAATCAAGATTTGTGTTTCTTCTGTGTCACCTTGGTGCTTAGCACCATGCTAGGGAATGCTCAGAGAACATCTGAGGGCCTGTAGCATTGGAAAGAGTTCTATCTACAAGAGATCATACTCCCTTTCAGAAGTTTTAAGACATTGCCAAGATAATTCTATCTATAATAATGAAAATGTCTTTCCCCTCCCCCCAGCTTATAAAACCTGTTAAAAAAACAACAAACCTTTGGATTTTACTGAAGCACCTTTCATTTGATAATTTTAGAACACGAGATAAAATACAATGAAATTTAGCATCTTCTTGTGCATGGTCAGGGTAGATTTGTACCTCAGCCACAGCATATAGTTGGCCATTGGTTGGAATTGGGCATCAAATGTAAGGTTTAGGACTTGTGTCAATTTAAACCAACGTCTACAAAATTTCTTTAAAAACAACCTAAGAAGGCAACTTGGGAATTCTCTGATTTTACAGGAGTTGCTGATGGGGTTTGTGTGATGTTTGTCTCAGGCTGGTCCTGCCCAGATGACAGTGTGTAGTGACAGCCCCCATGGAGAGATGATGGCCCATTCTCTGAGTAGAAAGGTGGAAACGGAATACAGCTTTCTGATGGCTACTTGGAAAACTCTGCTCTCTCTGTCTCTTTCTACTTGTTTAAAATATTGACTTATACATCTGACTATTATAAAAAACTGATCATTGGAACTTTCCCTTGCCCCAAATTAGATGGTTTCTTGCAGTCTAACACTTGTTTGGGGACAGAGCCAGGAGTGCTGTTTCCAGGCTCTTGCCCTCATATGGAAAGGTGCTCACTTGGGTAGTAAATGGCCATCAACTGTGATTGGATGGCCATCAGCTGTGGCTAGTTGGCCGGCAGCTGTAACCAGTGAGCCATTGGCCACTAATATAACTGTTATGGCTACGCTAGCAGAAAAATGGGGGCTAGCAAGAAGATGGTGGCTGAGCCAGCAAGAGCACATTGCAGTTAGCACGACTGATTGCAGCTAGCAAGTGGGGTTGGTTGGCAGAGAGAAGTAGATGGCAAGTTGCAGATTGTGTGGCTTTTGCTTCCTGTGTCTCCAACCCAGCCGCCAGGGAGAATATAGTGGTATGACTCCCCTATCTATGGCTCTGTGGGTGTTCCTTTTTGGCTTCACCATGTCCTGTGTTCTTATGTGGGGAGGGGGACCAGAGACCCCGCATGACACCCGGCATGACAACTTGATTAGCTCTACTTTGTTGTTCAGATTTTCTGTTTTATTTTGGTACATTTAACAGCTAGTAAAGTTCTGTGAACATCAGGGGATCCAACCATGTCACTGAATCACATATACCATGGGAAAAACCAACTGCAAATTTTGAAAAATCATCATATTTATATTGATAGGGAGCTCTGTATTTTCTCCACAAGAGGGCAGGAAAGTCTGAGCCGTAAATAAAAATTTTCAAAAGAAGTGTTTATGGGAAGAAGTGCTTTACCTTCCATATGTATTTTTTAAAATATGAAAATGTCTCCCCTTTTAAAAAAGTTCCACGAGTGGATGATTTGAATGTTTCTCTGATTTTCTGGGCAGTTACTCTTCAGCTTTGCTCATGGCTTTTCCCTCCTCCGGATTCTAGTCACAGGTTCTAGTTGCCAGACTTAGTGTTGTTGGGCTACTGTTACAGCACGTCTTCATCAACTCTTGATTTTACATCCTTAATACATATGTGGGGGAAAGGAAAAGACCAACATTTCCCTAGCTGTTTCTGCCAAGCAGAAAAATAACACCTGTGTCAAAGGAAAACAAAAAAAAAAATCACATAATAGATTCGAGGCCCGTCCTGATCGTCCATGCACATTCATACATTCTCCTGCTCATTTGATTCCTCACTGCTTCCCACTGGCTCCCACCCCCACACTGCTTTTGTCCTTTTTGTTCTTCGAGATTTAAATTACAGCTCTATGCTACAAAACCCATCTAAATCTGTGATATCAACAACTGAACGCTTCTGTCTTCGGGAAGTCACAACAGGGATGGCTTAACATGTTAGGTCTCACTGTGCAGGGATAACAACAGGATAGGTCGTGAAGGAGGAGACATTTGACAAATTCAGTTTATTTTCATAAAAATAAGTTGAGGAAATATTTGTAGGATTCAGATTTGGGGGTTGAATGCTCCGTGAATATCTAGTGCCAATTGAAATTTTTTTTTTTTAAGAGCTAATAGACTATTTGAAAGATAAATTGTATAAAACAATAAAACATTAAAGACTCAATTTTTGTTTAAGGCCGGTAGTGATTCCCCCCCATAGGGCATGAAATTAAAATGTGTGCACAGAACCAAATGATTGCTTCAGTACCATGTTTTTAGTGGCAATTGTCCTCTTGAAACAGTCTGCTAAAAGGAAGTGAAGTATAACAGTGCAGGTGGCGAAAGATTGATTCAAAGAGGATGTTTATACAGAAAAATTATTGACAGCTACAGACATAATCAGTTTGCATAGCTTGGTGATAGGCATGGCAAAAAGATGTGAGAAAGATATCATAGAAGTAACATGGGGACTTTCTTTGATTGTGAGATGCAAGTGTAACTAATATCACTAACTTACATATGACAAGTGTAAGCAACATGGCCACCCACGTGCACCATTTGTTGGCGATAAGGCTGCCCAGAAACACACAAGTCATTTGGCACCTCTTCCTTTAAGTACGATGGCAGTTTGCAGCCTTAGAAAAGGTTTACTTGAAAAATCTCTTATTATTTCACTCCTAATTATAGATACAGATGGCCACATGGGCTTGGGGGGAAATTTTTAAACTGTAGAACATTCAGCAGTCCGAAAAGTTCATTTCAATCTTGAACGCCTTATGTTTTTTTTCATAGCTTGTCTTCTTTTCAAAACACAGAGAGTGTGAGTTATCTGGTTTTCTTTAGAAGTAGTGTAATGGGCGGGGTGCTTGTGTGTGTGTGTGTGTGTGTGTGTGTGTAATTTATATATATACATATAAATACATATATACATATTATCATTTTTCATTTACATTATAACTCATTTTTGCCTGAACTTAACATGGTTAGTCTTGGTTGAGTGAGTGATATCACAGCAATTCTGGCTTCCTTCCAGCAGGCAGTCCTTTGCAGAGGGAAAAATGACAAAGTTGACTAAGAATTCCATAGCACAATGTGAAGGGGAATGTACTAAACAGATTTTACCCAAAGGAAACATGAGGAAAATATCTTATTATAAGATATATATTTAATATGTTTTCCATATTTGGGAAGAGAAGTTAATGTCTGGGAATGTCCTTTGATTTGCTGGCCAGAAGGATTTTTCTTACTCTGCATCTCCCCCCTGCCTCCCCCAGTCTTTAGATTAGAAATGATTTATTTACAGAGAAAAGAACAGTACTTTGATATGCTATACTAATGTTAAACATTTATGGGGTTTAAAAATATTTATGGATGTGTAAAAGTTATTAAAACGAACATGATTTAGGTTACTTTGTGATCAGGTATAGTACGAATACAAAAATAGGAATTTTTATAAAAGAAAAAGAAAGACAAAGAAAATACGTATGAGAAGATTTGTAAAGTTTAATAATCTTAGGGTATGTGCATGTGTCTATTTTGTGTATAATTTAAAATACATAATCTTGTATAATACAGATTTAATATATATACACATTTGTAGTCATGATAAGTTATAATGTTAAAGCTCCAAGAAAATTTCCTCATGACTCTTTTTTCCTAGTTACTCAAAAATATAATGAAAAAGTTTCTTTTTCAATAAACTTCCACAATTTGCTCTTTATGAAAAAAATTATTTGTAGAAACATTGGAATGCTTTTTTTTGGTATTAGTTTGAGAGGAATAGAGTTTTTATTTGCTCTGTAAGATTATTTAGGCCTTATGTTGTTCGTTCATAAGAAGAATGTTCAATAAGTTTACATAAAATTGCACATAAAAGTAGAATGCAAAGAGCGAGGCCATCGACTATTTCACATTAACCCTAAAGTAGAAGTTTCTTCTATATCTTTATGAACTCCATTTTTCTAGAAGTATCTACAGCCCTTAAAAAGATAAAAGCCTCATTAATGGCATACCTAACACAAATCAAGCAAGGTCCTCTTTTTATTTTAAGTTTTTCAAGGAAATCAAAGACCCCATAAAGAAAGATGCTAATATAACAAGGTTTAAATCCTTCTTAGTTTTCTCTTTGCATCCAAGATTTGTAAGCATAGAATGACTTAGAATACATCACGGTCTTTATACAGTCATCAGAAGAGGGACTAGAGTGGCGATGAGCCCAACCTAAGCATATTGAGGAGATGTCATCTTCCTGCTTTCCTTTCTCTCACTGTCCAGGTCCCTTTTATGACTTTATAGCCAACCAGGGTCCAAACAAACTAAAGTCGCACAGATCTCCTTCTCACCATGGGAGAGTTGGAGACATTCCCAGTGCAGCCAAATTTTGTTATGTCATCCTTATAACTTTACCACTTTAAATTCTTTCTACCTATTGATAATTGTTCAGCCCTATAGAGAATTTTTATACACATTTACAACTGTGGTGATTACTTATGTTTATGCAGAAAATGAATATTTTGATCCAGATTATTGGGTGTGGGAGATGAGGCCTGTTGGGCCCATTGTAAAATTACAGTTTTATGCTTTGTTTTGGTGCAATAGCTGTGGCTTATAAATGTTAATTACAGTGAAAATGAGTAGGACATTCAAAGTCAATTTTTAAAAAAATTGAAATTCTAACTATTTAAAGAATCACCACATCATTTAGTTTATCAAATGGAGTTGTGAAAATCTGTGTATAAAGTGTACCCATTTCTTTAACTAAGCTTTGCATTTAGTATTTAGGATAGTCAATTTTGCTTGTAGTTGTTGACTATCAAGGTCTTGAGGATTTTTATAGTCAGCATGTTAACTGTGGTTCTGCTACCTATGGAAGTAGAAAACAAAGGTTGGAACTCGTTAAGCTGTTTAAATGGAAAATATACGTAAGAGCTATCTTTACGAAAATATTACGTGGATGTGTTTTTTTTTCTTCCTGTAAACCAATACACCATGGGTTGTACCCTGCATTGAAGCACAGGTTTTAGAGTGTCAGGGGAAAGGCAAAAGGTTAGACCCACCAAGCCAGTACTCAGCTTGGAGCATCAAATTAAGTGTTTTGGGAAGTAGCAGTGAAACAGTAGTCTTGAGAGTCAGGCTTTGTTGAGAGAGAAAAGGGACTTCTGTTTTCCCAAAGCTTCTTTTGCATTATCCAGAATCAAGAAGCAAGGATTTAGATGAGGCCAAGTCTGCAAAGATGGGGAAACCCCACTAGACCCCGACAGTGCCAGGAAGACAGACCACAAGTTCCACTAGCTGAGGACTTCAGCAGAGGACACTGTAGAGTGACCAGGAGGGAAAGAGTCATCTCTACGGAGGCTATGGGGCACTGAGGGCCCAGAGGGCCAGCCTTTGAGCCCCACATGTAAAAATAGGGCAAAGAATTCCCCTGTGCCCTTTACCAGAGACACCAATTTTCTATGTATGCTTTAGTATATTCTTTTTCTCTCACCATATACAGGGGTTGCCAAAAAATGTACACACATTTTAAGAAAGGAAAAAATTGTATTACAATTGTAATAATATATACCGACAACAAAAGAAGAATACAAGTCACGTGTATACATTTTTTTGGTACCCCCAGTATAATTATTAATTTGAAACATTTGAGAATAGTCTGCATAAATCATGCCTCTTTATCCTTTAGTCTTTCTGTGTGTATTTTCCAAGAACAAGGAACTTCTCTTAGATATCATTAAATTCAGAAATTTTAACATTGATATAATACGTCTATGTAATCTATAGTGCATATTCCCATTTCATCAATTCTTCCTATGGCATCCTTTTAGCCTTTTTTTCCCGTCCAGGATTCAGTCCGGGATCACCTTTTGGACTCAGTTGTCCTGTGAAATGGAGTTATCTTTAACTGACCATTTCTAGTCCAATTTCTCACTCCACACACTCAACCTCTATCTGCCAGAATAGGAGTTTCAGAGCAAGTTTGATTTTTTTCCTATTTTTGCATATTTCTATGTGCTGCATGTTGATTGTGCTACACGTATCTTCTGTATCTCCATCGCTGTTTCCAAATACTTCACATGAGCCTCCAGCGGACCTGAGATATTACGTCTTTATCTTGATTCTTAAGTAGACTTCAAGCCCAGTAACAAAGGGATTGTTCTCACTTCTGTAGCCTTGAAAAGTGCCCCAATGAAGTTAGAAGAAAGGATCATCTATTTTAAAATAGTGATCGCACTTAATATCCACATTTGTATTTAATCTTCCAAATAAATCCGTGATGTAGGTTAAAACCCTTCATGACTTACAAGGTTGGTGTTACCTGTCTTCCCTTTGTCTAGCTTCCCACCACTTACGGTTCTCTGCTCATCTAGGCCTTAAGGTTTTTGGAAGGGCCATGTTCTTTTCCATCCCACACACATACTCTTTGCCTGGAATAGTCTTATTTTTTGAAGAAGCTTAGTTGTGAAGGGAAGATGGGAGTTAAATGGGTCAAGGGAGAGTTGTGTGTATGGTTCTCATTGCTGATGTTGTGTGTGTGTGTTTTAATGACAGTCATATATTTATTCTGTAAGCTGAGGGGAAAGATTCAAAGAGACAGGTGAAGATACAGACGAGGAAGGCAATTGATGGAGATTCCTGAAGAGAAGGGTGGAAGTGAGATAAGGGGTACAAGTGAAGAGATTAACTTTGTATAGCTGGGAAAATGCATCTGTGCCAGATGGAGTTGGGAGTTTGGCTTTGTTAGTCTCTCTTTTTCACTGTGGAATTGGATGAGTGGTCATTTGCTTGGATGCTCACAGTGAGGAGGCTAGAGTTGAAGGGAGAATGGAGGGTGAGAGTGGATGGACAATAGGACCAAATCTTAAGTGTGAGGAACCTGGGGACAGAGAACACCTGTGTCCTTGTCCTTATGCTGGGACTCTGGAAGCAATATGATTCTAGAAATTTCTTGCATGTAGCCTAGCCTGGGAGTAAAAGAAATGTCTGTGTAGGGTGCCTGAGCAAGCCCCATGGAGTTCTGGTCTATGAGGGAACAGTAGAGTTTTCCAATGTGGCTAGAGGGGCAGATATTATACATGGGCTTATGGGAATGAGGAGGAAGCTGCAGTGGTCTGTGGGAGCCAACTATATAGATGAAAATGAGACCATTTTAGAGGATGCCAGCCTGATGGATAAAACTGATGACCTTGTTGTCCTTCTCCATGCCTCAGTCCTGCCTAAGATCCCTAGTGGAGGATGATAAAAATCTGGGCAACACTGAAGGATTTTCCCCTAAAAAAAAAAAAATCCTGAACCCACATCCCCTAAAAAATAGTAATTGGCTTATAAATAACACAGAAAATATCTTACAAGGCAAACCCTAGTTCAGTTGTCTTTTAAATGGGAAACTCTTCTAATCGTTAGTGTTACAAGTACTGAGTTCGTTGAGGAATTTCCACTGAGAATTGGAACTGAAAGAGATGTGCGATGATAGAAGTGGAAATCTTTTCTTATGAGCCTTTGGAATACGGCCATTTTACTTGCCAATAATTTTCTGCCTGAAGCAATGACATGTCTAATTAATAATAATATTCTATTAAACAGTATGATTAATCTGAGAGATCATTATGCACAAGTAGATTAAAAAAGCAACCCAAATCCCTTTGGTCTGATTTAAGATAAAATAAACCTGAATTTCTTATCCAGATAATTTTTTTTCTCTTTGTGATATAACTTGAGGGTACATTCTATTTCTGTGATTCTTTCAGTGTGTGTACTTCATTATCTGATTAACTTAAAGGAGACTTTTTGAATAGCACCTATTCAGTTGCCCCCTAATTTAATTATAAGTTTATATAAGCTATTTGTATGTGAATATTATTTTTGCAGGCTATATCAGTTATATAATATCTTTCTGTTGTTAGCTTCATATGGGACAAGGCTGTTAATATTTTACTTATAGAAGCAAAGAAAGATTTGGGAGAATTAGACAGAAAAGTACCCCACAGGATATTTCAGGGTAAATCCCAGGGCTTAAAATTTTGTCTGATTCCTGAGCTGGAGAAGTGGCAGTAACACTGTTTTATAAGTTCAATGAATGAAAACAACATAAATGGTCTTGCTTTCCCAACGGGTATGAATTTTGGAAAAGGGCAGGTATTTTAAGAACTGTTGTTCCTCAATTTTTCATTAATCCATGGGAAGATTTTTGATGAACTTTCCCACTGGAGTATAACAATTAAGATCTGGGGACTTCTTGTCTTTAGTTCTCAGCTTTCCACTTACCAGCTGTGAGGACAAGTTGGTTAATGCCTCAAGACTCAGTATTCTCATCTATAAAATGGGTCAAGCACCAATTTCCTAAGCAGAATCTCCCCAATGTGTGTGTGTGTCTCAGACACAGGTCTCAGATGTTGATCCTGGCCCTGTCACCTCCAGCCTCCAGCAGTGGGACCAGCTTCACCAGTTTCTCTGTGTTTAGTAGAAAAGTTGAGGAGCAAAGTCAGTTGTGAGATTTTAAGTACATGAGGAAAGTAAAGCCTTTAGCTCTGTGCTTGAGACCTTATACTGTGTTTCCCCGAAAATAAGACCTAGTCGGACCTATAAAAAATTAATTAAAATACAACTGGATCTTACATAATATAATGTAAGACCATGTATAAAATAATGTAATACCAGGTCTTGCATTAATTTTTGCTCCAAAAGACACATTAGAGCTGATGGTCTGGCTAGGTCTTATTTTTGGGGAAACATGGTAGTTGTTCAGTAAAAGCCAGCATCTATTTATTACCTAAGGCAAATGAAAATTCATCAGATTTCCAGATCATCTCTAAGTTATTTTCAGAGATTATTTTGTCTTTTATTCAATTGTATTTTACCAGGAATTATACATTACAAAGATTTATCTATCAGCTAAACATTGGAGCCACATGGTAGTTTCTAAATTTCATAATAATTTGTGGACATATATGTAATATTTTACAGTATGCAAAATATTTCCCCACATCATATGTGTTATCATTTTAGTTTATGGTCAGTACTAATTATGACCAATTTTAACATTTGATTGCCTAAACTGATTATCTCTGGATATCTTGATCAAAGACCAAATTTTGAAAGTTCATGAAAATGCTACTCATGTGCAAGCGCACACAGACACACACACATTCATATAAGTCATTTATAGATTGTTTCAGTAAAATGCACACACTGCTTAGATAGTGATATTTATACATGTCGATAGGGATGAATTAATTTGTACTGTTGTATAATAAAACCATTGATTGCCATTGGGGATAGTTCTTATAATTTTTTTTTTCCAGTTACTATAATAGGGATGAAAAAATAGTAAACAAAAATGGCAGAAACATCTCAAAATGCAGACAACATAAGTGAAGTTTTAAAGTGTCATTGGAAAATGAAAAAACAATTGAGATGCCATGAATTTAAAGATACTAATTTGAAGTGAAAGTAGACTTGAACCTAATTGAAATACATTGTCAAGTGAAAGTTGTTTAGAAGACACTAGGACAAAGTAAAAACTTATAAACACGAAGTATATGCACTTAAAGTGCATTAAAATTGATGGTAATGTTTTCATTGCAAATATTGATCTCACCTTAAAGTGTACATACATTTATTTGATCAAAGCGTTCTTTATATAAACCTTCATAAGACCATATAGATGGTCTGGGTCTAAAGTTTTAAAGTTTTGGCTATGATAGAAACTCTTCCCATAACTGCTGAAGACATGGATCCCAGAAAAGAGAAGTGACTTGCCTAGGGTCACACAGCTCATTCATGATAGAACAATAAAAAACAGAGTGCAAAGAACTCTTTTCTTTTTATTTTTTTATTTCTTGCAAAGAACTCTTAATGCAATTTCAACTACCTCGCTCCTCCTCTGTGGGTGGTTTCAGGAGCCCTTGAAATATTTGTTTCCTAACCCAGCCCCATCTCTTGGCTACCTTGTGCAAAAAAAAAATTGAATCATAAAAGTTGCTGACACTAACTATTTCTGCTTCCTTACATCTCATTCTCTTCTCAAACAATTGTGCATCTTATGTCCTCTCAATTCCCTGGAGACTCTCTTTTTAAGGTGAACAACCATCTTAAGATTTCCAATCCAATGGTTACTTCTGTGTCCTCATATTCCTTGACTTTTAAGTGCTTTTCCCATAGCTGACTTCTTGAAACACTGCTTGTCCCTTTGGCTTTTGTGACATCACCCTCTCATGGTTTTCCTCCTGCCTCTATGGCTGCGGCTTCATGATCTCCCTTCTGCCTCTAAGTGTTGGGGAACCTCAGGGATCTATGGAAAGTTTCCCCCACACCCATCACCGTGATCTCACTCAGCCCCATTAGTTTGTATCTATATACCGAGAGACTCCCAAATTCATATCCTGCCTTGACCTCTCCTCTGAGTTTCAGTCTCATATAACCAACTGCCTACTTGACATCTCCACTGTGATGTCTAAGGGGCATCTCAAAGCTTACATGCCTCAACACTTTTTGATTCTCCTCCCCTATTTTGCTTCTCCCCTGGATCTTCCCTCAGTCCCTAAAGCCAAATTCGAGGGATCGAATTGATCTCTTTTCCCCACCCAACACAGCCAACCCATTAGCAAGACATGCCAACTCCATCTCTAAAAGTAATCCTGCACTGTTTTCTCACCTGCACTGCCACCTTTCTGTTCCACGTGATCTGCAGCACAGATCACTGCAAGGGCCTATGAGGTGGACCGTCTGATTTCTTTTTGCTTCCTAATACAGATCCCCAATGAGCTTTTATGACTCTTCTGCTTAAAAACTGCAAATGTTTTCCATTACACTTAAAATAAAATCCAAACTTCCTACCTGGCCTTTGAATCCTGTAGGATCTGGCCCTGCTTGCCTGCCTCTGTGATTTCATTTTGCTCACCATGCCACGGTTATCTTGACCTTCCTTGAACCTGTCCTATTTTATTTTATTCAGCACTTATCTATTCTAGTAGTACTTACTCATTTGTTGACTAGTTTTCTTTTGTCCTTTCTACGTTTGGTGAGTTGACTTCCGTTATGATTTGTTCATTGTCGTGTCTCCAGTATGTAGAATAGTGCCTGACATCTATTAGATAGTAAATATTGAGATAATGAATGGGTGAATGATACCAATATTAGAAACCTGGGATTCAGCCCACAATCTCACGCTCTTGCTTTCTCTTTTAATCACTAACCAAGTCTTACAGATTTTTCAAGAATCTATCTCCTCTTACCCAGTTCTACTACTACTGCCTTGGTGTATGTCATCAGCACCTAGAAAGTTTCCAAACCTCTGGTCAAGGACTGACTCCTGGATATAACTTTTCCTCTTCCTCCAGGAGGAATCAGTCAACTACTCTGTGGTATCCCCACTTCTGCCATAGGACCTCTAAGGCTTTATTCCACTTGTACTGTGTTCATCTCCTTGTACTGTATTGTAATCCCTGTGGAGGAAGGCGCCGCATCTTTCTGTTTTTTTCATTCTCAGCACATAGCACAGCACCTGGCATGTGGTAGATCCTCAATGAATGGTTGAGAGAGGAGAATGAGTGAATACAAATAAATGAATCTGGCTAAATGGGGCCATATAAAATCAGCTACAATAAAACACAAACCTAAAATTTAGATGTATAGTTAATAATGTTTAACCTGTGAATTTAAAATTAGCTTTACAGTTCATCTATTACAATTAAATGATAAGTGATAAACTTGCTTTTGAGATCACCATACTCTCTACTCCAGTATCTTCAGTTCATCCCTTAAGGTAATTCTATACATAAAAATAAAAAATCAGCCATCCCCGTATTTTTCTTATAGAGATACAAAAATAGATAACGTAGGGCAAAGAACGCCATGGTATACACAAGTTTTAGAAAAAAAGATATTATTTTGCCCTTTGTATCCTTTGGTGTCTTTTTAAATATGCTTCACGTAGCTAAAACAATTTAGGAAAACTATGAATAAAACTATTCACACATCCCAGGACCCTAATCTAACCTTATGTGGTTTCAGTTTCATTCTTATTTTTGCTACAATACTCACTCCATGTGCCTCTTTTGTATTTTTAAATATTGAAATCAGTCCATATTGGTTCACGAAGTATGGGAAGCTGTAACTCCATAGTGTTTTCAGACAATGAATATACAGTATATTTTGCATGTAATTTTTCTCTGCTTCCATCAAGTGTAACAATATGTTGAATTTGCCATGGGCCTTTAAAGCTTCGATGTTGTGAAGAGCTCTGCATGAAATTTTAAAGAGGCTGGACCTTTCATCTGCACAGCAGCAGGGCACCTCACTATAGGGACGAGAAAGGGAAAGAGAGAGAACATTTCTGAAGCAATAGCAAAAAATAACAGCAGAAGCAATTATTTCATCAAAGGTTGACTTTTTTTTTTCTATTCCCTATTTTTTCCCCCCCAAATATCTTAGCTGGAGATTGTCTGCCTTGTTACCGTCGTCTCCTGTTGTATGTTTAATTTGCAGACTGCACATGGTCCAAATGGGGGAAAAATTCATACATGAAAAGATATTTATTTTAGAAGGCGATGTTATTGATAATAGCATTTACATGTATTTGCAAGGGATCTGCAAATTGGGAACAATGCAAAGAACTAAATGTGGCATTCCCTCAAGTTCTCAGACTGTTTATCTGCTTGGAATGTGAATGATGTAGACATGTCTTCTTCATGACTTTGCTTCCTCCCTTGCCTTCCATAAACATCAGCACCAACTTTGACTGCTCTGGGGAGGGTAAGAAAGTTTCATCTCTTTATCTCTGTGCTAATATCAACATGCTTGCTTTTTATTTGGGACGGGGCTGGGCGCTCCTGGCTGTGGAGTCAATCAGTACCAGTTCTTACGATATGGACACCAGTCTACTGGCAGTAAGAATAACCAAATGGGGGCCACATTTTCTTGTACTAGGATTCTGAGAAATCATCAAAATGAAATGCCTGGGCTTCTGCATGGACAGGATCTGAACCTCTCACTCAAATGAAGCTTAGAAGTTCTCCATATTTGGAGAGCTGCATATTTGGAGTTGGGGAGATCATGTACCCCTCTGGGTATTAAATTTGGTATTCCCCCTGCCTGTATGCTACTTATTTGCTGTAGTCTTGGGTGACTTGCTCTAACTTTTTTCCATTTTATTTCTCTTCTTTGGGCTTTGAGGTTTTTGGTGGAAACCTCCTTTCCCCACATGAGTTTCCTATTGATGCTGTAAGAAGTTACTGTAAACTTAGTGGCTCAAAAACACACACATTTATTTTCTTACAGTTCTGGACGTCATAGGTCCAAAATGAGGTGTGTGGGGCTCACGATGTTGGCAGGGCTATAGTCCTTCTAGAGGCTCAAGGGGAAGAATCTGTTTCCTTGTCTTTCCCAGCTTGTAGAGACTGTGCTTTCCTTGGCTTATGGTCCCTTTCTCCATCTTCAAAGCATATCACTCCCACTTCTTTCACCGTGCCATCTCAAGACCCTTAACTTAATCACATCTTCAGAGTCCCTGTTACCACTTTAGGTAACATATGCATATGTTCTGGGGGTTAGGACATGCATATCTTCCAGGGGGGAGGGCACATTATTCAGCCTACCACCCCTTCAACTTGATACTACATAACATTTTTGTAATGATCCTCCTGTTTCTTTCCATTTGTGGATGCGCACTTCATTCCATCCTTGACTGACAATGACTGTGAACTTGTTAAACAAGAGAGAGAAGTTGTGTTTTCTTCCTCCCCAACGTTCCTTCTAAGAGTCAGAACAGTGATCAGCTTCAGGGGAGTAAAGTTCTTGCAGGTGCGGCTCCCTGGGATTGGGGACTTCTCTCTGTATTTGAGCTTTGTAAGCGGGCATTTTCCCGCCAAATCGCCTCGTAACGCGGGGCTTTTTTGACATTTTCTCGCCAAAATTAGACTTTCCATAAAATATTCATATCTTTCCATCTATTTGATATTTTTCTATGAAACTTTCAGTGTTTTAGTTTAAAAAGAGGTCTCTATTTATTTACTTTGCAATTTTTTTGCCAGTTCCAACTAGAGGCGATATGACGAGTTTACTCGTTTCCCACAAACAGTGTGTTAACTCTGCCTATGGGCTCGGAGGAAGCAGTTTGAGGGTCCATCCCTTTAGGTTCCCTGATGCCTGGAGGTACAAATATGTTAGAATCCCAGCTATTCTAAACTTCCTCAGCGGGTGGAGCTATTTCTTCTCTTCCTCTCAGATTCATTAAAGATCTCTCTGCATTTTTCGTGGGCAGTCCCCTCTCTAACCAACTGTTTATAGTTGTGGGAAGATCTGTCCTTTCTTTGCCAAACTCAGGCACTCCATCTTTTGTGTTTCCATAACACATTGTGCGTACTTTTATTGTAAGCTCCATCTCTTAGGATTGTGATTATTTGTTTTTCTTAATAAGTGGACTTGCTTGAGGACAGGAATCTTGCCTTATTTACCTTCATTTTTTTCCCACTAAAATGGGGCTTGGCACAGAGTTAACACTTAGTGTATATTTTCTCGAACCACTGAATTACTAAACAACCCTACAGAGGTAAGCCCAAACCTTAGGAGAGCTGAAGTCTCCTTTAGTGTCCCATCTCCCCTCTTCACGCTCCCTATTTCCTGTGCACTTCATGCCCGCTCCATGTTGTACTGCTTTCTGTTCTCCACACCACTTTCCATTTGATCTGTCCCCACTGTGATAATGTACAAACTAACATTTGAGGAGGCTTAGTACATGCTAGCCTTAGTACAAAGCACTTTACAGACATTTAATCCTCACAGTACTCCTATATGGTTTACATTTTACATATAAAAATCCTGAGGCTTGGGGAGGTTACATAACCTCCCCAAGACCACACAGCTAGTAAGGAGTAGCTCTGCGGTTTGACCTCAGTGGCTCAGGTCTAGCGCCCATATTGATAACTGCCTCTGCCTCCTGATAATGGGCTTCGATTCCAAAGGGATTGCTTAGCATTTCCAGAAAACTCTGCATTCCTTTTGTGCTCATCATAAATGCCTAATAAAACCTACATCAACTTAGGATTGAAGTTTGAGTGAGTATTAATTATGAGGACTCTTTTTATGATTGCAAGTCAGACTCTTAAGAGAATACTGAATCGAGCCACACTGCAGAACACTTTGGATTCCATTCCCAACCACGTCTCAATCAGCCATTGCCACAAAGGCCTGCAAATCGATTTCCAAAGAAACAGTAGTCGTTACATGACTGAACAGAGCATCAGCCATCCCTCCCTTCTACCTCGTTGGTGTTCAGACTTTTTTTGTGTAAAGCAATGGAACCCATTCTTAAAAAAATCTCATGTAGACCCCCAATATTTAAAACAGATAAAAGTGGATGTGAATTTTCTGTGTTTTGCCAGAATTCTTCCATAAATCCCTTTCTCAAGCTTAAGGACACAGCAGCCTTTCCTGCAACTCCTTTCTCCCACCCTACTTGTCCCATTTCTTTATTAACTCTGGGTCTATGGGAGAATCCAATTGACCCAGGCTTGTGACAGATTTGTAATATAGAGATTCTTCACCAATGCTTTGTGTCAATCACTTAGATTGTGTGGATTCAAAACAGGCCTAAAATAGCAAAAGATGATGGAAGTATACCTAAAGGCCCATAGCAGTTCCAGATAGGGAATGAAGCTCATGTAGGGCCCCTGGAGTTGCTGTCTGCTTTTTAAGAGGTCTCCTGGGGTATCATTGCCTTGATGACTCTATGTTCCAGGCCTTGGCCTTTATCCATTGTGTGGCCCAGTCAACCTACTGCTTGAACCAAATGGATCCTGAGATCAGGGGTTCCTGTTACCTGTGGCACATTTGAATAGGCTCTGCTACCATGTGCTCGTCTGAAACCTTTGTGGCTAAGCAATGCTTGTCTTAATTGACCCATTAAATCCTTAGCTATATTAATACATACAGCAAGGATATAGTCAAGTGTTGCCAACACAGAAGGCTTTCTGCCTCTTGTTATAGGAGAGAGTATACTGTGTTAGTTAAGAACATGGGTGTTGAATTCAACAGGGCTGGGTTCAAATTCCCAGCACTGCTTCAGATAAACTATGTGACCTTTGCTAATTTCATTAACTTCTCTAAGCTCATTTTCCCTTCAATAAAATAAAAACAAGTGAGGGTTGTGAAGATTAAGTGAGATAATAGTGTGTGGAAGTCCTCGGTTCTTGACTGAGGAGATTGCTTGGTGATTGGTAAAGGCTAGCTTTGTTATTATTTTAGGTGGCCTCTCATCTCTCTCCTCTGATTCAGTTTGTATTGATGGTCAAGTTGAACGTTCAGAGGCTCATCTTGTTTTTCTTAATTTCAGATTCCGGGAGGATGCCCCCACTGTGGTTCTGAGAGGCCAAACATGGGGTACCCAGCACAGTTAACTGCTTGGTATTCCCTCTTCTCTGCCACGGAGGAAGTCACATTGCAAGGGAACCTTGTGTTAGTCATTGCTCACATCTGTGTGCAACGCCGACTACCCCACTGCCTCGATCCAGGATAAAGGTGGAGGCGTCCTCCATGAATGCCCAGCTCTTCCGTTGAATCCACCTATGCTCTGCCTCCTCCTGCTGCCCAGGTATGTGTAATATAAACATTATACACATATCACATAAATCCACGCTTGTGGGAAATTCAAATTATATATATAAGTGGTTGTATATATATAT
The DNA here is from genome assembly GCF_036562045.2 of Rhinolophus sinicus. Classification (NCBI taxonomy): domain Eukaryota; kingdom Metazoa; phylum Chordata; class Mammalia; order Chiroptera; family Rhinolophidae; genus Rhinolophus; species Rhinolophus sinicus. Next base: position 31,383,398 of record NC_133760.1, on the reverse strand, counting down.
ATATATATATACACAAATTATATATATAAAAATGTATTGTCATCTTCGCTGTCCCAGCCACATTCCTCCATATTAGTGTATATCATGCTAGCCTTTTTTTCTATGAATTTGCATACTTATTATTTTTAAAGAAATGGTATTACACTCTTCTTTTGTGACCTTACTTTTTAACTTAACATTTCTTGATCTTTTCATGTCAGTATGTAATACAAATCCAATTCTTTTAAATTTTCACTTAGTTTTCCATATATGATGAATAATTATTAACCTTGAGAGTGTTGATGATTATTTAGCTTTCCAGTTTTTAATACTAAAAACAAGGTTTCAGTGAATATTTTGGGTTTCAAAGGGTTAACATTTTGATAAACATTACCCACTGTCCTAAAAGCGATGCCACTTTACACTTCTATCAACCTTGTACAAGAAGATCTATTTCTGTACATTCATCTCACAAGTACTGAATCTTATTTAGTCTTTTTTGAATTTAATAATTTGGTGGATAAGCATCTTCTTTTTTTAATACATTTTCCTGATTATCTGTGAGTTTAACCATCTTTTCACAAGTTTTTTTCCCCCTTTGTACTTCTGAATACTGTCAATTTATATATTTTTCTCAGTTTTATTTTGTGTTATTCATCTTTTTCTATTGCTTTATAGGAGCTCTTTGTGTATTATGGATTTTAGTTCTTTTTTAAATATATCATAACTATTTTTTCAGTCGCTGTCTTTTAATTGCATTTTTGTATCTTTGGCTATATAGAAGTTTTACATTTCATCTAGTTTTTGCTTTCTTATTAGGAAATTTATTTTATATTTGTAAACGTTCAAAAGTTAATCAGTGTTCTTTGTGGTGAAACAGGCTAATATTGTTTATATGTTACAAATAAAAAAAGTTTAAAGGTCTTGTAAACTCCAGCTATTTTAAAATCTAACCAACAAGTATTTATTTAATACCTACTATGCACTTAGTATGATAGATAATAAAAAAGAAATATAAAATGGTCTCTACCTTCAGGGCATTTGTATGTGCATCACAAATACTTAGATATATCTTAAAAATCATATTGGGCGTTATTTACCTAAGTATTGAATTTTGTTACAGAAAAAAATTGGTATCAGAAGGAACTAGGTCAACAGAGAACGTATACAAGTACCTGGTAAAGGCTATGATCATAGTGGGAAACTTGAACTGGAGCTTACAGCCTGGGAAAGATTTAGTTATGAGGTTACAGGACCTGTATCAGCTTTTTCTGTATAACAAATCACCCCAAAGTTTAGTGGCTTAAAAAAAAGTACCTATTTAATTTAGCTTCATAGTATTACAGGTTGACAATGTTGGTTGGGCTCAGCTGGGCAGTTCTTCTGGTGTGGGCTAAGTTTGGCTAATCTTAGCTCACTTATGAATCTGTAGTCAGCTGATAGATTGTTTGTGCTGACTGGTTTATGATGGCCGTTTATGATCTCGGACAGCTGAGATGACTGGGGCCTTTTCTCACATGGGCTCTCAACTTCTTACAGACTAGCCTGGGTTTGTTCCCATGATGGGTACAGAGTTTCAAGAGTTGAGAACAGAAGCCACAAGGCTTCTTGAGGCTTTGGCTCAGGATTGGTGTATTGCCATTTTTGTTCATTCTATTGGTCAAAGCTACAAGACCTGCCCAAAGTTCAAGCGGTAAGAGAATTTATTGTACCTCTTGATGGGAGATATTAAAATATTGTGGCCATTTTTGCAGGCTACTGCAGAACTCCAGTTCAGATTTCTGTTTACTGAGTGATTTAATCCTTGCAGTTATGTGTGATGATCATGCTCAAAACCTGTCATTGACACATCCGGGTAGAAATATAACTCACAGTAGAGTAGAAGTCTACAAATTCCTTTTTATCATGGACGAATGTGTATTGGCTTTTAGGGAACCTTTCTTTCATGTTGCTTTAAATAGAACCATTAGGAACATGACGTCTGGCTTGCCAGACTTGCCAGACTTGCCAGAATGATCTATGATACTTTTGCCCTCCCCCCTGCTCCTTTTTTGAAACACATATTGAAAGAGTGAATGAGGTGTGGTATTTAGTTCTGGCAATAAATGCCATGATCATGACTGCAAAGCATTAAAATAAATAAATAGATAAATAAATAAATTAAATAAATAAATAAATAAATAAATAAACAAAAAACGAACGTCATAGTTCTCCAATTAAAAAACCCAGCTTGTAGTCTTGATTTCTTGTATTCATCTTTATTTTCAAGTTAGTTGACTTTGCTTGCAACTTCTGGTTTAAATGATTGGTATAACTCCTCTCATTTTGGTATTGTAGAGGTAGTTTTAGAAATTCCATCAGCTCTTGTTTTTACTGTTTAGAGGTAAGGAGAGGTGGCCAGTAAGTCCTTTCTGTAAGCTTATCTCCCTTCTAGTGATCACGATAGCTTCTCAGTTCAGACAGTAGTTGTTAGGTTCAGGCAGAGCCAAATAGACCTGCTGCTTTATATCTTCATATAGAGTTGTGGTCTCTTGGCCAAATATTGAACTCAGAATGAAGCATGAGTAATGTCAGGGTGTCACCTAAAATACTGCATATAGGGATGGTGTTTTTTAAATACTCAAGGTTATTCTCCATTGTTCTCAGTTCTTTCTTACTTAAGGAAAAGAGATACCTTCAGATTTCTATATACTTATACATGAAAGCCTGATTTCACTCTGATTCTTGTACATCTACAAAATGCTGCTAATTAAAATAAATGTGCTGTTCAATAGAGGAACAGTGTCTCATGGTGGAGCTGTCCTTGAATGCTGGAGCCAGAATCTTGTTTGAATTAGGAGGATGTCTGCTATGTTACGGCGCCCTATGGAGACATAAGGCTGGAGCTTCTAGCAGTCCATACTGTCTGTATTGAGAGACATATTTATATCTTCCAGACTAGTAATTAATCACTCAGTAGGGTTTTTGGGGGGAAGTCATGAGCTCACAGAGAATCTTTTTGTGTTGCCAGGAACCACAAAGCATGGGCACAATTAAAATGCTGATTTAATTTATTATATTGAGGCATGGAACAGGAATGTTCAAATGATGTTGACAGGGCCAGAAATTCAGAACCACCTTTTTAAAAATAGAAAACAAATGCCTACCCCCTTAAATTAAATTATATTAATAACATGTTTCTGTACGTTGCTTGGAAGCAAACTAAAGTACTTGACAGTAATTAAAATTTGAAGATGTTGTATTATTTGTTGTTAATGTGCAATCTTTGTTGGGAGAAATACATTTCAAAGTGATCTATTTATGAAAATTAAATGGGGGAAAATTGCCTATTGAGCAAATTTCGCTTAATAAGGCTGCTTTTCTTAGAAATGTGGATTCTTAAGTAACTAAAATGTTTTTATATTCCAATGATGGTTTCTATGTTTGATCCTCTCAAAAATTGTCTATCTTAGTTGAATCTTGATATTTGCACACAGAATTCCATTGTCAGGGGGCTTATAAACTCTAAAAACCAGGAAGGCTTTCATATATTTTGGGGTATTGGGTAACATGTATTTGCAAAGAGAATTTCATCTGAAATCAGTGTGGTTAGTCACTTGGACCCCCTCCAAATACTTCTGCAGGGTCCAGAAGCCAAAGGGGCCCCATTAGCAACCTCTAACTAGCTCTCCTCTAATGAATGCTGTGTTCTGTGTCTCGAAACTGTGCTCTCCTACTTTCACACAAACTAGAAAATGCCATGAGATAATGGGATAGTTGTTTGCCCTGCTGTACCACAGTGAGGGGGAGCTAATAGAGTCACCTATTTGCAGACCTCACATGCAGATAATACTCTGAAAAGTTACACTTCTCCACTGTCTTGCGGGAAAGGCGGCTTCTGACCCTGGTTTAGGTTTTATTTTCTTCTGGCATTCATTCAGATGCATTTGACTTGGGCTTTCAAAGTTAATGTCCAATAAAACCCTTAGATAACGTTAAAATGATGTGTTCTTCTGTGAATGAAATAAATAAACCATAAACGATGCATGTTGTTTCTTAACCACGGTACTGCCATTTTTGTGGATCTTGATAGTGCAATTACAGCATGGGAATTAACTGACCCCTGGTGGTCTTGATAATTCTGGTGATAGGAGTGCCAACTGGATGGAAGAAATGGAGTGGTTTGTTTGCATGTGTTCCTCCACTGGTTACAATTAAAGCAGACATAGTGAAATCAATATTTATTTTATGAACATTTACGTGGTGAAAGTTTTCTTCTGGGAAATGTTCTGGTTTTTGTGGAAAAACTTTTGACTTAGGTACTAAATAATTAACCATTGTTGACATTTTGTTTTTCTCCCCTCTCTTGACTCATCCCCGTTTCCATTTAGTCACCAATTCCTGTGGATTCTCCTCTTTAAATGTTATGATCTCCCCATCCTTCCTCCGCGCCCCCCTGCCACGGGCTCCCGAACTGCCATCACTGCAAACAAGGATTTGTTTATCTGTCTGCCCTATGAGGCTGTAAACGATTTGAGGCCATGAATCAAATCTTATTTGACTTGGCCACAGTGTCTAGCATATAGTAGGTGATGGGTATATATTTGCTATATAAATGAAGGCTTTTATATAAACCATTTAATTCAGTCACTCTCCACTAGGGATGGGGGTGATTTTGACTCCCACACCCCCCAAAAAAGGACATCTGGCAAGTCTGTAGACACTTTGGTTGCTACAACTGCAGTGTATGTGTGTGTGTGTGTGTGTGTGTGTGTATGTGTATGTGTGTGCACGCATGCTACTGGCACCTGGTGGGTAGAGACCAGACATGTTGCTGAACATCCTACAATGCACAGAATTGCAACCAAGAATTATTGGGCCCCAAAATGTCAGTAGTTCCAGGGTTGAGAAACTCTGCTCTAATTTAATTTTTAAAATATCCTCTCTTAAATAGATGGACAGATACAGAAGTTTCTTTAGATATGAGAAAACACACTTGGAGAGATTAAATGAGTATTCTATGTCCACCCAGCTTACAGTGGTGACAGAACCAGTGATTCTACATCTAGATAATGACTAGGTTATTTCAATTACTTAGATGCTTATTGTGATTTTTGACTTTAATCTGGACAGTTGTCATAGATTTCAGCCTTGGAAATCTATCCATATTCTACTTGAAAATAACAATCAGAAATTAAGGTAGAAAATATTTGTGTGCTCATTTGAAGGAGCTCTCTCCTATGTAGATGCCATTAGATCATGTATAAAAAATTTGAATTTCCTAGCCTTGTATCGTCCCCCAGAGAGTGGGTTTCTCTAGTGAAGGGACTCAATCCATACATGCATCTTAACATAGTTCTGAAAGACTAACAATATTAAATATTTTTTTGTATTGTTAAAATTGACATCTGGAATATCTGAATTGATCATTAGGTATTTTGAGCTAATGCCTAATTAATTTTTCATGCATTACCAGTGTACATTCTGGGATTATACAGGACACATCTGCTTTAAGTGCAGAAATCTGTTTATTGCCTGAGTTCCAGATTTGAAATAAAACTGTGGTGTGTCAGTATCTAGACCACTGTATATTGTTTAGCTATTGCTTCTCTAGAAGTAGCAGGGATGCAATAGGAAAGATGTAGATAAGAGTAACTAAATAGGTAAAGGGGAAAAAACAGTGTTCTGTTTAAACAGAAGAGACAGAGCTTCTGTCTGGTGTGCAAGACTGTTTCCAGAGTGCAAAGGAGAAACAGATATTTAAGACATAGTCTCTCACCTTAGTAGTGTTCAAATAATAGGTGAGATGTATATATGTATCAAAACTAATAAGTAATAAGACAACACAAGGGTCAAATGAGTGCTAATAACAGGTAACACAGAAGAAGAAAAGTATTTTATATTGGTGAAGTTTGGGAAGGAATTAGCCATTAAAAGATGCAGAATACATATATATAATCCAAGTTGGAAAATGTAAGTTATAAGCATTGGTTAAAAGAATATCATAAATTAGTCTAGATAGTATCGTATTTTTTATATTGAAAAAAGAAATTAACTTTTTTTTCTGCAATTTCTGCCTACAGCTTCTTGATATCAGATATTATGGAAAAGTAAATATGGAAATATTTTATTTACCTTTTAAAATTCTTTCTATACTGTCAGTTCCTAATCTTTGCTGGTGCTGAATTTTTCTGGGTTCCTTTGGGCTCTGTGCCATGTCATGAGAGAATTATAAGCACTGTCTATATAAAAATCCTTAAAGCCACTTGAAGTAGATTTTAAACAATATTGAGAAGAATATAAAACATCTTTATTTCCATTCTACCTTTTTGAATGTTATCCTTGACTCTGCATGTAAACTTATGGTTCCCTCATAATTGGGATGGCGATTCAAGAACAGCTGAGTCAAAATGGTGAAAAGATAGTCTTAGAGGCAGATTCAGGTATATGTTTTCAAAATTATTGAAAAGAATATTCATAGTAGAAAATTATACTTTAGTTCATAGTAGAGAGGAAAGTGTTTGAGAGTTATTCCAGTGGGAGGCAGAAAAAGTAAAATTGCTAATTGACAGCACTTCTGCTTTATCTTTTAAAATCCAAATTAAGTTAGTGTCAGGTTGAACCATGAAATTGTTATTTTTGTTGGCCAAAATGGTTCACTATAGCAATAGCTAAATATGCCTGCATTTTAGAACACTGCAATTTTGAAATTAGCAGCTGAAGAAACATTATGAATACATTAACCAAACATGTTATGAATATATTAATAAGAACATCACACTCATGAAAAAAATGTGTCCTATCCAGAATACCAACGTTTATGAAAGTTGGACTGATGGCACCAAGTAATTAAACTGTCCATCTGATTCATGACAGAATCCAATGATACTTCATGTCAAAATTATAAAATTGAGAAACCTCAAGCAGACTACAGAAAAAAAAAACCAGGTAACTTGGTGGTTTCATCCCACAAATTTTATTTAAAAAATCTTCCAATCCAGTTTGTTTAAAGTTCTGCATTTAGCAGGAATGTTTGAGCATATTATTCAAAACAAAATTAAACAGACCTTGAGGTGACGTTATTTTACATTGAAATATTATACAAATATTTTTTTTAGCTCATGGAATATGGCAGCTGAAAGGATTAATTTTAAATTTCAGTCAAACGTGTCTAAATTGTAAATAGTAGAAACTGTAGTTTCCAGATCACTTGAAATCTTTTATTCGGCTGGATAGAGGAACACACTATCTCCCTTTAAGTGGAGCTAGTGTCAGACAGAACTATGAAGTAGCTAAAAGTTGTTTTTCATTTGGTTCCAGACTATGTATGTTGCTTAATGTCCACTTCTGTCAAAACCTACTTTTAGAAAAAGATCTGATAAACTCATTCACAGCAGAGTGAAATGTAAGGTTCATGTTGTGAATACGTTCTGGAAAAGATGGTGAGGGAACTAGAAGCTATGTCACAAAAACTTCACAAAAGTTGAAGTTACCACGCCTGCAGGTAGCAGGAAAGGAAGATGGGAAAGGGGATAGTGGTGGACGGGGAGACATGAAACTGAAAAGGCTGCTGGGAGATAATGCACGAGCAAGCTACCTAGTACAGTGGAATAAGCCCTCATAATGAAAGCTATAATTATAATAATGTGGGAGAGAGATTCAGTTTATGGCTCCAAAACTAAGAATAGATGAGTGGTAGATCCCAGTGAGGCAGATTCTAATTTGACGGAAGAAAAAAAATATTTGAGTAAAGCTTTCCAAAAAAATGAAGTGGGCCAGCCCAAAAGAGTACTTCTTAACCATCGCAGTGGTTGTGTATAATCCAGGTCTGACACCTCCAAATCTGGTCACACATCACAAAACCTGGGGGAGAGGCTTGTTGAAAGTACCCCGAATGGTTATGACTTAATAGGTCTGGGTGGGGCTCAGAATCTGTGTTTTTATCAGCACCTGAGGTAATTCTGATGCTGCTTGTCCGTGAACCAGCATTAGGAAATCACTGATCTTAATGACCACATGACTGAATTCAGCGATTCAGAAATCACTGACTTCGTCATGTGGGGCATTCAGGCATCAGGTGGGAGATCGGAGGGAAATGCAATTTCATTTCATTAAATATATTTTCAGGACATTTTAGAATGTCGAATTCCTGCCTTCTACCAAATGTTTTATTAAAAACATTTTCAAATATACAAAAAAGTTGAAAGAATTTAGAATTGAACACCCATATACCCACTACCTAGTTTCTCTCATTAACAACATTTTACTGTACTTGTTTGATCACATATCTATTGAGGTAGTTCATATACAGTGAAATGCATAAAAAGTGTACCATTCTATGAGTTTTGCCAAATGCATGCACCTGTGAATCCCAAATCCCTTACAAAATGTAGAACATTATCATCACCTCAGAAAGTTCCCTCACAACCCATCCCAGGCAATCGACAACGCCCAACCCTCACCTACTCCCAACCAGGGAACCCCTGTGGTGATTGTTTTCCACTATAGATTAGTTTTGCCTATGCTAGATCTTCATATAAATGGAACCCTCTAGCATGTGTCTTTTATTTTAAGGATTTTCCCCCTTGTTTTTGAGATTCATCTACGTGCTTTATCACTTATTTATTGCTGAGAAATAACTAAAAATTTTTTTTTCGTGTTTACAGTGTGCTAGCCAAAGTATAGTTACTGGGTTCACAATGGTGAACAAAACAAGCCTTTATCCCCCTACTCTCATGGTGCCCGCAATTTAGAGGTGAAGACCTTTAAGATTTTTTCCAAACCTTAGACATGTTGATACTGTATCAGAGACAGTTGATTTTTCAGTGTCCTATAAACCTTTTGCACACTTCTGTTCCTGATGCTCAGGGTGTCTAGACTTCAGTGCTTTAGTTTTCCCGATCTCCTCTTCCCTCTCCCCTATCAAGGGAACTAAGTTAAACAGTCAAAATAAATTAGCTCACCAGTGAATAATCATATTTCATTCTATCTATCTATCTGTCCACCTGTCTGTCCGTCTGTCTGTCTATCTGTCTATCTGTCTATCTGTCTATCTCCTTCCTCCCTTCACCCCCACCCCTCTCTCTCTCCCTCTCTCTTTCTCTTTCTTTCCAGCTTCAGTATACTCTAAGAAAAGCAGAGGTCCACAGACTTAATACTTTTTTTTTTTAATTTTAAAAAATTTTGATTGGGGAATACTGGAGAATAGGTGTTTCTTCAGGGCCCATCAGCTCCAGGTCATTGTCCTTCAATTTAGTTGTGGAGGGGACAGCTCACTGACCCATGTGGGAATCGAACTGGCAACCCTGTTGTTTAGAGCTCACGCTCTAACCAACTGAGCTGTCCGACCACCTCCTTAATACTTCTTTATGGAGAACACAGGATAGGCAGTATTTGACCAAGTAGATTAGATTCCCTTAGCAAAGGGAAGTAGAGTTGAGGTAATTAGGATTTCCTAAACTAAAAAAAAAAAAAAAAAATTACAAATGACCTAAGTCATTTAGAACCAAATGATCCAGGTAATCATACTTTTTTTCACAGACTCATCCTTTACACTTTTTAGTGAGAGGTTATAAATTCTGAAAATATAGTAGATTGAAGAAGAAAGCAATAATGGGCTGTGAATTTAGGTTTTAGGTAGATGTCATTGAAACAGTGGAAGTCATGAGCTGTTCATGAGCTGAAGTATTGCCCATGGCAGTGCTGTGTGTGAGGCAGGATGTGCTTTTCCCAGTCTCATCATGTGAGTACATTGCTGGGACAAGGAACTTGGAGCCAAGAGATGGTTAAAAGAATGAAGATATGCATTGAAACTGAGTGAGGCTGATGAATAAGTAACAAGAAAATTGAGAGATGAGATGAGGTTCAAGGTATATAATCAAATTGGGCCCTTGAGGACATTCGAAATGGAGATATGGTTGATCCTCATTATTTAAAGTTTCCATATTTGTGAATTTGCCCACTTGCTAAAATTTATTTGCAACCCCAAAATCAATACAGTCCTTTTGTAGTCATTCAAGGACATTCAGAGAGTGAGGAAAATTTGAGTCCCTCTATATACACGTTCCCAGCTGAAGCTGAACAAGCTGGTGCTCTGCAGCCTTCTTTCAGTGCGCATGCTGTAAAGAAGTTTGTTTTTTGTTGCTGTTGTCTATTTAGTGTCACATTTCCCACATGTTTGTGCTTTTTGTTGGTGATTTCGCTGTTTAAAATGCCCCCAAATGTAATGCCGATGTGCTGTCTAGTGTTCTAAGCACAAGAAGGCTGTGGTGTGCCTTACAGAGAGCACACGTGTGCTGGTTAGATAAACTTCATTCATGCATGAGTTAAAGTGCTGTTGGCTGTGAGTTCAATGTGAGTGACTCGACGATATATATTAAATCTCTTTAAAAACAGAAACCCATAAAACAAGTTTACGTATTGATTGCTTGAAGAAAATGTTGTGACCAGAAGTTCACAAGAGCCCAACTCTATTTCCTCTAGGGACAACAATTCAGTATTTGATAATTCAATGTTGGCAGCAACTTTATATACTATAACTACCGTGAATAACAAGAGTCGATTGTAATACCATGGGTGGGTCAAAGAAACAGATTAGACACTTCAGTGTTTCTCCTCTTTTAAGCTCAGATCCTTGGAGTTTTCTTGGCAGCACTGATTTTCAAGAGCACATGGGCCTAGTCTTCAGAGTGCTGTACTCGTTTTTGTGAAATAATTATTTTACTTGTATGAGAACATGGCAGGCTGAACATTCCATTTATTTAAATGTTCTGCTAAATGACTAATTTTGGAATTATGTTCTTTGATTTTAGAGATACTTGTTATGTGAAAATTTGCTGCATTTTCCTTAAATATAATTCTAGTAAAGAATGATGTACATTCTTAGTAATACCCCCTTCTTACTTTGACTTTATGTAGAGGTTTGTTTATTTTCAGACCTTTTAAGATTACTCCTTGTCCAAAGTCTGACTCCTGAGGTTGGAATTAGAACCTGGAATGTAGCTTATGAGGAACATACTAGAAATTTTGTCACAACAAATATAGTGCTTGGGAGACAACAGGCTATAGACTAGGAAATAAAGTGATGGTGGAGGAACCAGAGCAATAAAGTAGATCAGGGAAACTGAAATCTAACCACGGGTTGGGTCATCTGGGAGGCCAGAAAGGTGAAGTGAGGCCAGCATGGAAGAGTAGCTGAGAGGACAGATGAAGGCCAGTGTCAAGCTCAACAGTGGACTCCATATCTGCTTACTCTAGGCTCACTCCTCTTAGACCTGGGGCCTAAAAGTAGCTGGGCAGACCTGGACCTTTCTAGATGTCTTAATCATATTAACATTAGTAACCAAGCATTTTACCATGCGTCTGTTGTGTATGGAATATAAAACACAGACAATACAAGCCTTATTTTGAAGAATCAGTAATCTGTGGAGGAAAAGATAAAGTCTCCATAAGAAATTGTAGATAATAAGACAATACATTGATGAATATGAGGTCTGACAATTAAGTTCAAGAACTTGTTGCAACAATATTGCTAAACTTTTTTTGATATCAGAGGGATAATTCATTATGAATTTGTAGCAACTAGACAAACAGTTAACCAAGTTTACTATTTGGAAGTGCTGAAAAGCGTGAAAACTTTTGATAACCTGAACTTTTCGCCAGCAATTCATGGCTCTTGCATCACGACAATGCACCAACTCACACGGCACTGTCTGTGAGGTAATTTTTAGCCATTAAAAAATAATTGTATTGGAACATCCTCCCTACTCACCTGATCTGGTCCCCAATGACTTCTTTCTTTACCTGAAGATAAAAGAAATATTGAAAGGAAGCCATTTTGATGACATTCAGGACATCAAGGGTAATACGACAACAGCTCTGATGGCCATTCCAGAAAAAGAGTTCCAAAGTTGCTTACATGGGTGGACTAGGTGCTGGCATCGGTGCATAACTTCCCAAGGGGAGTACTTTGAAGGTGCCTGTAGTGATTTTCAGCAATGAGGTATGTAGCACTTTTTATTGGATGAGTTTGCTAACTTAATTGTCTGACCTCGTATACTATTATCTAAAATTCAATATGTTAGTGCTGGGGAAAGGAAATATTAAAGTGGGGAGGATCCATGATCTCATTTTGCTAAATGTAGAGCTAGCCCCAGAAATGTTTACCTCTTATTTTAGAAAAATAAGAGGTAGAGAATATAAGATAAAAGACTTCATAGTTAATTTAAAAACACATTTATATTTTAAGACTATGTTCTGAAAGAAAAGTTCACTGGTATCATGCAAAAAAAAAAAAAATCATGGAGAAAACAAATCTACTCTCTTGCTTTGACTAGTACCATGGGAATGGATAAAGGTAATAGTAATAAAAGGATAAGAGTAAGTCTCTTTCTTTCTACAGTCAAATCAGGGACAGAATTCTGAGGAAACATGAAGCACACAATATAAGATGCCAAGATGAGTGCTACAATTTATTTTTATGGTTTTAAATCGTATAGGTGATATTATTTTAGGTATTTAGTTGATTTTCTTCCTCTAAATTTATTGGTTTTTTTTTCTCCTTTTGTCTTCAGTATTTTTTTCAGCACTTTGACTATGCTATGTCTAGATGGTTGTTTTTTTGTTTTGTTTGTTAGTTTTTTTCCTTTTTCGAAAAAATTCCTGCTTGGTGTTTTCTGAGATTGTTAGGTCTGTGATTTGTTGTTTTTTAAATAAATTTTGGGAAACTCTAAACCATTATCTCTTCAAATACTTCTTTCTATTTCTCTGTTTTCTTTCTTGAACATCAGTTAAACATATGTTAGGCCATGTGATATTGTCCTACAGATCTCTTTTTTTAAAAAAAATCTTAATTTATTTTCATTCATATTTTTTCTTAATCTTTAGATTCATTGTGTCCTGTTAAAGAGCCCATCAAGGGATTTTTTCATTTCTAATACAATGGTTTTTATTTTTTACTTCTAGTATTTCTATTTAACTCTTTTTTTGTACCCTGTTTCCCTGAAAATAAGACCTAGCCAGACAATCAGCTCTAATGCGTCTTTTGGAGCAAAAAAGTAATGTAAAACCCAGTATCATATCATATATCATATATCAGACCCGGTTTTATAGTAAAATAAAATGGGTCTTATATTAATTTTTGTTCCAAAAGACGCATTAGAGCTGATTGTCCGGCTAGGTCTTATTTTCGGGGAAACACGGTAGTTTCCATTTTTCTGATGAAATAGCCTATCTGTTCATACATGTTGTCCATCTTTTCCTTTAGATTTTTAATACAGAGGGTGCCAAAAAATTGTATACACATTTTAGGAAAGGAAAAAACCTGTATTAAAATTGTAATATTCAATACATACCAATAACAAAAGATGAATACAAATCACGTTTGACTTCTGCAATTACAAGAGGTGCTCAAAGTAGTTACCATCAGCATAATTTTAATAGTTTTTTCCTTTCTTAAAATGCATATACATTTTTTTGGCACCATCTATATATTAGTGATAGTTATTTTAAATTCCCTGTTTGATAGTTTCAACACATAAGTCATCTTGTGTTTGCTCCTATTGACTTGTCATTTGACAATGGCTTGTGTGTTGTTATTATTATTTATTATGCCTTGTACTTTTTATTTAATCCTGCACACAATGTGTAGAATTGAAGAGACTGATTTAAACAGTATTTTTGTCTGGTAATGGGCATACCTCTTCTTTCATGCCATAAGTGTGGACCTTGAATCAGTCTAGCCAGGAACTGAACTAATTTGGGTTTTGATGTTGCTATGGTTATCTTCAGTTCACCACAGGCTTCAAGCTCCCCCAGTGGTAGCTGCTTTTACCTTGCTCTTTGAGAAGGACCTAGGGTACTGGAAGGTTTTTCTCAATGTTCTCATTCTGTCCTTCCTGCCTGAGTCTTCGAGGGGTCTCTCTTCATAATACTGTTTTTCCTACAGGCTGCTGTTGAATGAACTGGTATTGAGCTTATGGTGGGTGCAGAAAGTTTTCTATTGTGTTGGTCCAGCCTTAGGCAGCCCCTGTGTACCTGTGCCTTGGGGTTAAGGTTTTCTCATTCCTTCCTCTCTTCCTCACAGCAGCTAAACTCCACCTTGTGTCTGTGGTTGGTCTTAGGTAGGAGGGAATGTCTTGTCTCTTTCCTAGCAGAAGCTGATCTCTGCTTGGCATCAGTGCAGAATCCTGGGTCCAAGAAGATTTCCTGTGTCACCCCAGAGACGGAGGGTTTGTGCTTCTGCTCTTCCCTCATAAGCAGTGGATCTTTTCCTGGACTCTGGGGTCAACAGGGCGTGTTGTCCCTCCCTTAGTGCCTAACTGCCATCGCTTTATAAGAGAAAAGGGTTCATTGGGGAGTCTTTCCCCAGCAGCAGCAGATAGGCCACTGAGGGGGCTCTCTCAGGTTTTCTGTCCCCAGTCCTTTTTTTGTGAGTATGGAATACCCAGTGAATGTACATAGAACAGAGACTATGTCTGGGGCTCCTAGTTATTCCAGATGGACACACCAGCTCATATTTGCCCTTAAGTCATCAAAATTTTGGCTGATTTCTTCTTACCTGCTTGGAGGGTGACCATGTCTTTCTACCTTGTTCTACCAGAGGCTAAACAGTTTGTATGTCCAGTCTCTCTTTGGAAATGCTTGTCCCTCTTTAGAATTCAGGTTAGTTGACTACATTATAATTTCAGCTTCTCTGATGGGCTCAAGCATAGTTAAAATTTTGTAGGTCACCGGCTTTTTTTTTTTTTTTTTGTCATTGTTGGAGTGGGAGCAGTGTTCTTTTATAGCATTCAACTTCAAAGGTGGAAATGCAGCTCTAAGTTTTTTACTTAATATGTGTGCATATGTAGTACCATGTTAGTTAAAACAAAATTTGGGGATTCACGAGAAAACACTAAAAAACTTGGAGGAGAAGCATAACCATCCTTTCCTCCTTTGCATCCACAAGGTAGTTGAAAAAGCTGAAGTAATATTAATAGCATTAACCTTGAACTTCCCTGAAGGTGTCTCTGAATTCCAAGCCCTGTTATCTTTGAATTCTCATCAGCCCCTTTCCCTTCTTCCTCCTTCAGAGGAATCAAATTGGAGGACAGAGGCTGGTGTCTCCCATTGCAAATTGGGCAAAGGTTCTAGAAGCTGGGTGAGCAATACAGGGGTTAAGGGAAGCTGCAGCAGTAACTATAACAGCAACTGTGTGTATGTGGGAGGGTGCCATACGGGAGTAAGGAACAAAACAAGAAAAGGAAGGGAGTTTTTATTATAGTACCTGCATTGTTACAGATTGAAATCAGGCCAGATCTTTATCAGGATCTTTTTTCTTTTCATTTTCTAAAGTTTTCTTTTTAAATTATAAACACTTTTTACTGTTTTTTCTTTTAAAGTTGATTTTTTTTTTTTTTTTGAAAGGGAACAGGACTTTATTGTTATTGGAGAACAGTGTGTACTTCCAGGACTTTTTTCCAAGTCAAGTTGTTGTCCTGTCAGTCTTAGTTGTGGAGGGTGCAGCTCAGCTCCAGGTCCAGTTGCCGTTGCTAGTTGCAGGGGGCGCAGCCCCCCATCCCTTGTGGGAGTTGAACCGGCAACCTTGCGGTTGAGAGGACATGCTCCAACCAATTGAGCCTTTCGGGAACTCAGCGGCAGCTCAGCTCAAGGTGCCGTGTTCAATCTTAGTTGCAGGGGGCAGAGCCCACCATCCCTTGCAGGACTTGAGGAATTGAACTGGCAACCTTGTGGTTGAGAGCCCACTGGCCCATGTTGGAATCGAACTGGCAGCCTTCGGAGTTAGGAGCATGGAGCTCTAACCATCTGAGCCACCGGGCTGGCCCAACACTTTTTACTTTTATAGCCAACACTAAAGTTAAAATAAAGAGATATGTAAGGCCACGATGGAAAAAATGCATTGGAAAGTTCATATTTATGAACCTGTATAGACAAGTTAACTTTCCATGTTATCTGTGAGATGTCTTCTTTTTTAAAGCACTTATTATACATTTGATATTCCTAAGAGGGAAGAATTCGATTGTGTTCCAGAACTAGGGTTTTGTTTCTCTGTGAATATATGGAAAGGACATTACTGTATTTCTCCAAATCTAAGACGTAAATTTTTTTTTTCACATTTTAATATCTCTGAAAGTGGGATGTGTTTTACAATGGAAGGAGTATGATAACTTAATTGTCATGATTTTTTTTCTTAGTAAATAAAATAATAGTATGTTTCACAATTGATGGCATCTTAAAAATGAGGAAATATGCTATTACAAAGGCGATTTCACAGATTAAGAAACTAATAACCATCTGACATTTTTTTTTTTTTTTAGTAGAAATGGGTAGGAATTTCTTGACCTTTTTCTAGATCGATCCATCCACAAGGTGATACATGCCTGTGTTTGAGATGTTTAAAAGCCTGATATTTGAATTAAAAAATGAATTAAATTATACTAACTTTCAATCATGGCATAAAATATAATGCCTCTCTTCCTATAGATTTATAGTAGTTTTATTTTCCCTTCTGCTTTTTTATTTCAATCATGATCACCTTAGAAAGTTGACTACTCCGTTTTTATTCCCACTATTATTTTTATAGCAAAAAAGATCCTCTAATATTATATATGAATAGAGAAGTAGTGCTCAAGTGGTCACTGGTACTGCAGTTCTTCCCTTTCTTTTAAGGGGATACATGTCCAGCGAACAAGATTTTTGTGTCGTTACTATGTAAATTGTGGCAGAAGTCTATAGCTGGAAAAACTCTTCAGTTATTTTGTAAATTCAAGTTTTGTTTATTCTTATGGTGAGGTAGATTATAATTTGTTGTCTTTGACTCAGAGGCATCCAGTTATCTTGATTACAGTGTCTGGATATCAAAGGATGACTAAGCTTTACTTCGTTTTCTGAAATGAAAGAGTTGTGAAACAATAATTAAAAAAAAATCCTTAAGTTATGTATAGCCACTAATAGCTTTAACTAATTAAAGACAGAAAATATTAGTTACACTAATATTATGCACAACCTTGACATAAAAAAAATACCCTCATATATTTAATGCATTTTTTCATTGTCTTTGATGTTGGACCGTAAATACATATAGCTAGTAGGTTAGATAGTTTGGGAAAGTCAGTGTTCTTATTATCAACATAGAATTCAGAACTGTTCTCTGAAGAGCTGTCACTTTTACATAGGAAAGTATGGTGATGTAAAGAAAAACTTTTTTCTTCTTAACTTTGACTTAAAACTTTTTTTATTTGATTTGGTGGCTTCTTTTAGACACAATCTTGATCATTCTCCTCCACATATTCACTCTTCTCTCCAGTAATACACAACTTCTTTGACCTTTGTTGTCTGAATAGATAGATACATGAAGAAGAGCAATAGGATAGAATTCTGATGGAGCTATATAAGCATGATGAAATCAGAGTTCTGACATGCGTATTGAAATGACTGAAAGGAGCCATAACTGGCGTTCTCTTCAAATGTTGGGTGAACAATATAGGGGTTATTTGAGCAGATTAAAAAAAATGTGTACAGCAGCTCCTTCTAGTGATTTAAGAGAATACATCTAAACCACACGTACTGAATCAGGCACACACACAAAAATTAATATTCATGATATTTTAACACATTGGAATGACAAGAAAGGTGAAAATGAACTCTGCCATGTAAATGTAATTTAAATGAAATGCTTCGGAAGGAGCAGTGTGATTGGCTGGACTTAGGAAGAGGTAAATGATAAAATTTGGACTTCTGTCCTGGGGAGTGTAGTTTGATTCTTGGCATTAGTGAAGTGAAAAAAATTACAAAGCACCTCATTAGAAAATTTTAGGATATCAGTGAAGAGCTTTGGGTTGGTTGAAGGGTAGGATTATAAAGAAATGGTATATTAAGCACTCATCACAGTTTTTAGGGATACAAGTAAGTAGAGAATATACCAGAAATTTATAGAAATACTCTTTCCATGAGGAAAGCTGCCTTTCCCCCCAATATTTAATTAATGTCTTCAAAGTGTAAATGTGTTTGATAGTGAATGTTGATATATCATCAATTGTTTTTTAGTTAAGAAATAAAAAATGAAAAAAAGGAAGAACTGACCCACAGAGGTATTAGATGTATATGAAGTGGTCTTTGGGGTTAACGGGTATTTTTAAAGAAATTCAAAAGGATAATATATCAAAACATGACACCAGAACGGTGGAAAGTATTTAAAAGCCTAATCACTAAATATCATGCAACAATTTCAGTATTTCTCAAATGTTTAAGACTATATTTAAAAAAAAATTACAAAGTTCTATGGCTTCAATGCAGGTTCATTCAGAGAAGGGAAAAAAAGCCCTTTGTAAAATATGGAAACCATCTTGAGTTAAACAAATGCCAGAAAAAATTATAATTGTAAAAATGAGATGTCGACTATCGTTATTACAGTGGCTGTGTTGTTTCCAATAACAATTTGGCGTTTTATTTAGTCTGTAACAATCTACAATTGAAATATAAAATAAAGATTTTTCTTTTATTCCCCTCTGAAGTTCTGTGCCAAGCTAAGCAGAACTGAATGAAACATCTGTGGATGATTAAAACAAGCTTTCCTATGGGGTTTTGAATAGAAAGTAAACATGGATTTTATCCATAGTCAACAGCATTTACAAATGTAAAGGGAGGAAGCTACTGAGTTTTTGAAGAATGAGCTGTTATAGAGGAAATAGAAGTATGGAACGGCAGATGGCGATAATTAGTTCCATACGGTGAAAGGCTTCTATTAAAAAAAAAAATGACAGTGAGCTGCTCTGGTTGGGTGATATTTTATTGAAGCAATTTTTGTGTCTGATTTCCTATCTTTGTCTTTCTAGAGTAGTCCCATCTCACAAAACCAATCAAACGTGACTAACATATGTGAGGTATTTTGATGGGGGGTCTATGTTGGTGCTCATGAGTGAGAAAACCCTGTATTAGGGCGTTATCCAGACTGTTGACTCTCCCCACTGGGTGCCCACTAATCTAATTGGGATTTTCAGTTCTTCAGTCTTCCCTGCTTAACTATATTTTGGGTTAGTCATAGTTTCCTAACTTCTTGAGACTCTGTTGTTTAGTGTTTAAGAACCTTGGCGTTGGTGCCGGACTGTCTGGATTCATTCTGCTTTCCCCTCACTAGCTATGCGGAGTTGGGGAATTACCTAACCTCTCTATACCTCAGTTTTCTCATCTGCACAATGGGGATAGTTATAATACATGCCTTCATATATTATACAACCCAATGGTACAACTGTTGTAAGGATTAAAATGAATTAATATATGTAAAACATCGACCAGAGTTACCTGGGCTCCGCCCTAGACCTAGTTAAACAGAATCTCATACTTTCTTGATCATATACCATTTATCAGTAAATAATTTTTGATGATTTATCTTCTCACTATGGGCTTGTTCATATAGTTAGTAATTTACATGTACTGTTGTTCTATTATATAATATATATTTGATAACATATTAACAAGGTAGATATTTTAAAAGTGAGATAAAAAATAAATATAAATATATCTCAGTGGGTTAGGATTCAGGGGTCGCTGGTTTAGAATGTATTTGCTGAGTTGAACTAACCTGAAAAGAGAATTATTGAATTCAAATAGCCAAAATCTTGAGGAACAACAATACAGCCCCAGCGCTTTAGTAATCAGTTTCTCCAATCCCCGTGCATGGGCCAAGGCCAAATGTGAAATCCTCTTCCCAGTTCCCCGTGTTTTTCATTTCAACAATATTTTTGTTTACTTCTATCCCTTTGTTCTTTGTACTTTTTTATATTGCCAACCAATTCACTATTTGCAGTTGTGACCTTGAGAGTATTCAGAATCCTGTTCTTAGCCACAAACGTCTGTAGCTTTCAAAAAGACAAAGAAAGCTCTTTGTTTTGAATTGTTGATAAAGGTTTCCCCCCTTACGCCTTATTTCAGTTTTCTTCCCAATTGGCAGTGGTTGCCGGAGGTTTCTTAGTTCTGGGTCACTGGTGACTCCGCCCCAATTGTGCTACATCAACATGCAGGGGTGTTAATCTTCTTTTGTTCCCTCTTGCAGCCTTTCTCCAGCTTTGTAATTATCCAAGATGGTAACAGCTTTTAAGAACATTCTTTGTCACCTTGAAATCAAGTGAGTTTTAGCTGAAAACTCAGGCAGGGTCTTAAAGATATTGTTTCTCTCAGCTATGAATAGTGAGGGAGAGTTTGAACATGACAGTCCTTAGTTCTAATGATATTTAGATGATAGATTCCTATTACTCTGCATAATGTGGGATGTTGAGATTTTATTCAAACATGTAATCCTTGTCATTGAGTGTCGGAAGGAGAGAGATTGCTACCTGGAGTAGGGGTAACACAGGATGACACTACAGAGAAATGACATAAAGCCCCAAATAATAGCAATAATCACTTTCTACTTCCTGTCATACCGTTTTTTAGAATTCAAATGATGTCCTATGGTACTGTCTTCATGAATCTAAGTGGCAGCTGTGGTTCTGAGCAATGTTTAGGGCACCCGTATACGTGCCTCCTTACACATTAATATTGATTACATATGGTTCTTGAAACAAAGTATTTGATTTATGTCCATAGAATCACATCTTATAATCAGAAGAACTTCAATGTTGAATTAAGGTAAGCTTACATTTGGGTTATAATGCATATTCTTTTACACTGTTAATATGTTGAAGATAGAAGAAAATTGTTACTATCTTAATGACACCAACTTTGTGATAAATATTCAAGAACAACGATATTGTGGTACACATTGCTGTTTATCTAGAGAGATTCACGATGAGGGGTTTTACTTAATTTGAATATCCCTTATGTACCATACAGATTAACAATTTATAAATCATTTGAATACAATGAAATGCATAGAGTATTCAACCTTTCAGGCTCCTTGTAGGAACATGGTAATAGTCTAGAATTAAATATCCCTACCTCACCTAAAAAGTCATACAAGGAGAGAGCAACACAACATCGAGTCAAGAAGAAGGGGACACTTGGCCTGCGTGATGAGGAGTGTGTTTTCTGCTGCTGTTGGATGGCATGTTTTGTAGATTATCAGTTCCACTTAGGATATAGTTCAAGTCCACTTTCCTTGTTAATTTTCTTTCTGGGTGATGTGTCCATTGTTGAAAGTGGGATATTGACGTTCTCTATTTTTACAGTGTTATCTATTTCTCCCTTTAAATATGTTGGTATTTGCTTACTATAGTTAGGTGCTCTGATGTTGGGTTCATACATATTTATAATTGTTATATCTTCTTGAGGAATTGACTCCCTTAGGCAGGTCTAGTGGTTATGAATTCCCTCAGCTTTTGTTTGTCTGGGAAAATCTTTATCTCGCCTTCATTTCCGAAGGATATTTTCTTGGATGGAGTACTCTTGGTGGGCAGTTTTTGTGTTTTCCAGCACTTTGAATATATGATCTCACTCTCTTCTAACTTGTAAGATTTTGCTGAGAAATTCACTACTACTAGCCTTATGGGGGTTCCCTTGTGAGTTATAAGCTTCTTTTCTCTTGCTGTTTTTAAGATTCTTTGTCTTTGATTTTTGAGTTTAATGTGTCTTGGAGATCTCTTTAAGCTAGTTTTGTTTGGTATCTTATGAGATGCATGAACTTGGTTATCAAAACATCACCCCAGACTTGGGAAGTTCTTAGCCATTATGTTTTAACTTTCTGCCCCTTCTTCCTCTCTTTTTCATCTCGAACTCCAATAATTTGCACAATGATTGTTTAGATGGTATCCCATAGATCATATTGGCTTTCTTAACTCTTTTTCATTCTTTTTTCTTTGTTTTCCTCTGACTGGTTAATTTCAAAGTTCTTGTGTTTTTGCTCACAAATCCTTTCTTCTGGTTTATGCATTCTGCTATTGATGCTCTCTATTGCATTTTTTTATTTCATTCGTAATATTACTCAGCTTTGTAATTTCTCTTGGGTTTCCTTTGATTTCTCTGTTAAACTTCTCATTTTGTTCATGTATTGTTTTTTGATTTCATTGACTTGTCTTTCTGTGTTTTGTTGTAGCTCATTGAGTTTCCTTTAAACAGCTATTTTGAATTCTTTATCAGGTAAATCACAGATCTTTATGACTTTGGAATTGGTTACTGGAAGATTATTGTGATCCTTTGGTGATGTTATATTTCCTTGATTTTTCATATTCCTTGAAGTGTTGCATTGTTGTTTTCACATTTGAAGTAGCAGTCACCTCCTCCAGTTTTATTAACTGCCTTCAAGAGAGAAATAACCTTCTGTCAACTCTGCTAGTGATTCTGAGGCTTTCTTAGACCTTCCATGTATATATCTGCCTCACCCTTTTTGCTCTCTCTTGGCAGAATTCTTGAGCTTGTGTGTCTTCTCTCGATCCTGCAATACACTAGGCCAGGTACTGACAGCCTCTCTTTTGTTTTTCAAAAGATAGCACTAAAGCTGAGGCTTGTGGTCCATCGCTAGCCTACAGATTTAGGCCAGCTTTCTGTGTGTGTTCACTATCCATCTGCCAAGTCTTGCTCTTACAACCACAATTGGGAGTGTGGCAAAGGAGCTGGCTGTAGAGTTGGAGTGTGTGTGGGTGAAGTGTGCTGAGCACTGGCAGTGCTGGCAGGCCAGCTGGTGGGGAGCTGCGGGCAAGGCATTTCCAGGGGATCGTGGGCAGACTTCTTGATGGAGTCTGCAATGCAGTTGGTAGGATCCATGTCACTTTAATGTCCTATCTGCTGCATGTTCCCAGCCTCTTCCTGCCCCACCAGCCATGCAGCTCATGATTTAGTACTCTGGATGGGGCAGGAGAGAAATGAGCCTCTTTGGCAGTGTCCCACATAGCTGGGGAAGCTGTGTGTGCTCACTTACATGCTTTCACTTTCCCCAGCAAGAGTAATCACAGGCTGAAAAGATCTCTATTGGCCCTAAACTGTGCTGCCTTGGAAGGGTGGTATAGGTAAAGTTAAGCTGTTCTTTCTCTAGTGCATCCAAACTCATACATGTTTTTCTTCAATTATATAATAGAACTTCTTCTCTGGACACCTGGATTTTCACAAGGGCTCTTTTGTCCATGGGTGATTGTCAAAGACAGTGTTTTCCGGGGGCTCCAACACTGTGGCCAGGAGAGGCTGGAGCAGGTTCATGGGTCACTGCAGGGTCCACAGCTGGGACTTGGAGTTGTATTCCTATTACCTGGTGCATGTGTGAGTGAGACTCCTGGATCCCTTGCCTATGGGGCTGGATCCCACAGCTCCTACAATGTACTTTTGTCTCTGGATGAATTATTATTGGGAGGGGACAAAACAAGGAATGTCTTATTTTGTCCTGATGCTGATGTCATTCCTAATCTGATACATTTTGATGTGTGATATTGTCATTGTCATTAATTTCTTAAAAAAAACCTTTTATTATTAAAAGTTTTTAGTCATTACAAAAGTAGAGAGACTAGAATAAGGAAGCACTAGTTTTATACCACCAGCTTCTACAAATATGGCCTATCTTGTTTATCCAACCATCTGGATTATTTCAAAGCAAAGCTAAATGTATTATTTTATCTGTAAGTACTTTCATTTGCATCTCTAACAAATTTGGATTCTTAAATAAACATCATTATATTCAAATAAAAAAGTAAAGAAAACTCTTTATATTCTTTAATTGCCAATCAGTGTTTAAATTTCCCCCACCTATTTCGAGAACATCTTTTTACACTTAGTTTGTTTGAATCAGCAGTCAGATAAGGACCACATATGGCATTTGTTTGATATGCCTCTTTCAGTATGTATCAGACCTTCCTCCTCCTTCTTGTTCTTTGTTTTTATTTTTGTAAAGAAATGGGCATTTGTTTTGTAAAATTTGAGTGTATCCCCATGCTATTGTTTACATTTCCTGTAAACTGTTAGTTACAACTAAAGGCTTGATCAGATTCAGGTTTGAGTTTAATATTTTTGGCAAGAATCTTTCATAGGTGGTGCTGTGCACTTCCTATTACATCATATCAAGAGACCCATAATATCTGATTGTTTCTCCTCGTGATATTAAGATTGATTAGTGGCTCAAGTGTTTCCAGCTTGATCCATCCATTATAAGGTTCCTCATCAGTCTTATCTAATGGTTTTAGCAGCCATTTATGATCCTTGCCCAGATACATTATTTCATTAGGGGTTGCAAAGTGGTGAGTTGCAATTGTTATTTCTTTATATTAACTAAATGTTTACCATGAAATTAAACTGAGGAAGACGTTCTAGTTCTTATTCATGGGAACCATCTTTAATTTCCAAATAGTCTGTAATTTCCTTCTTAGGTGTTGAGTTATTCGGAAAAGTGTTTTAAAATTTCTAAGTGGCTAGTTTTGGCTTTGTTTTTGTTGTTAATTTCTTTATTTTATTTCCCTATAGCCAGAGAATGTAGCTGTGTGATTTTCTTTATGGCTTACCATTGGCATTACCAATTAAAAAATGTTTTATGAGCATTTGAAAGAATTCTATGGAGTTACTAAATCAATTCTTAAATTGTTATTCATAAACATTGCTTATTTTTGTTTACGTGTCTGTAGGTTTCTAAGAGAGCTGTGTTAAAAACAACTACTATTATAGTGGTTTGTCAATTCTTTCACTTCTAAAAACATTTTAGTTTACTTATTTTGAAGGGTTAAGATTTAGTATATGACATTAGGGTTTGGAAAATCTAATTATTCTCATCTGTAAGATGGATAATTTGAAACAATATAAGATTACATTTTCTTCTCTTCATTAAGGATTAGACCCCACAGAGTAGAAATATAGATTTTTGCTCTTATAAGAGTACTTGAATTTTGTTGGTAACACCAGGAGGAGTTGAAAATTTGTTTTGGGAGTTGTGGTGTTAGTGTATGCATAATCTAATAATATAGTGAAATGCAGATAGTTGAGTGAATAAACACATGAGCAATACATGGACAGTAATCAGTATAATTATTATCAATTGTGTACATTTCCCTTAATATTGCTTCTTGGTAACCTGGTAGTATCAAGAAAACAAAGACATTTGTACAATGTAAGTGCAATAGGGATTCCTTCTGGGTTGTGCCTTTTCCTTCCCTGGAATGCTCTGAAATTAAAAGAGTGCATTAAGAAGGCCCCATGTATTACCTGGACACCCCATGGTAAGGCCAGCCTCACTCATGCTAAGATGGGATGTGTGACAGGCAATGTTCATGTGACATTTCAGCACACTAGATTGTGGCTGAGCCAAGAGAGCCTGCCACCTACGAGTATCCTTTCATTTCAACTGTTTAAAAATACAATTTCACACATTCTTTCATTTTATTAATGAAATGCTATGCTTCAAACCGAGGGGCCTGCCTGCCAGGTGGAGCTATAATTATGCCTGGGCAGTCTGCAGCTGTGCTTAGTTATAAAGCTTTAACTAAAGAAAATAGAATTTGAGTTGCTTTTATGCATCTCATAATATTTCCTCAAATCAGTATATTTATATGACATTTAAATAATTTCTAAAGCGCTTACTGGCATTTATTTATTTATTTACCCACCCAGGACATTGAAAACCTGATACTAAAAACAACCGATTTTTTGGTTATCTTTCAGCAAAGCTAACCCTAAAATTATCCCTTTTTTTTTCTTGGCAACGGTGTAATCTGTTTTTCTTGACTCCTTGCTTTCCCCCCCACGCAGTACCCACAATCTGTTTGCAAATCTGTCAGTGCGCTGGTTTCACACAGATCCACGAGGGAGGCTCTTCTCCCCCCCCGCTCCCCCCACTACTACAACCCGAGTTGAAGCTGCATCATCTTTTGCCAGGACTGCTACACACACTTTCTACTTAGGCGCCTGCTTCTCTTCTCACTATGTATTCTACACCCAGCCAGAGTGAGCTCTTAAGAATGTAGATCAGATTATGTTTCTCCTCTATTCTAAACCTCTTTGGGTGTTTCTTCTCACTTGGAATAAATCTAGAGTTGTTGCCGTGGCCCACCAGACCTTACCTGATCTGGACCCCTCTGGGTCTCTGCTCTCATTTCCTACCACTCTTCCTGCTGCTTCCATCTCAGCTGCATCGGCCTCCCTACTGGTTGTGGACACAATGAGCATGATACCACCTCAGGGATTTTGCACTGGCTGTTCCCACTACCTGGAATATCCTTCCACGCATCTATGCGTGGTTTGCTCCCGTACTTCATTCAGGTCTCCAAATAAATTTCACCTCATCACAGAGGACTTTCTAAAACTGTTCCTTTCCCTGTTGGTTATTCTCTGTCTTCTTACCTGGATTTCCTCATTCTATTCTTAGCACGTATTAGTGTGATAATGTGTCTCTAGTCATGCATATGAAAGTTCCAATACAGCCTAGGTTTTGTTTTGTGTGTGTGTTGCATTTCTGTGCCTAGAACAGTGCCAGATGTATCATTAATGCCCAATCAATATCTATTGAATGAATACATGAAGGCCAGTGCCTGCTGAGTCTGCCGTACTTGAACCTGGTGCCCTAGTTCTGGGAAAGTCAGAACCCAAATTCATGCTTTCAGAAAGCCGGATACAGCGATCCAGAGCCACTTCTGTGGGATTATAATTTTACTATGTACAGAATGGCCTACTGAATAATAAATTTTCACTTTTTTTTTGCACAATGTCATATCATTTACAAGCACTTTGCTACATATTATCTCATTGAATTCTTACAATTATTGTATTTTTTTTTTTCATTTTAGAGGTAGTAAAATGTAGACTCAAATAATGCGGCCTAGTTGGGATTCAAACCCAGATTTTTAAAAGCTCAAACAAAGGATTATCCTCACCCAAACAAATGAAAATAAGAAGTTTTGGCCTTTTTAATGTTATATAGCCTTTTCAGAATTTTAAGGAAGTTGATACAGATTTTTTTTTTATTTGAGAAGAATTACTTTAGGCATTAAAGCTTATTGCTGTTGGGATTTGAAGTGGCCCTCGTTATTTTAAAACCATCTCTAGCAAGAAATAATGTAGGAAGAGTGCATTCCGAGGATGAACTAGTTGAACTGCTCCCACTTGCTCACAGCATGATAGCTCGTTCCACACGGGGCATTCCCTTAAGGCCCAGTTTATGTTGTGCAATGTCAGTTTCATCACATCTGGATTGGTCTTGTGATCAAAATAGGTCACAGGGCCAGGCCAGATTTCAGGAGAATGGAATAAACTCGACCTCCTGACAGGGAAGTGGCAGGGTCTCGTTGCAAAAGGTGTGTTATGATCATCTTTGGAAACACAACCTACCCCCAAATGTCATCCTGAAAAACTGTCGTGATTTTATTACCAATAGAGAATAGAGAGCTTTATAAAGACTACAGTGATAATCACCTATTTGAAAAGTGGAGGTGTTTTCCTTGGTGTAGTAGGTGTTGAAGAAAAACTTCACCTCTGAATAGTACCCTCCTCACTCGGTATGCCATTAGACCTAAGAGATTTATTGTTCCTCTCGATTGAGACAGGATTGATAACACCTTCAAAAGAAAGAATAAAAGCTATGTTGCAGAATCAGGCTGGATTCTCCATATTCCATATATATAACTAGCATTTGTATTTTGCAGTAGGATGTAATGAAGCTGATACTATGCTATTTGTCACAAGAAAGCTTGGATAAGAGAATGTAGATCAATCATTGGCATTCACTTTGAAGAGTAGAATATAATTCAAGGTAATATAATCTGTGCTACTAATACATGATCTTGTCATGTTCAATAATACTAGAAATGGAGAATTGACCTTTAATTATGTATGGTAGTCTTTCAAATTAAAAAACCATAACCATATATAGGTGGTTTTAAATTCATTATTTCTCTTTAACATTTATTTAGATATACTTCTAGCAGATTACTAGGCACGTGGTAGAGCACTGAATAAATATTTACAAATGTTGGATATTATACTATCTACCAAAATCAGTTTATTTTATCTTAGAAATTTTTTTTTTTATGGGGAAGAAATGAAATACTGTGATTAACTCTAACTGTAGAGTCTTGGATTAACTCTAACTGTAGAGTCTTACCAGGCTCTACCCTTTTTTACAGACATATGCAAAATGTATGCATATAGTGTAACTTAGTCATTGTTTTAACTTTCACTTTATCATTTTTAATTTGTGATATTCTAGTCTCATGTTTTAATTTCTTACTTTATTCCATCTCCCCCAATTCACCCTCCACTGCTTGGCAGGACACTATGTCTGGAATTGCTGAGTTAACAACTTCCTCTGCTGTGATCATGTAATTCTAATCTTTACCCTCACAAGAGAACTTTTTGTGAATTTTAAGGCCATATGCTGCATATCTCCATTTTGCCTCTGAAGTAAGTTCCAGACACGTGACAAATGTGGTCAAACTATTTACAACAAATGTCCACGGGAGCATTCATACTAAGCGACTGGGAAACTGGGGTTGATTCACAGAAAAGTTTCTGTTTGACTGGACTGTCATAAACAATGAGATCACAAAAGTAAATATTCCACATCTGGCTGTCTGGATTCTTACTTGTGTGGATATTTCTGGAAAGAAAGAAAAAAAGAGAGAGAGAGAAAAGAAAGAAAGAAAGGAAAGAAGCCATGTGGATCAATCAGCATCATGTTGTCCACATAATTACAATATTTTGTAAGAAGCAAAAAAAAAATCTTGGTTGATTCTTTGGATAAGTTTCACTCTCATGATATAAGTAAGCAGTCACTGTATTTCGATCAGCACTGTGTAGGCAAATTAAAGTGTTTGGCTATTTCAAAATGACATGGGAATACTTGTGATAGGAGCAAACTTGTAGTTAGCATTAACTTCACAGGTTACAATCTTGGCTTAGTGCAAGAAAACAGTTGCTTAGGTGCCTCAGAATGTAGCTATCTTGGTTTTTCCCTTTATGCAGGATATTTTCTTCAGATGTCATTTAATTAAAAGAGTAAAGAGCTCGTCCACATTCAGAAATATTCCTCACTATTTAATTTCATAATAAATTGAGTACAGTGCCAAATTGTTTATCTTCTTGTGCATTAACCAAACATTCAAATAGTTAAAGCTTTACTGTTAACCATTAAGGCATAGAAATATAATTCAGTTGAAAGTGAACAGCAGTAAGAATTCTCCTAATGATGGGCCTGAATAAGTGTTAAAATACATACATTTTTCTTGAAATGTGTTTGCATTAGGGATAATCTATATTTGGTTGATACTTTTGGTTGATAATCTATATTTGGTTGATACTTTAGCGTACTATTTGCTCTTGAAATACTTTTTCTCTCCTTATAAAGCACAGTAATAAAAAGTAATATCATAGTTGGAAGTGTGTTGGCAAGAGAAACTGGTGAAGTTAATCCAATAACTTGGAGCTCCTTGGAGAAAAGGCGCTATAGAAACACAAGGTATTATTATCCGTTACTACCGTGCGGAGCTAGAAACTGGGCCCACCTGCCCTTTGTAAAAACTGTCCATTTAAGAAGGAATGAAGAATTGTCATAGCAGGAGTTGAAAGAATTCCATGTTTTGAAAAATTTACACAGCTAAGTAGTAGAGAAAAATTTAAAAAGAAAATGGGTTACTCAGATTTCCTGTAACTTTATTTCTTTATTTTTGAAGATGCTGTCAACGATTATTTTCCAGGCATAACACGTAAGTGCAGTGCCAGTTCTTGGCGGTATTAAGGGTCAAACTGAAAACGTAGTTTTTTAAAATAGAAGTTGTAAAGCACTGACTCTTGAGATCTAGATGAAATAGACTCCAGGCTGCACAGAAGGATATATAGGTTTTTTCATTAGTGTCTAAACGTTTGTGAATATTCAGGAATCATATACTTCTGTACCTTGGCTTAGGATGTGTCAGTGTTAGGGAGGAAGTAAGTGTAGTGCATTAGAGGATCATCTCTGAAGTTAGACTGATCTCCATTCAAATCGTGGCTACCAGCTATGTGACCTTAAAAAAATAACCTTGCCGAGCCTGTTTCTTCATCTATATATTGGGGATAATAAAATCGCACTAAAATCAGTGCTTCGCTCATAGATGAGTTCTCAGAAATGGAGGCTATCTATCATCCCAACTAAATGTTACCATCATCCTGATTAAAATTGTAGCTCTTAACTCAGTTATTAGCAAACTATTTATATAGTTTCTGCATAATTAAGATCTCTAGCTTTTACTTTCTGCTGCTCTTCACTTTAGAGAATGAGAGAAAAAAAGGTTATAGAAATTAATTCTCTAATTTTGATAGCTATTAGTTATTACATTTGGAGGTGAGAGGGGAAGTTATTCATAAAATAGATATGTTGGTTTGATGTAAGTTTTTACTACAGAAATATAATTTAAGGAAATGACACATAAGTTAAATTCATGTTGGTTAATTAACTATATGTATCTTTTTTATTTCATTAGTATCAGTGCTATAATTACAAGTTTTCTTAGATGTTGTGTTGTTAAATGATCTCGTAGGGCTCTATTTTCAAAACTGCTTCAGCAATATTTCAGCTTTATTTACCAAGTATATCTGCTTATTCCAGTCATTTTAGTTAACCTATAATTAACACAACAGAAGGAAGCTTGTTTCAACTTTTTCTTTCTGTAGATCTGTGTCATAGAAGAGAGTATTTCAGTGTTACCAGTTAACTTTAGATATTACCCAAGTTCATTTGCACATGTGCTCCTGTGCCTGAAAATAATTATGAGTGCAAACATTCTGCATTCTCAAGTATGATGAACATATTTAGGGTGTTAGAACAATGATTTAAAACTATTTTGGCTCAGCTATTATATATATATATACTTGACTTTGATGAAATTAGTGGGCTAATATTGGAAGCAACTGATTTTATTGCTATGCACTACTCAGTAGACATGTCTTTATTCAGCTGAAACAGTGATGAACTAAGTTTTTATTTCAAGATGGTATTTAAATTGGATCCAGATAAAAACATTAAGGTGGCTACATTTCACCAGAGACCAACTAATTCTCCTTTTTTTCCTTCCTTCCTTCGTTCGTTCCTTCCTTCCTTTGTTTCTTTCTTTTAAAAGTAATATATGCTGGTTCCTCTTTGTACAATTTTACTCATTCCCTCCCATTTATATACACGTATACATGCACACCCACATATAGTCATTTACTTTGTTCTTGATATTCTCTATTATTTAAATTATTTATTTATTCACTCAACCTTAATTTTTCCTTTGTATTCTCCCGCCTGGTGTCAAATGAATTCCTTTTTCTGCAGCAGCTCAGCAGGAAATGGATTAATGCAGCTGGGACACAAGGAGCTAGTGTCAGGATGCTGGGGTGACCTCTGTATTTGAAAAATAAAGGAATTGAAAAGTATCCAGCAGCTAAAAGTCAGGAGGAAAATATCTTTATGCAGTCTTGTTCAGTTCCACCAAGGAAGTGTTTGCAGCATCTCCAAGGTATCCTGTGAGAGAAAAATTATAATTAAAAAACAAACAAACAAAACCCTTAAATGAAGATGAAACAGGCAGCAGTGCTGAGTCTGGTATATGTTATAATACATTTCGAGTTAGCAACTCACAAGGAACTGGGATTATTGAGGTGCATGATGGATATGAATAGAAATGTGACATTGTCCCTGCCCCATTCACTTAAATTGTGTTATTTCCAGTAGTGAAACCAACCTCAAAAATTCATCTTCCAAAGATGAAAAGAGTTCATGTTTCTCGCCATCCTTCATCACTGTCAGGCTGTGATGGTTGGCCATCACATGGGCAGCCTTGCTGCAGAGGCCAACAGCAACTTAGAATGGAAAGGATGTCTGTTTGCCCTCCTACTTAGTCACTGGCTTACCAAACTTTTTTTTTTTTTTTTTTTTAATTTTCCCATGACTAGTAGTCAGTGAAATATCTGATGTTTTAAAACAAGATTGCTTACTCTTGCCATTGTTATTAAATTCTTTTTCTGAGCTATAAGGCATAGGCTTTGACCTAAAGTCCTACCGTTGCTAGAAGGACTTGTGTGATTACGATAATGTGCACTTCTCTTTTTGCTATTCCTATAGGGAAAATAAACCCCACATTAGTTCCATATTAGTACCTGACTTGGAGAAGTTAAAAAGCACCAGAAAGAGGTTAAACAGAGTCAACTACACATAAGAGAGCAGTGGTTATTAGTGTTCAGGGAGCCATTAAAAAATTCTGCTTATACAGAAGAATTTATTGGTGCTCCTGCTTCTGGCTGCTTTATGCATTTTAATAAAGAAGTAAGGTGTGTGTGTGTGTGTGTGTGTGTGTGTGTGTATGTATGTGCATGCTTACACACATTTATGGCTAAGATTAAACAAGGACTTTAGTTATTTGGTCTGTCACTAATTTCATCCCTTTTTTCCTCTTTCCCCCCAAGTGTCTCTCTTTAACTTTCAGCTTCTGAAAATTCTGAATTCCTTCAGAGTTCTATTTTCATTAAGGCAATTTAGAAAGAATATGCCTAATAAGTCTACAGATATGTATTTTCTGATATATATTTTTTGGAAGACTTTTTACTTTTAGCTAGATGTTTGAAAGTAATTATGTAGAGAAAAAATAAATACGCAGTTTCATGAACTAGGAAAGTTTGTGAAATTCTGTATTTCTTGGTGCTTTGGGGAAAAACACACCAATATATTAGAAAAGACATTTGGGTTATGATTTAAAGAAGTGATTTGAGCATATGCATTTAACAATTCCTTCTAAAGAAAGTCTCATTGAAGTGACCAAAGGAATATGAAATTCATGAAAAGGTATGCCAGTGATGGAAACTAGAATACACTGTTACTGATACTCAGAAACTTGCAAAATATTCTATAGACAAGATTGAACTATGAGGAAAGCCAACCAGAATGTGAAAGAAGTGTCTTCTTTTCCTTCTCAGAGGAACAGAACCTGATATGAACCCAGCTGTAAGCTTCAAGTGTTAGAGTAATAAGGCTAAGAGTGGTCTTTATGAGGGAGAGGAAGACAAATATTGGTCTGGCGTATGTACTTGTAGAGCATTGGCCAGCACTTACTCCTAATTTATACTTGGAGCATATGCCAGGCTAAGTTATATAGAATGTGATGTTACAGTTAACACCTACCATCCTTTTTTGTGTGTGTTCCTTGTAATGCCTTTTCATTGTGGTCAGAAAGCATACTTTGTATGACTTGAATCCTTTTAAGTTTATTGAGATTTGTTTATGCCCCCAAATATGGTGTATCTTGATAAATGTTCCATATATACTTGAAAAGAGCGTGCATTCTGCTGTTGTTGAGTAGAATTAATTAGGACATATTGGTTGTTCTTGATGTTCAAGTCTTCTGTATCTTTACTGATTTTCTGTTTACTTGTTTCATCGATTATTAAGAGACTGGTATTGAAATCCCTAACTATAATTGTGGATTTGTCTATTTCTCCTTGCAGTTTTATCAGCTATTGTTTTATGTTATTAGTTGCATACCTATAAGACCCAGTCTTATTTTTGGGGAAACACGGTAAAAGTTTAAGATTATTGTGATGTCTTGATAAATTGATCCCTGTGTAGCTATGATATTTTTTACTCTAATAACAGTAACAATAGTTTAACAATAGTAATAATAATAGTTTAATAGAAATCTAATAACAATAGTTTGAATAATATTATCACTCTAGTTTTCTTTTGACTTTTGTTAGTATGGTGTGTCTTTTTGTCTTATTTTTAACCTATGTGTGATTTTGTATTTTCTAAAAATGTGTTTTTAGTAGGCATGATATAGTTAATAGTTAATAGTTAAGTCTTGCTTTTATATCCAACCTGACCATCCATCTTTGCCTTTTAGTTAGGGTATTCAGACTATTTACACTTAGTGTGATTGCTGATATGGTTGGGTTTAAAGCTATCATCTTGCTATTTGTTTTTTATTTGTCCTATTTGTTTTTTTCCTCTTTTGTTATACCTTTGGGCTAATTGAAACTTTTCTGATTCCATTTTGTCTCTTTTTATTCGTCAGATCTAGCTCTTTGTTTTACTCCTTTAAGTCGTTGTGTTATGGCATATAGTATAGCATACATCTTTAACTTATTACAATTTGCTTTTAAGTGACGTACCATTTTCTGTTTAGTAAAATAAATCTTACAATAGCTTACTTCTATTTTTTCCTTCCTGATTTTTATACTACTATTGTTATATATATTACTTTTATCTATGTCAAATTCCATACTACATTATAATTATTTTTGTTCAAAGTCTTGTATCTTTTAAAGAGGTTTAAATAATAAGAAAAAAGTCTACATATTTACTCATGGTGTTTCTATTTTT
Organism: Rhinolophus sinicus; assembly: GCF_036562045.2. Lineage (NCBI taxonomy): Eukaryota > Metazoa > Chordata > Mammalia > Chiroptera > Rhinolophidae > Rhinolophus > Rhinolophus sinicus. The sequence goes on along the minus strand of NC_133760.1, from coordinate 31,349,215 downwards.
GGTTATCTTAATTCCTTTATGTAGATCCATATTTTCGTCTGGCATTATTTTCCTTTTGGCCAAAGGGCTTATTTTACCATTTCTTAGAATGCAGGTCTGCTGGTGATGAATTCTTCCAGCTTTTGTATATCTGAAAATGTCTTTATTTGCTTTCGTTGCTCAAAGATATTTTCACTGTGTATAGAATTCTAGATCTCAATCAGAAAGTTCACTCGGTTCTGCCTCAGTTTCCCTTCCCTGCACCATGGCCTAGAAACCCTCAAGGCAATAGGATGGGGCAACCTTACAGTTTATCTCATTTTTTTTTTTTTGCACTCTCAGGGATCACTGTTTTCCACTGCCTAATGTCCAGTGACTTTAAGACTTTTTCATATATTTTGACTGTTACATGTAGGTATTTCTGACAGCAAGGAAAGTTCAGTTCCTGTTATTCCATCTTAGTTGGTAGTGGAAGTTCCTTTAATTGGATTATAATCAAATTTGCATTAAAAAAACCTTTTATTTATATATTTAGCTCTTGTATGTTTGGTGTAAGTTACTCTATGAATGTTAAATCACCTTTAAAAATGCCTTTTATTACATAATTTTACTCTTTATTTAGTAATTATATCTTATCTTTATTGCTATTAATGTTGTTACTTCTGCTTTACTTTGCTGTCTTCCTGGAATCTCTTCGACAATCTCTTCATTTGGTTTTATTGTTTGCAATTTACAATTATTTTAGTCAAAGTACATAATATTACATAATATTGCAAGGCCTATAATATGTAAATATTATAGGTTCTTATGGTTTTCTATGGAGAAGTTTGAGGCAATTAATACCAAATGAAAAACAGGTAGCAACCTTTTGATCAGTAATTTTTCTAATACAACACATTAAACATACAAAGTAAAACAGAGTGCTAGCTGGCATTATTGTTTTCTGTAGGATGGAGGACCAAATCTTTCCATTGATGTGTTTCCTAATTAACATAGCTATTTCAGACTTTCTTTTTTGTCTTTCACATACTATTCCAAACAGACTTGTTATACAGTCTTTCTCAAAAGGAAGTAAAAGAAAAACATCCATGAACAAAGACACCCCTTGATTTTAGACCCCAGCAATACAGTATTATGACGTCTATCTATTACCTGTCCAACAAAGACCAGGAGGAAAAGCCAAACATGCACATTTGTATGTGGAGTTTCTTGCTTATAGATGGACAACATTATTAACAACTCCATATGAGGATGATTTTTAATGAGTAATTTCAAGTGAATAGAAAATAGAAGCCATTAAAAGAATAAAAAGACATTCAGCCATTTCCTGAAAAGGACACAGAACATTTATATTATTTTTAAAACTTTATTATTATTATTATTTTATGTTCTTGGCATTCAGTCCTGCTTATTGTTCTAGAATTGTTTCTACTGAGTTCAAGTATTTCTTTACACCTTCTGTGTGATTTTCGTGACTTTATTTTTTTTGCCCTCTCGTTGTGTAGAAATTGTCTGAAATGACAGTTTCCCCCATTACCTTGTATAATTGTCATTTTCTGATTAGTTTCCATTTTCAGGTTAATTCTCCAGATACTCAATTTGTTAAATTTTGTGAGTGAGGGCAAGGGGATGAGATTTTAGTAGTTGTTTTTTTTTTTTTTTCTTTTTCCCTGTTTGTGTATGTTTTACCTAGGAGGTTGCATAGCCATTTACTTAATTTTGTGGTATGTAGACTTGTCCTCAACTGGAAGAAAAGCAATTGTTTAGCTTTCCCCTAATATCAATAGAAAAATTATATATTATTTTTCTGTTTTCTTTATGTCCTTGATCTCCTATTCCAAATGTTGTCATTGAGTTGAGTCGACTTGAATGGTTACAGTCCACAGAAATGTAATTAATGCCAGGGGTGTTTCTAACATATTGTTTCATTTTAAAGAAAACATTACTGTTATTTATTTTTTTAAAGGAATAGGAGTATATGAAGGATGATGACCAAATTACTCTGTATCGTAATAGATTATAGAATCAGAGAATGTGGAATTCGTCTGGAGTAGTAAGATTTAGCTGACACATTGTTGGCGTCGCTGTCTGGTTGGTGGGGTAAAATAAATTGTGTTGGGGTGGGCAGGCAAAGGAGAGAATAAAGGTTTTTGAGAAAACTAAGCTGGTTGATGGGAGGTCCATAGGAGCAAGGCTGGCAGATGGATTCTCTCTTCTCCACAAAGCAGTGGGTGATACTAAAATCAGGAGTGCATAGTAAGAGTTGATCAGAAATCTAAGGTCCATTGGCCAAAGCCAGGAAGCCAAATAGATCACTTAATCAATGAAGAAGTCAGAGTCAGGTATCAAATTCTAAAACATGGGACCAGGATATAAAAACAGGTAGCAAAAAGGCCAAGTCTGGCCAGTTGGTCCTAGGTTATCTGGGTGGTCCTAGCACAGACTGAAGTTTGTCTGGCCTAAATTGACTTTTACTTGCTTGTCCAATGTTAGGTAGTACCTGGGAAGTTTAAAAGGCCAGAGACAAAGCTGAGGAATAATAACTTCTTTAATAGTGGGAACCGTTGAAACACTGGACCAGCAATGAAAGATCAGACATCTCATTTCTTGATACCCACTGCACAACTGACTTTAAATGAGGTCCTACTCATAGGTGGGAATTTGAATTATTACCTTATTGAGATTTCTTTTGGCTTTAAGAATTCTATGATTTAGTCTTTTTCTAGTTGATACTTATTGGAAGTATTGAGGGTCACTTGCTTATTTGGAAGCATGTGACAAACATCATTTCCAATGGAAAAGTGTGTTTAAGCAGCTGTAGAGATAACAAATGCTCCTGCTATAGAATTGACAATCCTGAGTCATAGGCAGGCTCAGATTACAATATGTCAAACAGCACAGCGTGGAGAATATTCCTTAAACTGACAAATAGTGCTTTTATCCCCCCCTTTCAGATACAAGATGGTGTTGGTCTGGCTACATTTAAACAGTGTGGTATACATCTGGAAATGAGGAAATACTTGCTATGTTCATTGGTTTGTCATTATTTCACTCCAGAGGTGACCAGTGGCAGTGTCTGAGTCTGCTTGCAGTTCTGACCAGCTTCTGAGAATTCACACTGGCTGTGGCGCATATGCCCTCCTGCCACAAAATTGCCTTGGTAGAATCACAATCCCTCTTTATCTTGAGATACATGACAAGGTAGATGTATAGATACCTGCATTGGTCAGTGGTCTGACCAGATTTTATGATCATTGTATTGTCCTGTTAATTAAGCAGTTTAAGCGGGACTTTCAGAATGGCCAAATTCTGCAGGCTTTTGTAAGAAGGAATGCAAAACCAGTGAAAGATTTCAAGAAAGGGGCTCTTATTTGTTCAACACGTATTTATGAAGTGACTACTAGTGCCAGGTGTAGTGCTAAGAACTGGGGATTCAAAAGTGAAACAGCAGACAGAGTTCCTATTATCAAAGGACTTATAGTCTATGGAAAATATAGACAAGAAAAAAGGCAGTTACAGAATAGTGTGATAGGTACTAGGATGGGAAGAGTTACACGATGGAAATATCTAAGCAAGGAAAATAACCTGGATTGAAAGGGGCGGTGAAGAAAGGCATTTTGGAAGAGGTGATATATTAAAAAACAGAGCCAGGTGACAAATAAGGAAATGTGTCCCAGGCAAAGGATGAGTGATTATAAAAGATCAGGGGCGATGGAACATGGAGCACTGTGAGAAATGGAGGCAGTCAGTTGAGGGTGATTGGAAGGTCAAATACCTTGATTAGAGTAGTCCATTTGGACTTACACGTCAGCACTGAAAGGGTTTTGTAGCTTGAATTCATACTCCCTTGGTCTGAAGAAACTTCAATCTAAGTACAGACATTCCTCGAGTTATGACAGGGTTATGTCCTGATAAACACCTCATAAATGGAAAATATTTTAAGTTGAAACTGCATTTAGTACATCTAACCTACTAAACATTATAGCTTAGCCTAGCCTACCTTAAACATGCTCAGAACACACTATCCCCAAAATACTGGCAACACAGTGCACTCGAGTACAAGTTGATTACCCTCATGATTGCCTGGCTGACAGCAAGCTGCGACTTGTTTCTGCTGCCCAGTGTCATGGAAGAGTATTGTGTCCCTGTGGCTAGCCTGGGAAAGGATGAAAATTCATAATTTGCAGTGTGGTTTCTACTGAATGCATATTGCTTTTGCACCATTGTAAAGCTAAAAAATTATAAGTTGAAGCACCCTAAGTTGGGGACCATCTGTATTTATAAGTTAGGGGTGGGTGACTGAGAGTAAAGTGGTCTAATGTCCTTGTGTTGTTTTAAGGAGGTAAGGCTATTGATGAACTTTTGACTTTGATACATTTATATGTAGATTGTAATTTGTAGGGTAACCTCTAAAGGAATAAAAACAAATGGGTAATTTCTAAACTAGTAGAGGAGAAAAATGAAAAGAGAAAAAAACGACAGCCAAAATAAGTCTGAAAAGGGGGAAAAAAAAAAAAAGGAGAGAAAAGATGACATAAATAGAAAACCTGAAATAATATGGCAGATATAAATACAAACATGTCAGCAATTATACTAAATGTAAATAGACTAAATTAAAAGGCAAAAGTTACCAGATTGAATTCAAAAAGAACAAACAAACTCTAACCATGTGCTATTGAAAGAAAGCATGTCTAAAACATAAGGATACAGAAAGCTTGAAAATAAAAACATGGAAGACAGTATACCAGGAAGATTCCAAACAAAATAAAGTTTGGCGTAGTCATATTAATATCAGATAAAGTTTAAGCAAATCACATTACTGAAGATAAAGAGGATCAGCTCTTAACTATAAAGTGTCTTATTCAACAGGAAAATACAATAATTAAAAATTTTATGCACCTAATAACAAGGCCTCAAAATACAGCAAAAATTGGGAGAACTACCACAAGAAATGGATAAAACCACAATAATCTTTCTTAGTAATTGGTAGATCAGGTAGATAAAAGTTCTGTAGGTGTATAGAAAATTTGATCAACACAACAAACTTGACCCAAACTTGAAAATACTCTACCTGGTAACTGCAGAATATATATCTTTTTAAGTACACATGGAATATTTATACAAATTGATCATATTCTGGGCTTTAAAGCAAGTTTCAATATATGTACTCGTATGTCAAGGCATTCAGATCATATAGCCTACATTTTCTACCTCAATGCAATCGACAATAATAAAAAAATAACTAGAAGGACCCCCTATGAATTTGTCATCATTTAGTAAGGAACCAGAAACCATTTTGGGTATTTCAAACTGCGAGGATGTAGAGAATTTGTTGCAAAGGTGTTGGAAGGGCTGGAGGAACAAAATGGAAAATAAGGTTATACAGAATTAATGATTGCTGTGCTTCTGGGTTGCCACTGTCATGCCTTGGCTGCAGCTGAGGCTGTCATCAAAGAGGCACAGCCAAAGCTCTGCTAGAGGTCAGGAAAGGGTGGCTTCTTCCTTCCCTCTGCCTTCCAGTCTCTTATTGGTGCCTCCCACTGAGAAAACCCAACAGGAAGGCAGATGGGAAAGGAGTCTGGGAAATGTAATTGTACGCTCCCAGCCCTGGCATTATGGAGGAGATAATTAAAGAGCAAATGGAGGACAACAGATACTATTCAGTACAGTCCGTCCCTTTAGCTACTTCCATATATACACTCTTATCTTTAAACACCCATAGAACTACAATAAAAGTAACATTGTGCTTCTGCGTAACAGGCTGAAACTATCCTTTGTACCAAACAAAGACGCACTACCTTTTCCCCCAAAATGGAAGCTATACAATCCTATCACTGAATCCATATTGGAATGATGTTAATTACTCTTCTAATTCAGTAACAATCCCACTTGGACATCCTGTAACCTGAAAACTAAATTGTAAATTTAGCCACTACCAACATGAGATGAAATGATAAGGGGAACGGCGGGGGGAGGGGGGGTTAAAATACAAATATGCAGATGATAAGCAAAGAAAAACATGCTTGGCTTCTATAATGCAATTAACTTAGAAATCAATAACAAAAATAAAACTGGAAAAAGTGTATGTTGGAAATAATAAAGACAATTGAAGAGTCAATAAAAAAAATCAATGAGAATTAAAAAATACTTAAAACTGATTTACAATAAAACTATTAAATGTCAAAAATGGTGGAATGCAGCTAAAGCAGAACTTAGAGGGAATTTTATGGCATTAAGTGCTGTGATAGAAAAGGAAAGGTAAAAATTAATGCAAAAACCTCCACCTTAATTAAATGCAAAAAAGTGGAAGGAAGAAAGTAATAAACATAAAAGCAAAAATCAATGCAGTAGAAATTAAACTTTTATGATGAGGATTTGCAAAGCTAAGTAAGTTATTTGAAAAGATTAATATAATTGACAAAGCCCTAGTGAGATTGATTAAGAAATAATAATCCTCAGGATTGAAAAAGGAAACAACAAAAATGTTCTGGATATTACAATGATAGTAAAAGGCTATAACGATAAACTTCAGGCTATAGCTTTGAAAATTGATAAGAAATGTACAGAATCTTGTGAAAAATAGCATTTACCAAAACTGAGTCAAGCATATAGAAATACCAATAACAAAACCATTAAATAGCAAAACCATTAAAGACATTGAATCCATAGTAAAAAATGTTCCCACAAAGAAAACTGCAATCCCAGCAAAACTTACAAATACTCAAGGAAAAATAATTCTAAATTTACTTTATTCCAGAGCATAGGAAAAAAAAAAAAGATTAGCATATTCTTGATACCAAAACCTGACATACTTAATATAAGAAACAATTACAGGCCAATATTATAATGAAAATACATGCAAAAATCCTGTGCAAAATATTAGCAAATCAAAAACTATAATATATATAAAGGGTAAAGAATCATGAGCAAGTGGTGTTTGTCCTAGGAGTATTAGGTTGGATTAACTTTAGAAAGTTAATGTTATTTACCACATTTATAGATTAAGAGAAAAAGCATATCACCTCAGGTGATGCAGACAAAGCATTTGATGAAATTCACCATAAAATTAGAAAATACTCTTAGCAAACTGAGACCAGAAGGAAATTCCTGAAACTGATGAAGGGTTTCTAAAAATAGTAATTGTTACACTTAACGGTGAAATTTTGAAACCTCTATTTGGGATTAGCAAAAAAAAAAAAAAGGATGTCTCTACAACTCTTTTATTTAACAGTCTATGGAAGTTTCTATTGAGCACCAGAATGAAGAACAAGAAATAAAAAGTATCAGGACTAGATGGGAGGAAAGAAAACTGTCACTATTTACAGATGATATGATTGTGTAGAAAATAAAAAGAAATCTACAGGTAATTTATTAGAATTAATAAGTGAGTTTAGAAAGGTAGTTGAATGTAAAATCAATATACAAAAACAATTGCATTTCTGCATGCCAGTAACAAACATTCAGAAAATGAATAAAAAAGATGCTTATAATAGCACAAAGATATGAAGCACTGAAGAGTAAATCTAACAAGAAGTGCAAGAGCTTTATGGAAAAAGTTGTAAAATTTTATTGCAGGATATTAAAGAGGACCTAACCAAATGGAGAGATAAGCCGTGCTTATGGATCAGAAGATTCAATATTGTAAAGGTGTCAATTCTCCTCTAATTGATTTAGATTCAGAGCAATTCTGTTTAGCATCCACACAGGATTTATTTTTCTTCTGTGAAATTTGATAAGCTACTTATATGGCAATGCAAGGGACCAAGAATAACCACATTATTCTTAAAGACAAAGAACAAAGTTCAGGAAATTGCCTAGCAAGATCCAGATTTATAAAACCATACCTAGTAATTGAGACAGTGTGGTGGTGTTACAGAGACAGCACTACAGGAGAGCATAAGGAAGCTCAGACAGAGATTCACACACATAATAACATTTGATATGTGACAGAGGCAAGAGAGACAGAGTCTGATGGCCAAAGGGATGTGACCACTGGGAGCCTGTTTCCCTACCTGTCCCTGAGTAACACCAAATCCTGACATGCCCTGTGCAAAGTGCTCTGGGTCCCTCCTTGCACAGGTGGGCCATGCCTCCAGTGTGCATGTCTTGGCTTAAGGGGTGGTTATTTGTGTAGAATTGCTTGTGTGTGTGTGGGTGAATGGAGCTTGGACACGTGGGCTTGGCCGATCATGTGTGCCATGGGTGGTCAGGAGGGCTCGGCCTGAGGTGGGGAAAGGCGAGGAGATAAAGAAAAGACATGGAGACAGGAAAGCAGGGATCAGGAGGTCCACAGTCCACTGATGGCGGAGCAGTGGCACAGTCTTTATTTCACACACGGTTTATATACAGTCTTAGGACAGTTGTCTATACAAGCAAATATTAGCAGAACAAGCAAGTATCAGTAGAACATTCTGTTCTGTGTATTGGCAAGTTTGTACGTCTGTGGCTGCATTAGTGTTATCTTGTACTTTCTGGGAAGATGCTGAGGCGAGGCTTCCCATGGATGACCTTGCAGCTGCAAGGCCCTTGTCAGCTTACAGCCCACTCCCTACAGCATGTTTGCATTTGAGACCCCTAAAAGAGCAGATGGAACTGAGTGACAAGGGGCTGGGTCATGCCCCAGGGCTCTGAGGCTAGCATATGGCTCTCCCTGCATGCTGGTGGCTGCTGCCACATTCTGGCTAGGAACTTTGAGAAGCTGAAATGTTTAGCATCAGTGCTACTCAAACTATGATGAAAATCTAGTTTTTGTTTTTTTTTTTTGTTTTTTTTGTTTTTTTAATTCAAATTCATCACAGACCAATACTTTTGTTAAGTAGAATAAAAATAAGTTGCAAGAAAATGAAATTTGGAAAGTATACAACCAGTGTAGCATTACTTTGTCAAACTGCTAGAAAAATTTCTAAACACTCTCAATTTCTGTACTTATTTATCATGGTCCAATAACAAATGATTTGCGGACTTGCTTCATGGGCCATACTTGGAGTCATTCACCTAAATTCAAATCTGGACTTACAGGATATTGTGAAGATATTATTTGTCAAGATGTGATGATAGCACATAATTTGTTCAACAGTTTAAATGTAGACAAGTAGAAGGCAGTCCTCCACCTATACTCTCCAGCCCAGTTCTGTAAGCGCTAGACATGAGGCAGCTTCCAGCATCAGCTCTCCTCCGCTCCCTGGGAAGTCCCAGAGGTAATGCAGCCACCCCTCTCTTGGACGGCTGGAATGCCACCTTCCGTCACGCACCTCTGGGTTGTTGGAATACCCACTGGATCCAAGTATGGTCTGATCCCCTGAGAGGTGCAGAGTCTCATCTCTCTTTTCCTTTACCCTAAAAAGAGGCGTAGCTGCTTCCTGATGCTATTATCTGGGTCACCTCAAGATACTCCTTGGCCCCCCAAACTTTTTTTGTTTGTTTATTCAGCCTTTAAACACCTATGTAACCATTCCCTATATTGAATCCCCTCTGTTTAAAAATACCTTGTCTGGTTTTGGTTTTTCTGTGACGGGACCTTGACTTATACAACTTAGGAATCAACTTACACAGAAAGAAAAACACAAACAACCCAGTAGAAATCTGGGCAAAAATCTTCAATAGGCACTTCACAAAGAAAGGCAGGAAAGTGCTTCATCTTAATAATCAAGAAAATATAAAGTAAGAGCACATGAGACAGCATAACGCTCACCAGGTGAATGACCTGACAACAGGTGTTGGGGATGGTGTGGGGGAAGGGCATTTGGGTCCGGACTGGCACAACTGCTTTGGCAGACAGTCTGGCAGACAGTCGGGCATCCTTGGGGAGCTGAGATTTACATACTCTCTGCAGTCCCACAAGTCCCTTCTCAGGTCCACCTTGGAGAATCTCCTGCATTTGTGTGCACCAGGATTCACATATATAAAAGTGCATAGCAGCATTGCTTATAGAGCCAAACAAAAACAAAAGAAGAAAACTGGAAATGCCTCAAATGTCTGTCAACAACAGATCGGATAACTGGGCTGTGGCATTTGTACAATGGAAATGTGAAACAAACTGTAACTGTGCCATCAATATGAATGATCTCAGAAGCATAATGTTCATTCATTCAGCAAGTATTTATTGAGTGCCTACTATGTGCCAGGTACTGTTCCACACACTGGGAACACCGAATGGAGTTTATATTCTAGTGAGAGAGAAGACGGAAAACAATAAGCATATAAAATATAGGTTGTTGCAAAAGTAATTGCGGTTTAAAAGGTTAAAAATAATTGCAGAAACTGCAATTACTTTTGCATCAGCCTAATAAATGGAATGTCAAAGTGATGAGTGCTGTGGGAAAATAAAAGGAACAGCATGGAAAGGGAATCAAGAGTTTCTGGGAGTGGGGTAGAATGTGTGTGTATTTGAAATTGTAAATAGGGAGATCAGATAGGCTTCATGGAGAATGTGAGATTAGAGAAAAGGCTTGATGGTAGTAATGTTTGTGTGTGTGTGTGTGGGGGAAGGTTGGGAGGGGTTGGAATGGGGGAAACCATGCAGGCAGAGGGAACAGCTAATGCAAAGGCCAAAGGTAGGGACGTTTCTGGGAAGGAGGTAGTGTGGCTAGAGGGGAGTGAGATTAGTTCAGAGAGGTAGCTATGCATTCAGATCATGGAGAGCTCCACTGGCATTCTTGCTTTTACTGAGTTGAGCAGCCACTGTAGGATTTTGAGCAGAGGCAGTGCCCCAGCTTGATTTATAGATTAATAAGATTGCTTTGGCTGCCACATTGCAAATAGACTTGGAGAATGGGCCATGTGGAGCAAAAGAAGCACGTCACTGAAAGGAAACATACAGTTATGTGTTTGTTTATTTAGAGACCCGAACTAGCCAAACTAAACAATAGCCTGTCTGAGTATACACACATAGATGGTAAAACTGTAAAGAAAGCAAAGGGAAGTGCAAAACAGAGTTGGGGTAGAGGTTAACCTCTGGGGACAGCAGGTGATGCAACAGGGGAGGGTACACACAGTCCAGTGGGACTTTTACTGGTTGTCACTTTATTAATACTTTAGCTTCGGAGCATGTGCTGTGGGCATACATTTTATACACAAAAGTAAAAATAAGAGAAAAGGGAAAAAAGAATCCTCCTATTAACAATTGCTTGAACTGTTTTCTTGTTCATTTACACCACAGGTTGGTGTTTTTCTAGATTAAGACAAAAATTTAAATGTTGCTCAAATATCCGGAAGGGTAAGTCCAGGAATGTTGATGCATTATTTGGGTGTGAGTTGTCCCTGACATGTAAATATCAACTTTTGACTATTAAAATAACACAATGAAACAGAGAATTGGATGTCAGCCAACGGATTTATAGGCTAGAAACCTCCAATTTAGATAAACGTGCTTATCAGTTAGGAAGTATTTTTTTGAGCACCTGCTACATGTGCAAGGATGTGGGGCGTACAGAGGAATCTTTAATCTCACTAGCAAGATGAGATCAATATACCAAACCATTAATTACCTAAGACATTGTATTGTTAATTGCTAAATTGTGTGGCACTAGATAAAAAGCGCTGACAGTAACATCTGAGAATCCCAGATGTAGTGCACTGATACAGTCCACGTCTTTATTTTAGAATCAATCAGAACCTGAGTACAGAATTTTATAGTCAATTTTTACTATCATATTAATGGAATAGATTATGAAAAACAATTTGCTATTATGCATTTATGTGATTACCGGGCATCTTTGATGTTTAATAATTTCACAAACACTGTAGCTAACTAGCTCAGCTTTCTCTTTATGATTCTTCATCTGCCCAGAATAATCCCATCTTTCTCTTTCTATAGTAAATAGGTGGAAATAGCCTTAGAAAAATGGACTATTCTGTCTGCTCTTGTGTTTCACATATTCTTCTATGTGAATGCAATTATTAAGTACTTCAGCTTAAAATACCCCCTGCTGGGCTGTATTCAGTATAAGTAATCAAGAGATAATGAATACTACAACCTCAGGAATTTTTAATTTCTTCTGGTTAATTATTTCAATAAGAACTTGAAAACAAAATAAACTGGTAATTGGGAATTTACCTTCATTAAGCGAATTAAAGGAAGTATTTGAAGTTGCTTTTGGGGAAGATTTTGTTTAGTAGTGCTTTGTTATGTTTTAAGATGTTGATGAAATGTATTGCTTAATATCTTTATTACTAAATACTATATTATATATTATAAAGTTAATATACTTGCTGATTCACACATATATATCATCAAGTGGTAATTTTCCTTTGGAGCTCTGGAAAGGAAAACTATTTTAAAGTCTTGTACCCAAATGTGCTCACTTCAGGTGTCCATGGCTGAGAAGATCCAAGAACAAAATTGGTTGTGTTGACTGCTTGAGGTGGCTCTACTTTTCATAAATACATATGGAGAAGCAGGAAAGCTTAGTCTTTGTGCTGTGCTTTGATGTATGGTGGAAAGCCCAAAATAAATGGTATATTTCAGTAAACTATTGAAAAGTCTAACTTTACTATAATGGAGACTTAGTTCTTTATTATGTATGGATTTGGTTGAAACAGTTTATCCTTAGAAACATTTGCATGTGTTTGCAACCGGTTAGTCCCATTTGCTTTTTTTCTTGCTCAATTGTATTCATTGCCTTTTCCCAATTCGGGGTGACCAAGCTGTGTTAATATTGAGAATTATCCAGGGGGAAAGGGGGAAATGGGGACAGTATGGCCTCACAGGTATGTGTTTATCTTTTGCTTTATTTTATTTGACATTCTTTTGACCTTAAGAAAAAAGAAACAAAATTTGCTTTTTTTTAAACATATAAGCAATTCACTTGATTACATAAAGGAAAAGAGCCTCCTGCCGTTTTTTTTTTTTTTTTGCCTTTTTTTTTTTTTTTTCTTAAAGAAAGGCATCTTTAATAATTCTGTTCTAGGATTCTTCAAGGTATGCCTTATACCCTATATTGAGGGCACTCATATAGGCAGCAGGAATCTAGCCTCCGTTCATATTTAATGCCTCTAAAGAGTCAATTCTCCGCCTGTGTTATTTCTAGTGTTGAAATTAGCAGCAAGGTGCAACAGCGCACAGATGTCACAATATGAACTGGCCATCTGAATGTCAGGAGTTGGTTGGAGTCATATCTGCTTGGGAATTTTAAATGTCCTAAAGGGTTTATAGAAACTTAGGTCAGGCTCAATTTGACTTTGTTCCCCCCCCCCCCCCCCCATTGCCCCAATCCCTGGCCTCAGTTCTCATTGGGAAATTTAAGCTGTAAGTTCTGTTCTGTGTTTTAGTGGGTATTCCTTGCAGTATACCAAAGTGAACAGCAATTATGTTGAAAATAGGTGTGAGGTAATATAGTTTAAGACGTCGGCAGTGTGCCCAAGGGAATGACGTTTGGATAGAATGGAATTCAGTGAGGATGGAGGGTTCTTTGTCACCCTTCCAAAGGCTGCCCTTCTGGTTTTAAGCTCTTTGAGGGATAGGATAGGGAGGCACTATTAAAATTGACATATTAAACACTTCCCATTCTGTTATGATTCTTGAGTTTCTAGGCCTGGTTAATACATTTTCTTTTCCATAGACTGAGAGTCCCTTAATGATCTCCTTGAGGGCAAAGATAGTGTCATTCAAGCTATGTGTCCCTAGGATGTTCAGTAATACTTGTGGAATGCATGGAAGGCCGAATGAGAGTGTCCAGTTGGCTTACGGTAACTCTTGCTTTTCCATTTTAATGTAACTATTACTGAAATAATTGTCCTTTTCCTCTTTCATTACCTCCAAAACAGCATTCATTGAAGGCTTATGGTAGGTTTGCACAAATAATACTACCCATCCTCTTGGTTGGGTTGTATTAATAATCTCAATTGGGGAGAGTTTCATGTTTGAAGCAATGGGGTCCTGTGCAAGGAATTTGCCTTTGTTCTCAGACCCATGGCCTGTCCCTGCTGTTCCTATTACAGGGCCAACACCTGCAGTTTCTCAGGTTCCCTTGCTAACTGGTTTCCAGATAGGTTTGGTCAATGGGAAGAGAATAGTGTGCAGCAGGAAGGGAGAGGCCAGGGAATGTCTTCTGGTGTCCTGTGCTTCAGGATGAGTGCCTGGCAGTGGCTCAGTCTCCTCCCTGGCTCCAGGCATCCTAGTCCCTGCTGCATGGGCCCCACTTTCTGCTGGAGGCTCTGGCTCCTGGGCACTGGAAAGCATGCCATCCTTCTGTCCCTCTTACCCACTGTGAGGTAGTGACTACTTTCTCTTTTATTCTTTCTTTCCTCTCTTCCTCCCCTCCTCCCTTTTTTCTTTTTCTTTCCTTCCTTTTAATCAAAGTATTAATCAGATGCCATAAAATCCACCCTTTGGAAGTATACACTTCAGTGGTTTTTAGTACATTCACAAACTTGTGCAACCACCACCACTATCTAATTCCAGAATATTTTCATCATCCCAGAAAGAAACCCTGTACCTATTAGCAGTTGCTCCCCATGACCCTTTCCTCACAGCTCCTGGCAACCACAGGATCTACTCTTTGTCCTGTGGATTTGCTTATTCTGCATGTTTCATAAAAATGGAATTATATATATATACATATATATATATATAATTATATATATATAATATATATCACAATTATATTGCGACTGGCTTCTTTTTTTTAATTAAATTTATTGGGGTGACAACAGTTAGTAAAATTACCTAGGTTTCAAGTGTACAAATTCTATAATACATCATCTGTATATGACAGTGTGTGCGGCTGGCTTTTTTCACTTAGTGTGATGTCTTCAAGGTTCGCCCATGTTGTAGCTCGTATCAATACTTCAGTTTTATGGCTAAATGGCATTCTATTGTATGGATAGACCACAGTTGTTTATCCATCCATTCATCAGCTGATGAACGTTTGGTTGTTTTCAAATTTTTTAGCTATTGTGAACCCTGCTATGAACATTCATGCATCAGTTTTTGTGTGAACTTGCGTTTTCAATTCTCAGATTGAAATTCTACATTCCTTTAAGGAAAAAGAGATGTACCAGATGAATAGAACCACAGGATCATGTGGTAACTCTGTGCTGAACTTTTCTGAGGAACTGGATAGTGGCTTCTTTCCGTTGCAAATCTCTGCATTGTCTCATTGTCCTTTCTTTGGCCATTTGGCTTTTCCAACCCCTTTACAACTAGTTCCCTATATAAAATATCGTCTATTAAAACACCTAGCATGGACATTTCCTTGACTGAATCCTGACGGAGGTGGTTTCATTTATGTTATACATGAAACCCAAGGCTACTTTCAAGTTTCTTCTTTTTTCTTTGCATTGCTGAGAAACCAATTATGCAAAAGAGGGAAAGAAACCACAGTTATTAGCATTGTCAGGAATGGCGTGGTTGAGTACATTTTGCAACTTTATTTGGTAATTTGCTGCCATCTCTAACCTGATAACAGTTCCTTTGAACCTGTCTTGTTTCCCCAACAGTCCCCAACTTTGAGTGTAAGTAGTTTATTTGGAAAGTGATTCCAGGACCCTCCACTGTATTTCATTCTGTATTTCATTTTGTCACATTGGAACAAGTGACTTGGAGGCTCCCCAGGGAATGAATTCCCTGAGCATTGTCAGGTGTGATCCTTTGGCTGGAGAAAGCCTGCAGGCAGGGTCCCTGGTGCTTGCAGCCAGAGCCCGTGTAGTGTGTGTATGTAGCACGTTTATGTAGCGTGTGTATGTACATGTGAATGTATGGAGAGGGTAGGGGAGCGATGGGGAGGAGAGTCTGTAAACTCCTTCAGGGTAGAGATCTTGCATTTGTATGTTTCAGTTTTACTTATGAATAAGAATTAGTTGATCAGATGTATTCATGAAGGAAACTGCCCAGGGAAAGAAGCTTCCTGAATCACTTATAGGAACTGTTACCTTATGTTTACATTGGAACTCTCCTTTTAGGTATTGGTTGATTGAAATTATGTGTTTCTAGAAAGAACCACAAATTCTCAATTTGTAACCAGATCATCAGATGCGCTATCAACACCCCTTGAAAGAAGCCTCGTAGAAATACAAAATTAAAAGTTTCTTGGGCTGGCCCGGTGGCTCAGGCGGTTAGAGCGCCATGCTCCTAACTCCGAAGGCTGCTGGTTTGATTCCCACATGGGCCAGTGGGCTCTCAACCACAAGGTTGCCAGTTCAATTCCTCGAGTCCCGCAAGGGATGGTGGACAGTGTCCCCTGCAACTAAGATTGAACACAGCACCTTGAGCTGAACTGCCGCTGAGCTACCAGATGGCTCAGTTGGTTGGAGCGCATCCTCTCAACCACAAGGTTGCCGGATCGACTCCCACAAGGGATGGTGGGCTGTGGCCCCTGCCACTAGCAATGGCAACTGGACCTGGACCTGAGCTGCGCCCTCCACAACTAAGACTGAAAGGACAACAACTTGACTTGGAAAAAAGGCCTGGAAGTACACACTGTTCCCTAATAAAGTCCTGTTCCCTTTCCCCAATAAAATCTTTAAAAAAAAGAAAAAAGAAAAGATGCACAAGATCTATGTAAAGAAAAATATTTAAAAAACAAAGTTTCTTGATGCCTTTAGCTGCAGAGAATAAAACCCAGAAGGGAAAATAAAATCTCACCCTGAAACTTCTCATATGCACAAAGCAGAATGCTTCAGAAGTCCGTGAGAAATGACAGGTATTAAAGAAGAAGAAAAAAGATTGATGAAGAACCAGGAAGTTAGAGGAGTTTCTTAAAACAATGGACCAATAGACTGAACACGTGTTTAAATCAAGTTTAAAAGGCAGTGATAAAAATGTAAATTAGTAGTTGCCTTCCGGATCTTTTAACCAGCAGAATAAATTTAGATACAATCAATTCTCCTCCCTCGGATTAAAGCTGCATTTTCATTAGGTTGAAAGCAAAGCCATAGGAAAGGGGTGAGTTTTAAGTTATTGAGAAATGACATGTAAATGGGTTAAAGCCAATAGCCTTAGGGAAGCTTCTCTCCCATCTTTGAATCTAGCCCAAGGCTCCCTTTGGGCAGGGCTGTGCCACATCTAGACCATTTTAAAGACTTCTCGGTTTCCCCTTGTCCTCCAAACAGATCCTGATGATCACCGTTATGTAAGTTAATTACAGAAACTTTGACCTGTATGCTTTGACCCCTACAGTCTGGAGCAGGGAATGGCATTTCATTGTATCTGGCCTAGTTTGTCTCCCCATTAGGAAAGAAAGCAGCAGCAATTTATCCTTTGCATGTAACATCCTCCACCTTGTGTTCCTTCCATCTTCAACTCCTCTCCCCATAATCCCGCCTCTTTCCTTATAGGCAGTGTAAACTTCAGCAGATCTCCTCACCTCTTGGAACCTCAGATTCCCCAGCTGTGGACAGCAGATAGTAATAGTAGTTACTTGGTAGTTGTTGTCAGTGTTAAATGGGAAAATACATGTTGATAACTCCATGCAGGGGCTGGACACTAGAGCTGCATAAATGGTGACAGTTATGATGGCACCCAGGGCCCCACTCATCTGCCTGGTTTTCTCTTTAGCTACCCTATTTCCCGCTGCTTCAACCCTCCACTCATTTCCCTTTCAATCCTGCTTTCAGTCTTCCTTTTGTGGCTCTTTCCCTCCTGCTCTGACCTTAAATATGAAATATAACTAACTAACAACCTCCATTCCCACCAAGTCATCACTCCAACTAAAGTTACTGTTCTGTGTTTTCCCCTTTTGCTGCTAAATGTCTTGCACTGGTGGTCAGTACCTGCCACATTCACTTGCTTGCTAGTTACTTTGCATGTCCATGCTTTGACATTGTATTCTCCTGAATGTAACCCTTCTCAAGGTCATGAATAAGGTGCCGATGGTTACATCCCAGGGGCTTCTTTTAATTCTTGATCCTTCTTCACTTCTTGGCTGTATTTCACGGGGACTTCCCTCCTCCTTGAAGATGTTTTGGTTTTGGCCTGTGTGGCCATGCACTCTGAATCCGCTTGTCCCTTCTGACCCCTCACCTTCACCTTCCTCTCCTGTTTCTTTAAGGTTGGTGATTCCAAGCTTTCTGCTCCAGGGACTCTTCTTACTCTTCCTGAGATTACTGTCTGAGAAGATTCATATCCAAGGCTGTGGTTATCATTGTCTCAAGGTCAGGGCTTTTACGGGTCATTTCTAACAGGCTGGGCACTGCCCCCAAACCAATAGCCTTCTTACATACATCTCTTCGTTTATTCCTTTTGGTATCAGCAGCCACCCAATCACTCAACCTGGAAGCCTACTTTAGCCACTTTGACTCTTCAGCCACTCATACCAATGGTTTACTTCTCGGCTCGCAGATCTGCTCCTTATTCTCTGTTCCCCCTGCCACTTCTCTACTCTCAGCGTTGGTGGTCTCCCAAACAGATTATGATAGCAACTTCATTGATCTCTAGACCTAAAGGTCCCAAGGGCTGCAGGAATCACCAGAAGCTAGGAGACAGGCATAAAACAGAATTTCCCTTAGAGCATCCAGAAGGAACCAACTCTGTTGACAACTTGATTTCCAACTCCTAGCCTCTAGAACCGCGAGAGAATAATATCGGTTATTTTAAGGCACCTAATTTGTGGTCATTTGTTACGGCAGCTTGTAGAAATGCAGCCTGTCTTTCCAAACCTCCTTATACTTATTCTTAATATTTCTTGATGCATGGTGCTTCCAGGCTTCTGTACCAGGCCTTTCCCTCTGTCTGGAATCTGCCTCATTCTCTCCTTCTCCTGCTTTTGTTCCACTGTCTAGTAGTAAACTGTTTGTAGGCCCTGCTCAAATTTACCGCCTCAGACTCCTTTCCTTCTCACCCTGCCACTTCACCTTTCCACAGGCAGTCCTTTGTTCAAATCACATTGTTGTATTTTCTCCTCCCACGATGCTGTAGTTAGTCATCCAGTGTCTGTGTCTCTGTTAACCCGTGAACCTCTTAGGCATTGGGGCTGTTTTATCTTTGTATTCCCAAAGCTTGGGATGTGATGGGCACACATGAGTAAATCACTTCCATTAACTATCAATTAATGAAAATTTCTTTTTGTTTGTTTCTATCTTTTTTTAAATCCAAGCCTGTCTCCTCCATTCTCCCTGAGAGATGAGTGTAAAAATGAATGTGACTTTGGATGTCAAAACAGACCACGGTGAGATCAAAAGTTTAGTCTTCCTGGCCTTGCTACTAGAAACGGCTGTTTAAAATTTGTTTACTTTAGAACTTATTTTATGAAGATAGATGGTGGAGTAAAAGGAATAAACCAGTAAATAATTGTCTGGAAAATCTGGAGAGTGAAAGGTACGGTGATTTCATTGAAGGCTATTAAGAGCAAGGTCAGTGTCAGCAAATCAGAGAAACATTTCACCTCATTAAACTGAAGTGAGTTCATGGTATTAAAGACCTGAAATGCTTTTATGCCCAGAACTATTCGTCATGCCATCTCCTGCCACAGTGTGTGGGAGATGGGCTGGGGAGAAGATTTGTGGAAAGAGGTGGAAAACTTTAAAAAAAAAAAAAAATTCCATAATCAGTTGAAGGTGATATTAAGACAGCCATCATTTAAAGACCAAGAAAAGGTTATTCTCTAAGTGACTGAATTACAGGGGAGAGGACCAAGCATTTCAAGGACTCTTTGTTGAAATATCTTGTGTTTTTAGAACTGTTTTCTAATGTCACAGCATTAATCCCTAGTAATCAGTATTTCCAAAAGGGGGAAAAACCCTGACTCCAAAAGGTTCTTAAACCATAAATCAAATCCCAACAAGGTTATGGATTTGAAAAGGCTGATTGTGGTTGTGTTCTTAAACATCAGTTCTATGTACTGATGGAAAGAAAAAATATCAGCAAAAAGACTCTTGGTAGTAAATTCAGGTTTCCTAAAGGACATACAAAGTTGCAAGTTGTTCTGTGGGCTCTGTCAGAAAAAGTTTTTAAAAAACATGCTTTTATCTGTTGATAAGACAGAACCGTCCCTCTACCAGAGGCATTCTGCTGCTTTCACTGGCTGGGTTTTTTTTTACTTTTATTTATTTTTTTTGCAGCCCCTACCTGGTGAATCTGGGGATCTCATGTAATGAGAGTCTTTCTAGAATTATAGCTCTCTCTCCTACTTCTGTGAATGAGGCTCATTTCCAGCATTGTCTGAAACTCCTGCATATACCCCAATAAAAATCTGTTAAGAGAGGAAATTTGATGAGCAGCTTCTGACAGTCTCAGGTTACAGATAAATACAGTCAATAGTTGGCAGCTTTAGACACTGTTTCAGGTATCGATTGCCTAAAGCTTTAAAAAAAAAAAAAGAATTTTTTTTTCCCTTCATGATTCTGTGGGTGGACTGGGCTTAGCTGGGAGGTTTTTCTGCCTTATCTGATGTCAACTGGTGTTGCTCAGTTGGTTGCATTCAATTGGCATCTTGGCTGGGCTGAAAGTTCCAAGAAAGCCTCACTCAGGTGTCTCATGGTTTGCTTCTCACGATGTTCTTTCTGTGTGGCTAGCTGAGCTGCCTTACAGAATGGTAATCTCAGGTTAGTCAGACTTCTTATACTACAGCTGGCTTCCAGAGGGAAAGCAGAAGTTGCCAAGCCTTTTACAGGCTGGGACTGGATCTAGCACAGAGTCACTTCCACCCAAGTTACAAGACCAACTCAATTCAAGGAAAGGAAGTAAACTACTTCTTGATAGGGAGAGTGGCTTGCTCATACAGAGAAAAACTTGATGGCAGAATACCGATCTGAGCCTCATTACCCACTTTAAATGAACACTATTTAATTTTATAAATTAGATTTTCTCACGTGTCTTCAGCTCCCTTTATTAGAACAATCTTACATTCCCTTGCCAGTTCTAGCCAGCATTTTCTGGTCCTTTAGGAAAGATGATCCTAATTATTCTTAGTATAATTAGTTAGTTAGGCCTTACTACGTGCTTAGGACTGAGTTTAGTTCTTTATGTAGATGATCAAGTCATTAAAACAGCCCTGTGGGAAAGATACTATTATCCTTATTTTCTTGATTAAAAAAACTGAGGCTTTGAGTAAACAAGAAAATTGCCCAAGTTTTCACAGCTTATGAAGTGGCAGAGCCAGCTTTGGAAACTAGAGATTTCTTTTTCTTTTTATTGGGGAATATTAGGGAACAGTGTGTTTCTCCAGGGCCCATCAGCTCCAAGTTGTTGCCCTTCAATCTAGTTGTGGAGGGCACAGCTCAGCTCCCAGTCCAGTTGCCATTTTCAATCTTTAGTTGCGGGGGGCACAGCCCACCATCCCATGTGGGAATTGAACCGGTAACCTTGTTGTTGAGAGCTCGCGCTCTAACCAACTGAGCCATCTGGCCGCCTCTCTGGCAGTTCAGTGGCAGCTCATTGTCTTCAATCTAGTTGTGGAAGGTGCAGCTCACCGGCACATGTGGGATTCGAACCAGCAACCCTGTTGTTCAGGGTTCACACTCCAAACAAATGAGCCATCCAGCCGCCCCCTGGAAACTAGAGATTTCTGATTTCAAAGTTGGTACTTTTACACTGAAACATGCTAAATATTTTTTAGGTCCCTTGTCAAGTTTCTATTTGAAACTGCTATCAAATCCATCTTCATTAGACTTGTTGAGTTCCCTGAATTCTGCTCACAGAATTTCCCTGAAATAGATATTCCTGTTCTTGGCAAACCAACCAGGACAAAGGTCTGTGAGGTATTTCTGTTAACAGAAACTCCTCCAAGCTTTCTGATTTATGGCTTCTCTAAAAGCAGAAACATTTTGTGGGACTTCTGCTCTTCCTCCAGACCACCCCTGGAAACCCCCTTCCCAGATTCAGCTACTACGCACCTGAGTGGTATGGAAGACATTTCCACATCCCCAAGTCTTACTCTTTTCTTGTCCAATGTTAACATAATTACATTTTCATTGCTGAAATCTCAGACTGTGGCTGTCCAGACTACAGAGAATATTCCAGTAGGTTAAACAAATATAAGATTGGCTTTTACTATTTTGAACATTAGATTTTTGTCGTGTTCTCTTGTGAACTTTATAGTCTGTTAAACTCTCTACTACATTCCTTTAGGCCATTAGTACTTTCCGAACCTTTCTATATATACTTTGATGTTAATATTTTATGTTTCTAGTCATGTATTTACTGTTTACCATCATTAAAAAAAGTTAAATTGCTCAATCACAGGCTTTGGGTTTTTATTATAAGTCTTTAATTACCTGAAGCATATTTCTGTGATAAAAATGACAAATAGATCCAGAAAGTGGTCAGATTTGGATGTTTTTTTAAATATTACAATTCTATTATAATTTTTTTGGTTATATTTTAGAGAGAACAAAGAGGTAGAACTAGGAAAGACCATAAAAAGACAATAAAAATATTGACTTCTACCTTTTTTATGCCATGAGTACAAGAGCTGGTCAGTCGTGATGATACCATCTTCTTGTTTCAAAGCCAGGGTGAACATTTTAATTCAAGGTTGAAATTGGTATTGCATCAGACCTAAAATACAAACTAATTTTTCTGAATGTAACCCTAGTTACCCACATTGTCTTAGGAGCAGTTTTTTATTCTAAGAAATACAGTGTGAAAATAGAGCCACAGATTTTGATATGTTGTTTTCATTTTTACTGAATTAAAAATACTTTGTAATTTCTGTTTCATTTCTTTCTTTCCACAGATTTTTCCCTTACTGACTTCTAATTTAATTCCAGTGTGGTCAAAGAACATACGTTGTGCAATTTGAATGCTTTTTAATTTTTTTTAAAGACTTTTATGGCCCCCAGAATGATCTATCTTATATAGACTGTAGGCATGTGAAAAAAGTATATTCTGCTGTTGTTGGGTAGAGTATTCTGTGAATATCAATTAAATCAAGTCGCCTAATAGTGTTTTTCATGTCTTCTATGTCTTTACTAGTTTTCTGTCTACTTGTTCTATCAACTTTTGAGATGGGTGGAAATACTAGCATGCAGTCATGGATTTGTTTATTTCTCTTTATAATTCTTTTCATGAATTCTGAAGCTCTGTTATTAGGTGCATAAATGTTTATAACTTTTACATCCTTTTGATGAATCAACCCTTTTATCATTATGAAATGACTTTTTTTGAAATCTCTGACAAGCTTCTTTGTTCTGAAGTCACATTGTCTGATATTAATATAGCTGCTTCTACTTTCTTTCAATTTATGTTAGTACAGAATAGCTTTTACTATCCATTTTGCCTTTAATCTTTAAAAAAAAATTGCAGCAGCATAGAGTTTTGTGTTGCCCTTTTTGCTCCTAATGTGATAATTTCTGCCTTTTCATTGTTTTTTTCAGATCATTTACATTTAATGTGATTATTGATATAATTGTATTTGAATCTATCATTTTGCTATTTGTTTTCTGTATGTCCCTTCTGTTCTATGTTCTCTTTATCTTCTTTTTCTGCTCTCTTTTAGATTAATATTTTTGTGATTCCCCTTTGTCTTATTAGCTATAACTTATTGGTCATATTGGTTACTTTGGGGTTTATATTATACATCATTAGTATGTCATAGTCTACCTTCTAGTGATCTTATACACTTATAGTATAAGAATATTACAATAGTATTCTTTGATTTCTCCTTCCTCTCCTGGCCTTTAAGCTATTGTTGTCATATATTTCATTTTTATATTGTTAAAATTCCTATAATAATTGCTATTAGTTATGCTTCAAACAGACAGTTATCTTTTAAAAAGATTTAAATTAAAAAAGAAAAAAACTTCTTTATATTTACCTTTGTAGTTTTTATTTCCAGTGCTCTTTCTTCCTTTGTGTACATCCATTTCCTTCTGGTATCATTTTCATTCTGTTTGAGGCACTTACTTTACCATTTCTTTTAGTGCAAGTCTACTGGTGGAGATTAATTATTTTAGTTTTTGATGTCTGGAGAAGGTCCTTATTTCATCTTTATTCTTCTATTTTCACTGTTTGTTTTTTTTTTGCCTCAAATCGTACTTTAAAGAAGTCGTTATACTACTTTCTAGTTTACACTGTTTCCAGTTAGAAATCTGCTGTCTTTGTCTTTATTCCTCTGTACATAATGTATCTCTATTTCCCCCCTCTGGCTGTTTTTCACACTTTGCTCTTTAGCACTGATTTTAAGTAGTTTGATTATGATGTGCCTTAGTTTTCATGTTTTTTTGTGCTTGGGGTTCATCGAACTTACTGGATTTTTTTTTTTTTTTATTCCCAAGGAGTTTATTTGGGTAGATCTGGGGATGGGGAAGGCCCTACATCTAAAAGAAGGTCTTGGACCTTTTGGAAGTGACACTTGGCTTGTACTGGCAATGCAGGACCCAGTGGGCAGTGGGAACTTTGATCTTGGAGTTGTGCAACTGCTTGCCCACTGTAGGCAGCACGTGCTGACCATGATCTCTTCCGCCTTCATGATCTAGATCGAGTGGGTCCAGGCATGGTGCTGGGCACCCATGTCTTGATAGCACTGGGTGAAAGTGCCTGTGGTGGTCAGGTCCTGGTTTACATGGTACATGTGGGTGCCATTGTGATAGCTGCATTGCACCCATATGCCAAAGTTTTTCACCTGCAGGGGGGATTTCTTGAACACCTGCCCACAGTAGACACTGTAGACTGAAGACTTCTTCAGCTGAGATACAAAGTACCAGAAGCAGGACTTGGTGACAACATGATTAGGTGCGAAGATTTGCATATGATGAGTGGCATGTGGGAGTGGGCAGGCAAAGCCCCACTGCCTTGTACTTTCACAGTGTAAAAGAATGAAAGCCTAGGCTTTTATGGTAATCTTTCCACGCTTGCCACCACCCACAAAACAATTTATAGTTTTGATCAAATTTGAAAAATTTCAGCCATTATTTCTTCAAATATTTGTTGCCTGCTCCTCCTTTTTGGGATGTCAGCTACATTATATTTGGTCATTTGAAGTTGTCCCATGGTTCATTGATGCTTCATTTCATTTTGGATAGTTTGTATTGTTACATCTTGTAGTTTACTATCTTTTCTTATGCTTTGTCTAATTTCCTATTAAAACCATGTAGTATATTTTTCATCTCATACATTTTAGTTTTTATCTCTAGAAGTTCAATTGTATCTTCTTTTTTGTATCTTCCATGTGTCCATTTAACATGTTCAATCTTTTCCTCTAACATTTTCCTCTTAAAATTCTGTGAGTTTTTGAAGCTATATTGTGTTAGGAGCATACAAGTTAATACTTTGTGTGTGTGTGAGTGTGTGTGTGTGTGTATGTGTGTGTACACACACATACATACACTTACACATATATACATATATAATTTTCCTGTGGATTTTTCTTTTTTATTCCTTTTAAAGTATTTTGCTTTAATTTTTACTTTGACACTAAGATTACTAAAAACCACTAAAATTTAATTAGTTTTACTGGTTTCTTTGCTTTACCAGTTTTCTTCTGGTTAGTGTTTGCCTGGCAATTTGCTTCCCATATTTTTATCTCAATTTTTCAAGGTCCTTATTTTTTTGGTGTATCTCTTGTAGGCACCAGAGAGTTGAATTTTATTTTGTTGAAGCCTATCAATCTTTGATTTAGAAAGTTTAATTTGTTTACAGAGTTTTGCTCTTAGTTATCACAAAGAATCATGCAGAGATTTATAAAAATAGTTAACATGGGGGGAAGCACAGATGTTTAAGAACTCTTACAAAGGCCTTGGATCTGGGTCCCAATTTAATGGTTTCTGAATTTGTTCCTTGAAAAGAGGCTGGAATTCCAGTGGCTCTCATCAAATCATCTTCTTGGCATATAGTTCTAAAAATACTGATAGAGAAAAATGACCTTAACTCTCCTAATGTGGGAGATTATGCTCAAAGTACTGTCCTGGCCTCCTGTCCCACTTTAGAACGTGTCTTTTTAAAGCATTTATGCGCAATATTATTTTGTATCGTGCTTGAGAGTTAATTTTAAGGAATGTCAATCTTTTTAAAAAACTATATCTTAGTGTGTAGATTTTCTAATAGTTTTCATATTTTTTAGTTTATGAAGTTGCTCCTTTGGCCATTCCTTTTAAGATGGTCATACACTAAGTTTACTTGGTCACTGTTGAGGTGATTTTTAAAAAATTTTTTAATAGACTATATAGTGGTCAGGCTCATTTATAATGACTACAAGGTAACATGCCTATTACATAAAAATAAAATAATTGTTTTTGTGAAATGAATTGGAAGATGTGGCATAATTAGACAGTGGGCATTTGTATTCTCCTATTATCGCTTTAGAGCTGCAAAAATATGGAAGTAATTTATTTCATCTTGGTAATGCTCCTTCTTTCTGGTCCAACAATTTATCAGAAATGTTAATCCAGCAAGCAGTAAGTGGGGGAGGAGGTGAAGAGAAGAGAGGGGGATTTAAAATTAGCCTGGAAATATTGCACATCTCATTAAAAATGTAATCATGCGTAAAATGAGATCAATGAAAATTTATCTAAAAGTGCAAGAAAAAGGCATTTTCTAGTATGATACTGGATTTAATAGACTGGATTTTAATTTAGTCAATTTGCTACAAAAAAAAAATCTCTCCAGGCTAAATAAAACAGTTTTCCCTCCCAGTTATTGTACAGACAGCTAATTTCAGACCCTTTCCTTCTGATATTCAATCTTATCTCTTGCTGGATATGGGTTTCAGTATATTGCAGAATTTGTTTTCTTTACATTTTCCATTACTTCTTTCATTTGCATGATAAATGATTAAAAGTAGAAACAGGAAAAAACCCCATGCAGAACATTTCTTTATTAATTTTGTTTAAATTACAGTAACTTTCTTATTCATTCTCACCCTCCCCATTTCACAACCAGTGTATCTGAGAATTATTTTAATATTTTGTTGTATAGCTAGAGAAGTGGGTTACACATTTTTTACCTTGCACTTTCTTCAAATAACATTTTATTTCATTCTTACAGTTTTTGTTCTTTGTAGTTTACATTTCGTTTTCTGTCTTGCACTGTTAATGATACTGATAAGTTCCTCTAAGAGACCTTTGTGTTTAAAGCTGAGTCTAAGATCCTGGGTTTCAGTTGTGTTGACATTGATGAACTTAAGGGCTTTGAAGATTTATTTTATAGTTGATATCATCACAATTCTTAAACAGTAAGTAGGGTTTGTAAAATTCGGCTTCATTTATGTTTTCTGCCTCTTTGCTGTTAGGTGTTTTCCAGTCTGATAATTTAGAAATGTGAAATGATGTAACTAGCTAATTAAACACATTCATGAAAATCATCTAATGCCTCCCTATCCCCCAGGGATGAAAAGAAGCTAGCTTTAGCAATAAAAACTTGCCTGGGCAAAATTTTCCTGAGCAAAAATAAAATTATTGCACAAACTGAATGAATGTTTTCTGCAAAATTTATCTGTAAGAGAGGAATCCTATATCATCATTTTAGGATCATTCACATAAATAACTTTTTTTTTTCCCTGTTACACAAATTTTAGGTTAATACTTTCCTGTTTTTTTAAAAAAATGTAAAGAGTACAGTTAATTGAAAATTCCCTTGATCATTTTTCCTATCCTACTCCATTCTCTAAAAGTAACACACTGGTTAGTAGCTATCCTTCCTGATGTTTTTCCTTGTAAAATAGATATGTACCTGTAGAAATATGTTAGTTTTAATTTTTGTTAAATTATTCTAATGTAAAAGTTTGTATCCCATTTTAATTTTTCTGCATTTTTCTTATTTAACATTATGTTTTTGAAATTTTTCTATTTTGATACATATAAGTCTACTTTTTCCTATTGAACTGTTGCATAGTATTCTATAACATGAGCTAGAAAGATCTGGAAAGAATCTAAGCATCCACCAATAGAAGAATGTTCACCATGATAGACAATGGTGCTATAATAACCTTTGTATATACCTCTGTGCATAGTGAAAATATTTCTTTGGGGAAGATACCATGGAATAGGAAAGCGGGGTCAATAAGTGCACTTAAATTTTCCTCTGAGTACGTTTTTACCTAAATCCCACAGGTTTTACAATGCTCTTATTGTCATTCATTTCTAAATAGTTTGTAAGTTCTATATTGATTTTTCTCTTAAACATAAGTTATTGTCATGGGAGTTTTAAAGTTTCTAAGTCATAGATTTTTCTGGCTATCTTTTTGATGATGAATCCAATTTTATTTCATTGCGATCAATCAGTATGGCTTATATGATTTCTGCTTTATGGGAGTCAATAAGATTTTTCGTCATGACCTAATATGTGATCAATTTTCTTTTGTGAGTATCTCTGACTGAGAAGAATGATCTTTATTATGTTCAATGTTCTATTTTATATCTCAGATCAAACTTGTTAATTAGCTTATTCAAATATTTTATATTACTTTTTGTCCATCTATTTTATCTGCTGATTCCTAAAAGCTGTGTTATTAGATACGCCCAAAAGTTCATGAGTTACATTTTCTTGGCAAATACACCTTTTTGTCCTTTTCATGCATTTGCCTAAAATTCTCTTTTTCTGATACTAAGAATTGTTTAGTGTATCTTCTCTTATATTGTTATCTCCACTTTCTGTGTTATTTTAGTTATGCCTTTTAAATATAGCCTATGGGTTTTCTATTGCAACATGAAAGTTCGATTTTTAATAGATAATTGATCCTTCACCCAAATTAAAATTAGCATTGTGTTTGGACTTATTCATATCTTATTTATATTTTCTATTAATTTTTTCTGTTATACTATGCCTTCTTCCTTTCTCCCCCCACCCACCCTTCTGCCTAATTTTGGTTGATAGTATTATTTTATTCCATTTTTTTCCTCCAGTGGTAGTTTGTAAGTTATATACCTCTTATTTCTATTCTTCTAGTAATAATACTCATGATTTTAACATACATATTGATTGTATATCTTCCATCACTGTGTAGACCTTGTCCCATTATAAAGTGAAAACCTTGATGTATTTTTATTTCTGTCACTTTCTACATTCTGACACTTCTCAAGTCTTTAGTTTTAAAATGTTAAAAGAATTCTTTCTGTTTAAATTTAATTGGTTTTACTGGTTTCTTTGCTCACCCTTGCTTTTATATCCTCTCTTGTTCTCGCTCTCGCGCGCGCTCTCTTTTCTGAGTACATTCTCGAGAAATTCCTCTTACAGAAAGTTTGTATATGAATGTTTGCATACCTGAAAATGTCCTTATTTTGAAAAATAATGAGAACTTCTGTAGAATTTTGGGCTCTAATCTTTTTCACTTAGAATATTAGTGATTTTACTCCATTAGAAATCTGAAGTCAATGTTATTCTTATTTCCTTTAAGTCCTATGTTCTTATGTTTTTTCTGTTTAGAACATTTCAAAAAATTTTAAATTATAGATAATACTTTTACCTACTTCACAAATAAAAATAATAAAAAGTTACATTCAGAATTCTTGCTTCCACCCCTCTTCCCTCCTTTCTGCTCTCCTCTCCATAGGTAACAATTTCTATTAGATTTCCGTTTATCTTTTCTGTATATCTTTATTCAAAGGAAAGCAAATGCATATTTCTATTACTCTCTCTTTGTTACAGAAAAAGTAGCTTACTACATAATTTGCTTTGCATCTTGCTGTTTTCCAACAATATACATCCTGGAGATAGTTCCACATCAGTAAGTAGAGATATTCCTGACCCTTTTATTCAATTGCATGGTATTTAATTGGGTGGATGTATCCATAGTTTCTTCACCCAATACCCTAAAATGGACTGCTGGATCATTTTCAATTTTTGCTATCACAAATAATGAATGTAATAACCTTCTGTAATGAATAACCTTCTACATATGCCATTTTATATAGTATGTGATGATATATCTGTGGGGTAGATTCTCAGATGTAGGATTGTTAGGTCAAAGGGTAAATGCATCTGTATTTTTTATAAAGATAGCCAGATTTTCTCCCCGTGTATCTCTTTTTTTTTCTTCTCACTAGCAATATGCCCTTCATGACTATTTCCCTCCAGCCTTAAGAGTGTTGTCAAAATTTAAATTTTTGCCAAACTGATAGGCGATAAATGGTATCTCAGTGTAGTTTTGATTTACCTTTATTTTATTAAGGAAAGTTGAGACTTTTTTATAAGCATAATGACTATTTGTATGCGTGGATTTTGTTTTTGTTTTTTGTTTTTGTTGAGTGTCTATGCCTTTTGTTCATTTTTATTTTGGATTGTTGGTCATATTCTTCCTGAATTCTAGGCAATCTTTATAAATTAGGGAGAACAGTCTTTGTAATGTAAATTATAATTCTCCCCCTCCCTAATTAGTCACTTGACTTTTAATTTTGCCCATAGTGCTTTTTGGTGTGAAGGTTTTGATTTTTTATTCAATCAAATTTACCAATCTTATATTGCTTCTGGATTTTGAAGTCTAACTTATAAAGGACTTTCGCACGCATGTTAAATGTATTTCTAGTACTTTATTATTTAAAAAAAAATAAGTTTAAAGAAACATTTGTGTACTAGCTTCAGGTGTACAAAACTGGGTACTTATCCAAAGAAATCCAAAACACTAATTCAAAAAAAATATGTGCACCCCTATGTTTATTGCAGCGCTCTTCACAATAGCCAAGATATGGAAATAACCGAAATGCCCATCTAGTACTTTTTTTTTTTTTTTAACCTTTAAGCCTTTCATTCTTTTTTATACTTGTATACAATGTGAAGTAGAGAACTGAGTTTATCTTTTTCCCAGACTGTTACCCAGCTGTCTTGATACTTATTAAAATGTCTTTCTTCATCTCAGTAATTTGAGATGTCATTTTATAATATAATAGATTCCTATATACATTTCAATCTCTTGTGGACTTTCTATGCTGTTCCAGTGGCTTGTGTGTCTCTTCAGTCACCATTGTTCACTTTTATCTGGTGCGTTTTGATGGCTAGTAGGTCTGTTCTTCAATCATTTCTCTTCTTTTTCATAGTTTTCTTGGCTATTTAAAATTTTATTTTTCTATATGAATTTTAGGATCAATGTATCTAGTTCTAGAAAAAACACCAGTGGTATTTTATTGTATTGCATTAAATTAACTTAGGGAGAATTGACTTTGAGTCTTCCTTTCTAAGAATATGGTGTCTGTTTTTCACTGCTCTTACCCTTTGGTAATAGTTCAATTTTCTTCCGATCCTTTGGTTTTACACTTTTCTTGTCAAGCGTGTCGCTAGCTATAAGTACAGTTTTGTCTTCCATTGTATCTTCTAACTGTTGTTTTATTATATAAAGGGTATTAATTTCTTTTAAATTAATTTTAAATACCACTATCTTATTGAATTATCTTATATTTTGTAGTGGTTTTTCAGTTGATGTATTCAGTTTAATGGTACAAAATATTATCATCCAAAGATAGAGATTGCTTTGCCTCTTTCCAATCTTATGCTTTCTTTTCTTTCTCTGTTCTGATTGTGTTGGTCCAACACAGTGTTAAATATAGAGATGACTGAGCATCTTCATGCCTAATTTTAGCACGGATGCTTACAGTGTTTCTCCATTACATCGGAAGCTGACCTCTGGGCTGCTGGGCTGCTGATGTGTGTGTGTGTGTGTGTGTGTGTGTGTGTGTGTGTGTGTGTGTGAATGAATGCTTATGCATGCACTTGCCTACCCACATCCCCACAGCTGCCCCAGAGGTCACCTGCAGACAGTTCCTGTCCATACTGCAAACTCCCTGCCTTTCTCTGCTTGAGCACGTTCGCTAGCAGTGGGAGGGTGTTCTTGGCCCTTGTGCAGGCCAGATTGGGTATCCTGTAGAACTGCTCTCCCCAGGAGTGAGCCCCCAACCAGTGAGGTTTGGAAATCGATGGATAAATACTCCGGCTTCTTCACCCTCTCAGGGAACAACTCAGAGGTGTGTTTCACATAGTCTCTCAGGATACTGTACTCCAGGTGTGGAAAAGGAGAGGATTGGGGGTGGCGATAGCTATCTTTGTTGCCCAGCCTTTGGGATCTGGCAGGCACTCTGAATATTCTTTCTGGAGAGAGGCAGCATAGGATGAGATTAGAGGAAGGCAGGGCTCTAACCTTATCCTGAATGGCCCTGAGTGCCCAGCTGTGTTGAGTCTTGGGTAGTCTTCTCTGGAGCAGTCCATCTAAGGACAGAGGAGTAGGGCAGGAATAGAGCCCTAGAGCTGCTCTCAAACCAAGGCATCTTTTGTGGCACATGTTTAGGCAGCGCTCATAATATGAGCAGAACTTTGTTTGGAATCCATTAGGATTTCTTATCTTTGGCATTCTGAAAACTTGCCGTGTGTGTGTGTGTGTGTGTGTGTGTTTCTCCCCCACCCATCCTGCTCTGTTCTTTTCTTCTTTCTCTCCTTTTAGACAAGTTTAGAATTTCTGGATCTAGTCTTTAAATCTCTACTGTTTCTTAATTTCTGTAGCTTTTATGCTGTATTTTGAGAGAATCCTTTAGCTGTATTTTCCCATTTATTTTTAATTTTCAGCTTTGTCCATTTTTGCTTTGTAGATCATGTAGTAAAGTTTTAATTTCAAAGATATTTTGAAAGACTGTTTTTTTTTTTTTTTTTGAAGAGCAGTTTTAGGTTCACAGCAAATTTGAAAGAAGAGTTCAGAGATTTCCCGTGTGTCCCCAACCTCCCACACATGCGTAGCCTCCCCCATTGTCAGCATCACTTCCCAGAGTGGTACCTCTGTTATAATTGAGGAACCTACACTGACACATCACCATCACCCAAAGTCCATCGTTTACATTAGAGTTTTGTAGGTTCATTTGCCTTCTATATATTTCCTTTGGTGAGGTGTTGTATATTTTGGATAACAGCCCTTTATCAAATGTGTTTTGCCAATATTTTCTCCCTCTCTGAGGCTTGTCTTTTTTTTTTTTTTTTGGTATTGTCATTGACAGAGCAGAAGTTTTTAATTTTAATGAAGTTCAGCTTATCAATTATTTCTTTCATGCATCATGTCTTTCGTGTCATATCTAAAAAGCCGTTGCCATACCTAAGGTCATCTAGGCTTTCTCCTATGTTATCTTCTGGAAGTTTTATAATTTCTTCCTTTGTATTTAGGTCTACTATCCATTTTGAGTTAATTTTTGTGAAGAGTTAAGGTCTGTGTCTATATTCAGTTTTTTGCATGTAGGTGTCCAGTTGTTCCAGCATCATTTGTTGAAGCGACTGTCTTTGCTCTATTGTACTGCCTTTGCTCCTTTGTCAAACATCGGTCGACTCTATTTATATGGGTCTATTTTGAGGCTCTCTATTTTGATCCATTGATCTATTTGTCTGAGACAATTTATAAAATTTGTTTACCTTGTCTCTAATTTTGTTTTCCTCGTAATTGCCTAATCTTATTTTATGGATTCAATGTTCTATCATATATATATTTATAAATACATATGTGTATATATGTATGTATATATATGTTTATCATAGCTTTATTGAGATATAATTCATGTACCCCCAAATGCACCCTTTAAAATGTATAATTCAGTGGTTTTTAGTATATTTACTGAGCTGTACAATTATCACCACTGTGCGGGCAGAGCTGACTTCATCTTAAAAAGCTGACTCCATTTAAAAATGAATCCAAGTGAACCCTTGTGCGCCTCCCGCTTTCCCGCCACGTGTACTCTGGAATGCGCAGAGTCTTTGGGTTAATTACAGACTACCACTAACCCTTGCTCCACTGTTCAGCCTTTCCTCTGGGGCAAAGCACCCTCAATGTTTAACTCGCTCTAGAGCCAGAACCCCCTGTACTTTGTCCCTTTGTCCCCCTGGATCACCATTGTATTCCTTTGGAATAATAGGTCCATTACTTAGACAGGTATAAAACAAATGCTCTGTGGGTGGGGAGGTGAACGGTGCAGGGATCCATTTTTGTCCTAATGCTGTCTTTCCATACGTTCCCTATCAAAACTCTTTAAACCAACAAGCTGGACTTGTCCCCACAGTTCTTTGGCCTCTCGGCTCCTTTGGCAATTGTGGGCCACTTTGCATATGATGTCTTTTCACTAAACAACCACTATCTAATTTCAGAACATTTTTATTACTCCAAAAGAAACCTTGTTACCATTACCAGTCACTCCCCATTCTGCCCTCGCCACAGCTCCTGGCAACCAAATCTACTTTCTGTCTCTATAGATTTGCCTATTATGGATTTTTCCATGTAAAAGGGAGCATACAACATTGTGGGTTTTGTGCCTGACTTCTTTCACTTACCATAATGTTTTGAAGGCTCACCCATATTGTAGCATGCATCAGAATTTCATTCCTTTTTACTTTTCATTCCATTCATCAGTTGATGGACATTTGGCTATTATAATAATGTTGCTATGAAAATTCATGTATCAATTTTTGTGTAAACACTTGTTTTCAATTCTCTTGGTTATATACTTCAGAGTGGAATTGCTGGGCCATGCGGTACCTCTATGTTTAACATTTTGAGGAACTGTCAAACTGTTTTTACAGAGTGGTCACAAAATTTTACTATCTCCCAGCAATGTATGAGGGTTTCATTTTCTTCATGTGTCAATTCTTCCTCTGTTTGATATTTTTCTTTTGTTGTTGGTTTTCCTGAAGTGTTTAGTGATTCCTGATTTTATGTTCGTTTATTGGAGATTTCCTGGTTGTTTTTGTTGTACACAATTAAGTTTTAGAATGTTTATTATTCAGCAATAGATAACTGTAATGCATTCATCCTCTTAAACCACAATTAACCAGAATGCTCAGAAAATGGAAATGCACCTTTCTATATGAAAGCAACAATAATAACAAAAAACAAGAACAAAAAACCCCAACCCAATTTGCTTAAATTCTTGTGGTTAAAATTCTTTAAAAAACAAAAAAATACATGATCTTATATTCTTGTTTTAGGAAGTGTATTTATAATGTAATATAATACTGGATTCCTGGGGATTTTAAATATCAAATGTTGTCAGATCTGTGAGTATTGGTGGTGCAGGTTGAAGACTTACTTTTTTTTTTTTTTTAAAGAGGTTGCTTTGCTGAATGGGCTATGTGATTTCTCAGCAGCTCCTTGAGCACGTTGAGCCCCTCCCATGTTGAAACCTTTTCTTTCCTTTTTTTCCCGTCTTTCTCTTTTTGTAATTGGTGTTCCTAATTACGAATTTTCTTTTTTTAATTTTATTTTTCAATTACAGTGGCATACAATATTATATTAGTTTCACGTGTACAACACAGTGATTAGACACCTATATACCTTATGACGTGATCACCCCAATAAGTCTAGTACCCACCTGAGACCATACGTAGTTATTACAATAGTATCGACTATATTCCCTATGCTGTACTTTACATTCCTGTGATTATTTTTGTAACTGAAAATTTGTACTTCTTTGTTTTAAATATTTTTATTAAAATATAATAGTTCCTACCAAGCATTTTTCCATGCTGGTCTCTCCGTCTAGAATGCTCCTGGCAACTTTTCATGTCTTAATTGCAGGGGACCTCTTTTGATGTACAACCAGACTCAGTGCTGGGAGTGTGGCAAACAGGTCTGGGCTTCAGGGAGAGAGACTAGTGAGAGCCACTTACGGTGTCTAGGCCTCTAACATGCATTTGGAGACAAGTTAGTGCTCAGTGCGGAACATGGTGGTGCAAAGGCAGAAGGCCAGTCCAACCACCTGGACAAACGTGGCAGAACTTTGGGGTAAAGACTATGTAATTTAGAAACCACATTACTCTTTGACTACTACCTGGGTCTGAGAATGACACCTGGCCCAAGGGGGCTTAAGATTAGGAAAGCAACGTGCATTACAAACATGAGTGACTATGGACCTGGACCTAAGCTGTGAATCCTGAATGGGCTATATCTGACTCATTGGATTGGTCTTCCATATGTATAAGCTGAAGGTGATGCCCTTCTAGGTGTGCAGGAATGACATGCCCGTTAGCAAAGTCATCAGAAAATACAGAGTTTTGTAAGTTTGTTTTTCCTCCAGCAATATCCACAGACTGTTTCTTAGCAATGACATAAAGATCTTTCCGTAATTTGAAAATTCAGTTTCTAGAATCAATGGTATCTTCTTTGAGCTTTCATTGCCCTTGGAAATGTGTTCTTTAGCTAATTCATAGATATAGCTTTTAATATACTTTAAATAATAGAATTTAAGTATGTGCCTAGGCTGTGAGAATGTAATAACATGTTTTCTAGGTGTTTCAATGTTTAATCAGATAGTCACCAAATAATTATAATAGGTAGTAGTCAAAGAGTAATGTGGTTTCTAAATTACATGGGGTCCATTAGTTTTAATTCAAAAGTATTAATTTAAAATTTTACTAAGCATAAGGTAGTATTATAAAATATTTCCTAAAACTAAGTTGATTGACGAACTATTGAAATCTAGGCTTTGGTGAACCATCTGAACCCGGTGAATTTGATACTCATTCTGTTTCCAACTTGAGCTGTTCCTACACATCACCTTTAATACCCCTCCTTGGTAGTAGCCCTCCTTTCACTATCCTCTTGTGCATCTTAGTAACCTCATTTGTATCCTTTTTAAGCCATCTTTCTCCACTGAGCATTACTTCCAATCTTCCCTCATAGCGGAAATATTAGAAGTTCATCATTATAGTCTTGTTACACAGCTTTTCCATTTCACTTTCTGTAAGGTGAGTTCTAAGATGGGTCCCAGAAAATTGATGTGTAAGGAAACAATTTCCTGCTCAGGACTTCTACATGCCCTTCTGCTCTGAACCACAGGACACATAGCTCACATAGACCATAGACACAGTAGCTCACATTTGTTTCATGGCTGCTTGATCATGTAAGCTAATTATGATCATGCATGCTAATTATGCTTGATCGTTATGCTAATGACATTTCCCACCATGAGGTTTTCTGTATTAATCCATATGTTATTATTTTCCCCCAGAGTAAGCACTTTCTTTTTGGTTAGGGAACCCCAATCTTATGGCAAATTAATATGACGAGATCTCTAATATGACTCTATAAAAATAGTATTTCTTAAGTGGTAGCAGTTTCTTGTGGTCACTACAGGAATATGTACCTGCAGTATTTTTACTTTAACATTAAATCATTTATACACCATAATAATTGTTGAAAAAAATGGATTTCTATGTTTTGTGAGTTAATACTTTCTTTTTCTCCCCCATAATGTTTTTTTCAGTGGTTGTCTTTTACTGTCTCATCAGAGATAGTCTACAATGCCTCTATAGGGCTGACTTCTCAGAATCTGAGTGCTTCAGGTCTGTAACACGGGAAAAATAGGAATTGTGCCTTTCAATCTCATTTATGACCATCGGCATTTGACACAAGTTGGCAAAGTGCTTTGGGATTTTTGGAGAACAGACACTTCATAATAAATGCGTGGAGTCCTTATTGTCATCTCTTGATCTATGTAATGTTACTGTGAACATCAATGCAGATTATGTCCACTGCTTTCCCATCTGTTCTCCTCATTATCTCCTTAAACATTCCCCTGGATGGGCTACATGGGATTTGCCTGTATGGCACTGTGTGCTGGCTTTCATTTCTCTATCAGCCCCTTTTTCTCCAGACGGACTGTGTGCTCACTGCTCATTACCGTCTCCAGATTCACATTGGTTAAATTTACTAATGATTACTGATCTGTAACATTCTTATTTCCCAGAAGAATGGAAAACAAATTTTGCCAGATTCTGTAATTATTTAAAAATGAAAATGAAGGATGGGGTCAGAGATAGAGGAACTTATGTTTTAAAAAACAGATTGCTGAAATTTTCTTCTGCTGGTAGAGATAGGAATATAGATACTCCTATGTAGTTCCTTCTAGAGTAATTCTATAAATACGTTTTCTTTACGTAGAAAAATATTCTGCCTGGCTCTCTAAGACTTTAATTGTGTTTCTGTGCTGCGGACATACTTGGTAGACTTTCATCGAATTTTTGTGATTAAAGGATGTTATATTACCATTGTAGTATAAAATGGGATATTAAATTATTTTTGATTGCAAGTAACAGAAAACACAGCCTAGACCACTAACTTAAGCAAAAAAGGAGTGTGTGGCTTAACTCCCTGAAAAGTCCAAGTAGGCTTCATGTAGAGTTGGATCTAGTAGTTGCAACTGGGTCACCGAGAGTTAGCAAACTCTCCTTGCCTCTTTATTCTGTGTTTCTCTGTTGGTCTGTTCTCAGGTCTATGTTGGCAAGGTGGCTCTCAGCAGCTCCAGGCTGACATGCCTTTCCCAGGGGAAGGAGAGCACCTTTATTGTAGACTCTCCAGCAACAAACTAGGGATCAACTCTGATTAGACTGGGGTTACATGTGCCTCACTGTTCTTCGAAGGATGGAAGAGGCTGATTGGCGAGGCATGGATCCTGGGATTGTTCTCGGACCTGGAGGTAGAGTCAGCTGCTCCTGAGCCATGGGAACACAGGATTGGACTGGAGTGATTGCTAAAGAAAAACCTAGATGCAGGATGCTGGGCAGGCAAAAACAGCAACTGTCCTCTACAGATGGTGACTCAGAACAGTCAGGTGATTACCCCAGAGCACAGAAAAGCTGCTCTACATTTAAAAGGAAAGTACTGTATAGGAGGGACATTGCATCTTTTTATAAACAGTATTTGTTTTATGGCATAGCCAGAAATGACTCTCTAATTATGATAATTTACTGTATTACAAATAATGATTCTTTACATACAAATATTTAAGTTTTGCTCGAGAATATTGAAATAAGTCTAATTTATTTAGTATTCAGAGAGAAATGATTAGCTACATGCCAAATCTTGAAACTTGACTTACTGGCTTTATTGTGATACGCCATCGAGTCTTTTATTTTTCAGTAGACATGTCTCTAAAGCAGAGAACTTTACACCCCAGAAATAAATAGTTTGTGCTTCCTAGAAGCAAGTTTTGTGTTTGCTGCTATTTGCCTTTGAACTGAAGGTGAGCCCGCTATGGAGAGGGAAAATACTGACATTTGCAAATTGAGCTGCTGAGAGCTGTACTTAAAGTTCATCTGTGAATGCAATTTCCTCATAATGGTGTCTCCACACAAACTTTGCTGAGGTTGACTCTGTCATGCATTTGGAGGTTGATATTCATTTGGTGAGAAGGAAATAAAAGGGAGCAAATCATCAACTAGTACTGAGCCCTGTGACGATCCTCCCCTACCCAAGCAGGGAGGAGGTAGGTTTGCTTTCTCTGCTGTTTCTCTGGTTGGTTTCTCCAGTGTAGGCAACAATCTGACTTCTTGATGGAAGGAAGCATTTCTGATTGATAGGTAGCAACTGCTGTACTCCTTGTGGAGGTGGAAATTTCCAGGTGTGGAGAGCTGCAAGAATTGGGGGATTCTTGCCAATATAATAGCATCATGGAATCACAGCATGTTAGACGAGAGGGATTTTTGAGATCATCTGGTCCCGCCTGTCATGTCATACAAGTAGAGAATGAGTTGTTCAGAAGTGGTGTGAATTACACAGGGTGGGTTTTGGTTAATGTGAGTGGCAGATGGCAAAATGGGGAAGCATGACCCTTTTGGAGGCACACAGACCAGTGTATAGTTTTCATTCTTCCACTAAGTGTGCTGTCTTGAGCCAATTACTTAACATCCAAGTCCTTCTGACATTATATTGTTTTGTGAAGCATTAGCAGTGATAATGTAGGTGAAATATCTACTACTGTGTTTCCCCAAAAATAAGACCTAGCCGGACAATCAGCTCTAATACGCCTTTTGGAGCAAAAATTAATATAAGACACGGTCTTATTTTACTATAATATAAAATCGGTCTTATATTATATTAGACCCACTCTTATATTAAATTAATATAAGACCCGGTCTTACATTATAGTAAAATAATACTGGGTCTTATATTAATTTTTACCCCAAAAGACACATTAGAGCTGATTGTCCAGCTAGGTCTTATTTTTGGGGAAACACGGTAGAGTGCTTGGCACATAGTGTATGCTCAGGAACCACTAATAGGCTTCCCCTTGTGCTATGGTACGTCTCTCTTCCTTTAGTTCAAAGTATTTCATCCTTATCTTGAAGTGCCCTTGTGAACCTTCACTTTATAAAACCCAGCACAGTCATCGGTTGGTGCCAACAATCCACTTAAATTTTGTTGATCTGATTTTTTGGAAACCAAACCTTCTCTGAGAGAGAGGGAGACAGGTCTGAGTTCATATTTACTTGGCAACATTGGGTGCTTTGTGTATGAAACAAGTCTGTCCTCATGAACATTTCACATGACAACATGGAAGTCAACACAAACGTAAACACAGACAAATACAGCCACATGCAACACAAAGAGATCCCAGAACTTGATCTTTCCCTCACCTACCTTTCTACTACCTGTCTACCCCTGTCACCCTCGTTACCTGCCACACTGGCCTTCAGGACATTCCTCCACAAGATCGAATTAGTTCCTGCTCTACAGACGTGGAACTGGCTGTTCCCTGTACCTGAAAGGCTCTTTCCCCATTCTGCTTGGCTTCTTATCATTCAGATTTTTTTTCAGCGTCCTTTGCTTATCAGCCAATCTGACATGGCCCTTAGTCCTTCTCCCTCATATCATCCTGTTATACCATTTGTTATTTATATGTTTGATGTTTATTTAGTATTATCTGTGTCCTCCTGGTGGACTACTATCTACACAGTGACTATGCAGTTAACATAGTTAACTCTGTTATATAGATAACTCCATAGTTACTACGTAGTTATTTCTCTTGTTCCCCACTGTGTAATTAATGCCT
Source organism: Rhinolophus sinicus (assembly GCF_036562045.2). Classification (NCBI taxonomy): domain Eukaryota; kingdom Metazoa; phylum Chordata; class Mammalia; order Chiroptera; family Rhinolophidae; genus Rhinolophus; species Rhinolophus sinicus. Next base: position 31,308,646 of record NC_133760.1, on the reverse strand, counting down.
AAAGCAATGTCCAACAGACAGGTAAGCCCGCAATAAAATTTGTTGGATGAAGGAGTGAATTTGATCCCATGTTGGGCAGCATTGTGAATCATGGAAAGAGGTCTGGGCCAGTATTATAAGCTACTAAAAAGTAGCCTCCAGATATTGTGATCTTAGGATAAAAATTTCACATTTTGGATCTTGATGGCTTTTCTGATAAAATAAGGTTAAACTGGATCACGTAAGGTTTCTTTCAGCTCTTCCGTTCTGTGATTCTTTGTCTGTTTTCTTCCATGCTGGACAATTGATGGGGTTTAGGACAGGCTACTGCAAAACATGGCACTGTGGCATATTGAATAATATAAGCTGAAGGAATTTGAGCAACAACAGGGGCAGGAAGGACTTTCTGACCTCCCCCTTCTTCCCTGAAGCAGCTCATAGAACCTCATGTGAGAGGTGCCCTTCCTAGATCCAGAGGAAATGAACATCCTTGTCTGAGGATGGAGGTGCACTGGAGTCCAAACAGACAGGCCTGGCTAACTTTCCCCAGTTACTACCAGTAGCTCATACCCTTTTGTCCTATAACGTTTTCCCATAGTTTTCCATTCTTCATCAAACCTGGTATAGAAACGTTCAGGCTTAATTATTCTTCCATTCTTCGTTTCCTTATGAAGGCTCTGATACAATGCAAAACTTACATAAAATGAAGTTGCGTGCTTTTATCCTGTTAATCTGTCTTTGTCAGTTGAATATACAGGCCTAGCCCTAAAAGTGTTGAGGAAAAGTTTTTCCTGCCCTATACGATCTAATAAGAATTTACCCTTATAAGTAAAGGTCATCTTTTAGAAAGTTTCTATGTATCAAGGCACAAATGATATGCCAGGTAGTAAGTGATGGTTATAGAGAATCAGACAATAGATGAGAAATAGGCATTGTCTAAGAAAGAAAGAATAACTTTATATGGGGTGAAATATTCCACTACAGGTGGAAGATATATCCACAAATACTAAAGAGTCTTTCTGATAAATAGAAGAAAGGTAATAGCAACTAAAACATAAGTACTAACCTAAATTATTCTTTCCTATGTAATTTTAATGAGGGTTATATAAAATTAATCTTTAGGCTTTTATTTTTGTGACTTCCTTTATGAATAAACACTAACAATGGGCAGAATTCTTTTCCTTTCTTCACACCAATTGCCTTTCAGAATAGACAATACTAAACACTGTATTAGCTTCCTATTGCTGCTTTAATAAATTACTGTAAACTTGAGAGTTGAAAATAATACAAGTTTAATATCCTACAGTTCTGAAAGTCACACGTCTGAAATGGGTCTCATTGGACTGAGATCAAGGTGTCAGTGGGGCTGCGATCCTTCTGGGGACTCTAAGCAGAGAATTTGTGTTTTTTTTTGCCTTTTCCACCCTCTAGAGGCCGCTCACATTGCTTACCTCATGGCCCCTTCTTCCATCTGCAAAGCCAGCAATGGCTGGTTAAGTCTTTCTCATATCATATCACCTTGGTACTCACTCTTCTGCCTCATTCGTCTCTTGTGATTACATTGCTAATTACAAGATAAACTGAGGCACATTAAAAATTTTAAGTTTATTTGAGCAAAAATCGATTCGAATTGGGCAGCATCCGATCTAAGACAGAGAGGAGCTCCAAGGAGTTGTACAAAATGAAAGATTTTTATAGGCATAAGGGAGCAGGAACAAGGAAGTTATAATAGGCAAAAAAAAAAAAATAAAGGGTTGGTTATTGCAAAGTTACTTTCCTTTAGGGGATGGCAGGGGCCTGTCAGGCAGCGGACCTCACTAGTGCTGATCAGGTGATTCCTGATGGACTGTTTTAAGATTCCATTTCTGGAAGAGTTGAAACTAAGTAAGTCTTAGTTCGGTGATGTGTGACTTTGTTTAAGTGACTCCATTTTGGGCCTATGGTCCTGTTTTTAACAGGGCCCACATGGATTAGCAGCTGATTAGCTGATTAGCAGCCTTAATTCTATCTGCAACCTTAATTCCCCTTTGCCAGGTAATGTAACATATTCACAGATTCTGGGAAATAAGACATGGATATCTTTAGGGGGCCATTATTCTGTCTACCACACACTACTTATGAGAAAAAGAGTAATACCTATAGAAAAACAAACTCCAAGGCATTTACTGAAATGAAAACTCTGTATGTATTGTTATGTGAAGACAGCCACCATCTTGTTTTAAGAAAAAAGGTGACAACATCTACTCATTTGGTTTATTGAAGAGCAGCTACCGTGTAGGGCAAGCAAGATCCCCAATAGTTGGCTAAAAATACCAACTGCTGGGGATTTATTTTCCAGATCTTAGGAAACCATCTTGATCATAGAACTTTTTCCTTAGTCCACTAGGATCATCTCTCATGCATTGAGTTGGTGGAAAGTTGACAGTCTTATTTACATAGATATGTTGCCCACAGAACATGTTCACAAATGTGGTTTGGTTGAAATCCCTTTGCCCTGCAACTCTGGCCTCAAATAATGTATGCACAAATCTACAAATACAACCAACCACATAATAGAAACCGAGAATATTCTCCTGTGGAACAGCAAATGTAAATTTCTGCTTTACTTACCTGGTAGTAAGCTATACAGAGGAAGGAAAAGTTAACTTCTGGCCCTGATTCATCACTTTTATTGAAGTTAAATTCTTTTGTTTTAATGCACACTTGATTGAGCAAGCATTTATTGAGGCAGTTATGGTTTGTGGGAGAGACAGTTGAAGCAAGAACAAATGAATCTAATGTAAATCAAATACTTAGCCCTTTTATAGGGACTACAAAGACTTAAATGTGTGTTCTTAATGGTAATTTTTACAAAACTCCAATAGGATGCTTTGACAGTGATTGTTTCGGTGGGGAGATGGGTTTTTCCTTTCACATGCTAATCCCCTGCTCCTGGTGATATTTCTCTCCTTGACTGCAGTCACGGAATTGAATAATTTATGGAATGAATTTTGTTGTAAATTTATTGTGTCACAAGCAGGTTGTAATTTCACTAACAGTTCACTTAAGTTATTAAGTCAAAAAAATGTGGTTGATAGGATAGTGCATTTGGAAGGTTTTTTTTTTTTCCTCTCCTCCCAGCAAGTTCACATCTTATATATTTTCAAAACAGAGTACTTGCCTAATTTTTATTCAGAATCTGATATGCGAGAAGGAAGCACACATTAACATAAGTGGAATTGCATTTGCACTCTATTGTTGAATTTTGGAAGTCGTAAACAAATTATTGAAGATTTTATAGAGACAGAAATAGCATTAAACCCACAGTGCTGTGGTGCTGCTGCCATTGTTTCCTGAATTACTATCCTCAGCTTGCTGATGGGGAATGAAAAATTGGTGGCGTAGAGGTGAAGATGCTCCAGGAAGGGGGAAAAAAGCAGCTTTAATCACTTTTAAATTTTACTTCTATTCTGAGGTTAAGACAATGGCTAATTATTACTCCGCCAAATCTTACCCATTCCAAAAGGAAAATAGAGAAAAAAAAATCTTTACAAATCTCTCGCAGGGGTATCTGATTGGCTTCCATCTACATTCACAACATTCTCAGGCTCCTTTTTTAATGGCTGTTCAGCTGTGATAAGAGGCAACATTTGGCCACTGCAGAAAGCTTTGCTTAGTTTCTGCTCCCAATGCGTCAGCATTCAGAAAACACACATTTAAGGTCTCCTGTTATTTACATTGAAATTTTTCTATTGACCCTGTCAGTGTGAATGAATTTCAAACAAGTCGTTTCTTTCTCTGTATAGATGATTTCCCTAGGTTCCTGGTGGGGGTTACTTTTAATTCCTCTAGGAGTTACCTCTATTCTTGTTAGCACCCTGAGGATTTGCTTTCTATTTTCCCCCCTTGTTGCCCCGTGTGTGGCCTCCTCTCCCTGCACCCTACCCAGGGTATTCCAACCCTTGTGCTGGACGCTGGATAATAGCCACTATTCTTGAACAGAAATACTTTTAGGCCTTCAGAATAGACATTTTCACCATCTGTTACATAGAATCTAAAAACGTGATGGGAAATAGGTTGTAATTAACTGAAAAAATGGATAAGACGCGGTATGTCTTAATACATTTAGAATTGAGGAAATAGCCTCTCAAATTTCCATGAAAAGAAATGCAGCTTGTACTTTTTTTTTTTTTTTTAATAGGGTTTACTTTTTGGAGCAGTTTTGGCTTACAAAAAATTGAGGGGAAAGTACAACATTCCCATAAGTTCCCTCCTCCCCTCTCCCGGCTTGGTTTCCCGTGTTAACATCTTGCCTCACATTTATCGCAGTTGATGAGCCAATGTTGATCCATCATTATTCACTAAAGTCCGTAGTTTACGATAGCGCTTACTCCTGGTGTCATACATGTGGGGGAGGAAGAAGCTTTCCTCTATCCTCCAATGTTCTTTCAGCTGGTCTAATAATTGAATCTACATTAGACAGATTAACAAGATTTAATTACATGTGTTTGTATGGGAACCCCACATACACGAGAAGTTCAGAAACAGCAAGGGAAAATGAGGTATATATGACATTTTGAAGTAAGGCACCTAGAAACTTTAGAGGGGAAGAATATCATTCGCAGGATTATAAGAAGAGTCGATGTTCAGTAATTAGAAGTTTGTCCTGCCCTGTAGATAGATCATAAAAAGTTATTTTTGGTGACAACCCTTACTGTGGGCAAGGCCTGTAATTTGAATTCTTTCAGGGAGAAGTGAAAGTTTCTCATGAACCTGTGGGGTCTCGATTGCTTTCAGCTCAAAATAATTCACATGCCGACATGGTACATTTTGGGGAGGCCTGTTCTGAACCCCCACATACATTCTATAGGTTTTGACAAATGAATAAAGACATGTGTCCGCCACTACAGTAGTATATTGAATAGTTGGACTGCCCTGTGCTCCATCTATCAACTGTACTACCACCCCTCCCTCACACCAAATCGCTGGCAACCACTGGTATTATACCATCTCCATTGTTTTGCCTTTTCTGTAACGTCACATATTTGGAATCATACAGTGAGTAGCCTTTTAAGATTGGCTTCTTTCTCTTAGCAATATGCATTTAAGATTCGTTCTTGTCTTTTGTGGCTTGATAGTGTTATAGGGTACGAAAATTTTTCCTCTACCCTACTAGATTCCTTTGGTCTAATAATCAAATTGACATAGGCTAACGGGAGAAAAACGAATTTAATTTAGTACATATGGGAGACTCACATAGACGTGAAAGGCTCCAAGACAGGCAGTTGAGGCTTATATGCCATGCGAGCTAAGGTGAGAGGGTAGGGGTCTAAGGCTCCAAAGGGAGGGGAGACAATTCACAGGAGGATGGGAAGAGCAAATGTTTGATAAACAAATGTTTGCCAGAGGAATTTGAACAAAGAGGCCCTGTCGAGCTCCCCCAAGCCTGCCATGCCTCGCCCATACTCTTTGTATTTATCTCTGGTGATAGTTCCTTCCTGGACCAGGTCCTTTACCTAAATTCTTTTAGGCAGTTAAGGGGGAGGTAAAAAAAAAAAAAAGATAGAAGCTCTACCTGAGTCTTTTGGTCCTTGAATTGAATTGTCCTCAGCTAAAATAATCCATATGCCAAAGAGGCACATTTTGGGCCTGACTATTCTCTCCTTCAGTAGCTCATTTCTTTCTAATTGCTGAATAATCAGCTTTTCATTGGGTACCACTGAGTAGGAACTCAGATTTTTCTGTTAGGAAAGAAAACATATGGAGATTTACCTTTGCTCTCCTGAGTCCAGCCTGGCATCTTCTATTTTCTTTTCTACCACTGATAACCTGATGGAGTCAAGTCACCAGCATAATGTATGTCCACAAAATAATGAGACTTGATTTAACAATCCACATGGGAAAATCAGCCTCATTAATTTGATATATTCCTGTTAGTGGTTTCCCTTGCTTAATTATAAATGGCATATAATGTCTAGTCTCTTGCTCGCTAAGAAAAAGAGACTTGTTCTTTATGCTGTATGTATACACTTGATCTGAAACCAGCGCAGGCAACTTACAATACTTTGTGTCTATCCCTGTCTAATCTATAAGGCACATAGTCAATCCACAAATACTTTTGAACACATACTTGATATTCGGTACGAGTATATTGGGAAGAGATTGGTGAATAAGATGGAGCTTACGACATTCTATTATAAACAATAGAGAGGCAATAAATAAACAAGTAATACAATAAGGTGCTGAGCAGTTCTACATAGAAAACAGAATAATGGGGTGGAGTGGCGTGTCTGTACATATTCTGTGTCCACATGCATGTGTGTGTAGTATGCATGTGCATGTAGTATGCATGTGCATGTAGTATGTATGTGTGTGTAGTATGTATGTATGTGTAGTATGTGCATGCATATGCGTAGTGTGCACGAGTGTGTGTGTGTGTGTGTCCGTCAGGAGGCAAGTTGCAGCTGCTTTTGCTAGGATGTTTAGGAAAGGCCCCTCTGAGGAGGTGACATTTAATTTGATGAGAAGCAGCCAACCATGTGAAGATCTGGGGAAGGGCGTCCAGGTAGAAGGAACTGCAAGAGCAGTGGCTCTTAGATGGAGCTGGGTGTATCCCAGGAACTGAAAGAAGGTTGATGTGACTGGAGCAGATTAAGTGATGGGAAAATGGAGATGAGGAAAGGCAGGTGGGGGCCAGATAGTATCTGACCTTGAAGGCTGTGATGAGGAGTGTTTGTTCTAAGATATATTGGGAACAATAAACCTTACCCAAAGAGAGGCCTTTCCCTCTGCTCCTGAGAGCTTCTTGGAATGTCCTGCCTAATAAGAGTGTCTTTGTTTACCTGGGGCTTGAGCCACACTGGATATTCTAACAATGAGATTCATGGTGGTGGCTTTGGGCCATGTAGTACCAGTTCAAACTTCGGAAAGACTGGAGACAAAAGATCAGTCACATGAGCAATCAGCCATACCAGGGTAACTGAACCCCAATAAGAGCTCTAGATACCAGGGCTCTGTGGTAATGCTCCACGAGTACTGTCACCCATCATTGCTGGACATGGGAGAGACACAGGGGAGCATAAAGAATGGGTTGGAAAGCAGGTTAGGGTCTTGACTATCACAATATTCAGCTAAAGGACTTTGTACTTTGTTGTACTTCATTTGATTGTCAGTAGCGAGCCACGGAAGGTTTTGAAGCATGAGAGTGAGATGATCAGAGATGGCGGTGTGCGGTTTGTTTAGTTTGTCATCAAGGTCAAGGTCACAGAGTCTTCTGAGACTCCTAATCGTGGGTTTTCCATGTGCGATCAATTTCCAAATCTTATAATTTAAACTTTTCAGTTTTTGTTTATTCCACACTCTCATTTCCATTGCAGGTGGGAAGCCTGGGAGCTGACCTTGGGGTGTAGGAATGAGGTTTCTGTCTTTAGAAGGCTTTTTCCACATCAAAATGACATATTTACATTTGTAGGGTTGTGAGGTAAGGGATCTAATTTAATCTCCCTGCCTCCCAAATTATTGGCTAAATTATTGACTAATTCAGCCTTTCCTCACTGATTTTAAACACCAGTCCACACAGATGATGAAGGTTAAGATCCAAACATACCATGAGATTGTTTGGTGATTTTGTCAACCAGTTGTACTTATACTAGCTTCCCTAAGACGATCTAAAACCCTTTACTGCAGAGTTTTCTATCAAGTGGCTTGTTTTAATTTGGGTTCCCCTGGAAGCAGACTCTGAGGCAGAGGAGGGCTTTTGGGAAGTGTAACAAGGAAGGGAAGTTAGTCAACAAACATTCCTTTATGGTGCAAGTTACCATTGTGGGTAATTAGTTTTGGTTTTAATCTGTGAAATAAAAATTGTTATAACTAACATTTATGTAGTACTTACTATGTAGTAGGCACTTTTCTAAATCTTCTATAAATCTTAACTCATTCTTTAAAACAACTTCATAATTTCTCCATTTTACAGATGAAGAGACTGAGGCAGGTAGAGATGAAGTCTGTATCGAAGGTCACATAGCTTGTAAGGGGCAGATCTAGGAATCTGCCGGACTTTCATAGACTGTAGGACTGATTATCCAGGAGGAAATATTCTTTATAGTGAAGTGTTTGAAAAACCAAGGCTTCTGAAATTACATCATTGGGAAAACTGGTGAAAGTATTGCTTTTTCCCTTTAGTAATTAAATGTTTATGCAAACCCAGGCATGGCCTTTAGATATGCCATTCTAATTTGAAATAGAGTAGGGAATAATTTCCCAAAGAAAGCCATTTAAAAAAATAGTGATTAACAGACAGTGTCCACTTGAATGATCTTAACATGGATTTATTATAATGCTGTATGTAGAGTAAGGAATGGAGGAAAACACAAAAACAAAAACCTTTTGTTTTTGCTGGCATTGGTTTACCTGTCCAGCTTCTTTCCCCATCTCCATGTATCAAAAGTTAAAATGGAGGAAACATTTTACCTTTCATTTTTAATAAAAATATGGTTAGGACGCTAATGTCAGAATACATTCATTTTTTAAATTTGCGTTTCATTTATCTGTCCCACTGATGTAATTGGTGCTCACTCACCCCAGGATACAGGTTATTAACCTACTAACCTGAGGAAAAAAAAGTATGATAAAAAGTACATGCTATGGTTTAGTTGACCAGTTAAGTCATTCTCTTTTTTTAAAATAACCAATTTTCTTGCTCTTTCTGCCCATACCAAATTGTGCTCTGCAAAGCTCTGTTAGCCATGGAAAATATTAATTACTTCAAGGCATTATTTTCAAAAGAATTATAAGTAAATTACTTTAAAAATTAGACGTTGGTTTGCACCATAGTGGCAAGATGATAAAATATTTCTATTTCATGTACCTGCATTCAAATTAGAGCCTTATTGTTAGTGATTTGAAATATATACTAAGCTATTTTTCTTATTCATGTCTTAAGAGCAGTGTTAGTTAATGCGTTCCTTAAGCACATTAGCTAATTAATCTTGTGGAAAGTTATGTAAAGATAATAAGAGTTTTAAGAAACATAAAGAAGTTGTTGGTCAAATTGTGTGCCAAACCAACGTAGCTCACATTACGTGTTGAAAATAAAACCATTACTATAACAGCTAACATTTCTTTGCCAGCAGCATTTAGCGCAATGTTTTGCACTTTGTAGCATTGAATACAAGCTTGTTGAATGAACAGATACGATGGTTATTTTTATGTGTCAGCTTAGGTAGGCCATGGTACTCAGATATGTAGGTGAATGTTATTCTAGATGTATCTGTGAAGGTGTTTTTTAGATGAGATTAATATTTAAATCAATAGTATACTGAGTAAAGCAGGTCACCCTCCATAGTGTGGGTGGGCCTCATCCAATCAGTTGAAGGCTTTAATAGAAAAATGACTGACTTCCCCTGAGAAGAGGGAATTCTGCCTCTAGACTTGAGATGAAATATCAACTTCTTTGGATCCCCAGCCTGCTAGCCTACCCTGCGGATTTGGGATTTGCCAGCCTCCACAATTGCATGAGCTAATTCCTTAAAATTTGTCTATTCCTTTCCTTTCCTTTCCCTTTCCTTTCCTCTAATCTATCTTTCTTTCCTATCTCCCTCCCTCCCTCCCTCCCTCCCTCCCTCCCTCCTCCCTCCCTCCCTCCCCCCCGCCCCCTTTCTCTACACACACATTTTGTTATTGTGTCTATTTTTCTGGAAAACCCAGAGTAGTACAGGATGATAGCCATTAAATAAATATGACATATTATGGCTTGTGCAATTGTATTAGAGCCATGAAGGCAGAAAAATGTGCTGTCCCCAAATTTCGTCTTGAGATGAACATCATCTTGGATATTACCACTGAAATTATTTTGAAACTAATTTGCCTTGTGCTGTAATGTTCTTTTCTTTCTTTTTTTTCATTTCTTTACTAAAGCCCTCTAATACCATTTTCCTTCCTTCTTTTCCTCTGCAGATACCCTTTGGGTTACACTGACTTGTCTCTTTAAAGGTGTTGGTTTCTATCCCCCTCTCAGAATTTAATTTGAATCTAAGGGTATAGCAGTTTTTCTCAGCATCAGGCACATTCTCTTCCTGGGTTTTTTCAGAGTAGCATTGGTGACCTTGAGCAAATCACTTAACCCTCTGTCTTGTCTGATAAATGATGATCTTTCCAATGTGTTATAGCTTTAAAAGTTGACGATGCCACTAATTTATTCAATTAACTTTAAAGAGTAATCACCGGTTTTTGTGGTATGTAGCTTAATACCTAATTTTATTGTGAAAGCAATGAAGGCAACAGTAATCCTTTTGGTATTTGTTACCTTGTGTTCTAGCTGTCTAGGTGAGATAATAAATTAGAAAAAGTGAGAGAAAATAAAACCTTGTGTCTGTCTGACAGGCATCGGTGATTGTAGAATAGGGGAATGCAGGTGGCACAGTAACAACTGTGTGCACCAGAGGATGGAAGCGCAGAGAGCAGCCACGGCGGAATTGTGGACCGACGTTCAGGAGAGACCATTTCACTGTTATTTCTGCCATGTGCAGTGGACCCATGCCCATTGTGAGGCCACGGCAAGGGTTGGGTTGAGAGTAAGGGTCAAGATTTAGGGCCAGTCATTCCATCTACACTCTATACGATACATACAGAGGGCGCCAAAAAGATGTATACACATTTTAAGAAAGGAAAAACTATTAAAATTGTAATACTCAATACATATCGCTAACAAAAGATGAATACAAGTCACGTTTGACTGCTGCAATTACAAGAGGTGCTCAAAGTGGTTACCATCAGCGTAATTTTGATACATTTTTTCTTTTCTTAAAATGTGTATACATTTTTTTTTGGCACCCTTTGTGTAGTTCTGTACCTTAAAATTAATAAACAAAACAAAAAACTTTATATCTGGCAAATCAAAAGGAATCTTTGTTTAGGGGATTTCTTTTTAGTCCAGCAAAACTTGATCTGTATAGATTAGCATTCCATTGGGTGGATAATTAATAAGGATATTAATTAAAAGGTTAGATGAAGAACTCCTTTTCCATATAAGTTATTGTGATTTCTGATGCCTAATTTGATTAAATGTTTCATGGGGGTAAAACCTTCCCATTGGGAGTTAACACACATTACTGTCGTTCCAGGAGCCAGTTGTTTATTCTGATGTAGATATCTTTACAATGTGCCTGCAGTTGAGGGCGTATTGATCAGTTTGCCGGCATTATAGATTTTCATTCAGCACCAGGGCTCCTGAAACCAGTGCAGACTTGCCTTTGAGAGAAACTCCTGTCCTATCAAACTTTTAAGAACTGGAGCAATGACTATCTGTTTTGATTATTTTAAATGCAGCCTTTTTGGCAGTCTGGACAGAAGATGACCCCTTTGAGCCCTTTTCAGTAGTGTGATTTTAAGATTCTTTGCTGGAAAAACTAACCAAATCTCTTGCAGAAGTAGATCAACAAGGGACTCATAAGTGTTCATTGTTTTACATTTGAGTCTTTTGCTGCTCTGAGGATAAAGACTGGCTCACTGCCAGGGATTAAAGGGTTTCAAGGTTGGCCAAATGATAACCAGCTGGCCTCAAGTAAAGTTTCTATTCTCAGCCCTTCTTTTATATGCCCCAAAGATTTTATATTTACAAAAGAATTCAGAATGAATTTGTCATTAGTGCTTGTTGGTATCCTCTAAGTCTTATCAGATAGGACACTAGAGAGGAAGTTTAGGAAGACAAAAAGAAGGGGGTATAACATAACAAATGTAAGTGAGGACCAAGGAAATGTTACAGGCTTGGAAATCAATTGTGGACTCAGTAAGGTTTTGGGAAACATTGAAATATAGACTGGTGAAAATTCCATGTTTTCACCAACCTAATCAAAAATCCAGAATTAGGAAATTGGAGCTTTGTAGTTTAATTCTCCTATACTCTTTTTATTTTTCAGTAGTAATTCTTTGATAAAAATGATGTACTTCAGAGGGGAAACAATATTAACAGGATGGCTTGTGCAAAGTCCTGTAGACATCGTGTTTTATGACACTTAGCTGAGGATCAACATGGCAACAGTCGAGAAAGCCCCTGTGACTCTCTTTCTAGGCAAAGTAAGGGTTGCTATTGGTATTGGGGGAAGGTGTATCCACTGAAACACAAGGTCAGTCCCATTTTCATGAGGAAGTTTCACTTTGATCTTGACTTTTTGCCCCATCAGGATTCTGGACAACATCATGCCTGGGCAGACCTTGCTTCACTCTAAACGTTTGTCTTCTGTCTTCTCTGCAGCAAACATGCATACATGAGATAGACAATGGGGCTTTGAGGCAGATCCAGGATTTGTGGGGCCTAAAACTTAGACAATTTTAGAACCCTCTTTAAGAAAACACAAAACGATGGGTACAAATTATGTATGAAAGTAAATATTTAGATTGAAAAAAATCCCACAAAATCACAAAGCTTAAAAAGCAGACAAAAAAAAAAAAAAAAAAGGGCAGACAAATACAACAAAAGCCACGTGATATAGGCAAATAACACAACATTTTTATTAATTACTTGCCTAACACACTTCAATGATACTTTTTTCCTTGTAGTTTTTGGCTGCATAGACTTGACAATGATTTTTAAGCTTAATTTGAAATTTTCCCAGCTTTGTTGAAATATAATTGACATTTAACATTGTGTAAGTCAAGGTGTACGTGCTGATTTGATACACATATTTGACAATGATTTTTAAATTTTGCTTTATAGTCAGAGGACAGAAAGATAATTCAGTCTTTTTTCCTAGTGTGGTTGATTGACTTCTTTTTATTTTTATTTTTTTGCTGATGCTTAGAAAAATTTATTTTAGTGTCCTAGCTATTGGTAATGCCATGTAAATTTTTATTTATTTTTTTCAGTTACAGTTGACCTTCAATGTTATTTTATATTAGTTTCAAGGGTACAGCTAGTGGTTAGACATTTATATCATTTATGCAGTGATCTCTCCCATTAGTCTAGTACTATATAGTACTATACATCGATGTTGCAACATTATTGACTATATTCTCTATGCTCTATGTCCTGTGACTATTTTGTAACTACCAATTTGTATTTTGTAATCCCTTCATCTTTTTACCCAGCTCCCCTCTGTCAACTATCAGTTTTTCTCTGTATCTATGAGTCTAGTTTTGTTTGTTCGTTTATTTTGTTCTTTAGATCCCACTTATAAGTGAGATCATATGGTATTTGTCTTTCTCAGTCTGACTTATATCACTTAGCATAATACCCTCCATGTTGTCGCAAAAATGAGATGTCACCTCACATCTGTCAGAATGGCCATCATCAATAAATCAACAAACAACAAGTGCTGGTGAGGATGCGGAGAAAAGGGAATCCTTGTGCACATTTGGTGAGATTGAAAATTGGTGCAGCCACTACGGAAAATTAAAAATAGAACTACCCTTATTACCCAGCAATTCCACTTCTAGGTATTTATCTGAAGAAATCTAAAACACTAATTCGAAAACATAACATAAATGCACCCCTATGTTCATTGCAGCATTATTTACAGTAGTCAAAATATGGAGCAACTCAAGTGTCTGTCAGTAGACGATTGAATAAAGAAGATGTGAGATTGTGTGTGTGTGTGTGTGTGTGTATAAATTGCTTGACCATAAAAAAGAATGAAAGCCTGCCATGTAAATTTTTAAGATTGTTTAAGATTTAAATTTAGGAAACTCGCCCCCATGTTTCTTTTCTGTTTGGGCTATGAGATTTCAAGGCATTTCGTTTTTTCAGAATAGTCTTGATCTTTGAATGGACAACATTCATTGTTTTCAATGTCTAATATATTTGTAAGTCTTACGTTATTTTCATCAATATCAGAACTTTCTGTCAAATCAGGAAGAAATGTAATCTTTTTCCCAATGTGTTAATTTGGGTTCCTCCTCTTTATTAATTTAATGATCAAACACTCCAAGAATATATTCATTTTCACTAGTCAATATTTATCTCTTTCTTTAATAAATTACTGCTTTTGCTCTGACTTAAACATTTTTGATACAATTCTTTTCTTGACATCAGTAATTTCTATTGATTTCAACTCTCATCTTTGTCTCTTTTGTTAGTATCCCATTAATTTTTATCTGAACTTAGTTATTTTATAAATAAATTTAAAGAAGCCAAAAGAAGTAGCCTTCATATACATCCAAATCAGGAGTCCATACTTTCTGTCTTATTTTATTAAAACTTTATAAGACATCTTTCTAAATTACACATGTAGTTAAAATGGTATGTTTACACTTTTCTACTAAAAGAAAAAAAAGTGTGTTTCCATTGTACGCACTGTATCATTTCTGATAGGAGAGAGCTTCTGTTTTGACTATGCATTGATGAGGGCTGAATCCTCTGCCTGCAATTTTATACATCTGATGACTGGCAGAATTTTTTACAGAGTAGCTTCTGGCTTGATACCCTTCAAACCTTGTCATATCATGACACAACTCCTGACTGTTCCTTCATGTCACCTAGTTGGGTGAGCGGGCACAGTGGGAAGTATGCAGTACTCCTGGAAGCCATTCCTCCAGGAAGATGAGCAATATTTTAACTATACATGGAAGGGACAGCAAAACACATTAGTATATTCCATAACCCCCAAGTCAATGTATTCCCAACTCAACTTCCGCTTTACCAAGCATCAAAACTGCCTGTAGTCACTGTAGTACCACCTGACACGGGAAGTGTGACAGAGAAGTCAGAATGGAAAGAGACAATGTCCCAACTAATTATGGTTAAAAATATATTGGCTTTGAAAATTTTATAAAAACATATTGCTAAGTCCTCTCCAGGGCTTTGAATGGGCTGTGCAAGTGAGGGGCCCTAAAGCTGAAACCTCATTCGCCTCATGGTAAAGATGCCTTAGCTGTGAAGATAAAACACAATTTTGTATGTTCTATTGAGGTTTTCTCTTGGTCACCAATATCATTGTCTTTCTGGGGCATACATTTTTTTCATGTTACCTAAGGTAATTTTTGCATCTAAATATTTTCTGGAATACTTTGCTCATTATCTCCTTTTTCTGGTTTTTCTTCTTTCAGTTCCCTCTAACCATGTGTTTATCTTGAAGGAAACCTCTCTCTGGGCATATGTAGCTCCAATTTTAACTTGAGAGTGAAGCCAGATGTTTCCCATGTCCTTCAACTTGAAAATGGTTCACTTATACATTGATTTTCATAGACTTTCAGAGGCTCCCTTAAAGCTACTATAAGCATCATATACATAGAGGGTTTTTTACGTTTGGTTTAAAGATACTTCTTCAACTTTAATTTTGCATTGAGTTTTTGATCATAGTTATGTATAAGTTAGATATACAAATGACTTGTCCCCATTTGTAGGATGTGACAACTGAGATGATGGTCCCTTATCAAAGATTTGCCACATAATCATAAACAAATATGCCCTCTACCATGTGCTCTCATAGGTGTGCAGAAGGAATCTTCTGGGAGTGATCTGAGGGCAGCAGGAAACAGCTGACTCATTCATAGTTGTTAAAAGTACCAGTGATGGAGACATATGATACTACCGAGTGAGCGAAAGCCACAAACTCTGGAGAGCGTTTGGCTGCCCACTCATTGGCTTTTTGGCTTTAATTTTTTGAAATAAATCCACCAGCCTTAACACTAAGCTAGGTGCTAACTAGGTATTATTGCCTAACAAAGAAAGTATTTTTTTCAATGTATTGAAGTTACTCTTTACGGAGATAATTTTCTCATGTCTGTGCAGGGAAAGAATAGCTAAAGATTTTTTAACAAACAAATCATAAGGAAAGCAATATCTGATTATCGTGATTTTTTATTGAGGCTACTTTTTTTTTTTTTTTAGGGGAAAGGGACTTTTTATTGGGGAACAGTGTGTACTTCCAGGACTTTTTTCCAAGTCAAGTTGTTGTCCTTTCAATCTTAGTTGTGGAGGGTGCCGTTCAGCTTCAAGTTGTTGTCCTTTCAGTCTTAGTTGTGGAGGGCGCAGCTCAGCTCCAGGTCCAGTTGCCGTTGCTAATTGCAGAGGGCACAGCCCACAATCCCTTGTGGGAGACGAACCAGCAACCTTGTGGTTGAGAGGATGCGCTCCAACCAGCTGAGCCATCTGGGAGCTCAGCGCCAGCTCAGCTCAAGGTGCCATGTTCAATCTTAGTTGCAGGGGGTGCTGCCCACCACCCCTTGCAGGACTCGAGGACTTGAACTGGCAACCTTGTGGTTGAGAGCCTACTGGCCCATGTGGGAATCGAACCGGCAGCCTTCGGAGTTAGGAGCATGGAGCTCTAACCGCCTGAGCCACCGGGCCGGCCCCGAGGCTACCTTTTTTAATTAAAAAACTAAGTTTCTCTCATTTTCTGGGAAACTCAATGTAGCTTAGATGTGAGAAGCCAAGTGAACAGTGTATATTTTCTCACTGTATTACTCTAATCCCTTTCTTTAGGTCAAGGTTAAGCGGGTCTAGGAAAACAGACATCTGTGTTTGTAATGCAATAAAGTGTAATGAGTGTGGTGACTTTTTCTAATTTACCTCAGCTGGATATGCAAATGAAACGATTAAACTTGTAACCCGTAACTCTGTGGGGGAACTGATGGGTAACGAAAGTACACAGCATTTACTGTAGCTAATGGGAAAGTTGTTAGAGGATAGGAATGTAATATGTTCTATTTGCAGATGTACTAAAGAGCTAGTTAGCAGTGTAAATGAGGATTTAGTTATTTAGGAATAACCTTCAAATTGGCAAAATTAGTCCCAACAGCACAATTTAAATTAAAAAAAAATCAATCATTTATGGTGTTTGAGTTTACTAACTACAGCTTGTTATGTGTATTTAGAGATCTAGTTTTATAAATGGGAAGTCAGTAGTCTCAGTATGGACATACTGCATCAGTGCTAGTTTTTATTTTTGTTTTTATGTCATATTTTTCCTGAAGAAACTCAAATTCATCACAATAATCAGCTAGTTACCATGTTTCCCCGAAAATAAGGCCTAACCGGAAAATAAGCCCTAGCATGATTTTTCAGGATGACATCCCCTGAACATGATGTGTCTTTTGGAGCAAAAATTAATATAAGACCCGTCTTATTTTCGGGGAAACACAGTAATCCCACAACATACTTGTCAGGAAGGCAAGGGTGAGGGTTATAGTAATAACTTTATAGATGTAAAAATTATAGATGCAGTCATGTGCTCAAATTCTATCATTAAGGGCACTCGGAGGAAAACTTTGGTATTTGATCTCAGCCAATATTTAGACAAAACAATGATTTTCTTCCTACAGCCAGTTATAAAATTTTCCATTTTGTAACCTGTGTATGTATATATTTTGCCGCCTTCAGGGGTCACCCTCCCCTTTTATACCCAAATGACATGCTCTGAAGTCTTTTACAGTCATAGGAATAAGTGAGTGAACAGTTGTAAAACAGCATGAAAGAGGTAAATCCATCCTGTTAAGGAGCAGAGAGAAGTCCCTCTCCAGATTCAGCCTGAAAGAGGACTGTGCCTAAACCATTCGTGAAAACATGGACTCTTAGGGTAAGAAGGGCCGTTAGGGTAGATTTAGTCCACCTTCCTCATAATGCTGCACGGATGGCTTCACTCTGTCACATCTTCCGTCACCAGGGATCATCTGACTTGAGCCCTTGCGTCTCAGGAAGCTAGCAGGCATATGGAATTGCTGGTCTGCAGCCACTTTTGACCTTTAAAATGGCAGTTTCACATGTTTCATCCTAATAAGTTCTTCCTTGTCAGAGGCCAAAATCTAACTCTCTGTCCCATTGCTACATAGCAATATTCTACCAACTGTTCAGGAAAGGAGATGTAAGCTCCATCTCTGGTACACTGTTCTGATAGTTCACGTCTTCTGTTTTTTACACTTTTAAGTGTTAAATACAAGAAAAACAATTTGAACTGATATTATTTTAGAGTTATGTCTTTAAAAATGATCTATAGATCCTAAATAGAATTGATTTTTGCCTCGATGTGGCCCAGTTTTTTTATACTCTATTGGTCTATATACTGCTCTATTATGCTCTATTGGAGATAAAATGAGGTAGTAGGAGGGGTAAGATTCCACCATCAAACCCTTCCCTGAATTTCCTTAAATAAGAATCATGTTCCCTCATTAAAGCGGGAAAAAGAATCATGTTCCTCCCTATATCTCTGTATTTCTTAAAACAATTTGTCAAAAACTATAAGACAGCACCATAAGATAAAGAAAGCTCAATGGGTATGATATGGAAAAAAAGCCTCATCACTAGAATGAGTTAAGATGTGCTGAAATCTTTCTTGAAAATGTTTTGCACTCATCCCAGCTATAATTCAGTCAGGAATCATCAATGGACGCTAAAACTATTGGGTGAAAATGTGATGAGGAACAGGATATTGACATGGTCCTAAATTCTCTCCGTCCAGATTATAAAGGGACAAAGAGTAACTTTAGAGTGAAGGGACCTGACGGACACCACCTAACCAAGTCGTCAAAGTTAGTATTGCCACTGATGGCACACAAATGACAGTGTGTGCCTCATGGTATGACATGATACACTAAGGACACAATATTGCTTCAGTGGTATTCGTGCCAAAAATGTATTCACAATGTGTAACCGGCATCTAATCTTGAGAAAGAATTATCAAGCCCAAACTGAGGGATATTTTGCAAACTAATTATTCTGTTATCTTAAAAAAAAAAAAAAAAAG
This sequence comes from Rhinolophus sinicus, assembly GCF_036562045.2. NCBI lineage: Eukaryota > Metazoa > Chordata > Mammalia > Chiroptera > Rhinolophidae > Rhinolophus > Rhinolophus sinicus. The sequence continues at coordinate 31,290,014 of NC_133760.1, read as the reverse complement.
TCTATATCATGAAAGACAGAGATGGGTCTCCAGATTAAAGGAGACTAACGAGGCATGGCAATCACAGGTAATGTGTGAGGCTGTATTGCATCTCATACTAAATGCTAAATTGGCACAATTGGAGAAACGTGAATATGGACTGCTTAGTGGTTAATGGTATTAATGTTAAATATCTGACTTTGGTCACTGCACTATATAGTTAGATAAGAGAATATCTTTGTTGTTAGGGAATACACGCTCAAGTATTTAAGTGCTGAAGGGAACGATGTCTGCAACTTACTCTGAAATGGTTAAGAAAAGAAATGTTATGGAAGTTCTTCCCACTGGTATTGCAAATTTAAACTTAAATTATTTCAGAATAAAAAGTTCTAAAATGTTCTCCATTAAAAAAAATCTGTAAATCTGCTGGGATTTCTCTGATTTCATAAGGCCCAGATAAGCATTACAACAGTCATTATGTTAACTGCTGTAAGACAGCGTGAAGAAATGGCCCCAAATGTTACAATACCAAGGTCAGAGCACTTTTTTTTCTTTTTTTTTACAGTGGGTTTTATTTTATTTATTTGTTTGTTTATTTATTTATTTATTTATTTAAAGATTTTATTGGGGAAGGGGAACAGGACTTTATTGGGGAACAGTGTGTACTTCCAGGCCTTTCTTCCAAGTCAAGTTGTTGTCCTTTCAATCTTAGTTGTGGAGGGTGCCGTTCAGCTTCAAGTTGTTGTTCTTTCAGTCTTAGTTGTGGAGGGCACAGCTCAGCTCCAGGTCCAGTTGCTGTTGCTAGTTGCAGGGGGCACAGCCCACCATCCTTTGTGGGAGTCCAACCGGCAACCTGGTTGGTTGAGAGGACGCATTCCAACCAACTGAGCCATCCGGGAGGCAGCTCAGCTCAAGGTGTCGTGTTCAACCTTAGTTGCAGGGGGCGGAGCCCACCATCCCTTGCAGGACTCAAGGAGTTGAACTGGCAACCTTGTGGTTGAGAGCCCACTGGCCCATGTGGGAATCGAACCGGCAGCCTTCGGAGTTAGGAGCATGGAGCTCCAACCGCCTGAGCCACCGGGCCGGCCCCTACAGTGGGTTTTATTAATTTTAAGATCATAGTTTAACATTTTGGAAATTAAGGTGAATGTTACAATTGATGGCGTGTACCATAGTTTGTAACATGTTTTTTCTTTCTTGGTGCTACATAAAGTAATGATTTGATGAATGTCAGATTTGATAAAATATGGTAGTTGTTGGTTTTGCAGGTCCTGGGTTAATTTAAAAGAAGACAGTCAGTTGGCAGATTTTGTTGGTGAAATCCTTGGGAGATCCCAGATCCTGTGTGGCACCTCAAGCTTCTCAAAGGTGTACATGTAGATCAAGACTGGTGTAGGTATTAAAGAAATTCCTTATCCAAGCATGACATCTCAGTCTTCTGCTAATTTCAACCCCTCCAACACAGCGTCCAACTTATCCTCTAAATGTGATGGGGGTGGGGGTGGGGTGGGCAGAGAACATTATCAGAAGAGATGCAAACAATTAGCTTGCCACGCAAATTTCGTTTTGAAACCGGGAAGGTCTGTACATTTCCCCAGGTGCTCCTGGCCTCACGTGACTTGCTGAACACAATGGCCAATGATTCTAGTTTTCCTAAAAATGTAAATGCTTGGGTGTGTCCTGCATCTACAGTTTCAATAGATCAGAAATACCACGTATTCTCTAGGGCAGTCATTCTCAAAGTATGGTCCCCATATTGGCAAGCTCTTAGGACACCTTTCCCCACCCCCAGACTTAGAGAATCAGGACCTCTGGGGCTGGGACCCAATCTCTGTGTGGTCACAGTTCTCCTAGGGATTCCAGACAAAGTTTGAGAACCAGCGATCTGGGGGAAATGTGAAAAATAAAGGGAAAGAGGTTGCCACGGGTGATCCTGTTTAATAGAGGAGATGTGAACGTGAGAAAAATCCTAAGAGTGATTATTTCTAAGCAGCTATAACTCCAGCCCTCCACTTGCTATTAGTGATCCCAGTGTGTGCTGGTCAGCAGTATTTTGATGCAGCTTTAACAAGTTTTGTTATTTTTATCTTAACTGTCACTTTTGGGGGTGTTGTTTCTTTTATTTTCTAAGGTGTACGGAGCGTGTGCATTATGTAAGGTTGGTAAGTTTGATCTATTAATGGTTTTCGGTGTGTGTTTTTTTAATGAGAAAATTGCACGCTATGCAGTTGAGTTGGATGTAGGCACTCCTGTGAGAGTTTAGTCTGAGTTTCGTACCTCAATTGTTTCTGTTGCCACATAGAAAGCATCTCTGACTGATTTTAGTTCTGGGTTGGTTTCAGTTAATTGGTTTTCTCTTCATTGTAGGGTCCAGTTTTCCTGCTTCTTTGCGTGCTTGGGATTTTTAATTAAAAAAAAAATTTTTTGGATGCAGACATTGTGAATTTTGCTTTTTCGGGGGCTGGATATTTTTGTGTTCTATACATATTCCTGAGGTTTGTCCTGGGACACAGCTTCGTTGCTTTGAAGTCATTCAATCCTTTCACTACTTCTTTTAAGATTTGTTAGGCACTCCCAGATTGGTGTCGTCGGGGCCTAACTATTCTCCACTACTGAGGCAAGACCCTCTGCGGACTCTGCTGAAAGCCACTGGATTGATGAGCTTTCCTAGCTTGGCTGATGGGGACAGGTATTGTGCTTGGCCCTGGGGAGCTCAGAGTTTTGTTCTGTCTAATCCTTCAGGTGTTTCTTTCCCAGCCATAGGGTGAGGGCGGTTTCCTCACACCGTGTGCAGGTCAGTTCTCTGCTGAAAGCTTGAGAGGAGCCTCTGCAGATCTCTGGGATTCTCTCTGGGCAGCTCTCTCCTCTCTAGTACTCTGCCCAGAGAACTGCAGCTGCTGGGCCACCCCAGATTCTCAGCTCCATTTCTTCAACTCACGGAGTCACTGGGCTGTGCCTGGGTTCTCTTCTTCATGCGCTGGGGCCTGGAAACTCTCTCCAGGCCCCAAGGGTAGGGCAATCATAGGGCTCGCCTTATTTGTTTCCCATTTCTCATGGATCATTGTCCTTTGTTGTCTTATGTCCATCCAACACTGTTGTTTCACATGTTATGTCCCATTTATAATTGAAGCGGGAGAGTAAATCCAGTCTGTCACTCCATTTTGGTTATATGTAGAAACTCTTAGTGATTTTGTATATAGTCATAGCAGTTACAACAATTCATAATTTTTAAAAGATGGTGTTTTCATTTAAAAAATACCCAAAAATAGTGGCTCAAATTTAGGGGATACAAGGCGTTAAAACACTGTAAATTTGTGGGTAGTCAAACAAGTGTGTATTATGGGTGTACACACACACACACATACGTGTATAAAATTCATTGTTCTGGTTAAGTGTTAGAAATGCTAGTACTCTGGATTATATAGTCATTATAGCAAAATCATCTGTGGAAACACATCCCCTCTCTGGGTTCCTTCTTTAGCTTTTCATTTAGAGATGCTTTTTCCAGGTGATATTGGCACATACAGGTGTGTCAGGTTCCTAATACCAAACTCAAAGAAGAATGAGAGTGACACACCTTCCATAATTCTCTTTTCGTTGGTTGTACCATCGTTCTTCATAATTAATCGCCAAATAGTGAATTGTCCCCAGTTTGTTTGTATAAAGAGACCACACGCTCAACTGTTCGTGAGATCGTCCTTGAATCTAAATGGGGGTCATGACATGGGCTGGAAAAGTCAGATTAGGGTTTTGAAAAACACCTGATACAAGGAGAAAAATGTGAAAGGAGAAGAGGATACAAACAAATTTTTGGTTTAGTTGGGCTCTTAAATAGTAAGAATGTGCAGTTTCTACTTAGAAGTGGATTTTGCTCTTCCTCTTTGTTTTAATTGGGAATTATGTTAAAAGTGAAAATAGGCTTCATTCAAAACACATTGTTAAGTTAGTAAAATGGTTTGTTTATACTGAAAATGCCTAGTGGGTTGATGGGGTGTTACATGTATTTCTGCTATGTTCAGTTATTCGTATCTGAAGTTCAACTAACCACTGAACTTACATGGTGGTAAACAGTCACTAAAATTTGCCTGGAGGCAGACGCAGTGGTTGGAGAAAGTTAATTTACTTCTTGAAAGACTTGATTTGAATACTAATTCAGGATGTAAATGTCACAGTTTGCAAGCTTCAAGAGTTACAGTGATTATTCCACAAGTACAATATTTGAATAATCATAACATTTTTTTCATTATGGAAGAGAACAGATAATCACTCAGCCAGTCATAAGTACCAGCAGTTATTCTCTTAGTCTCAAACATAATCTGAATTCATTGTTTTCATTATAATAAATATGCAATTTATAATTAGACGTTAATTACTAAATAACATGGTTTTCCAGTTTTGATCTTGATTTAACTAGATGCATTTGCATAGATATGTGCTAGCGAAATGATGACTCACTTTCTTAAAATAATTCACAAAAATGGCATTTGAAAAAAGGATTTTAAACTATATCCAACTTAAGACAAATATTGGCTATTTTGTCAGTTGCTTATGCTAAGGAAAGTTTGATTGTCTGTATTGCCTTAGATATTAAAGTAAATCACACCCAAGACTTCCTTTGAAAGCTTATTTTACTAGATTAAAATTATTTATCAAAGACAGCTATATCTAAAATGATTTTCCTCAAAGTGATGTTCTCTAGATCAGCTATATCAGTATCACCTGGGATACCTGTTAGAAATGCAAATTCTGCAGGCCCATCTCAGACCTAGTGAATCAGAATCTCTGGTGAGGGGGCCCAGTCACATGTGTTTTAACAAGCCCAAATTCTGATATTTGCTAAAGTTGGAGCACCTGTGATTTGAAAGACTGCTTCTCCGATTGCAAACAGATGCCAGAAAAGCTCTTTTTACAAGAATTTTCTTGGCCTGCACGAGGCCCTGGGTAAAAAAAAAAAAAAAAAAAAAGAATTTTCCCCAATGTTTATTTGCATCTCTGAATCTCCTGTCATAAATCTGGTTTTGAATTGTTAGTTGAGGCTAATTAGCATTTGAACCTATTTAGAGTAAATAAGTGCAGCCTCCTCAAACCTTTTGTGTTTTTTTCAATTTAATACCCAAATGATCATTTCATTGCTTTAGATGAAAGTAACTAATTTGTCTTACGATTTCTACACTAAAACTAACTCAAGCTAACCAGGAGAGTTTCATCTAATTGGATCAATTCCTAATGGATAAACTCACCAGAACTAATCTTAATGCAGAGATTTACTTTTTCATTTGTCTTTCTCCACCCACAAATGGGGGACAAGAACTAACTGCCTCTCTGGGTTAGGGTTTTCCATATTTCCTGTTATCCAGTCCCCACAAGACAGGTATATTCTCTGCATTAAAAAAACAAAAACAAAAACAAAAAAAACAACAAAAAACAACAACAAAACTAACTGCCTATAATTATTGCTTTCCTTGGTACCATTTCCAGATGGCATTTACTGTCATGAGACACACTTAGGTTTGCTTCCATGTAGATTTTCTTCAACATAGATTGGCTTCAAAGTTTCTGAATAATTGTTGCAAGCTAGAGGACTGGGAGTCAGCTCTAAATTTTAGGAGAACATAAATTGGTAGTAGGCTACAGGTATACCTCACTTTATTGGGCATGGGTTTATTGTGCTTCATAGATGTTGGGGATTTTTATAAAAATGAAAGTGAGACCCTCCACCACCATAGAAATAGAAATTATCACTTGTTTTATTACAAGACTTGCTTTATTGTGGTATTTTGGAACCGAACACGCAATGTCTCCGAGGTATGCCTATATTTCAAAGCCAGGAAGAGAAAACAAAACAAAACAAAACAAAACTGTATTACCTGTTGTCACGCAGCAGCCTACCAGTCTGTCCCCTCGTACCTACCCCTAAAGAAAGGAGAGTCTGTGAGACTGATCCTTTCAGGGACTTTGCTTCACCTTTGTGCGTACACTTTATGTCTCCCTGTTTGGCCCCAAAGGATGGCTGGTTAGTCAATGACGGGTAAGATTCCTCAAGGGAGGAACAACCTAAGACAGGCACAGTCGCATAAGGGCCATCTGGAGAACTCATGGGGTTGATAGAGGTGGGCATAGACCCCCATCTTCCCTGTCTAAGGAGAGCTTCTGCTTCTGTGGCTATATTCCTTCCCACAACCTGCTTGGGAAGAGATTCAATGATGTGATAACATCAGTTCTCCATTTATTCATATCAGTAAATTTCAGCATAAAGGTTTTGTCCCTTGGGGAGGTACATACAACAGTTACTAAGACATCCTGGGACTTTCGGTTCTGGCTGCTTGCAGGCAAGGGTGATTGGTTTGAATCAGTTTCCTAGTATAATGTATGAAATTCACAGACCGTGGAGAAAACAATGTTACTTCCTTGCGTGAACATCAATAAAAGCCACAAGGTGGCCCGATTTGGGACTCTCAGTCCTTTGAGGCTGTGAGACACTTGCCCCCTAGTGCATAAATCTCTTGACTTCTGTTTCTCTCTTAACCCTTCTTCGCCCCTTCTCGTTCTCTCACTGCCAGTGTTGTGCTGGGCGCAACATTACCCTCTTGTCTACCAGAGGAAAAGAAAGACCTTTGAAAGGTGAGTTTGAGAATTTTTCTACCCTTGTAAGGACAGAACTTTCTTAAACACCATATCACCTTAAAGGGTTGATACTATTATGAAAATTTATGGCTGTGCACAGTGATAGAAAATCATTGCTTGTGATGAGAAATTTCTCCTGTGAGTTGCAATGAAGGATATTTGCTCTCTTTGAAACTTGCAATGAGTATTGGATGTTAATATTATGAAATTTAATCTGACATTTAGGCAGTTGTTAAGTTCTTTATTTTTATTTGGATGGCCTCAGGAGGTTCATGCTCTGATAAGCAATGAAAGTTAGTGGTGGCTAAATCTTAGCATGAATTTCTTACTTACGATTCTTGTACTCAGAGATAGCTGGTATGTGCAGATAGCTTCTGAAAAAAAATGTGACCCCTCGGTGAATTGTGCTTTCTGGACTAAACATCCCAAAGTAGCCATTATAAAACAACAGGGTAGGAAAAGCACATCCCTGGCAGATAGATACATGGGGAAAATGGTGTGGGGACAGAGTCAGGAGTGCAGTTTCTAGGCTCTCAGCCTCACGTGGAAAGGTGCTGGCTCTGGTAGTAAATGGCCATCAACTATGATTGGATGGCCATCAGCTGTGACTATTTGACCATCTGCTGTAACCAGTGAACAATTGATCACTAATATAACTGCCATGGCTACGCTAGCAGCAATGGTGGCTGAGCTCACAAGCGCAGATTGCAGTTAGCGAGCATGATGTCCAGGATATTGCATTCACCTCCAGGCTGCTCGCACAGGGCTCCTCGCGGAAGATGCTTGTCGCGTAGATTGTGAGGCGAGACCCTGGAGGGTTGGAGTGTGGGGACAGAGCCAGGAGTGCAGTTTCCAGGTGAGAATATAGTGGTATGACTCCTCTTTCTATGGCTTTGTTGGTGTTCCTTTTTGGCCTCACCATATCTTGCGTTTTTGTGTGGGGAGCTGGAGCTGAAACCACGCATGACACCTTGCATGACAAATGGCATAGCGAGCAGGGTATGGCGCTGGTCAAAGCTCTCCGAAGGGCAGTGGGGCAGTTTGTGCATATGAACACTCACTCTTGGGAAGCCCGTGAGGAGCGGCGCCAGAAGCAGGAAATGCGATCTGCTTGGGAGAAATGTGACCCCTCGGTGAATTGGTGGTCCTCCAAAGCCTCCAGATGGCACCCCACCCTGTTGGCCAAAGCAAGCGTCATCTTCCTCTTGGTGATCTGTTGCTGCTCTGCGCTCCTAGAGTTGTGGACATTTTACACCGAGGCCTCTACCCACTTGGACGCCTGGGACTGTGAGCGGTTCTCTGACCAGCATACGAAAACCTGTGCAGCTGCTGGAGAGCTGGACACCCATGGAGGGGTGGGAAGACGTGGACGGTTCTCCAACCAGCATAGGCCAGAGAAAGCAGTGGTTGTTGCAGCCATGTGGGCTGGACAGTGCTTGCTCAGGCAGCTCAGATGTGGGACTTGTAGTCCTAGGAGGAAATGCTTTTTGAGTCCTCGGTGGAAGATGCGGGTGAGGTCAAGATTGTCCCTCACCCCCAGGTTGGGGAGGACTTGGAGCCCTCACCCTGCAGAAAGGACACACATTGTGAGGCCAACGCACAACCCGCGCAAATGACTGTGGACTATGGGGAATTGCCTTTCATCCTTGATTTGATGAACCGCTTGACTGTTTGCTTGGGAACGTACCACCATGTAGTGGAACCGGTGTACGTTTGCTTCCTGTGTCTCGCCCGGCCGCCATCGAGAATATGTAAGCACCTTAGCTGTGAGCCACTGTTCTTCCAGCACGGTACCCTGAGAAACCCTGGCTGTGCCTGGGGAGACTGGTGGTACCCTAAGAAGCCCAGGAAGTCTGGCTGTGCCCAAAAGGACTGATGGTACCCTGAGAAACCCTGGCTGTGCCCAGAGAGCCTGGCTGTGTTCAGGATATTGCATTCACCTCCAGGCTTCTCGCACAGGGCTCCTCGCGGAAGATGCTTGTCGCGTAGATTGTGAGGCGAGACCCTGGAGGGTTGGAGTGTGGGGACAGAGCCAGGAGTGCAGTTTCCAGGTGAGAATATAGTGGTATGACTCCTCTTTCTATGGCTTTGTTGGTGTTCCTTTTTGGCCTCACCATATCTTGCGTTTTTGTGTGGGGAGCTGGAGCTGAAACCACGCATGACACCTTGCATGACAAATGGCATAGCGAGCAGGGTATGGCGCTGGTCAAAGCTCTCCGAAGGGCAGTGGGGCAGTTTGTGCATATGAACACTCACTCTTGGGAAGCCCGTGAGGAGCGGCGCCAGAAGCAGGAAATGCGATCTGCTTGGGAGAAATGTGACCCCTCGGTGAATTGGTGGTCCTCCAAAGCCTCCAGATGGCACCCCACCCTGTTGGCCAAAGCAAGCGTCATCTTCCTCTTGGTGATCTGTTGCTGCTCTGCGCTCCTAGAGTTGTGGACATTTTACACCGAGGCCTCTACCCACTTGGACGCCTGGGACTGTGAGCGGTTCTCTGACCAGCATACGAAAACCTGTGCAGCTGCTGGAGAGCTGGACACCCATGGAGGGGTGGGAAGACGTGGACGGTTCTCCAACCAGCATAGGCCAGAGAAAGCAGTGGTTGTTGCAGCCATGTGGGCTGGACAGTGCTTGCTCAGGCAGCTCAGATGTGGGACTTGTAGTCCTAGGAGGAAATGCTTTTTGAGTCCTCGGTGGAAGATGCGGGTGAGGTCAAGATTGTCCCTCACCCCCAGGTTGGGGAGGACTTGGAGCCCTCACCCTGCAGAAAGGACACACATTGTGAGGCCAACGCACAACCCGCGCAAATGACTGTGGACTATGGGGAATTGCCTTTCATCCTTGATTTGATGAACCGCTTGACTGTTTGCTTGGGAACGTACCACCATGTAGTGGAACCGGTGTACGTTTGCTTCCTGTGTCTCGCCCGGCCGCCATCGAGAATATGTAAGCACCTTAGCTGTGAGCCACTGTTCTTCCAGCACGGTACCCTGAGAAACCCTGGCTGTGCCTGGGGAGACTGGTGGTACCCTAAGAAGCCCAGGAAGTCTGGCTGTGCCCAAAAGGACTGATGGTACCCTGAGAAACCCTGGCTGTGCCCAGAGAGCCTGGCTGTGTTCAGGATATTGCATTCACCTCCAGGCTTCTCGCACAGGGCCCCTCGCGGAAGATGCTTGTCGCGTAGATTGTGAGGCGAGACCCTGGAGGGGTGGACTTTGGCGACAGAGTCCCAGAGAGCAGTTTCCAGGCTCTTGGCCTCACGTGGAAAGGTGCTGGCTTGGGGAGTAAATGACCATCAGCTGTGACTAGTTGGCCATCAGCTGTTACTGGTTAGCCATTAGCCACTGATATAACTGCCGTGGCTAAGCTAGCAAGTGTGGATTGTGGATTGCGGATTGCAGTTAGCAAGTGGGGTTGGTTGGCTGAGAAGCAGATGGCAGGTTGTGGATTGTGTAGCTCCTGCTTCCCGTGTCTTCAATCCAGCCACCAACAAGACTATAATGGTATGACTCCCCTACCTATGGCTCCGTGGGTGTTCCTTTTTGGCCTCACCATGTCCTGCGTTCTTATGTGGGGAGCGGGACCAGAGACCCCGCATGACACCCTTCATGACAAATGGTTAGGTAATTTTTTTTTTCTAATGATTTTGTGTATAATCGTCACTGGATGCCTTCCATTATGTTTTTATTTTCGCAATTAAATGCTAATAAAGCCATCAGGTATGGCTTCTAGTAGGGTTGCCAATATATAATGAATACAGTTTTTAAGCGTGTAGATAGCTGTATAGATTTAGGGTTGTACATTTGTACAGCTGTATGTAGCTCCCCATTCCCCAGTTCCACTTCTTGAAAGCAGCTGCTTCCAACTCTTTTAGCTATTTTGTTCAGGACTTTTCTCTTAAATGATCTATATACATTGCTACTACTTATGTTTCCTGCCCCCACACTTACTTTTAGACATTATCCTTGATTTTTTAATAGGAAGATGAGGAAGTTTTTGCCTTTTTACACCACTCACCTCCCCATCCCACACCCACACACTTCCCTTTTCTTTCTTCTCCAAATACAGTTCCGCTGTTAGTTTTGGTTAAATTAAATTTTAATGTTTATATTATCTTGACTATGTAAATGTTGTTTTTAACTGACCCATATAATGTTCTACAATTCGGTTTTTTTCTTTGGGGCCACATTTTTGTTTTCCTAGAAGTAATAATTTCCTTATTTGTTTGTTTGCTTAGATTTTGGGGTACGTGTCACTAAATTTTTCCTTAAAGTTTATGTTTTGGTCATTTATTTTGAAGTGACCCTGTTTTCTTTCTTTCTTTTCTTATTTTTTAAAAATAGCTTTATTGAGGTATAGTTCACATATCATGCAAGTCACCCATTTAAGGTGTTCAGTGATTTTTAGTGTATTCACAAATATGTGAATCACAGATATGTTACCACTGTCAATTAGAAAACATTTTTGTTACCTAAATAAAGAGGCTCTGTATCCTGCCCTTCCCTCCACCTTCCTGCCACCCCCAGGCATAAGCAACTATTACTTTCTGTCTCTTTATATTTACCTGTCCTGGACATTACATATACATGGAATCATACAATATATGGTCTTTTGTGACTGGCTTCTTTCACTTGCATGTTTTCAAGGTTTATCCATGTAGCATGTATCATTATTTCATTCCATTTTATGGCTGAGTAATATTCCATTCTATGAATATACCACATTTCGTTTATCCATTTATCAATTGATGGACATTTGAGTTGTGCTTACCTTTCGGCTATTATGAATAATGCTGCTGTGAACATTTTTGTACATGTTTCTGTGTGGACATATGTTTTCAGTTGTCATGGGTGTATTCCTAGGAGTGGAACTGTTGGGTCATCTGATAGCTCTTTGTTTAACCTTTTGAGGAACTGCTGGACTGTTTTCCACACAGATGCACCATTTACATTCCCACCCGCAGTTCTGATTTCTCTACATCTTTGCCAATACTTGTTATTATTTGACTTTTTTATTTTAGCCATGTAAATGGTTATGAAATGGTATTGCATTGGGTCACCCTGTTTTCTAGATCCTGTATCTCCCTTCATCTTGGGTGACTTTCTTGTTTCTTGGAGCATAACACCCAGTAGCTTTCTGAGCCACAGTGAACAGGAGGTGAATTATTTCAGGTCTTACATATCTTAAAATGTTTTTGTTTAAATGGTATGGAGGGGCCTGGGGCCTTTATAATTGTATTATTGTAATTTTGTATTCTTAACGAGAGCTCAACACATTCTGAAAGGTTCAGGCTCCACAAAACCTGGATCCACCCCTCAGAAAGAAATACCATATAAATTCTTCGTATGTTCAATGATCACATCTGTACCCCTCAGTCTAAGGCAGACCAAGGACTTCCCAGCTAGGTTCTCAGTCCCCTCCACTGCTGATCTCAGATACCCAAATACAATTGGATTGACTATAATAGGAAACCCACACGTCGGGTCCTCTAAGCAAAATTGCATTCGGATAAACATTATGTGGCCTCACAATCAAATATGTTAATTAAAAACAAATTAGGTTGCTAAATGGGGGTGAGTGGGGATAAGGGGGAAGGTGAGGGGAGTAGAAAGCATAGTCGGTAACCACAAGATTGCCATGTGGAAACGAAAGTCAATTCGGGGAATGTAATCAATAATGTTGTAAAGATTTTGTAGGGTATCCGATGGACACTTGTCTCGTTAGGGAGACCACCTCAGGGATGATGTAGATGCCTGATCACTGTACTGTACACCTGAAGCTGAAGTTGAACAATAATGACTATCAACTATAATTTTATATATACATATACATATATACACACATATATATACGTGTGTGTATATATATATATATACACACACGTATATATATGTGTATATATATATTTACAAGAAGCGGAGTACAGCATTAGGAATAGAGACAGTGGAAATGTAATGGCTGTGTGCTATGTCAGAGGGGTAGTGGATGGGGGGAGGGGGGTTGTCACTGTGTGAGGGATACAAATGATAAATGTCTAACTACTACATTGTTTTGTGCACCTGAAACTAATAAAAAACACGGAAAAAAAATAAACAAAACAGAAACAGACTTATAGATACAGAGAACAGACTGATGGTTGCCAGATGGGAGGGGGTTTGCAGGGCTAGGTGAAAAAGGTGAAGGGATTAAGAAGTAGAACTTGATAGTTACAAAATAGTCACAGGTATGTAAAGTACAGCATAGTGATTATAATCAATAATATTGTAATAACTTGTATGGTGCCAGGTGAGTACTAGACTTATTGGGGGGATAACTTTGTAAATTATGTAAATGTCTAACCACTACACTGTACACTTGCGACTAATATAAAATAATATTGAATATTATTGAATATTCAATATTATTGAATATTGAATAACTAATTGAAAAAAACACTATGACTTCAGTAAAAGAAAAAGAAAATATAATGTCTGAATTGAGATATGCTGTAAGATATAATATAAAAAATGCAAAAGGTCTTAGTAATAATATTTGTGGATTACATGTTGAAATGGTAATATTTTAGATGTAATGGACTAAATAAAACATTTTTAAATTTAAAAAATTAAAACATTTATAGCTATCTTTCAAAATGAACATTCCTAGAAAGACTCTCTTTGCACAACTTTCCCTTTCATGTTCTACATTTGCAATAGCTTTATTTATGATAAGTAGGTTACCCGGAAAGGCGAGGACAGAGGACTTTGTATAGAAGGCTCCTGAGCAAAGCTTTGTAAAACTTGTATTTTGATATTGTCCTCCTTTCCTGGAGTTCCATACTCTGAGCAGATGCTAAAAGATGTCTTCTCTCCATGAGTCTCTTCGTCACTCCGACTGCCAATTCCCGTGTGCCTGTAGGATGTTGGGTGAATCATGCCCATTCTCTCCTTGTCTGCTTCTGTAGACCTTGGTGTTTCAGCTTCCCCAGGGCTGCTCAGTGCTCCATCTTCCTTTTGTCTTCCAGACTCTAAGTACATCTTTTATTTGTTGTGCTCTCCGTCCCCATTTTCTTTGCCTTCATCAGTACATACATATTATCAAATGTTCCTTGTGTGTCACTTTAAGGGGCTTTTAAGAACAGAGATAAGGTGTCTGAACCAGACACCCTCCATACAGACTCCCATCTGGCCTATCTGCCTTTACTCCCTTGGTTCTCCACCCTGAGTACATCAGTCACCTGAAGGGCTTCTTAAACAGCAGTGCTGGTCTGACCCTTCGTTTCTGACTCAGCAGGTCTGGGGTGGAGCCTGAGAACCAGCATTTCTAACAAGTTCCTAGGTGATGCTGATACGGTGGTATGGGGATCCCACCTGGAGAACCACTGCTCTAGACTCTATCACAACCTATCGCTGCAAGTATTCATTTTCTAAAACAAATCTGCTTGTGTCAATGACCATAGAAGCATTTCCATGATCTCTGGTCATACCTGAGATAATGTTCAAACTTCTTCTCTTGTCCTGGGTTGTCATATAATTAGAGAATCTGGGTGTCATATAATTAGAGAAAGCAATTTGCCTTTGGTTGGCTCAGACCTCTCTCCTGTATCCTGTGGAAGTGGTAGCCAGACGTCCGTTTTCCTGTGCCTCGGGGGAGGTTGGGGTTGTGGGCAACAAAGCAAAAAAAGTGTGTGTGTGTGTGTGTACACGTTAATAATTGCCTGTGTGGCTTTTCTTTTCCTGAAATGTATGTGCTAGCAGTATGCCGGGGGAGAGAAAGAAGGAACAGGGAGAAAGATTCCTTTTAGCCTGGGAAGATGCTGGATGGAGGCAGAACCTAGGGTTAGCGACCTTGCCAGAAATTTCCAGATATTCACCATTGCTAAGAAACACCCTGGGAAGATGTTGGATGGAGGTTCACCCTGTGTTCTGATGACTATGAAGTTTCTTGTGACACTGATTGAAAGATGCAGTTTTATCTTACGAACTTCAAATGTGAAACAATAGGCAGTGCCGAGTCAGATATAGTGGTTATTAGTATTTGTTGGCTGCGTTTTTCCAGGGGTGGGGTAAGTGCTTTCAGTGTATTACATCTATTACTGATCATCTCTCCTTCTCAGATGAGAAAACAGGGGCACAGAGAAGCATCACTGGCCAAAGTCACACACTGACATGACTCATTGCACCTGTGACATGCGACCTTCCGGATAGAGTCCTATTCCCCTTCTCCCAGTGCATCGAGCAGCTTTTCTTAAAACCCTGCTCTTAAAACAGTCTATGCAGGGCTGGCCTGGTGGCTCAGGCGGTTAAAGCTCCTAACTCCGAAGGCTGCCGGTTCAATTCCCACATGGGCCAGTGGGCTCTCAACCACGAGGTTGCCAGTTCGATTCCTCGACTCCCGCAAGGGATGGTGGGCAGTGCCCCCTGCAACTATGATTGAACATGGCACCTTGAGCTGAGCTGCTGCTGAGCTCCCGGATGGCTCAGTTGGTTGGAGTGCGTCCTCTCAACCACAAGGTTGCCGGTTCGACTCCCGCAAGGGATTGTGGGCTGTGCCCCATGCAACTAGAAAACGGCAACTGGACCTGGAGCTGAGCTGCGCCCTCCACAACTAAGATTGAAAGTTCAACAACTTGACTTGGAAAAAAGGCCTGGAAGTACACACTGTTCCCCAGTAAAGTCCTGTTCCCCTTCCCCAATAAAACAAACAAACAAAACAAAAAACAAAAAAACAACAACAGTCTATGCATACATCGCTCCCCATTTTCCTTTGGGAAAATTCTACTATATGCGTTACGTTTTTGTATCATTCTTGGCAACTGAGAATTTCGCTTGCAGTATACTGTGTTTCCCCGAAAATAAGGCTGGGTCTTATATTAATTTTCGCTCCAAAAGACACATGTAGGGCTTATATTCAGGGGATGTCATCTTGAAAAATCATGCTAGGGATTATTTTCTGGTTAGGTCTTATTTTCAGGGAAACATGGTGTGTGAACTGTGAGTCAATCCTGGTATTTGCAAAAGAGGAAACTGGGAGTTGGGAATAGAAGTTGGTGCAGTAAAATTTAGAAGACATAAGAGAAGCTACGGAGAGTGTAACCTGGGTCTTGGGGTAGCGTCCCTGATGCTGTGGCAGGAGAGACGGCGTTCAATTCCTGAGGCTCGGGTGGGAGGTTCAGAAATACTTGCTCAGCCATGCTGAGTAGGTTAAGTAAGCACGACCCAGAATGGTGCGGTGGTTGCTGCTGCTGTTCTTCTTCCTCTCTTCTTCTTCCTCTTCCCTATCCTCCGTCTCCTCATGCCTGTTCCTACTTCTCATCATATTATTAATCCAGTTACTCTGCAAGTCAGTTACTTTGTGGAGCTTGGGAAGAAGAATGTATTCTGAGTTATAAAATCAGAAAGGGATGAATGACTGGCACAGAATATAGTTCCTCTTAATTTATGCATCTGCAGCAAAGCAAAACTAATTTAGGAGTGTAGAACTTCTGTAGAAATTATGGCAGATTGCCCTCAATTTGTTCTCCCCTCACTGGGTTTACTCCTGTAGGACTCCAGTCTTGGCCATGGAACTGGCTTTGACCAATGGGATAATAGCAAATATGAGGCAGAGGCTAGAACAGTACTTGTAATTAGCACTTACATGCTCTAGTTGCTGAGAACCCTCCTGCCACCATGTGAACCAGCTCAGCTAGCCTTTTGGAGGATGAGGAGCTATGCGGAGTGACACCCAAGTATCCAAGCCATGCAGTGCAGGCCATAGACATGAGTGAGGCCATCCTTCATCTTTTAGCTCCCTCTGAGCCACTTCAGATCAGTCATGAGAGATAATGAATGATTATTTTAGGCACTAAAGTTTGAGGTGGCTTGTTGTATATCAGAAATTGATAGTATAGTAGCCTCCATTGCATATTTTTGCTGTATGAAATATTGTCCATCTTCTCTTCTTTTCATGTGCTACTTTTGTTTTATCTAATCACGTTCTGTAGGTGAGTCATTCACCTATAGAAAGTGGGCTCTGTAGTTAGACTACCTGAGTTTAAATTTTGACCCATCTGCCAGCTGCATGACTGCACAAGTCACCAAACCTCTCTGTGCTCAGTTTTTTTTCCCCATCACTAAAATGGGTTATTGGGAGGATTAAATGAGAATGCGTGAAAGACCACATTGTTTCTGACATATAGAAAGTGCCCATTAAACATGAGCAATTAGAAATAGTGTGCAATATTTATAAAGGTGCTCATCGGTTAACTCAGTACTCTGACCCTATAAACTTATGTACGGTTTCATAAATGTCAATTCTACTGTTGCATTAAGGACTAGACTTCAGGGTTAGTGAAGGACTCTGTCTTCATTAGCATTCATCACATTTGTTGTCTGTACATCTCTTTCCCTCCTCAGGCTGTGGTTCCCCCTGGGCAGGGACCAGGAATGGCTGTATTATTAGCATCTAGCATGGTGTCTGGCGTGGTTAGAGCAAACAATGTGTCAATAGATTGACTGGAGCCAGCGGGCATTAAGCGGAAGCTCTAGAACTCTGCTTACTTTTTGCAAGACCCTTCGCCTCCCAACACTCACGACCTGGGCAGTGAGCAGTGGGGGGGCTCTACCTTGGGGCCCTCGGATCTCTCTCAGGATCATGATAATTGAGCATTTATCCATATTCGTGACTGTCATAAAGCTAAAGCCGCACAAGGCCTTTGAGTTCGTGACCCCTGACCTGAACCCATCAAACATGAAAGCTTAGTCACATCTCTAAACCTTCTTGTACCTTATGGTAAAAACCATCATCATATTCCTTTTGGCGAAAGGCATCTAAGGCAGAGTGATGTAGTGACGGGAATCTGACATCAGTCGGGAGGTACTGATAGGACCGTGAGTAGAGACCAGTTTCTGGAGCTGTAGGCCTGACTTACGGTGATTAACATCGATGAACCAGTCCATGCCCGTGTCCCTTGGTTTACAACTGAGTTCGTTTGGGGCTACTTTGGCTAGTTCCTGTGCATTGTGGTGGCTTCCATTTCCAGTCCTGTGTTTCTGCTTGTCTCTCTGGGAGCTTTCTCTAGCTCTGTGTGAAGCTGGGGATTTAACTTTCCTAGGCTCAACCCTGAGCTCCTGAGAGATGGGAGTCAGTGAATACATTCTCCTGTTTTCCATCCTTTGGGGCGATACTTCTGATCTACGTGGCAGCTCCGAGAGTCCCCAGTGTGACTGAGCCCCAGTCGCCTATGGCAACAGCCCCTCCTTAATACACGTTTTTTGGTTTTTCTCTCTCCCTGTCTCACATCTCCCATCCCCCCAGTTGTTCCTGAGATCTCCTCCCAAATAAACTACCTGTGCTCAACTCTTTCCTTTCTCAAAGAGCATATAAAGCAGAAGTGAAAGTACTAACTATATTCTTCCACATTAGAGTATACAACAGATTGGCTTTATTCATAACAGAAAAATAAAGAGAATAGCTGGAGTTATCATAGGCCCGATTTCCACAACATTTCATGGTTTTCAGAACTCTTGAGAGAAATCCCAGGATGGTGTTTGTTTTCTGGATCCTCTCCAAGACTCTCCATATGTTGTACCAGGCATCACACCCCTATGAAAAAACAAGCTAAAACATACTGCAGTGGGGCAGAGTTGGAAAATCTTTCATATTGAAAGTGAGTGCTATTAACTCTTTAGTAATGTGCCAACCACCTGGGAAAAAATATCTGTCCTTCTAGCACACCTTCAGCCCAGTGGGTACTTAACACAGCTTTGCAGAATTATGCTCGAGGATCTTACATTCTAATTAAGGAGGCAAGACATGCACTCAGTGGTTAAGCACCTCTTAAAGGTGTTATTTAATTAGGGACAATAATTAACAGACGAGGTAATAAATGCTTAGAGTCAGTCAGTCCTCTGGGATCTGGAGCCTGGAGTGAGTAGAAGAAAATTATAGAACTAATCCCTTCTCTTGGTTTTGCAGATGCTGAAACCAAGAACATTCTTTGCAGAGCCTCTTAGTTAAACATACTTATGTGATTAAATCTAGTTAGAATCAGTATTTAGTGCTGTACTTAGAACATAAACCTAGTCATCGGGTGGGATGTTACCCTCTGTCTACATATTTTTTTAAGCTACTTATTATTCATGTACTATGAGTCAGGGAAATGTTAGAATTGTCTATTAGTGTCTGAAGTCTTTTTCTCCTACTATTGAGTCATCAGCAAGAATGAATGAATGAATGAATAATAAAAAGTCATCTTTCTCCTATGCTCTCATTGCAACAGGATAGTAAGTCTGAATGTCTCAAAATGCCCAAGCATTTCAGAAGCAAAGAGGGAATGGAATTAGGGGAAAAAAACCCTGGAATTTGAGAGTGTTTGTGACTTGTCTAGAAGACAGTATAAGAGGATGACATGTTCCATGTTCATATCAAGTTAAGTCAGGCACTCTGCTGTCCTGTCACCATTGGTGAGAGGTTTGGTATCAGTTTTGATACAATTTCCCATGAGCTGAGCCCAGGGCTTCTGCCATCCAGGGCAAAGAGGGAAGCAATCTCTGGCCAGGCCCACCCTGGAGCTATTCATACATCAGCTCTCCTGGTGGTGTCCCCTGCAAGCTTATCTGTGGCTCCCAAGGCTGTGGCACTGAGTCATAGATTCCCACACAGCCACTGCCATCTGAAATCTGTTACCTACAAGGTACTGCCACCCATGGACCCTGCTATCTCTTTGTTTTAGAACCAGTTGTCAGCTGGGGGGAACATAAGGCTGGACATCAGAGACACTGGGCTGGCCATCCTCCTGGAATGAGGGCTGGGAGGGGAAGAATTGTATTTTAATTTTTTACCGGTGGGTTGGTAGTAGGGTAAAAAAAGTTACAAGATCCATTCATGTCTTCCTAGCTCCAGAAGGGGGGGGGGTGTCTCTTTTTGCAGGGTAGTTGAGGAAAGTTGTTATGGAGCCAGATTTGAGAAAAACCTTGATTACCAGATTACAGAAAACTTTGATTGCCTCAATGTCTGGACTTTTTCCTAAAAAGAATGTGTTTTGAACAATGGATTGATGTAATGAAACCAGTGTTTCAAGTGGTTTAACCTGGTGGTGTTCAGGACAATTTAGAGGAGAGAAAGTATGAGTTGTTTATTAGATAGGATGGTTTATAGTAAGTCCTGAAATGAGATGCCGGGTTGGTGGCATTATGATTAGAAAGAAATCAAGGGACAATTGGAGGGATAGAATACCTACTCTGTCAAAGGTACAGGTTGAATAAGACCTCCAAGGTCTTTACTGTCATGGGAGGAAGACAAGTGACAAACAAAACACAAATAAATGAATAAGAATTATGGATGCTGACACATGCCCCAAAGAAAATAAAGATGATGATGCAATAGAAGGTAACTGGGGAGTGGGTGAGGATTTCTGCTTTCCATTGGTTGGTTAGCCAAGGTCTTTCTGAGGAGAAACTTTTGATCTGTAAGCCATCCCCCCCACCCGCCCCTTCCCATCATGAATGAACTCTTATGCACCAATGCATTCCCACTAGCATCCTCCACCAGAGCACTTACTACTCTAAGTTATGAGTATGTGTTGGCTTATATGTATAACCCACCATACTATTACGCAGGTGAGGAATTATTCATCTTTCGAACCACAGCTCCTAGCACTGTACTTGGCACATCATAGGCATTCAGTAAAGTTGTGTTGAATGAATGCATGAAAGAATGATTCAAGTCATCAAGAGAAAGACTCTAAAGAGAATGGGACAGTGGGTAAAGGATGAAGATTTAGGAAACTCCCATAGTTGGGGATGGGGACAGAAAGAAGGGGACCAAGAAAGGGAGTGTGGCACTCATTTTGACATCCCCGTCCAGTTAGCACATCATTCTGTGACTGCCTCTCTTCCTTCTCCTTGTGGTTTCTTTGTCTGCCTGGAGCTGAGCTTTTCAGTATGGTAACCACTAGCCACATGTTGGCCATTGAGCACTTGAAATGTGACTAGTCCTAGTTGAGATGTGCCATGAGTATGAAATACGTAGTGGATCTCAGAGGCTTAGCTTAAAACAAGGATGTAAGATATCTACTGAATACTTTTTATATTGACAGGGCTTGAAAGATATTTTACATATATTGGGTTAAATAAATATAATATTAAAGCTAATGTCACTGTTAATTTTTGCTTTCTAGAAAATTTGAAATGATCCCTTGGCTCGCATCACACTCCTATTGCACATCCCTGGTCTGTAGCCCCTACCAGATAGGTTAGTTTGATATTAGCTGATCGTTTCTGAAATGAATGGTACAAAGAAGAGTGATAACTGTCACTTTCTTTCCTTCTCAACAATATAAAAATCTAAACACATTAAAAATAATGGGACCAGATATGGGAGGTGTAACTACATTTTATAGCCAAGAAGGCATGACCCAGTGCAAAACATGTTTGGGAATTACTGATTTAATGTTTTAATCCATAAGTAAACTGTGTTACCTTTATTAGAAGACAGCGTTCAAATTTGGGGGTAAGTCCCTCATAATTTTATACTTAAAAGTCCCTTTTTAAATTTCATTGCTGTTTTATTCCTACTCTTTGTTATTTTTGCCAGATGATAACTGTATGACTTAGTATTTTTTATTTATTTTTTAATGATTGAGTACAATCCCTGAAGACTCAGTGAGTGGTATCCCAGCACCCCGTCTTGTTCTGGCCTCACAGAAGTGCTAGCAATATGAAGATGCTTAAAGAAGAAAAGCAGGTGTTAGACAGACACTCTACCTTTATCCCACCAATACCATTTTTAAGACAGAACTCACAGTGCCCGGATGTTAAAATACTTTCACAGATCTTATGAATGCTCCATGTAGCTTTAATCCATTCCGTTGCAATGACTTTATTAGATTAGATGAAACACCCTGTTGGGCATCTGAGGAACAGTGGGATTATCACATTTCCTTTGAAAATCCGGTAAAGACAAAATAAATGGTTAACAAAACAGAGCAAATTCAGTTTGCAGGTGTTCATAGGCGATGCAACCCCTGATAGAATCTGTATCTCTCTTCTTCCTTCCTTGTGAAATGCCTTTTAAGCAGGCTGAAGAAATTCTTGAGAAAAAAGAAGTCGTGGGGCAGAATATACTTTCCTCTCCTTTTGATGTGTTGCTAATTGCATTGTGTAGATGCAGTGACAGTGCATTGGAAATCTGAAAACTTTGTTTTGTTAAGCTATACTTTTGACAACACCATGGGTGTGCCAATAACACTTCTTTATCATCTGTGTCTCCTAGAGCGTCGACTCTTAACGATTGATATTTTTTTCCTTGGCAAATCTAATTAACTATTCGAAGTATTTCATCAAGTGGTACCCAGTTACTGCACACACTTGGTGGGTGGCTCTTAAAGATTCTCTTAAAAACTCGGTTATGTCTCAGCACTCTAAAAATTCTTGTCTGCCAGAGCAATTTGAATTTTGTGATTAGAGTCTGCTGGAAATCATAATTCAATAAAGACTAACTCGTATAAAAATGTTTCATACTGGGCAGGCATTAGGTAACTTGGGTAACTTAGGAGACATAGAAAAACATACAAACATTCAGGTCTCCAAAGGAAATTGGAGTGGTAGTGAACAATTTAAAGGAGGCTTTTTGTATTATTTAAAAAGCTGTAGCAAAAAAAAAAAGAAGAAGCTGTAGCCAGATTTGGGGTGGGGGGGGGGGGGAGAGAGACACACACACAGAGGGGGAGAGAGAGGGAGAGGAAGTGCCCATCCACATACATGTAAACTGATGGACACAGAGTCTTTTCTTTTGCTCCCCTAATATACTAGCATTTCCACCAATCCCCAAATGCAAGCTGGTGGGTATAAAGAGAGCCTCTATCAACATTTAAAATAATAATAAACAAGAGCCCCTGCATATGTCTTTGTGTAATGCTTGTATGACCCTGGCTTCTCCCCTTGAATGAGATTGTATCCATCTCCTGTCCTCCTCTCTTTCTTTCTCTCGTTCCTTTTATGGACATAGGATTATTGCTACAGAAAATATGGTCATGCCATAGGGGAATGTACCTCCTGCTCAGAGCTTTTTTTTCAACTACATCTGCAGACTGCAGCTGCCGCAGATTTTGAAAAAAAAAATCTGGGTCCTTATGAAACTGTAATTCTTGAACAATGAATTCTTCTTTACAGGACATTGTACTTTTTCACTACTCTTTAGCACGGTCTGCCATTAGTCTTCCTGGCAGTTTATTTGCTGCCCAAGTTCATCATTTGATGTATGTAGGAATATTTAAACAATTTTTCCCCCCAGAGAATTTTGTTTCATCTTTGGAACCACAGGGTTTCCTGCTGACTTCATAGGCCCCCTCCTACTCGTCCCTCCTTTTTTTCTATGTGCTGCTTATCTGTGCTCACCCCCACTTGTCCCCTCTCTGTGACGAGGTCTCTCACACTGTTTTCTATTTGCCTCCCAAACTACATTCAGAAAATATCATCCCGTGCCCATTTCCCCCCTTCTTGTCTCTATTCCAAACCTCTTCATCTTTTGCAACATATCAGCAGAGTTAAACTTCCAATTTCTCCTTCCTTTTTTACTGTTTCAGTACATTTTGTACTATCATGAGGTGTAATTTCCATTGCTTTAAAAATTAAACCCAGTGCCTGGAGAGATTATGACTTTTTTCCCCCTGAAATTGGGGGAAAATGCAAGTATTTTATTTTGGTACATTTTCCTCTTTGGCCTCTAAACATTATTAGATATTTGAAACATAAGAGGGACCCATCCTGACGTGCTGAATGGAAGGTTGCAACCTGCATATAAATACAGATTATGGTTGATAATTCATCATATACATACATTCTTGGTTTTTGAACTTTTTTTGGATATATCAGACTAAATCAACCTTGATGTGTGATTTTGTAGCTCAACTTAACAATCAAAAGTTTTAAAAAAAATGGGTGTTTTTTGGAGACCAGTTCTCCCTGATCCCTTAAGTTTCAAAAGCAAGTACAACCAAACTATTGATTGCCCTGTAATGATTGTATGATATTCTTGTAAATCCTTTAAAAAGAAGAATTAAACTGGGAAAGAAACCTAAGGTTGTTATTTTCTGATTAGTATAGAGGCCCCTGCTAACACACAAGCTTCTTGTCAGCTAATATTTTTATGGGGAACTCTTGGTGCCTTTTCTTTTTTAAGAACAATATAGAGAAAACAGTTGGCATGTTGACATTAAGCTGTATTGAGGAAAGTGGGTCCCGACTCCCCACATCTGTTCAGTGTTTCTGTTGCCTTTCATTTTCTAAAGTGTTACATATGGAATACATATGTCTTTCTGTTCCAGTACCACAGGAAAAAAAAAAAAAAGGAAAGAAATAAAAAAGAGAAAAATCACAAAGAAATCAATAAACACCTGTTATTCCCAGATCTGCAGTTATTTCGGCTCAGAAGTGCCTGCAGGCAAAGTTCGAACAAAAATCCTAAGATGTCTGTATGCCTTCATAGATTTCTTAGCCTGTACGAGGGTTTTTTACGTTTTATTTTGCATTTATTTTATTTCTTTTCATCTTATTTTATCCCAGAGTGGACCCTTCACCTTCTGTTATTTTACTGCCCTGGATTTGTTCTCTCCAATGTATATTTCCTCTTTCCGTATACACCATATCTTGTATTTAGCAAAGTGGAGATTTTTTTTTTTTTTCAGACGGCTCTATGAATGCAGCCTTGCTTTAGCTCTCACCAGTTCCACAGCAGGTTTCCTACGTTACATTGCCCCCTGCTGCTTCTGGAACATTAAAAATAAAGCTAGAAATAAAATATGTTTGGGACCGACCAGTATAAAAATAGGTATTCAGGGAAATATATTGGAATCTAATCATTTGAAAATAGGCTCCAATGTAAGTAATAAGTAAATGCTTCAGCATATCATATGGAGATTTTAAACTCTGTGTGTGTGTATGTGTGTGTGCGCGTGCGAGTGTGCGCGCGTGTGAATGTGTGTACATGCATGGGCACTCAGTTCATACATTGCTCCTTTTCACCGAAAGTTACCCATGATTTAGAGGGCATCCTTTTAAATAATTATGAATCATACAGTATGCTTTTCCCTTTGTCTGTTACAGTCAGTGTAGTTCCCATAATGCTTACCTAATTGTACAGCCTACTTTTTCTTAAAAATAGCGTACTTTTCTTTAAGGGCAGGGACTAGAGCTTGTTGGTTTTCATGTCTTTAGTCCAGTGGATGACTTATGAAAGACACTGTTAATTTCACTAGATTCATTCATTCAACAAAGAATAAAATCACTCAGATTTAATTCATCAAATTCATTTTTGTTAGACTTAGGATCCAGAAGAGTAAATAATGCATAAAACATTTGACAGAAACAATTCCCAGCAAAGTAACAGGAAATTTTTAGTAATCCCTAAAGTCAGAGGCAGATTCCACATTAGTGGCTTGCATTCTTGGCTGTCAGAATTTCCATTCTTTTTATTGCTGTTTCCTTCTTTCCCAGCTCACATTTTATAAATAGATTTGACCTTTTCTCCTGGGTACGCCTCCTACACCCCACATACATTTCTAGGATACCCCATTCAATACTTCGGTTACTAGAACTCATCTGCTTTCTCTGCTAAACCTATAAGTGACATGGGGACAGGAAACATGTCTGATTCATTTCTGCATCCCCAGCTTCTATCCCAGAAATGTCTATTTGCTATTAAATACTTGACGTTCAAATGAGATTCAGATATCCTCCAAAGAAAACAGTATTAAAACTATGAAAAAAATAATAAAAATGGAACTAAAATATTAGATGTGGTATCTAGTTTTATGGGTAACCCATCTAAAACAAAGGACAGCAATAAGGTATAAAATCACTATGCTGCCAAAAGCTAGGATGCGATGACCGTAGACTGAAAACATGAGATTAACCATGGCTGACTACTGTAATCTCTGTCCTCTTTTCCCGCCTTTAATCATTAGAACATCTCTCTGTATACATCCTGGCATTCCTTCTTCCCTTTGCTCTCAAGGATTGAGCCCCACTGGATCTGGCATTCTGATTGACCCCCATGATGAATGACTGCTTGATTTCAATACCCATAAAATTTATGGGTGGAATGAGGGATCTTGGCCCCGTCACTAATCTGGATACTATTTACTAGAGAGTATAACCATACTCTAGACATTTTGCTCTCTCTCATCCCTGGCCTGCAAAGGGTAAGCTCCTGGGGTGTATTTATTGGGATAATATGAAGAGAGGCAGACTCCTCATGCTGGTGTCTGGTCAGCCAAGAAAGGTTCACGCTCTGTTACTCCAGCAATGCCCTCTACCACCTCTGGTTTCAAGTATGTGCAAATGAAGTTTATAAAAGCCATGTTTGATTTTTGACCTTTTGCTGTCTAAATAAAGAAGAGCTTATTAAACAAAATTCCTTTGGGACTCATTTCTCCTCAGGGAGAAGTAACTAGTATCCTAAAATAATTTTTTTCTTCTCATTATGTCGCCCCATAAAAAACAACAGTTTTTTCTACTGTGTAATGTATAGGAATCATATGTATGTGTCCCTAAAAATATTCTTTAATTTTGCTAATTTTGAAACTTTGTAAAATGGTATCCTATTTTAGGTTTTCTCCTGCAACTTGTTTTTTTTCCCCCCACTAAAATTTATACTTCGAAGATTCGTTCAAGTTATTGCGTGTAGGTATAGTTCACTCCTTTACACTGTTACAAAATATTTCGTTGAATGAATATAGCCCAGTTAATTTATCCAGTCCCCTGTTGACGGACAGTTGGGTTGCTTCCACTTTTTACTATTTCCAACATTGCTGCAAGGAACGTTTTCTCACATGTGTAAACAGGTCTTTAGGGTATGTATCTAACATGAAAATTCCTGGGTTGTAGGGTATGCTCATTTTCAACTTGGTGACGTCAAATTATATTCTAAGATAGGAGCACCAATTTATATCCCTAGTAGCAGCATGTAATAGTTTTCATTGTTCCATATTCTTGCCAGCCCCTGGAACCATCAGACTCCTAAATTTTTGCCTAGCTAATGATCTAAAATTGTTATCTCACTGTGGTTTTAATTTGCATTTCCTTTATTGCTAGTGTGGTTGAGAGTCTTGGATGAATATTGGTCATTTGTGTTTCCTCTTCTGAAAAATGTCTGTTCATGTCTTTTGTTCATTTTTTTCTAATAAGTTATTTGTCTTTCTCTTATCAATTTGTAGAATTTTCTTATACACTCTGGAAATAACCTTCTGTTAGTTTTGAGTGTTCAAATATCTTTGTCCATCTTGTGGCTTGCCTTTTCATTCCCTTATTGTTTTAAATTAAATTAAAAATTTCCCCTTTATGATATCTTTTGATGAAAAGTAGTTCTTCATTTTAATAGATTCTTATATATCAATCTTTTGCTTTGTGGTTTAAGGTTTTGTATCTTGTAAAAACTCCTTCCCTACTCAGAAGCCATAAAAATATTCTGCCATATTTTATGGAATTTTAAGAATTAAAATATTTTTAAAGTTTGCTTTTCACAGTAAAATCCTTAATCTACGTCGGATTGTTTGTGTATGGCATAAGGTAGGGATTCAAGTTCATTTTTTTCCCCACATGGACAATCAGTTAACCCAACACCATTCATTAAATGTTCCATCTTTTCTCCACTGATCTGCGGAGCCAGCTTTGTTATCTATCACCTCTTTATAAGCATGAGATCTGTTCTAGACACTCTGTTGGGCTCCTTTGGTATAGCTATCCGTCCTCTGCCTTTATGGAGTTCCTTTCTCTTCTGTTTTCCAAGACTGAAAAAGAATAGTCTTCGAAGAACAAAACCATTGTTTGCATCATCTATTATAAAACTGCCTTGATGTGTATTATGGAAAGAAGCAGTTGGAAAAATATTTGTTTATATTACTGGGTGTTTTATCAGCTCTTTGTAGGCATATTTTCATGTGCGTTAGTGACAGTATAAGGGTTTTTGTTATTCAAATCCTTATATCAACTATCTAGTCTTTTGATACTTCAGGCTCTTGTTTGTAAGTCTTGAGTGAATTTTTGTCATTGTGATTCAATTTTCTAAGTAGGACTGTTAGACCAATTGGATTTTGCTCTTTTATACCCCTATTCAGAAAAGCACATAGAAATAAATAATGTTGCTTGCACTAATGAAAATTCAGTAGAATCTCATTATAATGCTGATATTGGAGAATGAATATAACACCTGCTCTATTGTGGACTTACTGGGTTATGGTGTGAGATACTGTGCGTAGATGGGGAATTTGGTGGCACATGATTTGATTAATTTGAATCCTTGCAACAGTGAGGTCCATTTAGTATATATGAAACATTATAGAAAATAAACTTCATATTATTTTTTTGAGAAAGGTTTACCTAAAAATGGAATATTTCATTAAAAGATTAATATGGCATGTTTCAGGAATGTTTCTTACTTGGATTTTAATAAAAGACATATATTTTTATTTCAATTCTGTGGTAACCTGTATATATACTTGTACTAGTTTTAATAAATCATTGGAAAATGGTGACTAAGGGATCCACACATCCCAATGGTCTAACGTAATCATAAACTACTCGATGTTGATGCTCTAGCTAAGTAAAATAATATGAACTGGAATTTCATTGATGTATATAGCACTCTTCTCTTCAATCATAGCTGTGTGTGTACAGGTACACTCATACAGATTGCAATGGATTATGGTCTTCATGCACTGTATATATTTTATAGAAATTTATGCACTGATTTTTGTATCTTCATGCACCACTCAACTTATGCATTGAATTTAATTATGTTCACTTGCTGAAGAGAGTAGTTTTTCTTTCAAAGTTAGTTTTGTTCCTAATTTTTAAATAATGTGTTATTCTGCATTACTGATATTACAACCAGCCTTATTTTAGGCATAATGTTCATTTTAAGAAAGGTAGCATTAAATGCATGATCTCTGACTTAGGAGAACGTAGAAAAATAACCAATTGCTGAGTATCAAGGAATTTGGATTTATGTCCTTGGTAGGAGCACAGCTGTTTCAGTCTGCAGTTGTTTCTCTCTCAAGTGCATCCTACCACAGTGAGGAAATCTAGCTGAGGTACTATTGTGAGTTCCTTTTAAAAGTGAAGGACAGCACCAGACACTGCTAAAACCATGTCTGGATTACTTGAAACTTAAACTGTTAGCTGTATTACATTTATTCTTAAATTCCCAACTTTTCTGAAAGAAAGAATGTAGATGGAGGGAAGAGCCTCGTGGGAGGCAAAGGGCTTTCCTTTGGCTTTGTGTAAAGGTCAAGAAGCAGGAGCACACTATAGACTGACATTTCCAGTTGCGTGTTTGGATGTCCTTTGTGTAATCAAGAAAACCCCAACCAGTGTTCTCAAGGTGTGCTCCCTGAACCACGGAGACCAATACCACTGGAGGACTTATTAGAAATTCACATTCTCAGGCCCCACCCCGGACCTGCTGAATCGGAATTTCTGGGGTCAGGCCCAGCAATCTGTGCTTTAATAACTCTCCTGGTGATTCTGAAGCTCACAGAGTTTGAGATCCACTATATTATTACATATTTAACCAAAATTTCCTTTGGAAACACAAATTAAGCATCACCATATACATGACAGTTTATCAAGTAGTTTTTGTTCCTTTATCATTGGTAAACAATAGAAGAAAAAGGGTTCCTAATTTATATATATGTAAAATACTTTTCTGGCTAATTTTGTTATTCAGTCCCCTGTTGCTTTTAGGTATTATAAAATTTTATTTCAATTTGACTAGATCATTTTTTTTGTGCGTGTGTGCAACAATTCAGTTTTCTATGTGAAGAATACCATACTGAGTGCTTTGGAAATAACAAAGGAGAAAACACAATCTCTTTCCTTAGGGAGAAAGAAGAAAACCTACTTAGGGCACCAATTCCTTGACATGAAACTTCTCTAAAAATATAATAAAACAGCATAGATAGGAAAGAGCTATCTGAATGGGGGTGGACAAGCTTTTTGCATGAAATAGGTTATATATATTTTTGCATTAACATTTTTTATTGTGGTAAAATATACTTAAACATTATGTATTTTAGTGATTGGATTTAGAAGATTAGAGTAATGATGGAGAGGATGGGGTGATGGGAATAAAAAAATACACATAAACATAAAATTTACTGTCTTAACCCTCTTTAAGTGTACACTTCAATAGTGTAAAGTATATTCACATTGTTGTACAATCCAGCTCCAGAACTTTGTCATCTTATAAAACAGAAACTGTACACCCATAAGCAGCACCTTCTCATCCTCCCCTGCGCGCAGCCCCTGGCGACTACCATTCTACCTTCTGTCTCCATGAATTTGACTTTTCTAGGTATCTCATATAAGAATCATATTGCAGTTGTCTTTTTGTGACTGTCTTATTTCACTTAGCATAATGTCCTGAGGTTCATTCATGCTGTACCATATGTCAGTATTTTCTTCCTTTTTAGGGCTGAATAATATATCCTTTGGTGTATATGCCACATTTTGTTTATCCATTTACCTGTTGATGGACACTTTTGGCTATTGTGAATATATTGTGAACATAGGTTTACAGATATTTCTAAGACCCTGCTTTCAATTCATTTGGTTATATACCCAGAAGTGGAATTGCTGGATCATATGGTAGTTCTACTTTTAATTTTTTGAGGAATTTCCATACTGTTTTCCATAGCAGATGTATCATTTTACATTTCTACCAACCATGCACAAGTGTTTCAGGTTTTTTTCACGTCCTTGTCAATACTGAGTTTCTCTCTCTCTCTCTGTCACTCTCTCTCTCTCTCTCTCAGCCATCCTGATGGATGTGAAGGGGTGTCTCATTATGGTTTTGATTTGCATTTCCCTAATGATTAGTGACCATCTTTTCATATGCTGTTGCATGAAGTAAGTTTTAAGCTGAGCTCTTAGAAGATTATGGACTTGAGCTGATGAAAAGTGGAATACATTTCCCAAGTGAGCAAAGAGCCATGAGAAAAACAGAGAAGATTAAGTTCATATTACCTGGGGAAAACAGAGACTGTACTGAAAGACAGGGATAGTGAGGTAGGAGGGCTGGGGTATTGGTGGTACAGGTGATGGAGGACACTGCTTCCCACACTGTCATCATGGAGGCTCCTGGAGAGTTTTGAGCACTAGACCATCTGATAATAGTAGAAGCCATCTAGTTGTGTTATTCTGGTTGTTGTTGATTGAATCTCAGTGGCCAGGGATGGAACCAAGAGAATGTTTTCCTAAGAGCTATCACCCTCGTCTGTACTTGAGGTTTTCAATGACAAATCAGAGATCTAAAGGAGAATGTTAAATTATAGTTAGTAGTCTTTGAATGTTGATATAATTTTTAAAATTATTTAAATGATCTCCAGCTTCACTTTTGCTTTTTCAGCTGCTACCTTGGAGTCTTTCAATTAATTCATTTGCAATAACCATATGCATTACTTTTTACAAGAGCTGACCCAAGCCATTGAAAACTGTTGCAGCAGAATGGGTATAGTAGACTGAAAAATGCCACCATATACACCTAGGGTGCCAAGAAAATGTATACAAGTGGACATTTGGTCAACGTTGCTCAAGCAGTAGTTCACCGTGATCAGAAGTGTCTGGATGCTGATGGTAACCACTTTGAACACCTCTCGTAATTGCAGAAGTCAAACGTGACTTGTATCCATCTTTTTTATTGGTATATACTGAGTATTACAATTTTAACAGTTTTTTCCTTTTTAAAAATGTGCTTACATTTTTTTGGCACCCTCTGTACTTACCGCCCCCTACACACTATACATAGCCACTTGCTGGTTTTGCATTTAACTTACTTCTCTGTTCCTCATCTGTAAAATGGGAATAATGAAAATGGAATGTATCTATTTGGTAGAGTAGTTGTAGGATGAAATGAGCTTGCCTGGCCATGGTAAGCTGTCATCACCATCCCATCATCATCTGTGACATCTCCATCACTGTTATCTCCTTTTGCCAGTCAATCCTCTGCTCTTCAAGATTGAATATTTGCTTATTTTCTAATAACCACATTCATATTCTTTACTCTGAAGCCTTTACCCTTTTCTTACTGTGTATCTGAGCTCATGGTTTGGCTTCTCATTGACATTTTATCATTTTGGCAAAGTAAGGCCAACTTCACCTTCAGCAAGAGATTGGAGGATGCTGCAAAAAATCTTATTGTGGCTGAGGTCACCCTAAGTGGCTGTGAGGCTTTTTCTTCTCCTCTTTCCTCTTTCTCCTTCTTCCTCTACCTCTTCCTCCTCCTGCTTCCATCTACTATTTCAACTCCCTCTTTCTCATTCTTCCTCCTCCTGCTCCTATTGAAAATGGTTCTAAACCCTTCCCTAGCTCAGCATAGAGTCAGTTCTTGGCTATAAATTCTAAAGGAAGAAGACATTGTGGTGATAACCCTAAATGTTAGATGAAGGCGTGCCTTGTTACAGGCAGCCCAGCAGGCTATGTGGCTTTTCAGAATTATAGACCTAATGAATCAGCCAACACATTTCATCTCTAAATTATTCGAGAATTCAGATTTGCAGTAAGTGAGCTCTTCCTTTCTTCCTTATTTCTACTTCTAGGCCTTGGGTTAGCTATAAACTGACTTCTTTGACCTGCTGAGAAGACCATGAATGCCAGTAGAGTTAAGCTTACCAAAAGTCACCACCAGACCCCCTGCCCTCAAATGCCAACCTTACCAATTTACTGATGCCTGAAAACGATTTGGCCCCGTGGGGAAAGAAATGGATCCAAGACCCAGAGAACTTGGTTCTGTAATTCCTTTACAACTTACCAGGTTTAAATGTTCTCCATCACCCTTCTGGAGATAATTCATTCATAGAACAAATGTTTTGAGCACCTGCTATATGCTGGGTACATTTTCTTAATGGTGACCAAAATACAGTCCACGCTCTCCCATCTAGTAGGAGGTACAGGCAATTGAAGGGACAATTAAAATACAGACTGATGATTATTCCCACTGGGCTAGCTCAGGGCAGACGTGTAGGAGGCTCTTTTCCATGTCCATGCGTTCATTGAAATTGAAAATAGGACTCTGTTCTTCTAGACAAGGTATCTACTTTGCTCAATGCTGGAAGTTTACAGAATGTCTTTGAAAAGGCCATAAGTATATGCTTTCTTAGCTGCAGAATGAATTTCTGAGTATTTACTTGGCTAAAAGTAACTTGGGAACAGATTATTCTTGTCAGTTTGGCAGACGGGGGAGTACTCAGAAATTCTGAAGAGGCATGGAAATGGCAAATAATGAGGTCTGGGTGAAATGTTTCATTGTGGTTGAATTTTAAAAGCGTTGTTGTTTAATTTATGAACAAAGCACGAGTTTGTTCAGATCGACAAACATTTGTAAACAGGAGGACAACTATCTTTGTGAAATAGAGTATTTTTCTGGAACTTATTTTTAAGAGAAAAGGGCCAAATCTCACAAAAGCTAGTTGTGATAGGTCATCCAGTGTTCAATGTACAACTTTGCCCTAACTTGGTTATATAGGGCAAATAAAATTCTGGACATATTAGTAATGCTGTTATGGTAGTTGGCGAGGTTGTAAACAGTCACGGATACCAGCGAAGGCAGTCTAAGGATCTTTCTTTTTGTGAATGACACCTTTCAAACTTGTTACATGGCAATGCTTAGTATCCATCCCATAATTTCATGCAGCATAAGTGACGTGAAGATTTAATACTGTTGTCAATATGGCAAAATTTCAAAGAGTCACTTGTTCATTTTCAACAGACGGAAGAAGGCCCATGCTCTAAATAGAGCAAGCTTTCCATTTATAGCATTAAATAAATTCTCTTGTTGACTCTGCCATCTTTGGGATTAAAAAACCTTCATGTTACACCAAAATGGATTTATGGGATGTTTGCAAGATAGGATGTTAGAACCAAGAAAAGTCAGCTGCATATTTGGATAAATTTCAAATAAGTGGAAAGATCATTCTGGGCTTGTTTTTGTTTCTGCTGATTAAGGTCTGCCCTTCCTGGATTTTCTATCTTGTTATTCATTGGGGATTTCACGCCTTATCCCCACCCTCTGGACCATTTGTTTTGTTGAGCATCCTGGGCTACAGCTTCTTCAGAAAGGTGATGTCATTCGAGGTCTATTTATGCACAGCCAGAGGCAGAAATTCCTAAGGAGAGCCTTGCAGGACCCGGAAAACTGTTGTCCCTCAAATGACTACTTTCTCTATACCATCAGTTGCTATTACCTGAGTTTTCCAATCAGCGAGTCATTCCTCTGAGTTAGCAAACACCATTAGAAAAAATGCGAGCAGCTATCAGTCACACATGCCCCAGGGCAGATCGTCTCTCTGACTCTTCCCAGCCAAGAATTGAGTTGCTAGGGAATGGAGTTTAAATCTGGCATAAGAGGGAAGGATAATTTGAAGTAGAAACTCCGCTAGAGGTCAGGCTTCAGTGGGGGTGGTAGGAGGCTATACTTGAGGCAGCACTTGGGCGGCAGAAAGGGAAGGTAGGAGGACACATTTTAGTGACTTCATAGTTTCTAGTTTAACCTCATGTTGGTGACCTACCATGTTCAGATGGGTCATGTTGGTGACTTACCATGTTGAGATTCTTACTGTGTGATAGTGTAACCTCCCACTGGAGCACAGTTCTGTAGAGACAAGGTCTAGTCATTCAGTGGTGTTTGTCAACCAACCAGTACAATGAGAGCGCATAATACGTGCTCAGTAAATATGTGTGACTGAATGAATAACCCCGTATGTAAAAGCTCCTTTAAAAATGTTTTGCTCTACAATCCTAAAGCTATATTTTCAGTTAATTTCTAAAATGCACTTAGTTTTTACCCCAACACTCAAACGATTTTTAATAAGGTTCACTGTATCAGATATAAGTAATTTCTACCATCCCCCATACTGAAAATACTAAGTATCAGATGTTCTAGCAACTAAACAAGCTTATTACAAAAATCAATCAATGAGGTATTTATTGACCACATATTCTGTGCCCAGGATTTTTTTTTTTTTTTTTTTTTTTTTTGATTGGAAGAGGGAAAAGGGCAATCTGTTAGTCCATAATTTTACTTTTATACTTACAAGAACCCAAGGCAAGCAGTTGGGACTTTTACTATTTGAGAATGCAAATATTTATGATAAATAATAGCCATCATTTTAATCTTTCAGATTTCATTTTAGGTTGTGTTATGACCATTTGTCTGATGTATTTAATTTTCTAAATTTCTGTTACATGAAAAATGGAAACCTTATTGATTTAACATCAGAAAAATGTACAGCAGTTAATATAAAAAAAGCTGCATCTAATTTTGTTAATAAACTGTGAATGGTAAAATGCCATACAGTTTAGATTTCAAAGCATTGGGAACCCACATTTTTCTGTAACATTAATTCTATAGTTTTAGTTTTGGCAGCAGCATAACTCTACCGTGTGATGTTTCTATTTTATTGTTTCTTGAAGTAGGCCTAAAATGTTAATATAATATGGGAAATTTTCCCCTGGTAAAGTGTGCTCTTAGCTAGGGAATGTCATGTTTGCATCACAAAAGTATCTCTTACAGAGATTTGCAGACCAGACACACTGGTCATCATAATTACCCTCAACCCTGACATTGAAAGATTTTGTCAATGGCACATGACACACATTTGCCATTATCTATTATAAGTTCAAATGTAGTTTGCTCTTCCTGACTGTCTCTGGAGTTAATAGACAAGTTTAGTAGTTAACTCTGGAACCTCGTGACTTTGGTTTGAATCCTGGCTCCTCCACTTACTAGTTGTGTCTCAGTTTCCTCACCTGTGAAATGGGAATGATAGTTAGATAACTCATAGGGTTGTTGTGAGGGTTATACAAGTTAATACAAATAAATGTTTAGAACAGTGACACAAACACAGTAGGTGCTTGATAAATATTAGAATGTTTGTAATATATTATGAATACTCGTGTCTTTAGAAAGTAGCTTCAGTGAAATAGTAATATAAGAGTACTGCAAATCAGGTTAATTCACAAACAATATAGTGAGCTGTGGGTCTGGCATGTCATGTCTTGGAAGAGACTTAGTATAGTCTTGCAAGGGGAAGTTAGACTAAGCATGGAAGACTTCAAGGTGAGAAAGAGCATGAGTCTCTGCATTTGGGAGCACAGGAGTTGTTGAGTTGGTGAGAGATGAGGCTGGGTAAGAAAGCAAGGGCCGAATCCTGAATGTGTGATTGAGAGTTTGACTGTTACCTTGAGGGCAGTGGGCAGCCCGGAAGGTTTTACATTGGAGAGCAACATGCTGAGATGAGTTTTGGGCAACACCACTGTGCCTGTAGTACAGAGAATGGAGTGGACAAGCCTCGACTGGTACAGGAAGTGAGTTAAGAAGCTGTGGAGAAACAAGGGTGATGGTGGCCTGGATGGACCAGCCAGAGCACCGAAGGGGGTAGAGAAATGGACAGATTTGAAATCCATTTAGAAGACAGAATCAGTAGCATCCAGTCATTGTTTGATGTGATAGGTGAGAAAGAGTTTAGAGTTGAAGAGCATGACAAGGTTCCAGACAGTGGCTGCCTAGGACGTGACCCATGACTCTGAGCAGGTGCCTCGTGTGGTGGTGGAGCAGCGGGCTTACGGGAGTAACTGGTCAGATGGGGCTGGAGGAGACGGCGTCACAGGTACACCTGAAGTATTTGGTCACAGGCTGTTGGTCGGGAGGGTGTATAGTAGGAGGAAGAGATGTGTGCAGGACAACAGGGTCATAGCCTCCACACTCTCAGGGTTCCTCTTGGCTGCAGGCAGCCTTTTAATTTTTTACAATCGAATGTAACTCTTTTCTAGTGAATGCTGTCTCCAGAACAGCCCCTCTAGGCTTTAAATGCCCCAGGCAATGCCAAACTTGTGTTGACTCTCCTCTTTTTTGACCTGGAGCCTTGGTATTAGCAGTTAAGTGTTGTGTCTCTATCCCTGAAGCAAATTGTAGGTCACCTTGAATCAGATTTTCTTGGGCTCCAGGTTCTGAAGATGCTTTCTTTCCTCTGGGACATGGGACCTTGAAGAGCTAAAGAGGAGAGTTCTTAATTCTTCGTCATCCATACCCTGTGTGTGACATATCCATTTCACACCTCAGTTTTTATGGTTTCTTTTAAATCAGTCTGCTGAAACCTGATGCATTTTAGCTCGGCATTTCTGCAAGCTTGGCTGTAAAGGTGAGTTAGGTTGAATTCAGCTAATTGATAAATTAACTTTTTAATTTCACAAAGTTCCAGTTTTATGAATCATCACTATACTTTTATGATAAAATATAAATCTGGACACAATGTGAATTGCAGCACTGGTGGGTGGGAATTAAAAAATAATGTTGTTTAGAAATTAGCAATCTAATCTTTCATGAGCCCGCTAAGAATAGTAGAATTGTTCATTTGTGTGAATAAAATGGGAATCTTTTTTCAGTTTGTTTAATATTAGAAATTCCAAGAAGAGGAAGATTCAAAGCATTTCAAAATATTAGAAACCTTCTTAAGGTGATCATTATAGCAAGCCTCACGGAAAGTAAACAGACCTCTCTTGCTTCTTCAATACGCAAACGGCGATGGTGAGAATGAAATTAGCACTGAAAGTATTAAAATATTGATAGCAATCATTCCATGTCCACACTTCGCCAATTAATAATTAATTTTACCTTGAAGGTAACTGTAAGAGTCAGACTTTTTTTTTTTCATGCTTTCACTTGGCAAGACTGTTTGACTTTTTTCCCTCAATGTTATCAAGTCTCCAGCAAATAACACATTTTAATGTGGTTAGTGGCTGGGGTTTCTTTTGTGTGGCTTCATAAAATGGAAAAAAAAAAAAAGTTTGCTGTGAATGGTTTACAGAAGGCCTGCGTTAGTCATCTCCCTGACTGACTTATATGTGGCATCTGCGGATTCTTACTGTACCATTGTCTGTTATGGGCTTCTCACAGTGCACATGTCGTTTTTAAAAATGTTCGAGGGCCATATCCAAAAGTTGACGGAATGATCTTCATCCTCGGCATGCTGATAATTACAAAGGGCTATAGAGTGTTATAAAGTGGATGCTTTCTCACCCAAATAGAAGAATTCTTCTGTTTTTATGGCTGTCTATTTGGGCAAGATAAGTTTGTCTTGCACTTCTTCCAGCGTCACGCGTGAACAACCTCCTTACTGTCATGGTATTTTGAAGTGAAGAGAGGTTATGCTATCTAAGTGTTGATCTTGCCCTAACAGTTGTTAGCAAAACTATGTCCTAATTTGTCTCATACCTCCAATAGTTATCTATTCAGAAGTCCATTGGAATGAATTCCATGTTTTATTTTTTGTTTTGATAAATAAAAAGTGGCTAAAATATTCACTCACAACTTTTTGCTGAATGCCTGGTATGTGCTGTTCTAGATCAAAGCAAACTTGAAGCCAGTTCATACCATCCTAAAATGGTTATTAAAACACAGTACATACTCTATTTCTCATTTTCTAAAATGGGACAAGATATTTATGTTTCCTCTTTTAAAATATTCATCCCTTCCAATGAAAAGCATAGGCATAATTTTATTTGGAGTATGTAGATTTAGTTGTAGTCACCCTTCACTCCAGGTTTTGGAAATGTTGTATTTAAAAGTATTCTCTTATGTGCAACCGCAGGAAATGTGTAATTTTCCTGACCATGTTCAAATGTTTGAAAACAGCACCCAGCACTGGGCCTGGCACATGTATTCGTTGATGCTCAGTGTGCTTTACTCCCAGTCTCCAGAATCCAGTAACTCAGCCCCCGCTCCATTTCGTCCTCCGTCTTCTCAGTGGTGCTTTTTTATCTTCATTTCGGTGTTGGTGCCTCAGCTCTAACTTGACCCAGACCATTCAATCTGCTTCTTGCTACCTACCCTATAAAGAGCACGTGTCAGACTAATTACAATATTAACGTAAGACTTGAAAGCATTGATTATTTTGAATAAAAAGTCACACAAAGAAGGTAGTATTTTTATTTGGGTGACCACTTTTGTAAATGAAAGTAAGGCTACTGGCAAGGTTTCCTAAGTTATCACATTTATTATTAATAGAATTTGTGTGGCTTATAGTGTCCTTACCAACTCCTGCAATGATCCAGTGGCATACGTGGTGAGACACTTGCCCAGGAATGAGACACTTAGGATTTTCTGTAGTTACATATGAGATTTATATGGTCATGCCAGTAATTTAATTTCTACAATTTTAAGGTCAATAGGCATTGTCACTTGTGAAATGTAAGTGAGCCAAAATTTATAATAGCCTTCAGAGGATTTTATTTTGCTCTTTATAGTTATTCATGGAGAGAAAGAGAGTATCTGTGAAACAAAGATGTACTAACACAGTATAGTATTTATCGTTTTTCCAGACTGGGTAGAAAGTACACTTATAGATTATTTGTATTGGTCACAGTGGTGTTCCCAATGTAAGTTGAC
Organism: Rhinolophus sinicus; assembly: GCF_036562045.2. Classification (NCBI taxonomy): domain Eukaryota; kingdom Metazoa; phylum Chordata; class Mammalia; order Chiroptera; family Rhinolophidae; genus Rhinolophus; species Rhinolophus sinicus. The sequence continues at coordinate 31,251,011 of NC_133760.1, read as the reverse complement.
AAGAAATGCTACGATATTTTATATCCAACCTTTCAAAACCCTGTTAATTATGCATAAGATAATACTCTCAAATAACATCAGGAGTAGACAAATGAAATCATTAGTTTTATAAACCTGAGCCTCACGCACATCTATTATAACTACGCATTAGAATGCCTCCACCCCCATTTCTCAAAATCACTTTTTCATACATTATAATGTGATATCACAAATGAGTATGAACAGTATTACATAGTGGATGAAATTGTACAAAAATACCTTAGCTTTTGCACATTATAAACCTATCTCATTACTTGAAAGAGAAAATTTTCTGACAGCCTGTGACAATGGAAGGAGAGGTGTTGATCAACCATTTACCATTGTCTTTATGTTATTAAATAGGACAAATGTGTCATCCACTCCAACATGCTTCACATGCTGCCATGGCAGTGTCCGTATAGACGGAAGTGGATCTGTGTGGTGGTATCTTCTAGGAATATGAAATCTAACTGGAGAAAGCTACTCTGGCTTCCAGAAAAACTTGGTTATGATGGGATAGCCAGGGTGTATCTGCATATTCTTTTAAGTTTGAAGCATTCTAGAGAATTATTTTGAGAGGTAGGAAAAGAAATGCACAGTGTACATTTAAAATGACTTTGTAAAATGATATGATTTGCCAAAATGCACATTATTGTAATTTAGCCAAGATAGGTGGCCAATTGAATGTTCCCAGAACGGTAATTGTCTACATGCTATTTGCAAGGCCCTATCTGATGGAGCTAGCAAAATGTACCCTTTTCTGTCAATATCCATTTGGTTAGGAATGCATCTATTATATATAAATGATGACTCATTTTTTTTTTGGCTCTGTAAATACAGGTGAAGGTAATTTCTAATGTGAGTTTTTTTTCAATTTTGTAGTTGTGGAAATTATTTTTAAATATACTATGTGTTATCTTAAAATTCATTCTACATTGCATATTTGCTTAAAAAGGGAAATACAATGTGAGAAAGACAACCATATCCAAATAGAGAATAGTCCTAACCATGAATTTTATAGCCAGAATTTCAAAACATGGATGGAAATATTTTCTAAGTTTTCATCATTAAAAACTGGTTAAACTTTCCAGAAGCAATTAAAATATGAAAACAGAATCATATCTGTTACAGAAAGGGAACATTTTAACTGGAAAAAGCTATGATTTATACACTGGTAGACACACTGGTGCTTTTGTTTTATAGTTCTGAACCAAATTATAGAAAGGGATTTTGTCTATGAAGTCCACTGTTAGTAGTAAGTGTTAAATATATCTCCTTACTGAAATAGTTGTACTGGAAAAAATAAAATAAAAAGATGAAAAAGTAATCTTTGTAAATTCTGAGTTGTACCTTCCGTATTAGACCTGATATCTCTAGTGCACACAACAAATAATGCTCCCCACCTAGTCCTGTCTCTACTAGTAGTTCGACCTTAGGCAAGGTATTTCAATCTCTCTATGCCTTAGTTTCCTCATGTGCAAAATGAAGCAGGAATAGCATGTACCTCATTAAGTTGTAAAGATTAAATGATTTAATACATGTATTTTTGTATAGGGATAGGGATTCAAATAACATGCAGTGTTGGTTATTCTAAGTAGTGCTATTACTAAAGTTCTTAATAATTAAAAATACACGTATTGTTTCAAATTCTAAAAATAATATATTTTCTTTTAAAATATTTGGAAAGTGTAGAAAGATATAAAGAGCATAATAAAAATCACTTATCACTCCCTGCAGAGATAATTACTATAACATTTAGTTGTAAATCATTCCATTCTTAGCAACTCTGCTTTCTTTTGGTATTTGCCTACCATAGTTTATCAGTTTATTTTCATCCTTTCAGTGCCACTCTCTGATGTCTCTCTAATAAACAACATATAACTAGATTTTCATTTTGATTCAATTTGAGAGTGTCTGTTTTTAAAAAAGGCGATCTAAATAATTTGCATTTATAGTAACTGATACTTAAAATTTTTTTGTACGTTTAGTTTTTCTGTTTACCATATTTTTAAGTTTTTTCCTCTTTCCTGCCTGTAGTTGAATTATTTATGTTTTCTTTATCTCTGATGCACATTTTCTAGCCTCTACTGAATTTGAAGTTTGCATGCTATTTCAGTTTTTTCAATATTTACCCTAAATTATTTGACATGTATACTTAACTTTAGGTTTTCCTAATATAGTATAAAGTTGATGAAAATTCTATCCTGCTCTTAAATACAACAATAATTTTAGAACCTAAATACCTTTTTCTCCTGTTTCATATTATTAGTATCAAGGATTCCATTATGATTTGGAATCTTACAAATTACCTATTAATGACTTAAATTTACCAACTCACGGTACCAACTTCTTTGCTTGCTAGTGTTTCTTGTATCCCATTCCTTCCTGTGGGATTCAATTTTCCTTCTGGTTGAATACAACCTTTAGTAATTCTTTCAGAGGGGTCTGTCCTTAGCAAGCTCTTAGTTTTTATATCTTTGATAGTCTCCTTTGATTTGAACTCAGGTAATTGTTAGCTTGGTATGGATTTCTAGGTTATGTTATTTTTCCTTAGTATTTTGAACTTACTATTGTCTTTGTGCATCTGTTGTTGCTGATAATTGGACTCCGATTGGTTTGATTGTTGTTCCTTTGAAGGTAGTTTATTTTTCCTCACATTTTTGTGTTCTTTTTTTTGTGTGTTCTGTGGTTTCACTACAGTGTGGTAGTTGTGACTTTGTCTTTATTTAGTCTGGGGTTTGATGAACATTTTCATTCTGAAGATTTATATCTTTCTTCAGTTCTGGAGAAATTTATATATTATCCCTTTCTTGCTTTCTGTAGTCTCTTTTTCTCAGGTGACTATCATATGCTGGAGCTTTTCATTCTCTTTCTAGCCCAATTTCCCTTTCATATTTTTAACTTCCTGTGATACATTTTGGATGATTTCCTTAGATCTATCTTCCAGTTTACTAAATTTCCCTTCTCTGTGACTTGTGTGGTTTTTAACATATTATTTTTTTGTTTTCCAGTGAGTCTATTATCTTGTTCATCTGGTTGATGGTTATAAATGTTTAAAGTTCTTTTTGAATTGCTTTAATATCCAAAGTTATTTTTACCTTTTGTTGCATTAGCAAACTTTCATGGCATTGGATTTTTTGCATTCTTTGTAATGTTTTCACTTGGGTTCATCAGTAGTAACTACATATTTATAGGTTACATGCTGGATTGTGGAAGCATCCTTCTGGGGCAATTTTGTGCTGTACTCTGTCATGGATGTATGGACTCCCCAGCTTTGGACCACATTTTAGATTAATTTCTGAGTTTGGAGTTGCCTTATGGCTCAAAGAATTTTACACTGTGCTTGCATGCTTTGCAGGGCAGGAAATTCTAAATTGTCATAGTTGAACATGTAAGTACTTGTTGCCCATATCTTGAAGCAAACTTTGCCTTTAGGCTATTGGGAGTTTTTCTAGTTCAAGTTTGCCCTAAGTCTTTGCCAAAATCTACATCCACCTCTTTCTAAGAAACACATGGCTTACTTTTCTGGTCCCTAGAAATGTATTTTTCTTATTTTCAAGTCCAGCTGTGTACTTTGAAATTTTTCATCTAATTTTATCTAAAGTTTTCTACATGTGTTTGAAACGGAAGGAGAGATGTCACACCTCAGATCAATCTGCTATTTTGGCTGGAATGGTCTCCCATTTTTTATTTTACTATTTTCATTTTATAAAATTGAGATTCTACTATTTATGTTATTTTATTAACTGATATTTTTAGCTCTAAGAATTTATCATGGGTCTTATACCATTATTAATCTTCTAAAGCCTGATTTTTTAGTAGTTATTTTCCACAGAATAAATGTATCATTTAAGTACGCAGTCCCTGTTGGTGCATAGTAAGTTGTTTCTATTTCTTTCTTGTGCAATTATAAGTAATGCTTCTGGGAACATCTTTATGTGCATATCTTTGTGAGCATCTCTGCCAGGGCTACCTTCTTAGAGGTGGAAGAATTGATGTGTAACAGGATAGGATCTTACCAATTTGAATGACCGATTAAACGGTAGTAATGGGAAGTAAAATGGATGTATTACAAAAATTCTGAACATTAAGGAAAAACAGGATAAAATAGTAAGAGGAGGATAAAAGCACAATAGATTAGAACTTCATACCATTATAAACTTTAAATCTGTGTTCATGTAGTTCGTTGGTGCAACTATTTGAGACATTATGTTGTACTGTAATGGGGAGGGAAGGGTAAGAGATGAATAGGACATAGTTTCTGTTCTTCAGAAGAATCTAGGTGAACGCTCAATGACGATAAATGGAACTACAAGGAACTCTGACTGAAAGGCAGGCATAACTCAGTAATATTCTAAAGGTCACAGGAGAGTGTTGGGAGATCTCAGAAGAAGGAGCTGCACAATCCATTTGGAAGCCATATCGATGTAATAATTTATGATCCTTAAAATGACAAGGAAAAAGTTTAAGCAACAAATGAGCACATGGCTAGCTGTAGGAGGAATAGTTGTCTCAGTTAATAATTCTGTGACTGTAATTATCTCAATAAGCATTTCCTTGTATGAGAGAATTGCCTCTTAACAGGGCTCACTCCTGGTCCAAATGGTTTGTCACCATGTCAGCCAGCAAGAGCAACACTGCCAAGCCCTTTCTTTAGCTTCCTTACAGCAACCACACCCTAACAGTCCTCTCAACTTACTTATAGAATCTCTGTTGGTCTGGTTTTCCACCACCCTCATACATGGCTGTGTGCTTCAGAGGAAGCGAGGCCCGTCCCCTGCTATAGGGTCCCAGTTCATCAAAGTCAGTCATAGCACATTTCCCTGCCAATGACTGTTTTAGGCATAAACATGTGATGCAATTTTGGCAGAAGGAACATTTTGCTGGGGCTTTCTTGGAAAGAAAGGTTTATTCACTCTTACAAAGGGAGAAAGATGAGATGGTCCTTCTTTCACTGGCCATTGTTGGGTCTGGATGTTGTACTTGGAAATGCTGCAGTCATGGCTGATGGCAATTCATGGGAGAAGGCAAAGCTAAGAAGAGGGAGAGAGGGAAGCTGGAGGCTGCCCTATTTAATGTTGTGATACTAAATGCCCATATGGGTTGAGTTGTGTTTTCTGTTACCTGAAGCAGAAATCTCGCTAACTGATGCAGGAGATGAGGCGGGAAGATTTCAGAGCTGTCCCTCGGGACATGACGCTTATCTCCTCCGGATAATCCCTACCATCTACTAAAGTGTCTCCTACTGGGATGCAGACAATGTGATGTGGGCTGCTTTCCTGCTTGTTGCCTTCGCACAGTTACTGGAATAACTGGATGTTTGCAGTCCCACATCACAATGTGTCTTTCCAAGCTTTCTCTTCCATCCTAAAAGTAGGCTCTCCAGTTGATGTTTGAATGACCTAGAACCAAGAGAACTATTGGTGTTGCGCAGTGCTGATCCACGTATTTCCAATCAGTTCCTTTGCCATGAAAATTAGGGGAAAAAAAATACACAATGAAAATTGTTTTTGGCCAAATACAATGAAAAGTAAAAATTTCCAAAGGAGATTCATTGCCTCCTTTGTGCCTTCACCGTCTTGACCTCAGCTTGTCACTCATTTTCAACTTTTTTCAAGTATTGAAACTCTTTTTATTAATCCCAAATGATTTCCAAGTGATCAACACCACTTCCCCTGCCAAAAGAGATGTTGTAATATATTAGATTAAATTGATTTTATAAATTCAAATTTATAATTGGAGATTATGGGAGACAATTGCAGTTTGAGAACATCTTGAGCAAGTGAATCATTTGTTTTAGATTCCCATGTTGAGAGAATTCTGATTCACACAGAAAAATAGTTGCACATTTAAGGGTTTTGTTTGTTTGCTTAAACAGCTTGCTTTGCCATCTCTAGGTTCTTAAATAAGGATGGTAAGAAATACTTTATTCGAAGTTCACCAAAGAGCTAGTTTAACCTGGTTGCATAAGATAATGTATGGAAAGTTGCAGGTATGTTAAGATTGGTATATAATATTCTTGTGTATATGTTTTTAAATAACTGCTGTAGAAATAAATGCTATTTAAATGAAGAATTAAAATGACATCGTTTTTGTAACCCCTCAAGTACCCTATCACGGCTTGAATTTGAAGATCACCGCTTTTTAAAATTATTTTTTACAGTGCTTCTCACACCATGTAGCAATTATTTGATGAACTTTCAGTCTCCTTTTGCTGCTTGAAGGCAGGGCTTTTGTCTCATTTATGTCTGTATTTCTGATTTTAGGCACCCCGTTTTACTTTTACACAGTTACCCCTCCTTAGACCAACCCACAGCTTCCCAAGGCAAATTTCTCACCCACATCGCACAGTGCCCTCTGCATGGTAGATGTACAGAATGAATTCTTTACATTCCAGCAAACATTTCTCTGCCTCTTCTGATCTATTCAGTTTATAAAGGACCAAATTAGGGGTTGATCTTATCTTGTTGAGGCATCTTTTATAGTGTACGTATGCATATCCATTTATGGCAAATTTTGTTGTTTTCTTCCTGTAGAAGATAAATAGAAGTTCATTGTAGAAATTAGAAAGTATAAAAAGTTACAAAGAATAATCATTGTGAAACATTTGCATTTCCTTCCAGTCTTTCTTCTGTGGAATTATATATTAGTTATATAAATGATGTCTAAATCCTGCTTTTTTCACTTACATGTGTGTATTTCTCCATGCCATTAAAAAGTTTCATAAACTTAATTTTAATTGCTTTGTGAGCTAGTCCATCTTATGAAAGTACCAAGATTAATTTAACGCATTATTTATTGTTAGACATAATAGTTTCTAATCTGCTTTTATAAATTACGCATTACATAATGCTATGATAGTCCTGCATATAAGGTGTCAACTGTGCAAAGATTTATTTGTTTGGGATAAATTTCTCAAAAAACAAAAAGAGTACTAGGTCAAAGGAACAAACATTTTCAAGGCTTTTGTTACATTGCTTTAGATGAATTTTTAAATGTGCCTATGATATTGGAGAAGAGGTCATATCTGTTTGACGGCAATTGGATAATTGTTGATGCCTCAGTAAATGAACTCTTCTTTTAAGGATTTTAGAATTTAGATGACAGTAAAAGCAACATCTAAGTTAGATTTATCAAATCGAGTGGATAACAGAACTAGGCCACCTTCCTATTTAGGAGAATTGGCTTTCAGACACTTTATCTAGAGTCTCATTTCCTTGGGGATTCACCCTCCAGGGCCTTTTGCAGCCTGGTTCTTGCTTGATTTACATTTCCTGAGTTTTATTTGCATCTGACCTTTCCCTAAAGAGAACCTGGCCAGGCTTGCACTCCACTTAGGAACCAACACCCATTTGCTCTCTCACAGACTGACCTTGGTTTCTGGACTGAGGAATACAGTCCGATTTCTTCCCTTGATTTTGCATGAACAAAGCGTTTTTAAAGCGCATGTGAGTGGAAAGACTTGCTATAGTGGGAACATCATTTTGTTTTAGGGAAAGGATAATAGTTATAAGGGGAAATGGTGAAACTAAATTCTTACACATTTAAAAAATTTAACTTATTTACTCAGAGGCAGAAATGATTTAGGGCTTAGAAAAAAATCACAGATAATGTGAAATTCATGTTATTATTTGATTTAAAATCATTTAGGTCATATCAGTCTAATTCTAAGAAAAACATCCAAGAGGTTTGAGTGGAATTTTTTTTTAAAATGTAAAGAAATGGCACTTTTTTTTTTTTTAAACAAATCACCTTTATACAGTGTCAGACTTGCAGTTGTTAACTAATCCCATAACAGGTGGTATTTACGCACACATTTTCAAAATTAAATCTGGGTATATACAGGCCTGGCTTACGATCCTATAATACAGATACGTTACCTGCTAGGGAGAAAAATGAAAACCAAATCTCTCCAAGGATTATAAGTATTGAGGGAGAGGTGGAATAAAAAAGCCAGAGAGAAGGGAATGTATATGACTTTTAGAATGCCCACTTGGGGCAGAGAGGAGAGGATATTGCAGGGACGGTTAATGAATGATGCAAGTGCCTCTGACAGCATTGCTTGGAAGATCTGATCAGTTATCCAGAAGAAGTCATGCTTGCATTATTAAACCTGAGTATTAAGAAATGCCATACTGGCAAAGTGTGGATGATTGTTTTTTGCTAGGAGGTGTTAGAATTTTCTTTTTTTCCAGAATTATTTACTTCTATTTGTCCTTCTCTTTAATATCCTTTTTCAGATAGTAATATGACATTTTCACATCTTTAGTTTAATTTGGATTCAATTCAGTACAGTTTTTGAAAACAAGAAATTAATCTGCACTGGGCTGAAACTTGGATTGCTGGAACAGCCGATCATCACATCTCCCCCTAGCCTGCAAATTTTTTGAGAATCCCATTAAATTTTATTCAGGAGTCCCTTACCAGCCAAATGTATTGTTTCCATGGATACAATTAATGGGGAAAGCAATTTTATAAGACTGATGTAAAAAATGAGCACTTCATCAGCCCCCCTGCTGGTTGCATTTAGAGACCGGAGGAAGGAAGTCGGCTCTTGTGGGATTGGCAGAAGCTCTATGGTGTATAGGGGCAAAACAATGAAAGCAGAAGTCAGAAGTATCTTTTTAAGTGCAAGGAATTACCCTTGAAGACTTGATTAGGAATTGGAAAATGCCACTAAATTGTGACACCTTTTCACACACTTTCTATTTACAGAATCCACTCTATGAAAACCTTAAAAAACAAAAAGCAACCCATTCCTTAAAAACATAGACTTCCCTTCTCCCTGAATTGCTGGAAAAGCTTTCAGGGTATTTGGTACAAGACAGACCCAAGAAAGAATGAAAGCCTTAATGGAAGGAAGGGCACGCTCATTTTTACCACAACGTTGAAGTTTTAGGTAGTTATGGCTCAGTCCTCCAAATTTCTCTCGATTAGCATATTTATTTATTTGCTGAAATGCATATGAGGTGAAATCCATATCACCTCATCTCATTTTCAAAACATTGAAGTGAAAATAGAAGAATCACAATGCAATTTCCTAAGCATTGAAAAAATGCTTTCATTGCACAGTCCCCAGCCCAAGCCCAACACAGAAATCTAGAGCGATTTCTTGAAGAATTCAGGGCCCTACTGTACGATGATCACATGACATTTTAATGACTATTAAAACAATTTTTTTGTGCCTAGTCTAATTTGGGGAATAAATGAGACTTGAACAACCCTGTGTTCAGTTTCATATCACCATGCAGCTTGTGACAATGTTGCCCTTTTCCAATTTTTGTGTAACTGGAAATAGGGGATAACTTTAAAAAAAATACTAGAGTGTGAACAAGTATATTTTAGGGTGAATAAAGGTAGTTTAATTGCTTACAAGCAAATACATTTAAGAAACTATTTGTTTACATTTTCAGTGCTATAGCTACACTGTTTTGGGTTTTGGTTTTAGTGTTGTTTTTTGAGATTGCTTGAAAGGGGGCTGTTACAAAGACGTTTCCCCCTGCAGAGGGCACTCTGCCTCTACAAAATACACCCGACCCTGGCAGCATTTGAGTGTAGAGAACAAGTATATATAATTATTTTTTAAGCTGTGAATGTAAATAATTCTTTTTCTTTTGAATGACGCTATGGGAAAAATTTTCTATATTAGAAAATTACGGATTGTGTATAGTTCTATGCGTGTGTTTCCTCTTGCCCTTTTATGTATTGTCTTGCTGACCAGTTTTTTTTTTTAAAGATTGAAGGCATTTTTGAATAAGCACTGAGCAAGAGAGATAACAAATAAGGTCCCAAATAGAGAGGGAAAATGATAATCAGAAGAATAAGAGAAACATCAGGCTGGGTTGTAGATTAAAAATGTATTTATATTAAGAATTTGAGGGCCTACAAATTGCACCACAAATACAGAGAAAGTAAAACATACCACCTGATGTATATTTTTTTAAATGCAGAAATTAATTTCAGTTTAAAGAGGTTTCTATCTGCAGCTGGAGATATTTAATCTGAAAAGTGTGAGAAAATAGGTATTTCTTTCCGTAATATTTCTTTCCTGTTTGATGTATGCCTCTGTCTGAGAGAGGAATAGATTAAATAGAGGCAGCTATTCCAGAGGAGAGTTGGGAACCTTTCAAGAAAAGGCGCTGAAATGCGTGTAACTGATGCACAGATAAATACAAGACAACAGAATTCCCAAACAGTTTTATAGCTGGTTTTCTGGACTTTAAAGGGGGAGGTTCCACTTTCTGCTGACCGGGAGAAAAGTGCTTAGAAATATTGTGAAGGCTTAGTTTAAGGGTGTGTAAAAAATGATCAAGCTGCAATTGATAATTTCAATAGATCAGCTTCCATGGGCAAAATATGATATTTTCCTGGTATAGAAATTCATAAACACTGAAAAAATATTATATGGTTTTTGTTTATTGAAAAACATAAAAAAGAAATGTATAAAACATTCCTAAAAACACAATAACTAATATAGGGGAAATCGCTCAGAAACTTATGTCTTGGGAATATTACAGGAATCTGCTGCTCACACCGGTTTTCACGTCATGAATGCAAGTTTGGAAATCCCTTTGAGAATTTCTCTTTCGCTGCTTGCCTGCCTGTTTACTTGCCAGCATTTTCTCAGTTCCTTTTCTAAAGCAGTTTGAAAAATGTGATTTCGTGTTGAGATGCTTTTGTGAAGGGCAGTTTATTTATTTGCTTCTCACCACATATGTTTTTATTAATGTGCAATTACTATGTAGCAAGATAACGCCAGCACAGAATTTATTGTCTTTAAATGAAGAGGAGGGACTGTAAGTGGTTTAATTTCTGAAACTTATATTTTTGGAGCTGGCTCTCAAAATCATGCTGCTTTGTAGTCTGCGATTTATGACGGCTGCGGTCGAGCCAGGTGGAGCAAAAGCCGCAAAATGGCAGGACAATTACTGTAAGGGAAGATCATGGAGGCGTCCTGTCAGTTTCCAATGTGAAATTTAATCAGGTTACATAGAGTGATGTGATCTATCTTGTTAGCCCATTTTGAACTATTTTGAAAGTATAAATTATAAACCTCTCAAAATTTAAAACAGGGAGATTCAGAATTGCATAGGTTATCACACAGATGTTTATTTTACTGCCATGAATTTTTATATTAGCAAGTTTGTTTTCATCAAATGGCCTGTTCTGTATTGGATTGATATTGTACATACAATCAGGGTTGTTTGAACCATTTAGAAAGAATTTATTTTAGAAAGTTGATTATGGTCAAATAGTCTAGTCTCTGTTATATTGACATTGTTTTATCCTATCATAGTGGCCAAAGCCAACATATAATTATTCTTTTCCAGAACTATAGAACAAGAATAAAATGTTTACATATGTCAAAGTAGCTCATCTTTGAGGGGTATTTCTCCCTGTGCTATCATAAACAGTTGAACATTGCTTATGCCCTTAATCTAAACAAATCTTAAAAAGTTATTTGTGTTGTGTCCTCTTGTTTTAAATAAATGCTACTTAAAACTCCTTGAATGTTAAAAATTAAATATGATGACAAAATGTACAGATTACTCTTAAGCCTTCCAGATATTTACAGAGTTATAATGTTGGCTAGATTGGTTATTTTTCACTGAAAATTGAAGACTGCAACCTGTGAAATTTGTGTGCATTTTGTGTCACCAATACTTATACAGCTTAAGAGAATGATACTATCCTTCTCTCTGCACCCACACAGACACACTTGTATATATGTATACATAAAATACATAACACCCTTTCCTACAAAAAATATGTGTACTTTATTCCATGGCTAGTGAGGTACACCTAATAAACTATTTGTAAATTAGTACCCTTCCTAAAATATGTTAGCTGTTACGGTCTGTCCAGTGTATCATGCACACTACAAAATTCACATAGTTGGCTTTTCCTTGTTCCTCCTAACACCTTGGGAACGACGCTTACAGAGAAAAGGGTGGGTGGCTTTTACATGGCTTCCAAGTTTTAAATAATATTCCAACTTACATATGCATGTGTTATTAAGTGATCTTAATGCCTTGATTTTTAAAGGACTGTCTTAGAATTTTTAAATATACATTGACATGATGAAAAAGTATACTAAGTATTTTTTTTTTTTTTTTTGTCGTCATCTCAAGAAAACTCAATTTAACTAACTTTCACATGTGATTTGAAAAGCAGGAGTATTCAGTGCTGTGGTTACTCTTCTGTCTTGAGTCTGCAATTGTACAATTGTACTGTTTTCTTGCCACTTTTCACAGTCTCAGTGCAAAAAAAACCACAGTGGGAACCCTGAGTTTTCAGCCATTCTGTATCTTTGTTGCTGTTAGACTTTTAATTCTGCTTGAATTTATAATATTTGCATTTGCTCTTGTTACACCAAAAGAAATTCCTTGGAATGCATATTCACTTTCTCCCCATTCCTTTCATTTGCAGATGAAAGGCAAATGCAGATTTTAAAAAAATAAATAAATACGATGTGGTTAGGACCATTCATCACACTCCCTGTCTGCTAGGTCTTTGTTTCTGTTTCATGCTGCGTGCATTACATTACATTTCTGAACCTGTTGTGAGTTTTTTTTTTTTTTTTAACCCAGCATTTTTCTTTTGTAGTTTATTAAAATAAAAATATTTTCAGTCAGCAGAAATCCCATTGGTTCTTCTGGAAATCTTGCCCCACAGGCCTTTGCAGGACAAGAACAGATTGTCTGGGGCCTAATTCTGAGCATTGTTTTTTATGAGGAAATCAAAAGTATAATTGTTAAAACCCAGTGTGTCCTTTTATGTCTGAAAAGGAGAATTAAATTGCTAGTGGCAAAGCAACGGGGGATAGAGAGAGAATGGATGTGAGGCAGGCCCTGTGGAATTGGGGGTTTGTTGTGAAAAGTAAAGGAGAATACACTTCAGAGTGTACCCAAGCCAGTGTACGTTTGATAAGTAGATCATGGGACCTACCAAGTCCAGTGCAATGGGCACTGAAAAAGAATGAATGCAATCGAATTGTCTCTTTGGCCATTCTGTTTGCTGCTGCCAAATTCTTTCTTAAAAGTCCAATTTGCAAATGGTGGAAAAAACATTTTGATTCAAACTTAGATGATAGACTATCAAATATCTACCTACTTTGGTTCTTTCTGGGATAGAAATCTTTATAGTCTTGAGGGCTTTTAATTTAGACATGTGATCTTCCAGCATTATTCATAATAGGACTCCTCTAAGCCTTCGACCTGTGCTTTCCTTTTTAATGCTGAGGAGAAATAGATTGAAATTTTGATTTCATTTGAGCTAATGTCACTTCCTGGACCTGATCACTAAACGATGTGTCTTGATTTGGGACCTGTGGTGGAACTGTTCTAGATTCCTGAATTTTGTGAGGTTCTAAGACCATCCCCAGAGGTCTGTCCTTCATCAGAATGTTCAGACAGTTTTGAATTTTGCCAAATGACATAGAGCATATCCACATATTGTAGTGTACACATGTAAGACAAAAGATTCCTTGAAAACACTTTGTGTTCCAACTTTAATTGGGATATAAAAAAAATAGATCGAAAAACAGAGTGCTGTGAATCCTGGCAAAACCTTCGTGGTGTGCTGTGGTGGACAAATGGTTAAAACATACACTCATTGGAGTATGAAGGCAGTTCTTCTTGGCTGTCAGATAGTTTGACCAGTGTCAGGCTGTCCTGATGCGTGCAGCATACCTTCATTGCATCATAAATAAAACAGACAAATTACTTTTTTTTTCTCCCTAGGATGGAATAAGTACCATGAGAGGGGAGGGAAAGGGATTAAGGGGGGAGGGGTGATTTGGAGGGTCTGTGGGGGGGAGTGAAGAATTAGAAGGGAAAGGAAAAAAGAGAGATCTTTTCAGCCCCTCTATGAATCTCGGAATGGCAGACGAGAACAATGAGAAAACCAGGCAATTACCTAGAATCCTGTTCCCTTATCCAGACATTGAAAATATATTCTTGCACCAGCCTTCCTTCCATCCCCCACTCCCCACTGCCTCCTCCCCTTCCCCGTCTATCTAATTCAGTTCTTTAGTGGAAGGCCCAGCAGATGTAACAAAGGGAGAGGGTTTCTGATGATGGGCCACTCAGGACTGGAGGCCCAGCCTTCCAGGTCTGCACTGGGAAACATTGTTTTCCTATTCTGTGCCCTTAAAGACTTTGGTAACCTCTGAAGCTGCAGCAGTGAAAAATGAGCAGAAACGTCTTTTACAGCCTGAACTCTTTTCCCGATTCCCTGAAAATCAAGTGGTCAGGACACTAAATCACCTGGTCCAAATGCACCAAGCCGACTATATCCCTTCAGCTTTCGGAAATTCCGCCCTAAGGTGTTCAGGAATTCTGGGCTCTGGAAGCCCTTTCACCCAGAGACCTTCCTGAATTCCACTGAAGAGTTCTGCTTTATTTCTTCTTTAATCGTTGCAGTCCTGCAAGAGGCTGTCCCCCCCCACCACCCGACTTTTTCACTTCAGTTAGGCACCAGTTAATAAAGATGCTGGTAACATTGGTGATTTGAGTGGTTCTGCCAGAGTGCCTAGGAAGTCGGCCCTTTCTTCATTCCTGTGCTTGCTGGCCACCTGGCCAAAGCACTGAGGGCAGGTTGGGAAGGATGCTCCATCAGTGGCTGCTCCCTCTGAGGCTTTCACAGTTCTAATGTGTGAGTCCCCTTACATGCTGAACAGAAGCTTTCGATAACCCAGTCTATTGAAGAGTGACATTTAAATGAGAATGTGTGTCTCAACCCCTGTCATTTTTAGTCCAAGATGGAAGGAGAAGACCTATCTATGATTTCCTCTATCCTCCATCCACCTTTTCCCACCATTGGCAAGACGTACTCTGCATTGTCTCGAATGGTGATGGTTTATAACGCACCATCCACACATCTTGGCATGACCAATATTCATAAAACGAGACAGCTGCTTGGGGTTAGGATGTGATTGGCAGCTGCTTACAAAAATGGCTATCTGCACTCTTTACAGTAGCTGTACGACCACTATATAAAGTGGAATACCCAGGTTTTCTCATGACAATGCTTATGGAAGACAGTGCCTGAAAGAGACTTAAGTTTATCTTCTTGGAAAAACAATTAGCAAAATGTCAAAGGCCAGGAGATTGCCAAGACCACCTCCCTGCATTACCCCAAGAGCACTTGTTGGTATTTGGCTTCTTTAACCTTTTCCTTTAAGTTAAATAGGTTTACGGGAAATGCCATGTTTCCAGGGGAGTGGTGGTGTTTGGTTTCAAAGCGGATGCAAAGTGCTTTGGCATCTCTTGTGCCTTAAAGTGTGACTTACAACTTATACTATGTAGTTTCCACTGTATTTATTTTTACAACTTAGTTGTGGGTTAGGTAGAGCTGGGACCCTGGTTTAGACTTCTCTGTAGCATCCCATAGGTTTACATTTGGAGTCTTGGGGTTCAGAATCCAGTTTTGTCTCTGGCCTGGTGTGATGCCAAGGGAATGGATGACTTTTACTTAGGTGGAGTCTCAGCTTCCTTACGGGACCAAAATTCACCAGCAGTCTGGTGAGGTTTAATAAAGTAAAAGCATATCATATCACTTGGTAAACTAACAGATGCCTAGAAATGTTAGTTATAATTATACTAGTATGTACTCATAAATATTTGTTGATTGAGCCTCCAGTTAAGTAAAGATAAGCCTAGACTAAGCAGCTCCTTTCTCCAGAGTATTTTATTGTTTAGCACAAACCCCTAAAATACTGGGAAAATACTAGAAAATACATTGGAAGATGACAGTGTTCAACTTAAAAAATGCATGTTACCTGAAACAGCTTTTTATTACCAGATACAGCTTTTTCACCTTTCTCTCTAGAACTCACATCTGAATTTAACATAAGTTCCAAAACTCAGTGCTGAGATAAACCATAATATAATCCAATTAATGAGTCCCTAGTGCAATGTGTAAGCTTATATTGCAGATTCATCATTAGGAAAAACAAAAATACCCCTCGATATTCTTTACTAGTGGTTTTTCTGATATTTAGACCAACTTAATGAAACCTCTTTGAATGTTTTTTTTAGTGTCATCTTTCCAAGATTTATCTACTATTACTGTCTATTACAGATAATCTTTCATTAGGTGAGATCCTAATAATCTCCAGATTTAATGTCTGTAAACTTTGTGTTTCGCAAAAACTTCACTCCAGTTGAGGTCTTTCATTGTCAAGATACTTGCTTTCAACCTTACTGATTTTTTAATTCCATGATCCAGTTCACTCACTGTATTATAATCACCTTCACTCTGCATGTTGACTGTGGACAGTTGTACATGTTGTACGCTACATCCTGTTCGATAGGGCCGACCGAGCTGATCAGAATGGCTTTCACTGACAAATCTCACATGTGAATAAAAATGTAGACAACCCTGAGAAATTCCACAAGTCTAACAGAATGAGGCAGTATCAACCTTTGCTGGTTGATTGTTGGATTGACATTTGTGTTGCTGGGGATTGAAGATGCCCCGGAAGGATCTCAGCCCACACCAGACAGTTCAAGGCCTTAATTACGTGAACTTAAATGATGATACAATACTTGTTTGCGTGAATAAGTGAAAATATCCAAAGCTACAGCTCTGAGTTTTTAACAGGATTCACGGGGTTATATAGCATTCCTGCTTTTTAGAAGGTATTTGACAAAGTTTTATTTGAAAGGATAGCTCAACTTGGGGAGAAGTGCAGACTTGAAGGATAGGGTTAAAGATCATAGAACTATACATGAACTCTTTTTAAGGTGCTCCTTCACGCTGAGCGTTGTTTTCTAAATGTTGGAGGATGACAAGTAATTCTAGAGGGACATCAAAGGACAGAGGATGCTATATCATATTAAGATCACAGTTTGGTGAATCTGTGCAGGGCTTTTCCTTAATCTAATGTAAAGGTTTGTAAGAACCTGTCATCTCCCTGCTGCTCGTTGGCTGCATTTTACATAATGCCCTTCAGTGTCATTGATACCAACCTCGATGGCATTATTATTGCTGTGTACAGTTGTGTGCTAGTAACGTTAAACCCGAATGGGATTAATAAAATAAATTAAGTGATAAAGATTTTAATGCTATTAACCATCAATAATACTTCCTGACAGCACAAGAAAAGGAATAGCATGCTGCTAGCCAGCCCAGGCAGACTCTTCAGTCTGTAAACACAAAGAGTCCTGGTAATTTATGTTGCTAAACCTTACTTTCTTCAGGTGTCTTCCCCCACCCCACCCCACTCCACTCCCCGCTCTTGCATATTCTTTTCCTCCCTTTACTTCCTTCTTCCCTTCTCTTTCTTACTCCCCTCCCTCCCTGCAGCCCTGCCTGTTTCCCTCCCTCACTCCCTCATTCTCCGTTTTCCTCTTTTTGTCATTTTTTCTGTGCATTTTTCATAATCTCTCATCTTTCCTGCTTTGTGGTTATTCTGCTGTTATTGTCTGGAAATTGACCATTGCCTAGCAATCATGCGTGCGACTTCTGCCAGTAAACCTGCTGGCTGAGCCTGCTTTCCTCCCAGCCTTCCTTAGCGAGTCCTTTCCTCATTCCCACTGTCTTCCAGCTTCCACCTCGACACTCTTCATCCTCCCGCAGATGCTTCCTGGGGTTCTTTTTGAAATGGATGCTTGCCTTTTGTTCCAGCCCCACTCTGAGCCGCTAGGGTCAGGCAGCTAGCAGCCTCCCTGGGGCAGTGCTGTGATGAATTTTGGCATGGCCAGGCTGTTTAACAACTCCATCGCAGAGTGCCAGCTTCCTCAAAGATTGAAAGGAGCTGTTATGAGCTTTTTCCAAAGGCTCCACTCAAGTTTTGAAATGCCAAAGATTCCCGTGGATCTCTAAATTATGTAGTAATTTTTTGAACCACGCCTTCCCAATAAAAATGAATTTTCTTTTCCAAGAAACATAGCTACTCTGTGATCTTATTAGTTAAGCACTCAGATTTTCCTGGAATCCATGTTGTTTGGGTTTAGTAATTTTTTTTATTTAAAAATGTTCAAGTCTTGTCAACCTTTTTATTACTGATTGCCAATTATGTCTCATCTTTGCCGTCATTCACATGCTTTCTTCTTTTTAAAGTCATAATTGTTATAAATGACTCCCTCAAATAATTTTTAAAAACCCTAGTCATTTCAGAAACATTTAGAAATTTGTCCTAATTGAGTGCAATTTTTTTTAGTGGGTAGAACCAGTTATTTCAGCCTAAATTATTTATCGAGCTCTGCATGTACATGAAAACTGTTTAAATTAGAATACATTTTCTTTTCTTTTATGGTATTGAAAATTTACCTTTCAAAATTTATCTTTTTTTATCTACATATTTGGGTTGTAATGAGGCCATTATAGAGGCAAGTAGTGGTCTTTAATTGGGACTAGTTAAGGCATCAGTCAAGGAAATACTGCCGGGGACCTTCTTCTGGGGCCCTTAGTCAGGAATGGGAAAACATTTCAGCTTCATTTACATGACTGTGTACACACAACAGAAGCACGTCACATGGCCTCTTGGCAAATCAGGTGTGCCTTTCAGCTGTACTCCACTGTGGTGACCCCAGTCTTTCTGGGATCAAAGAATGGGAGAAGTGTGTGTGTGTGTGTGTGTGTGTGTGTGTGTTTCTGCTGAATGTGATGAGTGTTCTCAGGAAGGATAACTTGGGCTGAGTTAACAGCTCTGTACCCTCCTTCTTATCCTTTCTGGTATTCATTAAGTTAATATACTGTTGCCTGCATGGGGCACCTTCTTTGATGGTGAGTACAGTTAAATGCCTATTTAGATATGTCATGGACTAACCAAAGCAAGAAGGTGCATGAGTGCAGAGAGAGAGAGAGAGAGAGAGAGAGAGAGAGGAGGCAGGGGGAGAGAAAGAGAAGTGTTGCTATATATTTTTTAACTTAAAATGCTTCTTCTTAACAATCCTTTGCAGCTGGCAGAAGGCTAAGGTTTCTCACACTATGAAAGGAAGTCAGACCATAAATAAGCCAGTCGAGCACACCTGGAACGAATAAAATGCCTTTCTAGACTTTACATTGTGCTGAGAATGGATGCCAGCCTGGTGAGTGCATTCAAACGGTATGGAAGAATGTGTAAATGCCACATTAGAATAAAGCTAGGGAAATGTTTCCATTTTTAATCTCCAACTTTTAAAGTAATGGCTTACGGGAGAAAATATGGAAAGACATTTTTCAAAGTTTAATATCTTGCTGTCATGTTTGGGGCAATGGACCTCTTTCAAGAAGTCATGACAGAATAAGACAGAAAGATATGGCAGAGCCAGATAGAGACTAACAAACGTTCCAGAAGTTGTCACACACAGTTTTCACACTTATGGATCTAATTCAAAGAGCAAAGATGAGCAATACATTCCTCATCTGATGTGCATAAAAGACCTAATGTGATCCAGCGACTATTAGCTCTTTTTACCTCACCCTCTTTCAGGACATTACACAAGATTTCTTTAACGCTGCACTGGTCCGACATGCACTGATGCAGTTCTTGGCTTAGAAATTGTGGATGCTTCTGTGTAGTCATTTGGTTGTCAGTATCGTCCGTGAATTCCATTCCATCTGGCTTAGGCCTTTTGCAAATTTTAAGGTAGGGTACTCAACCTCTCAGACGCTGGGCACAGCTGAAACAAGTCAGCAAACTTAGGGTGTATTATTTTTGTCTGAAAAGTGTGCATTTGCAGCCTTCCTTATCTGTACAATAGGCTTTATGTCTAGGCCACGGATATGGAAGAGAAGGAAGTGCATCAGTTTGCCAGGCCCCAGACATGACTGTACGACAGACATTTCCTAGGTTAAAAAAAAAAAAAATTTGTCTTGTACAACCCATTTCTTATTCTGCTAATTTTGTCCTCAGATTCTAAAATCCAGATGGGGAAGAAAGCTTTCTTGTTGTTTGGTCTATATCAAGGTTTACAGATTGATGCCAAAGGCAAGTTGATTGTTTCATATGTTTTAAAACATGCACGGGTATAGCAGGAAAGGGAAAACAAGTATGTCTGGGTCTAGCTGCCTAGTCACGTTCTTCCCGTTTCCCCCAAGTTTATCTCCTATCGCTGCCTCCTGTTAATGTCACACACAGATTGTTTGCGTCCCCCTGGCTGGTCCACGTCATTAGCACTCCCTGGTACAGAGGGGAACAGTGAGCAGAGGTGGACTTGAGAGCCAGCAGAGGGGTTCCCTTGTAGAATGTATTAACCTTCTTTATACAGGTAACCTCTTCCCCTGCAGTGAGGCCAGAAGGGACGGGAAAAAATGGATAATTATTAAGCACCTGTTACTTGCCAGGCTTTGCCAGAACCAGGTGGGACTCAGGTTTTCTTGAGTCACTGTGACTGTGTGAATGGTTTTTCAGGGAATCTGTATTTCTTTCCGAACCTCATGGACTAACGCTTCTGATGATTATTTTGTGCCAGACACTTTGCTAGAATATCACTTTATATTATACAAGTTAATATATTTGAACAGAGGGAAGTCGGAACATTTAACTTATTTAAATACCAAATTAGTAAGTCCTTCTGGAAATTAGAGTAGGGAGAAAATAAAAGATGAAAAAAGCTTCTTGTCAATTTGTTTATTCTTTGGAAAAGTTAGTTGCATGTTTTGATTTTTCTATTCATTCATTCATTCTTCGTTTTCATTCAATAACTATATACTGGGTAACTCAATTATGCCCTGCATCGTCCATGATGTCATGGAGAAATGGAAGAATTATAAGTCATGGTCCTTATCCTCAGAAAATGTACACCTTAATGTGCATCATATACAGGGGTGAGTTGTGATTTTCATATATGTCAACAAATGAATTTTCTGAGTCAAGGTCGTATACGATGGAGGAGTCAAGAAACAAATGAAAATATACGCCCCCTTTTTTCAGAGTAATGATCATTTCTGCTGATCTTAAGTGAAAAACAAAAAACCTTTTTACCTTGAGTTTTTAAGAAAATTTTTGTTCTATGAATTTAAAAAAGAAATTCATGTACTGAATATGCTTAGCATGAGTCTAAAAAATCAGGTATGCTAGCTGAAAGACCAGAAACTTAAGTTGATATTTTACTTCAGTAATAATTGAAGCCCAGGATCCATTTTAATACAAGTTTATTTGTAGAACAAATGCTGAAAATACTTGCCTTCTGATAAAGATGGAATTCACTGTTTATAAAGTTACTGTACATCCAAAAGGAGAAGAGTAGTATTTTTACAGTAATATGCTGCTAATGTTTAAAGTGTTGCTTTTCTGATCTCATTGCTTAAAATTTCCAGTTGTGTAAATTAGACCCTCTAATCTTTGTCTCATCAGTTCAGCAATAATTGAGGATATTTGATGGTCTTTATCCACATGGGAGAAAGTACCACATAATTCAAAAGCAACAAATCTCTGCATTCAGTTTATTTATATTGCATTTTTTAGTTTTATTATTTTGAGGTGGGAATGAATGGTTAAATAATATTTTTAAGTGACCAATAACAGAGATAAATTTAATAAATAAATAAATAGGGATAATCTACATTAATACACATTTCTTGTGTGACTTCAGTTTATGTTCTCTTTCAGCAACTACTTTCAACTCTTTTTCATAAGACTTTTGGTTGAGTTTTGGAAGCATGCATCATCTTACTCATTTTATGGTCTATTTCTTTGTTTTTTGATATCAGAGCATTTTTTATTTTATTTTTTTATTATTTTTAAATTTGTTTTTCAGTTACCATTGACATTTAATATTATTTTATATATCTAAGCATTTTTAGTTCATCTTTTAGTTTCTTTTTGGTTTAGAAGCCAAATACAAGAGTAACGGGGGCAATATTATTAGTTTGTTAGGAATGTCACATAACACATGTGGATATTATATGTTATGGTGTTATATATAAATCTCTTTACTTGGTTTATAACTTTACTGTCAAAATTCACCTGAGGCTGACGCTCTATAGGTAAATCTTAATTGAAGACCTTAATTGAAAACCAAACCTTAAAGAAAACACCAGAGAGTGTTTTTCATTTTCCTAAGCACAGTTTTGATATTTGTATTTCTTCTAATATGGTATTATGATTTTTAACACTAAATTTGACAGGCAGTAAAGCTAATTACTGAGCATGTGAAAAAAAACATACATAAGAGAGCTGGCATCTAAATATTTTGCTTTCACATTCATGGGATATTTGTTAACAAAGTTTCATAAGGATTTTTAAATCATTACATATCACAGTTATACCTCTAATAAACTAATTATATATGTTGTTTCTACTCTGTAATTCGGTATAATTATACTAATTGCATAAACAGGTGATAATCAACCCGAAATTACTTTATAAAGCAAGAACATTTACACAACAATAATGTCATTAAAAAAACATAAGCCCCCAAGAATGAGACAAAGCCAGCACCACCAGGAAATTCAGTTAGGGATTAAGTGTCTAGCACTGTAGGTATAATAGGGACGCTGTCACCTTCCCATTACCCTAATGCACTCCATTCCTCTTAGATATAGTATGTTTAAATCCTGAGCTGTGAATTTCTAGGCCTTTGTGCCTTTGTCTCACCACCTTAACATTTTTAATGTAGTTTTTGTTGTGTAAATCTATATAAGTGCCATCACCCGTCAGCGGTGACATTTGATGGCATGAGGCCGACCCAGTCTGCATGTATTAGGGCCTTTTGTGTTTGTGCAGTGGAACCTACTTAAACAAATTCCAGTTGAAGGAATAAACCTGTAAAAGGAATACATTTTCCCTGTTCTGAAACAATAGCTCAGTGTTGAATGGATGCCCATGAAAAGAATAAATCACATAGAAGGATAAAATTCTTTTCCTCCAAAAGGCAAGAGGAAGGTAATGATGATTTTGACCTATTGAGGAAATAAATCTCTTGATTTATCGGTTTAATGTGGAGACCAATCTAGAGCACATGCCAGGAAGCCTCCTTGAAATTATTGCTAAATTTTGGATTGTCCAAAAAAGAATTTCAAAGAACAAAAACAACATCAAGAACTCAACATTTTCACCAAAAATGTTGAAGACTCAGACTGGTCAGAGGCACTCTCGACATTCCTTACATAACTCTTTAATATTTAGTAATTCTATCAGTACTAGACACCGTAAACCGAATACTTGGAGCACTGTGGTTAGAAGTAAGAGAATCAGCCTCCATTAAAATATAGTATTTACATTGCAACGGACCTTTTGTTTTGTCTGTGAACAATAGTTTCAGAACTCTAGATGTGTTATTAGATATACCTTGGGGGGAATTTGCTGTGAATTTGCAATGAATTTGGGGCTTTAGAAATGTATGGATCCTTGAGTCTGCAGCTCCTAATGCTTGGAGGATCTATGCCGTATAAAAGTTCAGGGCACATGATCACCTTAATTTGTAGCAGAGCAGTTATAGTGAAGAGCATTTAGGACTTGAGATGCCAACTCAAGGTCAACTTGAGAACATGAAGATGCCAATTTGTATTCTGGTTTCTTCATCAATTAAAAATGTAGTCGACAAAATATGATTTTCACAATTGCCAGCTGCTGATATAAAGTAAACACAAATGCTTAATAAATACTTGCGGAACAAATAAAGGGCTATAGGGGGGAAAAGAGAAAAATATATAGTATTTGGTAGATTTTTCCAAAAGAAAGGATAAAATGTGAGCTGTGCTTTGCCTAAAAGCCTGGTAATATTATTTAAATTTTTTAATTTAATTTTAAGACTTTATTTCCTCTGATTATGATATTTACTATAAAAATTTTGGAAACTGCAGATAGGCACAAAAGTAGATATGGAAAGGCTTTGAGCTGTGTGCTGCCTTATTGCTCTCCAGAATGCTTCCACCCCTACTCTTTAGGGTATAAGAATGCCTTTTCCCCACATCTTACCAGTAGTGGGTGTTTTAGGTTTCTAAATCTCTGTTCACTTTATGCACAAAGTATTGTTTTATGCATCGTCTTCAATTCTGGAAAACTACTTTTGTCTTGATTCCATTTGATCATCATTATATCCAGTGGATATAGTTGATGTTTTGATAAATTTTGTCTGAATCCTTTGTGTATGGTGGAAGAATTCTGCAATGTTTTGAGTCTTAGTAGCAGCCTTCCTCCCACAGTTAAAAACTGAGAAGTTCCAAATCTTCCTTACGCGAGAAGACAGGTGTGCATAACATGTTCTTCCCGTGATGCCCCCGATTCAGAGATAACCACGAGGAATGCTTCTTTGTGACAGTTTTAGAAAGAGTGAGCTCCTGGCGAGTGGTGGCATCCCCGTTGGTGTCCCTTATCTCCTGAGGGGAGAGTCTGCAGTAGGCTGCATTGTTCAGCACTCAGCAGGAGCAGTGGTGATGTCTTCACTAGACCTCACTGCTGGGCTTCTAGGCGTTACTTCCAGCTTTGTAGCTTTGAACCTGCATCTTCAGCTTTCACTACAATTCTGTGAGCTAGACAATATTCTGTTTCCTTTTTTTTTCTAATAACACACAAAAAACTTGTATTTATTTTAGGTGTGTTTTTCCAGGACCCATCAGCTCCAGATCAAGTAGTTGTTTCAGTCTAGTTGTGGAGGGCGCAGCTCACAGTGGCCCATGTGGAGATCGAACCAGTGAACTTGTTAAGAGCACCGCGCTCTAACCAACCGACACTACTGGCCGACCCTACACAATATTCTTTTAATAGCATCCTTTTTGCTTAAATATACCAACATAGGTTTCTGTTACTTAACAACAAAATATTAATTCATAAATGAAAGAAGGCTCGGACTGGTTGCTTCTAATGTTGCTAAACAGTTTAAAGAAAAAGAACAATGAACTCAAAGTTCTAAATTCTTGGTTCTTGATAGGGACTTTCTATTACAAACCAAAAGAATATCTTTTCTCGTGGCCACAGAGCTGAGAAAATTCAAGTAAAGGGTGATTGACTCCCAAGGTTGTTGAATTACCAATGCAGTTGAACTCACTGCCTGGTGTGAAAGTATATTGATGGAAACTGAGTGAAACCTCAGAATTGGGGTGGGGATAGAGGGAAAGGTGTGAATGATTCAGCTTATAATGAGCTATCAATCCCATGAGTCTCCATTGTGGGCTGAAGCAGCCCTTGTTGCCCTGTCTTGCTTGAAAACTTTGGAATGACGTCCTTGCAGAGGGGATCCAGTCCTCTGTATGGCGCATTCTCAATGTCATCCCCAGACCTATATTTAAAGACAGTTCCCAGCGTGCCCTGGAATACCAATTATAGAGTCAGAACTGCAAGATTTTGCTAATTTTTATTTGCAAAAATTTGGTGTGTGTAAATGGGTTCTGAAGTTGCAAGAACAAGGGGGAAGGAATGTAATTTTAAATGTGGCTGAATTGTTGTGGCTATGCTTACTACAGATTCTGGATTCAATATAGTAGCTTATGTGAAAATGCTCAATATAACACTAGGAATTCACTGCTCAGGAAGTTAGAAATGTTGGAGTGGATTTATTATGTTTGCCCAACTCTAACCATGTGCTCTAAGAGGATTCAGGCGTTTAGACATACATTAATGAGAGTATTCCAGGGCTTGGAAGAGTGCTCAAGTGGCCATTCTCTTATAAGGGCAGGGTGCCCGTGGGAGACACGTCAGGGTTCCGGGAAGTCAGGGAGGTTACATGGATCCCTGGGTGACCGGTAGCAGCTCAAAACCATTAGAGACAAGGGAGGCATGGTTATCATAATATGCCTCAGAGCTAGTATGATACTAGTTTGACCAGCTACAGTGTTTGATGGTAACTAGGATTAAAAGAGACAGGTAGCCCTATTAGGTTCTACTTAATATAATTAACAGAAAAACTGCACACTTGAAACGAAGGCCTGACTTGAACCACCATAATGTCGTGATCTCTTTAAAAAGTCCCAAATCTATATGTTTCAAAATTCTTTAAATGAGGGGGAGGCCAGATACTCTTAAGAGGGAGAAACCTACAATAACACATCAATTAGTGTACATAAATCTTATCTTTTTTCACAGGGACCTGAAAAAGATAAGGGTAACTGGGCACTAGCAGGAAAGAGAAATACCCAGATCTTTCTGAAAGTATTAGACGTTACTTCTGAGCTAACACTAAGTGCAGGGGACCCAGAACACAATGTAATTCTTCTGTCAGAATACGGAATTTATGGAAGTCAGATGATAGAGATTTGATTCAACTCTGTGTCATAGGAGGCCCAATGGGATCCTGAATGCATCCCTCATTTATTTCTTTAATTTATGAATTTATTGTTAGAGTATATATCATCAGCAATAGCAGAATCCCATAACGGCTTCTGATATATTAGAAAGGACCATTTAGAAACCACTGGAATTCGTCTCTCTACCAAGAGACTAAATGAAAAGCAATACCTCATCCCTGGGGAACGTCAGAGTTAAGTGTCACCATAAACCACTCAAAAGGCAGGGATGTTGAGTCTTATCACTTCCTGACATACCTTCTTGTATAGGTAGGTCTTGGAGAATGCTGCTGAATTATCATTGTCTTAGCTTAATAGGTGGTAACTTCAGTTGAATCGAGTGCTCCAGATGTGCTCTTTACTGAAGCAAATGAACATAGACTTAACTACTGATCTTGCAAATCTTTTCTATTTGAATATATCTAGAACAGCAATAACATTTTTGTTACACTTGGTATGAATAGCAATATACTTTTGCCACTTTGCTCCAGAGTTAGATAAACCTTCTGACCTTAAGCCATAATCTAATCTCTAGAGAAATTGGTCATCTCATTACCTCAAAGGATATCAAGTTAGGCCATGAAATTAATGATTTTATTCTGATATGGTCTGGAGAACATGAGGTAGCAGACATTCTAGATACTTGTATGTGCATCCCAGAAAATGGGCGTGATATCCATGAAAATACAAGGCCTCAGTTGCTCAGTGAAGTGTGTAGAGGGTCCAGTGGTTTGGAAAATTTCAGGATATCTGCTAAAGTTTGAATCCTCTACCATTAAGAAAGAGACATTGAATTTAGTGGGTCTGTTTTCAGTTGGAAGGCAGTATATCCCACATTTGGCTCTGCTACTTGCAGCCACTTACTAGGTACAGTAGATGCCGTCAGGGCCTCACCCATATCCCCTCAACTTTACCCCCAATACCACCTTAAGCAAATGTACAACGGTCAGCACCTGGATTCTTTCTCCTGAGGGAATCCTCTGGCTTCCAGAACATACTTCCTTGCCCATTACGCAAAGTGTCTTGACAAGCTGGGATGCTGTATGAAGATTATATTAAGTCTTATTAGGAGAAACATAGCAGACTCATGGGGTTTGGGATTAAAGCCATGCTCTCTTGGTCAAGTAAGTAGGGTATGGAGAAATAGCTCTTACCATGCTTTAAAGTCCTTATAGAGACTAAATGTTTAACCCTGGCATACCAGATAACTATTCAACCTAAGCTATCCATAATGTGTGTTATGACTCACCTAGCCATATATTTAGGTGTGCTAAACTGCGATGCATTTTTAGGTGGTATACAGCATATCGAACTCAAGTGGGTTTTCCTCAGTTCATACTTATGGTCTCAAGGGGAGGTTCTTATGACCAATTGATTAAAGAGGAAAGAAAAATGGAGGCTTAATTACCACTGATTCTGCATGATAAGTTAGTACCATCCCAAAGTGGACTCATTTAGTTTTACAGATATGCTCAGGGATAGCCCGGCCTTAATTTGTAACCTTCATCTCATCAGGGTTGACTTGACTGCTGTCATTGCTGAATGCCCAATTTGCTAGCAGTAGCCCCCAATATGATATAATACTCAAGGGAGATTAGCCAGACTCCTAACTCTATTAGACTGTATCATCATGGAGCAAAACAAATCTTTAATTTGAATTTGCTTTCATTGCCTGCCATGTGTTAGCCAGCCCCACCATCATTAGATCCACTAAAGGCTTTATTTTCCATCATTGTGTCCTACACCACATAGTTTCTGAACATGAATTCACTTTACACCAAAAGAAGTAAGGCAATAGGTGTAGTACATGAGACTCATGTGATCTCCCAGAAGCTGTAATAGAGTTTGTGAAATATAATTTGTCACTTTCCAGCCTCTGGAGTTCAAGGAAGCATATGAAAGAAGGTTGGAATGAATCCTAAGGGTCAATCATTTTCCGAAATTTATGCAATCACCCAGAAAGGTGGAATGGCCTATCGAAGATTCCATTATAGCTTCAGATCAGAGACTACTTTGTGAGGTTGAGGTGATGTCCTATGGGATACAATGTATGTTTTGAATTAGTGATCAAAATGTGATTCTGTGTCTGGCATATCAAGAATATATAAGTTTGGGAAACGGGGAGGGAAAGAGAGTAGTATACCTCATAGGTACAGCTAATGACCCACTCAAATGTTTTACTTCCTGTGTCACTCAGGGTTCAGCATAGGAAACAAAAATCACTTCAGGTATTTTAGACAGAAAGGGCTTTAATATAGATAATTAGGTACTTATGAAATTATTGCAAAACTGAAAGAGTCAGAATCAGAAGTCATTTCATGAGTAATTGAGTTCAAGAAAACCCCCTGTAGCCACAATTCTGGAATTCTTGAAATGAAGAAATGGTTGGACTGGTGAATGCTTATCAACTACAGCAAGTCCTCGAGTAACGTCATTTCATCCCATGTTGTTCTGTTATAACACTGATGAGACGCTGTAGGATCTTAACTCTTGCTTATACCAATTAGCCTACGGTAAAATTGGTTTTGTCATGCATCATTTCACTGAAGTTGTAAGAACCAGTCAACAATATTAAGCGAGAACTTACTGTATATCTGGAACATTTCTCATCTCAGAAACTCTGGTATCTGATGCTTTAGGGGCTTAATACCCAAAGAAAGATGGCTGCCATCAGGGGAGCAGCAGTTACTCCATTGAATTCAGGCTGAGCCGATCCATCCAGTCATTTCAGACTTCTTGTGCCGTTTGATATATTGTGAAAAGGGTGTTTAGGGTTGCATGGGAGATTGTTCCTGTCAATAAGGTTACTGCTATATGATAGCAACAAGGAGTATGGAAGCCAGGGATGCTTTGGGGTGCCGCCTTTTACTGCTTCAGTGATAAAATATAACGAAAGACTACATAAATATCCTGAATACCCATGAATATCACATTGGGCAACGAAACCTGCTCAACTGAGGAGCAAGATGAAATTGAACTTGGAAGGAGGTGTGGAGGTGGGAAGCCAAAAGTACCAATGACAGCTTCATGTCCATTTGCAGATGACTGTAGCATCTGCCCACGTTTTCTTACCTTTTGTGATGTCTCATGTATGTTTATAAATCTTAACCAATTTTCCTTTTCCCCTGCTATCATTCATATCTATATCTATTTCTATATGTTATATTGTGTATGTCAGTGGTTATTACCTTACTAGTTTATAGATTGCAGAGTATTGAAAAGTGACAATACTAGAGAAGATCTCGGATGTGTAGCTGGCATCATTAACTGAAAGTTCTTTGGGTTGTCCACTACTGGACGAGAAGACATGTGCTTTGATTAGATAAGGGCGGTTTTGTTATGTTAGGCAAGAGCTCTTTGGGAAAGAAGACAAAGTATAAGGAAGAAACACGCATGTTGATGCAGAGCAGTCAAAGGGTGGTCTTTCTGGCAACATTTGTCGTCTGCTTTGGCCACTTAACCTCTGAACCTCCTTCCCATATCTTCGGTTTTCTCTCATTTTATGAGGCTTGTTGCAGGCACTACCTACCTTCTGCTGGAAAAGCTGAAAATGCCAGTTATTTGCTTCCCACCCCCCTCCACACACACCCTTTGGCTCTCTTGCAGCTGGAGTGCAAGCACATGATCTAGACTCCAGGGACAACTGTCCTAAACAGCAGGGAAGGCACCCCCCTCAAGGTTGTCTCCCTGGTAGGGGCAGCGGCTGCAGAGAGATTACGTTCCTGGGGAAGCAGTGATGCTGCATCAGTGAGAGCATCCTGGGGTCCTTCCTGCTTGTGTTCAGCAGTGACAGACGGTAGTAGCGTTCTCTCTCAGCTTGTTCTGACATGTGATTTGGGGAGTCTTTTTGTCTGTGTTGCCAAATCTAGCTCTCCAGACTTTCTGGGAGTTCTGTGCATTACTCACTATCTCTCTTCTTTTTGTCATCAGCCATGGTTGGTTTCTCTTGCTTGCCACTAGGAAAACCAGCCTATTAAATGATATAACAGAAGGAGCCCTGGACTGGAAACAGGGGCTTCTACCTTGTGGCCATGTGTTCTGGGCATATTATGTAATTTCTCAGAGCAACAGCTTCCTTATCTGTAAATGGGAACAAAAATTCCCAGCTCAACCACTTGGCACAAAGATCACATGAGGTAATATTTGCAAAGGTTCTTAGACCTGGGCTTGTCACATCTTATTTTTATTGTTATTTATGTTTTTAAATAAGCAGTGCAATGGGAAGATCCAGTGTTTGAGCACAGAGTAACTGTGCTCTTAATATAATGTATGACTATATTTAATATCACTTTCATTAAAATGTCTTGGAAAAGAATATGTTTTCTTGCTTGTTCCTGAGAGTGAATAAGTAATAGAGTTGTAGTTGCCAATTCTGAATGTGAGTGTTCTTTTCTTTTCATTCAAACACCATGATAGCACATAGTTTAAATTTCTTAGGGTCATCTTGGAAACTGCAGAGTAGCAAGATGTACTTTTATATCTGATTGCTATTAGAAAGTTCGATAAAGTTGGTGAATATATTAACAAGTCTGCCATTTGTGGTGGAAGGCGGCTTGCTTATTGTCAATTAAATTATTTTATTCTTACAAAGGAATATTATATATAGAAAGTATAAATAATAAATAAACTCCTATATACCCACCACTCAACTGAGGCCTCTTGTGTAATTGTCCCTTTTCTCTGTCTCCCTTCTAGCAGTATGCATAAAAGATGCCTGGAATTACGTACAACAGACTGTTAGCAGTAGAAGGCACCATGGGATGCTTTCACTTTCTTCATTTCTTTGTAGTTTGTATTTTTTAGGACAGGACGTTTCTTCATTTAGGAAAATAATACATTAAAAAAAGAAAAAGAACAACCGTATTAATTGCATTGGTGCAATAGAAATTAGCTAATACATTGGAAAACATAAATACAGTGGATTTGCTTAAATAAATACATGAAATTCCAGAAGCATATTAGTAACAATTATTTAGGCAATGATTTATTTTTCTGGTTTAATTGCTGTTTGTGATTTGTAGTAATTAGAAGGGTGGACCTGGAGTCAGTGGGTGTAGTTCAAACCCAGTTCCAACACTTACTAGTTGTGTGGCTGTGAGCAAGCCATCTATAAATCCCTTTGTACCTCAATTTCCTCACCAACAAACTGTGGATATTTACAGAATCAATTTCGTCAGATTGTTGTGAGGATAGGATGGATAATTACTTAAAATGATGGTGCATAAATAGTATGTGTGTGTGTGTATATATGTATATGTGTGTATATATATATATGTATGTATGTATGTATGTATGTATGCACACACACATAAGAAATGGAGTTCTGGGAAATCTAGAGTGGTCTAGTAAAATTGACACATTGCAAAGTCATCACACTCCTCTATTCCTCGCATTTACTCTTATGACATGGAGAATTTTTCCTGGCCTTCTGATTTGCTCATTCAGTTTTCAGTAGTTTCTCATCTGCTCTTCATTGGCTTTATTAAATACCCCATCTTCTTCCTCTCTTTCTTTCTTTCTTTCTTTCTTTCTTTCTTTCTTTCTTTCTTTCTTTCTTTCTTTCTTCACTCTCTCTCGCTCTCTCCCTCTCCCCCTCTCCTTCTCTCTCTCCTTTCTCTTCTTTTTCTTCTTCACCGTCTCCCCTCTCTCTAAATTTCGAACAATTCATTCTTGTTCTCAGGTAGTTTCTTCTCCACCCCAGCCTTGTCCTCTCCTTCCTTTTTTCTGTTCTGTACTTGTAAACAGTCCGTACTGTTTCCTACATAAACATTAGGTCTATTCCCTCGACTTCTCAGTTTCCATTCTTTCAATTTGCCAATAATCTTCATGTGTTGAATAACTTTCTCTTATTGTTTGATAACTTAAAAGTTAAGATCTGTATCTAGTAGTTCCTAAAAGTGACTAAACCTTAAACTTACCAGAAGACTACCAAAAATTACAGATCCCTATGTCTTACCACTGGAGATTCTGATTTGGAAATTCTGGGGCAAGACTCAGGAATCCTATTTAAAAGATAAGTTTCAAATACTTTGATACCATTAGTCTGTATGGACCAGTGTTTGGGAACCCCTGATCTGGGTTGCTCAGTATTTATAGTTAGTAAAAGCTTTTGTTAGCTGAAGTTGCATATTTCTTCGGTTTAATTTGTTGTTGTTGTTAGTATTTACTCTAAGCATATCAGTTGGTGCATTACTGATAGGTCAGGTCTTCCCTTCCCCATCCACAAACAGTAAAGAGAAGCCGACCTCTATGAGCATTTCCTATGTGAGTATAGAGGTTGGTTGTAATAAACTTCTTTAATATAATACCATATACATAAAATACATATATTAAAATATCTGAATTTGAATATTTTAGTTAATTTATTTTGATTCTTTACTATTTAATAAGCTAACAATTAAGGCTATTAATTTGCCTCTGGGCATAGCTTTAGGTACACCCCATAAGTGTTGCTGTAGTAGTGTTGTCATTGTAGTTATTTCCTAAATAATTTGTGAGTGCTGTTAACTAGGATGCCCCCCAAAATGTTTAAGTTGTTGAAGGTTTTCACTTTGTTTTATTTTGTTTATCCTCAATAACTTATTACACTGTGCACAGATAATGAAACATAATGCCTGTATAATTTTTACTATTTGGAGTTCAGTCACACTATTTCTTTGTATATATAATAATATATGACAAAATAATATTAAAAGTCTTTGGGTATTAAAATGTTTGTTTTTAACAAAACAGAAACAGACTCATAGATACAGAGAACAAACTGATGGTTGCCAGAGGGAAGGAAGGTTGGGGAGCTGAGCACAAAAAGATAAAGGGATTAAAAAATACAAATTGGTAGTTACAAAATAGTCACAGGGATGTAAAGTACAGCATAGGGAATATAGTTAATAATGTTGCAACAACTAGTGCCAGGTGGGTACTAGACTAGTCAGGGGGAATCACTGCATAAAATATAAATGTGTAACTACTATGCTTTATAAAACTAATATAATATTGAATGTCAACTGTAACTGAAAAAAAAAACACAAAACAAAAAAACCTCAAAAAATAAAATATTTGCTTTGTGTGGAGGTAATCATATGTATTTTTTTTTTTATATTTTGACTAATCTGTCAAATTTACTCTCTGCTATTGTATTTTTGTTACTTTTCCCTTTGCTTCTTTTAGATGTATTTTTCTATTTTAGGACAATGTTGTTTTATGTATAAAACTTAGTGATTGTTTTAGCTTCATTGTATGTTGTACTTTTTACCAATATAATAATATCCTCTATTCATTTAATGTTTGCTTTGATTTTTGCTTTTACTGGTACTAATGTAGGAATTATCCTTTTATTTTGGTTTATACCTTTGCCACTCTTGTACTTTTCAACTTTCTATGTCACTTTGTAAGTGCTTAAGCAAATTTTGTTATTTTTTAAAAATCCAATCTAAGAATTTTTGTCTCTCAATAGAGGTGGTTAACTCATTTATATTTATTATTATAATTAGTAGGTTAATCTATATTACTGTTGTTGCTTTCAGAGCTTCCTCTTTATAATTATTTTTGCTGTTTCCTATCTTTTAAACCATGAGCTGTATATTCTTTGCTTCTATTTTTGTTGGTTTTAGAAGTTATGTATCCAGACTTTAACTCTAGAAATGGTAATCATGCTCTTTCAAGAGCATTTATTACTAAATATTTTTTTTAGAATTTTCAAAGCTGACCGAAATAATAGCTTAAACAAAACAGGAATTGGCAGCATTCTCTGGCTGCTATTGCTAGGGGGTTAATAAGTAGGAGAAAGGAAATTTTCCCTATTTTAACTCTTACCAATTACTACTGGAACCAGCAAGGAAAACAACACCCAATGCTGCTGCTGAGATAGTTGCAGGACACAACTTGAGTTTCTGTTCAGACTTGTGTACAGCACTTGTTAAACTTTTTAGCATATAAGAATATACCTATTTTAGGACTATAATGTATCTGCTCCTCAAATAGCCATCCCATGTTACTTTGCTGTAATCATATAAAAATGTAATGGTGCTAGAAAAGATTCAGGGATGGAAAATGAAAATAGTTAAAAGCAAGTGAGAAGCTTCCATATAAACAGAAATTTTAAAATAATAGATTTATAATTCTACTGATAGGACCGAATGCTGAACAAAAGGGAGCTGCCTCAATATGAAATTTTAATTTAATGTATTTCTCTTCAAAGCATTGTTAATTCATCAGAAAATCATTATATACATATCTCTTTGACCCCTATAAAAATGGAATATGGAGATTATTGCTCCTATGTCCAGAGAGATGAGGGTGAGCTGGGATCATTTTTTAATGTATTTTCACTTTGAACCAGATCCTGGCTAAATATGCAACTTGGTAATGGTCTTTGAGTTGTGAGGGTTCAAAATGGTTCTGTCTTCACCAAATCTATCACCATTTGAGTTGAATTCACTTTACACAGTTTTGAGATTATGTTTTTCTTAGATGCCTAAACCCACATTTCTGCCTTGGAGGTGGTATGGAATAACAAAGACATAGAACAAAAGAGAAAAAAATTTCAAGAGACTCACTGAAAAAGCAAGAGAAATGGAAAACTGATTGGCTAGCAGTAGGACTGTTGGTCAGTTTGGTATGGCTTATTGGGAATTCTACAGGTGACAGTCGTTTTTCTGGGACTTTTCAATAAGCCAGATAAGTGAGATGGCTGACCTGCTGGTTTTAGTAAGCAAAAATGTCTGATATCAGAATGCATGTACGTTGCAGGGCCATAATTTACCATGATATTTTGTGTCTAGATGATGACCCAGTGAAAGGCTTACATTCTACAATTTATTGGCATCTTCAACCCTCAAGGGAATATTTTATAAGAGTTTGTTAAAAAGGAAGTTCATGTCAAGCATTTGGTCAATAGTACAATATTTGTAGCCATGGGGCAGTGTTACTAAGTAGAATGTTTTTATTGTCAAGTGGTGTATTCTTCAAAAAGTGCTTGTTTCGCAACACTGGTAAGAATCATCTGATAAGAGTCACTCTTCAAAGTACAACTAAAATCAGAAATTACCTGGTCAAGTAATTCTGAATATTGGTAAATTCATTTGAAAGCAATTATGTGGAGCGTTTGCACATTAGTCACTGTGAAGAAAACCATTTATAAAACCTATTCAATAATAGTTTTTCATATTTTAGAGAAAAACATGGAACTACTACAACCTCTTTGGAACGTAGCCCAGAAGAAGGAAAGCAGACATATGGAAGACAGTTTCAGGACATTTATTTCCCATTCACAAACAACACGTTTTTTCAAATTAAAAAGGTCTGACTATGTCTTTGTATATTTTGGCATCTTGAACATTTCCCTGGTAGCTGATGAGTTACATAATTTCCTTCTGCTCTAGTTCTGTAACAGGAAAGGCGTAGCATGAAGATGAGATGGTGGTTCTCAGATATGGGTATCAGTACATGAGGGAAACAGCCACATGCTAAACAAGCCACATGCTTTGAAGGTCAAGTTGTTTGCACTGTGTCCGTTCTTACTTTTCTCTTGTCCACTTGGCTACCTATTTATAAGGGCAAATAGGTTATGAGGTGACTTGCCATGGTTCTCAGTGAATGTACTGTGTTTTGTTCAGTCTTTCATTAATCAAGAAAGCCATTCCAACAGTTTGACAAATTCATACAGAACTGTTGTATAACCCATAAGTTTTTGTTTTTGTTTTTTTTAACAATTGAATTGTGATTCTTTCGGGGGTTGGCAATAATAACAAGGGATACGTGTTTCTGAAAAAAGTTAGAGACAAAGAAGGATTTTCAGGCAACCAAATGAATGTGAATTTGAAGTAAATTAAAAGAAGGAAAACCAAAATGACTGCTAGTGTTTTGCATGTCTCACTGCATGCACAGTTATTTATGTTCCATTGTTTGTGACATAGCATGTGACGTCACCCATTGCTGGTCTCTGGAGAGGAACCTAAGTGTACCCAATGTTAACCATAGTGCAATGGACTTTGCCAAAAGTTTAAAAAGAAACACATGATGCCTGGATTGCTCCAGTATCTAATTAGATACTGAGTAGAGGGAGAATGTTGAATAATAAGAGCAGGAAAAAAAATCTGGCATGTCTTTTGTTGAAATTCAATCCCCTTGTTCCTCCCTCTACGTTCTCTGCAATAGTCTGAAAACTTTTCAATCACTTTTTTAAGGATGCAGTGAATTTTATCACAATTTTGTCAATCAAAACCACATGTGCTTGCTCCATTGATGACAGAGAATAACAAAATCATATTTGTTAAGACCAAAACTCAGGTAATAAATAACTGGGATGCAATGTGAAATCTAATGTTCTTTAAAAGAAACAATGAATGTTGCCGAAAAATTTAATTTGGAGAGTAAAATGAACTTTTAGAAGAGAAAACCATATGAAAATTGTACTTGTGACTCAGTGACCTTCCCGCCCCCCCATCAGACCAATTCTATTTTCCTGTCCTGAGGCCATAATAAGAACTCGCCTGCAAACTGCCCAACGTTTGTGTTATGTAGACTAAGCTCCTCAAGTGTGGTTATGGTCATGACCGTATTTTAGAGCAGGGGTGGGCAAACTACTATCTGCAGGCAAATCTAGTCAATGCCCGTTTTGCTGCTGCTGTTGTTGTTTTTGTGAGTAAAGATTTATTGGAACACAGCCATGCCCATTCACTCACTTGTCTGTAGCTACTTTCATGGTACAATGGTGGAGCTGAGTAATTGCATAAGACCGAGTGGCCCACAAAGCCTAAAAATATAAACTATCTTTTTACAGAAACAGTTTATTAGCCCCTCTTTGAGATGATCAAGAATATTCAGATAAAAAAACAATGAAAATAACCGGCTCCTGGGGAGTATGGGTCAAGAAAGATTGTGGTAATGTAAGAAAAATTTCCTGCTGATTCTTGGACATTGTCCTGTTAGTGGTGTAAGGAAGACTAATCCTGTGTATGTCACAAAGGCCATCAGGAGCCGCTCAAAGACCTCCATTCTGTATCACTGAAATTCTTTACTCTTGGGTTTGGCTTTGGCAAGTGGCCAGAATATCCCTATGTACCCCTTGCTGAGAAGGCACTGGCTACAACCTAAGTGCATGGTAGCTGCTTTAGGTTCCTCCTTTGACATCATCCGTGTGGAATGGTTTGTCCTAGCACGTGCATCCCAGGGTAGTTAAGGACCAATCATAGCCTTGACTTTAGAAAGTGATGAATGTTAGGGTGTCATTTTGTCTTTTTATTTTTAGCTTCGGAACCCGTTTGATTTTAGGAATGCTATCAATTTTAATATGATTGTGCAAAGAGAACAAAAGAAATGTAATTGTATCTTGAACAAGATCTTTGATCACTTAATTGATGAATTAAAGACTCTCAAAGGCCGTGCACCAGGCGGAATGCTTCAGATTTACCGGTAATTTTAGAAGCGCTTTGTTATTAGTTCCGTATTTCCAGCGGTCCTGCAAAAGGTATTTCAAAATGTATATTAAAGTCAAAGCCAAGCTGCCTCTCTTCTCCAACGGCTACAGAGCTCCAGGGAACTTTTCTAGGAAGGCAGTGTCAGGATATTTGGAAAGGTTAATTCATCTCTGGGTGATAGGAACCAGGTTCTGTCCATTTAAAGGGGAAGAATAAAAGGGGGTGGGGGACAAAAATGAGACACTAGGAAAAAAAATAAAGGCTGCATAACTAGAGAAAATAACCATGAAATGTATAAGGCTTGTGGGCATTTGCTTAAAAGAAATCAGGCTGGGTGGAGGCAGTTAGGAATTTGAATGGGAATAGGAAAGGTCTCTACTCTGATTAGATATTTTCAGGTGATTAATGCTTTCTGCTGTCTACTGCATCATTGTTGGTAAGTATGAAGATGGAATAATTTTAACCAACTGATTTGGTTTTATGTTGCTTATCTAACACAGTGGCGATGGCAAGTGATTTCTCAGCAGCCTCTTCCAGCTTTAACTTGTTTGTGCATCTGAATTATAGAACATCTTTCAAACTTACCCCTGCCACTCAGCAAACAAGCTGCATCTGTGTGTCCAGGGAAATCCCTGGGCACTCCTAGTGCCTTTGTAGCATGCACAGGGAAGGAGAAACAGACTGGGGGAGCCATCACACATCCTGGAGGCTGGGTGATAGAAGTA
The DNA here is from genome assembly GCF_036562045.2 of Rhinolophus sinicus. NCBI lineage: Eukaryota > Metazoa > Chordata > Mammalia > Chiroptera > Rhinolophidae > Rhinolophus > Rhinolophus sinicus. The sequence continues at coordinate 31,212,697 of NC_133760.1, read as the reverse complement.
GTTTTTCATTGCGCATACACTAGTCCCCCCTTGTTCGTGCTTTCGCTTTGAGCGGTTTCAGCTACCTACGGTCAATTGCAGTTTGAAAATCTTAAATGGAAAATTCTAGAAATAAGCAGTTCATGAGTTTCAAATTGCGTGTTCTGAGTACTGCGATGAAATCTTGTGCCATCCTGCTCCGTCCCAGCCGTGAATCATCCTTTTGTCTAGCAAACCCGCGTTGCATATGCTACCCACCGGTTAGTCACTTAGTAGCTGTCTCAGTTACCACATCGGCTGCAGTGGTATGGCACTGCTTGTGTTCAAGTAACCCTTATTTTACTTCATAATGGCCCCAAAGCACAAAAGTAGTGATGCTGGCGATTCGGATGTGCCAAAGAGAAGCTGTAAAGTGCTTCAAATGAAAAGGTGTTATGTATAGGAAAAACATAGTACATAGAGGGTTTGGTACTATCTGCGGTTTCAGGCATTTGGTGGGGGTCTTGGAATGTCTCTCCTGTTGGGAAGGGGGGGCTGCTGTATTCCCTATGGCCAACATGTTGAAATATTTTCTACTTGGGGACCAAAGTTTAATTGGAAGCATCTTCACTCGATTTTAGGGAGGCAGTACAAAGCACTGAATTATGAACCAGAGGCTTGCGTTCTGTACTGATATTTTATGAGTCCATATTCAGAATCTCTCTTTAATTTTTGATGTGTTGAGTACACGAACAGTCACAGTTACCAAAGACAGAGACACAGAGCTTAATAGACTATTTTCTTGGGGGAGTTTGCGAAGTAGGCGGTTTTGATATTGCCAAGAAGAGAAAAAAATCGATAAATGTGGCATGCCCAGACCCCTCTGAAAGGGTTAGGCCTCACCTGGAAATTTGAGTTTAGTTTTGGGTACTATATCTTAAGAGGTATATTACACATTGAAATCTCTCCAGGATGGTGAGAGGCCTGGAAATCAGGTATTCATTCATTTAGTGAAGTTTTTGAGTGTTTATCAGGTACCAAGCACTGTACCAGCCACTGGAAATACAACAGTAAGACAAGTATGGAACCCACCTTCATGGAGCTTACATTATAGAGGGGAAAATGGTATCGTTAAACACACACACAAACCAGCTAACTAAGAAGAGGGAGCTGTGATAAATAGGGAGGGGTGAGTAGGTCCTAATTTAGAAATATTGTTAGAGACAGAAATATTGTTTGAAACCTCTCTACAAAAGAAAGAATCATGTATCTCTAAAGAAATAATATTTTAACTGAGGAATGAAGGATGGGGAGGAACAGGATGAAGAACATTCTGGAAGAGTGCAGTGGTCCTGAGGTGGGGAAAAAACTTAACATGTGCTAGGGACTGAAAGCAGGTTGTTGTCACTCTAATGCAATGAAGGAGGGAAAGGAAAAGAGTGAAGTAGCATCAGAGAGGGGGGCTTGGGTCAGATCGCCAAAGGTCTTAAGGACCATGGGTAGGAGGTTGAAATATTTTTCTGAGTGTCATAGGAAGCCACTGGGGGTTTCAAACAAGAGGGTAACACGATCTACTTTATATTTTAGAAGGACTGCTTTTGGCTCTCACATGAAGAATGGCTGAAAGAAGGGTGAGCAGGGAAGGGGGAAGTGGACACTTAGACTGCATTAGCTCAGGCTAGAAATGATCATGGCAGCTGAAATGAAAAAAAAACATGTGAATTTATATATATTGGAAGGGCAAATTAGCAGCTCTTGTTGGATTGGAGGTGAACAGGAGGGATGATGAGGAATCAAACATGACTTTCAAATATGATGAGGAATCAAACATGACTGCCATTTGATAAGATGGAACAGGAAGAATGTGTGATGAGTAGAGTAGGGGAAATGAAGAGGCATGACTGGAGAAACAAGATGTTTAGTTTGGGGAGGGAAAAAGTGCTTCATAGGCATCTTTAAGTCAGTGGTTCTTTACTATTTGGGAAGTCACAGATTATCTTGAAATCTTCTGACTGTTAAGGACCCTCTCTACAAAAGAAAGAATCATGTATCTAATATTGAATGCAATTTTAAGAGCTCCGTGGACCACTGATAGCTGCCCCATGGATTGTCTATGGACCCTAGCTTAAGAACCCTTCCTTTAACTATATGGAGGGCTGCCTATGGAAAAGAAATTGGCCTACTATCATCATTTTCAGTAGATAATCTGGATTAAAATCTCCTAAATTTGCTGAGTCTTAAGATTTTTTAATTGATTAGATGAGACTAATCATATCTGTTTTACCAATTTTGATAGCTGTTGTAAGATTTAAATGAGATGGTGCTTTCTTAATTAATATGATCCCGTGATGGTGAGCATCATTTTATGTGTTTATTGGCTGTTTGTATATCTTCATTGGAGATGTCTATTCAGATCCTTTGCCTATTTTTAAATTTGGTTATTTTCTTTTTAATATTGAGTTATAAGCATTCTTTATGTATTCTAGATACAAGCCCTTATCAGATATTTAATTTGCAAAAAGGTATTTTCTCCCATTATGTGGGTTGTCTTTTCACTTTCTTGATGGTATTATTTGAAGCACAAGGGTTTTACATTTTGATGTAGTCTAGTTTGTCTATTTTTTTCTTTTGTCATTTATACTTTTAAAAAATTATATATTTTCAAATTTTTATTAAATTTATTGGGGTGTCATTGGTTAGTAAAATTATATAGGTTTCAAGTGTATAATTTTATAATACATCATCTATATATCACGTTGTGTTTTCACCACCCAAAATCAGTTCTCCTCCAATTACCATATGTTTGACCCCCTTTACCTTCTTCTTCAACCCCTCTTCCCACTTACCCTCTGATAACCACTAAACTGTTATCTGTATCTATGAGTTTTTGTTTATTTGTCTTGTTTGTTTGTTACTTTCAGTTTTATATCTCACATATGTGTGAAATCATATGGTTCTTACTTTGTCTGTCTGGTTTATTTCACTTAGTGTGATAATCTCAGGATCCATCCATGTTGTCGTAAATGGTAGTATTTCATCTTGTGGCTGAGTAATATTCCATTGTGCATATGTACCACATCTTCTTTATCCAATCATTTGTTGAAGTACACTTTGATAGTTTCCATGTCTTGGCCACCATGAATAATGCTGCAGTGAACATAGGGGTACATATATCTTTATGGATAAATGTTTTCAGATTTTTTAGGGTAGTTACCGAGAGGAGGGATTGCTGGGTTTTATGGTAATTCTATTCTTAATTTTTTGAGGAAGCTTCATACTGTTTTCCATAGTGGCTCTACCAATTACATTCCCACCAGCAGTGTATGAGAGTCCCTTTTTCTCCACAACCTCTCCAACACTTGTTATTACTTGTTTTGTTGATAGCCATTCTAACAGGTATGAGGCGATATCTCATTATGGGTTTGATTTGCATTTTCCTAATAGCTAGTGAAGTTGAGCATTTTTTCATGTATCTGTTAACCGTTTGTTTGTCACTTATACTTTTGATGTTGTATTCAAGAAACCTTTGCCTTCTCCAACATCATGGAGATTTATTCCCATTTTCTTCTAATAGTTTTCTTGTTCAGCTTTTACATTTAGATCTATGACTCATTTTGATTTAATTTTTGTGTCTGGTGTGAGGTAGAGATCCAACTTCATTCTTTTTTTATGTGGCTGCCCAATTGTTCCAGCACCATTTGTTGAAAAGACCATTATTTCCCCATTAAATTGTCTTGAGACTCTTGCCAGAAATCAATTGACCATAAATATCAGGGTTTATTTTTAGACTCAACTCTGTTCTATTGATCTACATGTCTGTCTTTATGTCAGTACCATACCACCTTGATACTTACTCGTATAGCATTGTAGTAAGTTTTGAAATCCGAAGTAGCAATCCCCAACTTTATTTCTTTTCAAGATTGTTTTGCCTATTCTGGTTTCTTTGTTTTCCCATAGGAATTTTAAAATCATTTTGTCAATTTATATAAAAAGTTAACTGAGACTTTGATCCGTAGATCAATTTGGTGAATGTTGTTGACATCTTAATAATATTGTGTTCTGATCCATGAATGTGGAATAGATTTATTTAAGTTTTCTTTAATTTCCTTCAGCAGTGTTTTGTAGTTTTCCATCTATAAGCTTTGCATTTCCTTTGTTAAATTTAGCCCTAAGTATTTTATTCTTTTTGATGGTGTTATAAATAGAATTTTCTTAATTTCATTTTCACAATGTTCGTTTCAAGTGCATGGAAATGCAATTGATATTTTTATATTGATCTTGCATCCTGCAACATTGTTGAACTTCCTGCTAATATTTTTTTAGTGATTGCCTTAGAATTTTCCACGTATAACACCATATCATCTGACTAGAGATGGCTTTACTTCTTCCTTTTCCCTTTCCTTGCATGCCTTTTATTACTTTTTTCTTGCCTAATTGCCCTTGCTAGATCCTCTATTACAATGTTGAGTGGAAGTCCTGAGAACTGACATCTTGTATTGGTCCTGATCTTAGGGGGAAAACATTCAGCCTTTCACCATTAAGTACAATGTTAACTGTGGATTTTTTTGTACATGCTCTTTATTGGATTGGCAAATCTACCTCTAATTCTACTTTGTTGGGTGTTCTTATCAGGAAAGGGTGTTGCATTTTGTCAAATGCTTTCTCTGCTTATATTGAGATGATCTTTTTTGGTCCTTTTTTTCTGATAGTATGGTGTATTACATTAATTGATTCTGGATTTTAAATCAATCTTGTGATATCTTTGTCTTGTTTTGGCATTAGGATAATAGAATTAGTCGGAATGTGTTCTTTCCTCTTTTATTTTTTGGAAGAGTGTGAAAGATGGGTATCAATTCATTTTTTAATATTTTATAGAACTCACCAAGGAAATCATCTGTCCTTTTCTTTGTAGGAAGTCTTAAAATTACTATTTTGCTCTCTCTACTTTTTCGGTCTATGCAGATTTACTATGTCTTCTTGAGTATGTTTTGGTAATTTGTGTCTTTCTAGGGATCTGTCCATTTCATCTAAGTCATCTAATTTGTCAACATCCAGCTGTCATAGTATTTCTGTAAAATCTTTAAAAAAATTTTTATAAGGTTGGTAGCAATGTTCCTTATGTCATTCTTGATTTTAGTAATTTGTGTCTTCTTTCTCTTTTTTCCTGGTCAGTCAAATAAAGTTTTGTCAATTTTGTCGATCTTTTCAATAAACAACTTTTGGTTTACAGTTGATTTTCTCTATTTTTTCCTGTATGTTATATATATATTTTTTCCAATCTAATGTTTATTATTTTCTTGTGCTAAGTTTACGTTTAGTCCACTCTTCTTTTTCTAGTTTCTTAAAGTGGAAGTTTAGGTTATTGACTTGAGATCTCTTTTCTTTTATAATATAGGTGTTTGTAGCTATAAATTTCCTTCTGAGTAATACTTTATATGTATCCCAAAAGTTTTGGTAGTTGTGTTTTTGTTTTTATTCATGTCAAGTAGCTTCCTGTTTGCCTTGTAATTTCTTCTTTGACCCATTGGTTATTTAGGCATATACTGTTTAATTTTCACATATTGGTGAATCCCTCAAATTTTCTTCTGTTATTGATTTCTATTTTAATTGCATTATAGTCAGAGAAGATACATTATATGATTTGAGTCTTTTAAAAGTTATTGAGGCTTGTTTTAAGGCATAGCATATGGTTTATCTTGGAGAATGTTCCATGTGTGCTTGAGAAGAATGTTCCCTGTATGCTGCTGTTGGGTGGAGTGTTATATAGATGATTGTTACATGTAGTTGGTATATTGTTTAAGTCTCTATTTCCTTATTGATCTTCTATTCATAATTGAAAGTGGGGTATTGAAGACCCACTCTATTGTTATCGAATTGTCTGTTTCCCCCTAAATTATGTAAAATTAAAGTCTTTGCTATATGTATTTTGGGACTCTGTTGTTAGGTGCATGTATTTTTATAATTGTTATATATTCCTGATAGATTGATCTTTTTATCATTTTTTTGTTTTAAAGTCAATTTTGCCTGATATTAACATAGCCATTCCAGTTCTTTTATTATTGTTGTTTGTATGATATATTTTTTTTCCATCATTTAGCTTCAACCTGTTTGTATCTTTGAATTTAAGGTATTTCTCCTGCAGACAACATATAATTGATAAAGTTATTTTAAAATCCAGTCTCATAATCTTCGTGTTTTGATTGGATTGTTTAATCCATTCACACTTAGTGTTATTATTGATATGGTTGGAATTACATCTGCCATTTTGCTTTGCATTTTCTATATGCCTCCTTAATTGTGTTCTTTTGTATTAGTGTAACATTTTAATTCCTTTAGAGACTTATATTTGAGGTTTTTTTTTAGTGGTTGCTCTAAGGATTACAATTATACATTTTAAGCTATCAGAATCTACTTCAGGTTTATACTGACTGTCTCTCAATAAAATCTAAAAACTTGATTTCTTTATTGATACATTCCCTCCTCTTTTTGTGCTGTTATTGTTATACATACTATGTCTATACATGCTATAAACCCAGAAAAGCATTGTTATAATTATTACTTTATTTAATCTTATATCCTTTAAAGAAGCTGAGAGTAGAAAAGAGAACAGTATATATTTATGGAGTTTGTTATATAAATATTCTCTTTCTGATTCTCTTCATTTCTTATTGGATTTGAATTACCAGCTGATGTCATTTTCTTACTCTAATGTAACTTTGTTCCCATCTGTTTACTTGGTGATGTTATTGTCAAATATATAACATTTTTATGTTGTAGGTCCAACAATGTAATTACATATATGTGTATTTGTTTTATGCAATTGATTTTAAAATCAGTTACAAAAAAAAGATACAGTTATACTGGCTTTTGTAATTACCGGCACGTTTACTGGCACCAATTACTGTCTGGTGACACTTTCAGCCTGAAGAGTTTCCTTTAGTATTTCTTGTAAGGCAGGTATACTAGCAGCAAATTATCTTGAGTTTTGTTTATCTGGGAATATCTCTTTCAACTGCATTTTTAAATGTAGTTTTGCTGGATGTAAGATTCTTGGTTGACAGTTTTTTTGTTTTTTTGTTTTTTTACTGTCAGCACCTTTAATATATCATCCTACTGCCTTCTGGTCTCCACTGTTTCTAATGGGAAGTCTGATCTTAATCATATTAGGGTTCTGTTTTACATGATGAGTTGTTTTTCTCTTACTGCTTTAAGGATTTTTTTCTTTATCTTTGGAATTCAACTTTTTGATTATGATTTATCTGAGTGTGGGTCATTTAAGTTTATCCTATTTAAGAAGTTGGTTGAGTTTCTTTGTACCTAGATTAATTTGTTCCATCAAATTTGAGATGTTTTCAGCTCTTATTTCTTTGAATACTTTTTCTGTCTCTTTCCCTCTCACCTCTCCTTCTGGCAGTCCCATTATATGTATATTGATGCATGTAATGGTGTCCCACATTTCTCTGAGATTCTTTTCATTTTTATTCATTATTTTTCATCTGCTCTTCAGATTACATCATCTCTATTGATGTCCTTTCAAGTTTACAGATTCTTTCTTCTGCCACCTCTCTTGTTGAGCTCCTCTAGTGAATGTTTCATTTGGGTTATTATGTTTTTTCCAGCTCCAGAATTTCTATTTAGTTCTTTTAATGGCATCTATCTCTCTATTGATAGTCTCCATTTTCTGAAGTCATTACCACCTTCATCTAATTCTTTAATAACTGTTTCTTTTATTTTTTGAACATATTCATAATAGCTGCTTTTGGCAGTCTTGGTCTGCATAGTCTTCCATCTGGGCCTCTGGAAAGCAGCTTCCTTTGCTTGATTTTTTCCCCCATTGTATGTGGATCACACTTCCCTGTTTTTTAGCATGCCTTGTAATTTTCAGCATAAGGGAATCAGATAATATATTTTAGCAACTTTAGCTACTGATCCCCACATTCCGGGATATTTTGTAGTTATTTATTCATTTTGTTTGTGTGTTTTTTGTGTGACTTGGCTGAAATAATTCTGCAGTCTGTTTCTCTTGCTGTGTGTATCTTCTAGTAGCTTTGCTAAGATCCCCTCTTCTCCTTTTTTCTTCTAGCCTGGCAACTTAGGGGGTGCCCTTGGGTTAGAGTAGACTATTGTTTTTTCAGTGTTTGGCCCCTTGTGCTAGCGAGGGTCCCACACCAGTTGATAGGTTTGTGTGCAGTTTGAGTAATGTCTGCCCTGCACCTGGCTCTGATTGTTTCTGAGTTGGAGCAGCTTACGCATGTACTCACCTCTTCCCAGAGTTGATTGTGATCCTAAGAGCCCTCCTCTTGGATGTCTCTTTCCTTCATTCTTTCTGTTAAACTTTCAGCTGCTCTGACAGTTTGCTTCCATCGAGGAGTTATTGGCCTTTTCTTATGGTTCTTCACCAAGATCACTGTTTTCAGTAAGGCCCGTAGTCTGGCACAAGGACCCCGTGGGTGAGATCTGCTTGCCAGAAAGGGCAACTTTATCTTGGTAAGTGCTTTGTATCTCAGCCAGAGTCTTCTGTTTGCCTGCTTTATACCTTGAGCAGAATTCTTGCCTTAAGATGAATCGTATGTAGTCCATCTCACATAAAAACCAGCAATTTCTCCCCATTTTGAGTGCCTTGAATCTGCTGCACTCTGCTTTATTCCACCCCTTCATCTTGTATGAATGCTTTTGGTTCCTACTCATTGCCTTGAACTCCCAGACACCTACCTGCCTTGCTCTGACCTACAGTCTTCTTGGAGCCCAGCATTGTACTTAAATCTTTATTTGTGTCTGTTTCAAATCCTATGTGATTTCAAGTTTTCTGAGGATTTTTGAGGTCTTACAGTCAAAGTGAACTCTTAGGATTTCCTTGGCACCCCAAATCCAGTCTCTATTCTTTTTACGGCCCACTTTGCTTAATGCTGGTCACTGCCCCTCTTTCCTCACTCCATATCACCAGAGGAATGTGGCTGCAGTGGATGGCAGAATTTTAGTGAAGGTTTGAAGGTCAAAGAGGGTGGTTACATTGCATAGTGAAAAATGAGCTAAGATTATATACTCTCACTCTTTTTGAATGTTCCTTGGTCATCCAAGGGTGTCTCACTGGCTGTTTTTTCCCCTTAAACCTGAGCCATGTGGCTGGTTTGCTACTGCTTTCTGTCTCTGTGTCTGTCTCTCTTTTTCCTAATTCTTTTGTCTATATTTTCTTCTCTCCCTTTCAGGGTTCCTAAATCCTATCTTTCCTCCTGCAGACTTGTTTTCTCTCCCGAGTCTTGCTCTCTTTTTTAAAAATAGTGATAAAATACGTAAAACATAAAATATACGTTTTAAATGTTTTAAGTGTTTTAAGTGTATAATTCAGTGGTAATATGTACATTTACAGTATTAGGCAACCATTTACCGAATTCATTTCCAGAACCTTTTCAGCATCCCAAATAGAAACTCAGTGCTCATTAAACAGTAACAACTGCTTCCCAGTCCCTGATAACCTCTATTATACTTTCTGTGTAATTTCCATGTAATTTCTGTACCTAGAAACTAGGTACCTCATATAAGTGGAATTATACAATGTTGTTCCCTTTGTGCCTGGCTTACTTCACTTGGGATAATGTCTTCAAGGTTCATCCAAGTTGTAGCATGTATCAGAATTTCATTACTTTTTAAGGCTGAATAATATTCCATTGCATGTATGCACCACATTTCGTTTATTAATCTGTTGATGGACATTTGGGTTGTTTCCACCTTTTGGCTATTGTGAACAATACTGCAGTGAACATTGTCTTACAAACACTATGTTTAAATCCCTGTTTTCAATTCATTTGGATATATACCTAGGACTAGAATTCTTGGATCACACGGTATTTCTATTTTTAGCTTTTTGAAGAACCTCCAAACTGTTTTTCATAGCAACTCCACCATTTACGTTCTCACCAGCAATACACAGGCTTCTTATTTCTTTATATCCTCACTAACACTTGTTCTGTTGTTTTGATAATAGCTGTCCTAATGGGTGTGAAGTGTCCTGCCCACTTTTAATTACTTCTCCCTTTACTGATGCCAGGAGATGAATGAAGATTCCTTTTATTATATAGAGCAAATTCCCTGAGAAAACAGGCCGTAACTATCTATTATAAATTTGTCTACTTTTTAAAGTATCTCTAATGTACAGAAATGTATAAGAGATCATGAACACCTTGTTTTAATATTAGATTTATCAGGTTTTATCATTTTGCCATATTTGATTCATTTTTTGTCTTTTAGTTTTCTTTGCCTTGAAGTGGGCTTCGTACCTCATCAGTGGTTACCTGTCTATAAGCTAAATGAGACACTTAAAATATTTTTTTCTCTACCATGTCCAGAGCAAGTCCCTCATTGTCAAAATCTGTTTTTGTTGTTGTTGTTCTGTTTTAAATTCCTGCTCTATCATCTTTGTATCCAAAGGCATTTTCCATATTCAGAATGAAACTTCTTTACATTTCACTGGACCCACTTGCAATGAGTCTTTTCACGTTTCCTAAATTGTTTTCTAAACTATCATTATTGCAGTCTCCTTCTCATAGGAGCTCCATTTTTCATGTGAGGAAACTGAGGTGTAGAGAAGGATAGAGGAAATTTAAATCAGCAGATGGAACATATTAGCATTAAAAAGGAAGCCCGAGAATATGACGATCACTGTTCGGAACAGTTATGCTCACTTTTCTTATATTCACACTTGAATTCCAGGAAATCTTGCTGCCATTATCTTTAACATTTAATGGAATCCTGTGAGATTGTACTTGTTTACATGACTGAGAAAGTTCTAGTATTTTGTAAGTACTTGAAACCCCAGAGAAAGAGTAGCAGAATGTGAGGAGGCGAGAACAAATCTTGAGAACTACAGATAACAGGCTTCATGGATTCTTGGGGAAAACTGATAACACTAAAGTGTTTGAAGGAAACAAGATGATGCCAAAGTTCCAGAAAGAATAGAAAGACCTAAGATGATAATGGTGATTGAAGAAAGAAAAATATACATTAAACATTTTTCAGCTAAGGAAATGAACAGTACTTCATGTTTATTTAATGTTTTGTAGTTTATAAATATTTATATTCATTATCTCATTTGATTACAATTGCCCTGAAAAATACTTTTTCCTGAATCCTATTTTATAGATTAAAAAAAAAAAAAAGGAAGGGCACAACTTTTCATTGATCATTTGCTATGTGCAGGCCACTTGACAATTTTAACCTCATAAAATCATTACAACAACCACGTGATAGGTATTGTTATTGCCGTTTTATGAATTAGGAGACTGGAGTCACAGGTGCTAAGTCACCAGCTCAGATTTATACAGACAGAAGCAGAATAGGGCTCAACTTCAGTTCTCTTTCTACCATTAATGTTGACTTTCAGACGTTCTTTATCTGAAACTATAAATCTGCGCTGTCTGTTATGGTCTGTGGCTATTTAAACTAAAATTAATTAGAATCAAATACTACTAAACATTATTTCACAGGTGGCCAGCGGCTGCCATACTGGACAGTGCAGCTGTGGAACACTTCCATAGCTGAAGTTCTACTGAACAGGACTGGTAGAAAGGCTGTACAGAATGTCTCATGCCTTTGTTACATGGGCATATGCCAAAGAATGAACAACAGGTAAAATCAAGAAAATAAGGTAGCAAAACACAAAGCAATACCAATGAACCCACTACTTGTTTTGTTTATGTGAGAGGTGAAGCAAATTATTCCTGAGTGTGTGTACAGTAGGCAAGAAGAAAAATAAGAAAAGATCCCTTCGTGTCAGCATATGGAAAGTAGCAGAGGTTGTAGGGAGGATGTATTGGTAAACGTGTTGGTTAGTGAATAAGTATTTGAGTGTCCATAGGATGCTTAGTTCTAAACGAGCTGCTGGAGGGTACATATTAAAAATAGACATGGTCTAGTGCACAGTTTGTGGATCCTATGATTTTTCAGAACTCCCAGAAAAGCTGACAAAGAATTGCCTCATGCACTGCACAAGAACCATACAGATAAAAACCATTCATACTGTCAACACAGTCATACAGAATATTGGCTATTATTTTCTTTCTCAACAAATGTAGGAGATAGATTGCCTCAGGCAAAATAGTATTTTACACATGGTTTCCCAAAAGCCCTGTGCATATTTAGAGCTCTTCTCAAAATGTTTGCATTTGTTCTTCTAAAAAGAAATTTGCATGACATTTTAGAATTGCATTCTGTCTAGAAAGCAAATCCTAGCTTTTCATATTTAAATTCAAAGCTTTCTGATGTAAAATCTGCCAGGAAAATGTATGTTCCAAATTAGGTTCTTCTTAGAGCACAGCAGGATATTTTTTTTTTTTTTTTTCCCCATTAAAATAATTTTGGGGGAAATTCCTAACATCATGCTATCCTTCATTCTTGGTTGAGAAAACCATTGATGGTGATTCAAGGATTCATCTAGTCTTCTACTTACAGAAAATTGTGGCTGGATTCCATTTTGATGGCGCTGTCCAGAGACAGAGTCATGTGCTGTTATAGTTGTTCCATATAAAGGCCGTTAATAGAGTATTTGACAGCAGTAGCCAAAAAAAAAAAAAGAAAAAATCTTTACTATTAAAGTAGTTGATTATGATCAATATAATTAACAAAGATTGGTGAATTACTCAGTTTGAATAAAAGGACTCTTGGTAATCCTTGAAATTGACTTTAGGAATTGACTTCATTGGACATTATCATTGATAAGTAAAATGGCTTGCAGCCATGATCCTTTGAATTTTTCATTTTGGGGCCCAGTTTCTCTTGTTCAGGTATCAGTGGACAATTGCTTAGCATCCTTACCTTTAAAACGCTGTAGCAAGTTTTTTTTTTCATCGTGTACATTGTAGAGCCCCTACCATAGCAAATTCTAATGTAACTAGACTGAAGCAACAGTTATATTCTGGTGGCAGAGATCAAATTGGTGGGACCAGAGCCAGTGGTATGATTACGTGGTGTGGAAGATTGCTGCAGTCATACTCCTGTCTCCTTGTTGCCACACCCATACTGATGCTGGACTTGGTCATGTGACTTGCTTTGACCAATGGGACAATAGCATATGTGACATCGCAGAACCTTGAAAAGTACGTGTGCATTTGGGCTTTCCGTCCCTTTTTTGATTAATCTCTATTATTTGTTTTATATTACCTAATTTCTGCTTTTATTTGTATTGTTTCTTTTCCTTTATTCTCTTTGGCTTCTGTTTCCCTATGTTCTTGAATTGGATGCTTATTAATTTTCAGTCTTTTAAAGAGGTTGAGAAAACTTGCTGTAAAAGTAGAATTGAAAGGATTAATTAGGTGGTGAATTGGATGATGGGACTGAGCAACACAATGACTCCTAGGTTTGGAATGTGTTTAGATTGGCATTTTCTTTGCTTGAAAGATCCCGGATGGGTTGACGTTGTTTGTGTCAGTTCAGGTGTAATAGAAGTCTATTAAATTCCCAGATGGTATCACAGGTGGTAGGTAGCTTTTGTTATCTCTTTGCAAGATTAGTATAACAATAGTACTGATCTAATAGGATTGCTTGAGAATTAATGAGATAATATGTGTAAAGCATTTGACATGCATCCTATTACATCATCATCATCATCATTATTATTATTATTGTTAGGCAGATTGCAGATCCCAGCATGGCAATTCTTTCATTGAGGACCACAGTTAACCTTGCAGGGCCTCCCATCAAAGTGGGGAAACAAAGGCTTGGTATTGAGTTAACTGAAATGCATCTTCAACCTACCTCGGGCTTGCAGAACTCATTTGTTCTTAATTCATTAGCTTGTTTGTAGTTTATGTTTAAACCATGACCTCACAATGTTCATTAGATCTTACCACTGAGTGTCACTGTGCAGTGACACTTCATGACCCCACGCTATTCTGAGTATGAAGAAAGGGAGGTACCAAGGGCTCTGCAGAGTTAGTGATGACACGGAAATTAAAAATCTGTATTCTGCATTATTGTTTAAGCTTTTGAATATGTGATTTCTACTGAAGATTTCCCAAATCATTTAAAATATGAAATGAATATTTTTTAAATATCCCTTTATTTCAGTAGGCAGGAGGTGGCCTGTGTCGTGCCCCTCTGGATAGCTTTTGTCCGTCCCACATATCATCTCCAATTGGACATTGGGGGTCATGGGGGCAAAGGCAGGCGTTGATTCTTGTCCTCTATGTTTGTGTCACCTGCTGCTTTGTCCTGGAGCAGGCTTCTTGGCTCTTTGTTCTGGAATTCCATTTTCCTTCAATTCTGTTAAATTGTAACAGAAAGTTACTCTTCTTTCTGTTGTAGGAAACTATTTCCCTTTTCCCATTGGGCTCTCTCTCAATAATTACAATTCTTTACCACATTGCACAAGCATGAGGTCTTGTATTTGTACCAACAATTGGAGCTTTTTATTAGCTCCTCTGCTGCTTCCAACAGGAGTGCCCTTAATTCTCTTTGAGGTAGATGGAAGGTATGCCTCGCTTCAGGCCCCGTGGCTGCAACAGTATATTGGACGGTGCTGGATGCCCTGTTGGTACCCAACAAATAAGCTCTAATGCTGATGAGAATGAGCAGGCAAGGGGAGAGCCATCCATCAACTCTCCGTCATACAGCCTTGAAGTACAGAAGGCAAACCTGTGCAGTCTGTGTGGAGGTCTGGGCACAGACTGCTTAGGGAAATCTTGTTGCGAGTAAAATACTGCCACACCCCACCTTTGATTAACGCGCCTGATTACTGCTGGCCCAAAGAACACAGCTCCTCTATCCCGCTGACCTGTTACAGAATTGCTGCTTAGTTTGTTGTTCCCTTCTATTACCACAGAAAAGGTGGGTGGCAGGGACACCTTCACCCCTAATGTAGCTAAAGGCCTTCCCGATCTCATGCCATGTTTGGTACATGTGCTTTATAGATTAGGAGACAGACCTTGCTTCAAGCAGGATCTTTCTTTGGGCAGAGCAAAGTTAAAAAACAGAAACATTCGGCAATTTAGTTTTTGAGTCTGTGAACCACCAACCAATCCAGAAGATGCTAAACCATCTAATCAACATTTCTGCCTGAATATGGTCTCTGGAACTGAGTTTCTTTTCCTGGTTTTGCAAATTTCTTCACCTTTTCCTGCTCTCTTGATAAAAACTACAAATCATCTTAAAGCAGCTGTATTTATTTCATTTATAAAAAAACACACTAAGTTTTGCACTTTACCACTTAAAAGCACCCCACATGTCACTCTCACAAAGGCTTTTTAATTGAATGGGAACTACCATGAACTCTTTTTTAATGGAGAAGGTTGTGTTCTATCCTAACAGTAACTGTTGTCACTGAAATAATTTTGAGATGCTACAGTCAACTTTCAGTCTCAGGTGCCATACATACAAGAGCCTTATTCTCCAAGTGCTTTAAGGAAAAATTGTGATTACAGTTTTTTCTATGGCTGCCTCGATTTAAAGCCTGAAATTCTTTAAAAGCACCTTCCA
Organism: Rhinolophus sinicus; assembly: GCF_036562045.2. Taxonomy (NCBI): domain Eukaryota; kingdom Metazoa; phylum Chordata; class Mammalia; order Chiroptera; family Rhinolophidae; genus Rhinolophus; species Rhinolophus sinicus. Next base: position 31,197,274 of record NC_133760.1, on the reverse strand, counting down.
GATTTGAGCGGTGGAGGGAAATTCCATCTGGGCAGTTCTTCTGTGCAGGATCGGGGAGTGGTGCTAATGGGAAAGGGGGCTGGGAGCAGAGATTCTTACAGTTGGAAGAAATAACTACTTAAAGCAAATGCTAATGATTTAAAATGTTATTCCTTCTGTGCTTTTAGAAAAAAAATAAAATTAAAGTAATAAAGGCTCACAGCCTGTACCTCATCTCCAGTCACTCCACTGAAATTCCCAAGAGGGTCTCGGCTCCCCTCTCCTCCCTTTTAAAAATGGTGGACCTGGAACCACTTATAGGAGAGGTTTAATAAGAGGCAAATGTGTTTTATATTTTGTATCTTGTTAAGTGAAAAAAGATGGATTCTCACAAGTAGTCTCTTGGTGCAGATTTGAGTGGTCTGTGCATGCAAACGTGGGGATGCTTCGCCAGCTAGCATCTCTGTTCTGGTCCCCCATGGCTACTTAAAACCCCCCTTTCCCATGCCACTCCCCCCACCCAGAGCCAGCAGAGATGAAATTGCTTCATTTGTAGAATGGATCTGCAGATCCAGGAAACTTGTTTCTGTCTGATTTGCTGATAATTTACTCCTCATTTAATTTAGGGGGGAAAATGAGAGGGGGAAAATAAGCCCAGTTTCAGCTCACATAGCCCTTCCTCAAGGAAGGAGGGATTGCTGTGCAGGTTGGAAAAAATCGTGATTGAAAGCAACTGAAAAATTAATAAAGATTTACGCAAAGGTTGCACATTTATTAGCGGAAAAGCTAGGAAAAACTTGTGCACCTGTGACAAAGTGGCAAAAAAAAAATCTTCACTTTAAAATAGCTCGTTGGAAACTGGGAGAGGTAGAATGATTTAATAAATATATATTTTATCTTAGATATATAATTTTACAGTGAAACACATTCCCTTTCTGGCAATTTTTTAATGACCTTTGGGTGCCAGATAGCGCCATTCCTGCTGTCTCCTTTCACTATTCAGCGCTGAGCAAGCCCATTATATCTGTCTTTGATCCGGAGATCGGGATTGCTAAAACTGATGGCCACAATTAAAGACAGTCCTGTTGAAAAGCTGACCTCTGTCTGCTCTCAACTGCATGTAAACTTTTCAATATGGATGTAATTTGGTATTAAATTACCCATGCTTTATTGCTTTTTAGTACAGCCCTGTCTGTTGGCTTTTAAAGATAAAGGTAACATAAAAGAAAAATTGTGGTGTGTCTGCATAATTATGTAATTATAAACTTGTTTTCCTACATTCAGAAAACCCTTTGTGTGTGTGTGCATCTATTGAAAAGTAATAGACTGATAGAATTGGAGAAGCAGCCTTTATATACATGTTTTTTCTCCCGATCGGCTCAACTTAGACATATGCTGTGTAAGTTAGTCACTGCATTTAACTATTTTAATCTTGGCTTTCAGAGGAAATGCTTGATTTAGAAGTGAGGTAATTTGGTAAAAGTTGTCGCTAGGTGTATTCTTTTGGATTGGCCAAACCAGAATGGTTTGTGCCAGAGCTCTGAGGTAAAACCTACCTGTTCCACCAAAGATTGGGCCTATCATAGCAACGTGATAACATCCCAAATGTCTGGAATGAGCTTTTGGATGATTTAAACCTCACAATGCTTGAAATTTAAAACAGGGGTTTAGCTTTTCTCTTGTAACATTCTTGTGTGGGGGAATTCCGCTGAGGGGCACCGAGAACAAGCTCGGAAGACGGGAGCAGATTTCCCTTTTATAGTGTTATAGAGCTGCCTGCGTTTCTCAGTTCTACCAGCTACCGCTGTTACTTCCGCCGCGAAGGGCATAAGCTATCATTAGAGTTTGATAGAGGTTTCTAGAATTGCCTTTTCTGAAGAGATACAGAATATCTGTTTGGAGGGATGGTTGAAATCACAATCCCATCATAAAACTTGGAGGAAGATACTCTCAGGCTTCTGGAAATGTGCAATAATTCTGTGTGTAAATGGAAATTTTGAAGCTTGCTTCCTCTTCATGTTAAATGTTCCATGGCAAGATTTTCCAGTAGAAGTGCATAAAAAGCCAAGCAGATAAAAAGCTGATATCAAAACAAACAACCCAAGGGAAGCCAAACAGGCTGCTCCAGATTCCTTAAAACATAATAAAGCAAAGGTTTCAAGTTGGGGAAAAGTGTCCGCAGAATGGAGGCCAGTCCATCTCTCCCTCCTTGTCAGACGTCCATTGAGTTATGTGTCTAGTCTGCTGCCCCCCCTCCGCCCCAGCCTGATCTTCTGGGCACTGAAGAATTGTGGCCTGACCAATGTTGTAATTCATCTGGTTGCTCTATAAAAATTGCATCCTGTGGAAAACATATGCTATATACACTTTTATTGGCTCTCATGCAAAGAGGTAATTCCAGAATATTGAGGAAATGTTGAAAATAGATTCCATGCTAGATTTAATCTCCCACCCCCATCACCACCCCAACCCCCCTGCTCCCAGCATAGCTTGCTTTATAGGTACTGAAACCAAAGAGAAGGCTCAGCTTCAAGTAACCTTTTGTCAAACTACTGTTTGAATAGGGCTCATCCTCTTTCTTTCAATCTACCATGGATCTTCTTTCCTCTGATGTTGCTTGTAGCAATGAAGAGATGTCTGGAGCGTTAGATGCAGTGAGAGTTAAAGGACTATTGGGCTAGATCGAAGCTGTCCAAGATGGTAGCCATTTAGCCCCATGTGGCTATAGATATTTAAATTAAATGTATATGAGAATTCAATTCCTCAGTCACATGCACTACATTTCAAGTGGTCAGTGGCTACAGGGGCTAGCAGCTATCAACTTGGACAGATATAAAACATCTCAGAAAATTCTATTGGACAGAACCTGTTAGTTAGACCTGGAACATAAGCTCCATTCTCACCTTGGCTAGGTCACTGCACCTAAGTTTATCCATCTGTAAATGGGAATAATAATAGTGTCAACTTCTTTAGGTGCTTATTGGGATAATTAAATGAGGTAACACCTGTGCTGTCTCATAGAACTCTCTGCAGTGATGGAAATGATCTGTGTCTGCAGGGTCCAATATGGTAGCCGCTAACCTCACGTGGCTGTTGAGCACTTAAGATGTGGTTAGTGATTTAAAAAAACCCAGAAACCTGAAGTTTTAATTTCATTTACTTTTTATTAATGAAAATTTAAATACCCACCTGGAACTGGTGGCTACTGTGCTGGACAGGGCAGATCTAGAATAGGCGCTTGTTCAATACACTGTTCATTAGCTGTTGTTTCTGTTGGTTCTTCCAGTTGGGAAAAGGTAGATAACGATACATCACAGGTTGGTTTTGAAGTTTAAATGAGAGCATGTTCATGCAACACTAAATAAATACTACTTATTTAACGTATTTTTTCACCATGCATTAAATTCATTTATAAACATAAGACTTATGGAAGCGGAAGAGTAATGAATAGGCATCACAAGGCATTATGAAATAATAAAGGACCAAGTAATAAACGTGTCTCCTGTTTAAATGCTATAATAAGTTCAAATTCTAAGAAACTTAAAAAAAAACACAAGTTAGTAAAGAAGACAAGTGAGAGGATCATTATTTTTCTTTCTGTCCCCCTTAATTTTATTTGTTACCATTAATATGTAGGCCAAACTTGACATATATTTTTTTAAAGGCTATTGGATCGGCTGCATTATTTTCTAGTATGAATAATTTAATCTAGCAATATTCTTGTGTATGTTTGCGTGTAGCCACAAGTTTGGGGAAGAACAGACTCCCTCTTTTGAAATGCAGGACTTGAAGCTGTGCAGTGGAAGAGAGTCTCTGTGGTGTGAAAATGAAGGGTTCTAGCCAAATATGCAAAGCAGGCAGACCTGCTTTTGACTTCCTTACTTGCAGAATTAGTTTGGAGAGGTATTTACAAAATTTCACTTAGCATTTCATTGTGTGCTCTCTCATGTTGTTTTCTAGGTGTTTGTCCTGCCGTCCCAACTAAAGCATAAGCTTCCTGAGGGCAAAGACATTTTTTAGAAAAAATTAGGTTGCCCAGCGGCATCAACATTGCCCATAACCTCTCTTTAAAGATCATCACTTATTTAACCAGTTCAAAAACAACCTGACCTTTTTAATCTTTGGAAAAATATTCCATTTTATCCTGAACTATTTGGTAAAAATTACAATGTCTATTTAAAGAAAACATCATTATCAATTTTAGGTATGCAAGAGAGACTGCAATTTGAGGATAACTTGAAAGATCCAATTTCGTAAAATATCTGAGAATAATTTAACTCCTTCTCAAATATTTCGCTGGGTATCACGATCCATATCCATTTTAGGATTTCTTTGCATTAAAAAAAAATTACCAAACCTAAAATTTTTTTGGGGGAAATTCACCGGAAAAGCCAATTGTAATAGAAGTGTGCCTACTCAATAAGATTTGAGCCTGAACATAGAATTTTAGAGCTGAAAGGGACCTCAGAGCTCAAATGGTCTGGTACTACAGAGGTTAATTAACTGACTCACGATTACGCAGAGCAGATCAGGTTCCATTCAACTCTGAAGGGCCCACTTCATTTGCCAGTGTAGACACAAGACATGATTCACTTAAATAAAAATGCATCATGAGCTCAGTACTAGTTTAACCCCAATTGTTACCATTGTGCTGCCTTGTGGGTCCTGTGCTACATTTTTATTAATCCCTAACTCCTCATTGAGATTACTTTATTTAAATGTCATCACCCAGCTCTAAAATATGCTTTCAAAATAACGGTGGTGGCCATGGGATACAAAGTATTGGGAGAAAAAAAGGAAGCAGTAGAAGCCAACTTCTGTTTGATATGTAGACATCGTTTCAGTCCACTGGGCCCCTGGTGGTGGCACTGAGGCAGGCTTTACAACCATGCCCGGACATCCCAGCTATCAGAGGGGAACTGCCATCACCACTGGCAGGGTTGTGCCTTTGGAGGCATTTGGGTCATTGGTAGAGTAGGATCAGAGGGAAGGTATAAAAAGTGAACTGAAGCAAAGGGGTCTATAAACTAAAGTCTTATGATGCAAGGTGGGGTGGGGGAGGCCCCTGGCATTAGACAGAGAGAAGATCAGAGTCAGTTAATAAGTTTGGGGTGCTGGTGACTGAAACCAGATCACTGGTGGCTGTCAGCTGGAAAGGGGCGTTATCCCAGGTGGATGGCGACCTGGTCATCTCTGCTGCAGCATGTGTCTTAGTATTCATTTCTCTTCACTCCTGTTCACTTTTTTCAATCCTTTGTCGAAAGACAGTGAAGGGTTGGCCTTTTCTCCCCCATGCTGATACAGGTAAAGGCAGAGACTGACGGTGCCAGCCTTAATTCCCCAAAGAAAAGGAGATCCAGATTTATGTGAATACCTTTAGTTCTGAAACAAGAAAAGATAAAACAGGTTACATTCATGTATTCATGAAGCAGGCAGTATGTGTATTGGCGAATTCTGTACAAATTCACTTATTGTTCCATCCCTCTTATTTCTAAAGACCCCGTGCTCATTTTCCCTCAATAACATAAAAGCAGTTTTAGCACAACTGAATTTTCAGATTTAAAGCGAGGTATCCATAGTTCAAAAATGCCCTTTATGTGCATGTTTGTGTGCAACAAGTTGATTAGAGGATCATTGTGATTCCACTGGGAACAAAAGTTTTTCTGGTTTATGAGATTTTTTTTTTGTTTTATCAATAAAACTAAAGGACATCTTCCAGCTAGGAGAATTGTGGTCATGGGTCAGAATTTTGACATCTTGATAAAGATGGTGAGCTGCAACAAGCAGCCAATTTTCCTTTCTCGGTCTGTATCACTTGTCTTGCTTTTCCATTGATAGATGTTCTATTTTTGATAGCCGGAATGACAACTTTTATGGGGACTGAGAAGAAAACAGTTCTAGGAACAGTGGTCCTCAAATGTTTGTATGTTCATAAATCACCCAGGGGACTTGTTAGAAAAAAAAAACTAGATCGTGATTCAGTAGGACTGGAATTCGGCCCATGAATCTGTAATTTACACAGGTAGCCCAAGTGACTCTGTTATGTGGCCACACTTTGAGAGGACAAGGGTGGGAAAATTACAGCCTGGGCCAAATCTAGTTCATTGCTTGTTTGTGTAAAAAAAGCAAAAAGGAAAAAGAAAAAAAAAATATAATCACACACATGCACATACACACACGCACACGGTAGTTTAACTGCCTGTATTCGTTTACCCATATAACTGTTACATAAAAGGGTGAATGGTTTGGTTTGACGGCTAGAGGCCAACATAAATGTGTGTGTGTGTGTGTGTAAAATGCATGTATATATGTGTGTATGTGTGTATACGAGTATATGTATATGTACACACATTTTAAATGTCTATTATTAGTTTACCCATATAAAAGGTACATAAAAGGGCAGATGATTTGGTCCAAGGGCTAGAGGTCGAGTGTGGTGCTCTCTCAGTAATTTAATATGAGGGCTGGAATGTAGGGGTTAGTTGTGTCATTTCTGTGGTTACATGGACAATGATCCAAGAGCTGGCTCTGTTACATATTGGGCTTGTAACCTTGGACGAGTTATGTACTTCGACTCTGTAACCTCAGTTTCCTAATCTGTGAAAAGGGGATGATAGCAGCACCTAGTCATGGGGTCATGAGGATTAAGAAAGATAATGTAAGTGACATGTGTGGTATTGTGTCTGGCGCATCTCAAGTACTTAGTGACCGTTGGCTCTTAGAGTTCTCACCAGAGTTGCATGTTGCTACTGAGCTGGGGGTATTGTGGTCAACAGATTTTGCTGCTGTGCCTGTTTCAGCACCCTGGGCTGACAAGGTGGGCCACAGCTGAGGGCTGGACAGTTCCGACCCTGGGTCTGGGGATTTTGAACCAGGCATTTTTGGAGGCATGATCTTCTCTTATTAAATGTCACGTCCAATTTTCCCCTTGAATACATAGTTTCAAGGAGGTGCCTGTAACTTTGGAAGTGGTTATTCCAATCTCCTTGAAAAATATTACTTAATTGTAGCCATGAAACCTTATTCCCCATCAAAAGTTCCATCAAGCAACAGCCAATAAATGGTAAATTAAGATAAGGACTGAGAAGACCCTGCGTGCTTTATTATAATTTCTTCAATCTACAATGAATCACTGATGGCAGATATGATGCAAACGCACATTTTATATGCAATTCTGAAGAGATCTGCCTATAATACAACAGCTATTTTTCTTTCTGTTCTGCTTGTTAACTATGAGCTAAGTGGTTAAAAACAAAACAAAAGAAAAAACCCTGAAACACAAGATTCAGGTTAAATATCATCTTTGGGCTATTTAGAAAACAGGTTGCATTTGTCCTTGAATGAATAAAGAACAGATAAAATATCATCATCATTATCACGGATTTCTTCTATGTGTACTGTGCATGATTTTGCCTTCCCACAGGGGATGTTTTGGATTGTCACAGCTGGGGGGGATGGAGAGGAAATGCTCCTGGCATCTAGTGAGGAGAGGCCAGCGATACTGCTGAACACCCTGTAGTGCTTTCAACAGCACCACTCTGTCCCCACCAGAGAATTATCTAGGCTACATTGTCAGCAGTGCCATCATTGAGAAAACCTGATCTCTGGGGAGGGAAATCCAGGTCCTCCAGTTTCTGGACTAGCCTCTGGCGTAGGTCCTGGGTGATTCATAATTAAAACTTATTTATTGCCATGAGGCCACCTCCAAAATCTTCTTTCTTTGCAGCTTTTCTGCTATTGACTGCTCTGTTACTTTAGAAAGTATGCTTCCAATTTAAAAGCAGTTTACCAAACGTGAAAGGTATTCACCTGAGGGAAGGTTATATATACTAGCAGAGAAGGAATGATTCAATCAGGATATGATCTGTAGATTTGGGGAGGTGAAGGAGACCTTCCCTTCATGGTGATCCAGTCCTGCATACCAACCACAGTGATTCCTGATGATTTCACGTGGCTTACACCAAACATCACTTTTAATTTTAACCACTGCATATTTAACACATTATATTTATTATAATTACTTACCTAGTATAATGTATTAAAATAAAAATGAAGCTATTCAAATTAAAAAGAAAATATTAATAGTTAATAGTATTTAATAAAATATTAATGAGAAACATACAACTGACATTAAAACTTTGTTCTAAAGATTAAATGTTGTAAACATATTTAAGTTTTTAAAAGTGAGTTATTTGGAGAAGAAACATCAAGTAATACTTCAATGGCACAGGATATGGCAAAGCCACGAAAATGTCATTTAAATTTCTGAGATCTGGGGAACCCTAATGTAGTTTAACCTTCTTATTTTCCACATGGGGATAATATTAATAAGAATTTAGAAAGCACTGTCCCACCTAGTTAGTACTGTGAAATAAAACACCCTGATACTTACGGGATTAAAACAGTGGTAACATTCATTTTGTTCATAAATCTACATACAGTTGGGACAGGGCTTCATGACGTAGGTCACCTCTGCTTTTCTCAGTGTCAGTTGGGATGACTGAACGGCTGGGGGCTGGAATCCTCTGAATGCTCTCTCACTCACATGTCTGGTAGTGGGTGCCGGCTGTTAGGACCTTAGTAGGGGCTGTGGTCAGAATATGGACATATGGCCTCTCCTTGTTGTGTTTGGCTTCCTTACAACATGACAGCTAGACCCAAGGGTGAGTATCCAAGACAGAAGATCAAGCAGAAGCTGTTTTCCCTTTTCACTTAGCCTCACAAGAGGTCTGACAATTAAGTTCGCGAACTTGTTGCAACAATGTCCCTAACCTTTTTTGATATCAGAGGGATTCTACATTATGAATTTGTACCAACTGAACAACAAGTTAACCAGTTTTACTATTTGGAAGTGCTGAAAAGGCTGCGTGAAAAAGTTAGACGACCTGAACTTTTCACCAATAATTCATGGCTCTTGCATCACGACAATGCACCAGCTCACATGGCACTGTCTGTGAGCGAGTTTTTAGGCAGTAAACAAATAACTGTATTGGAACACCCTCCCTATTCACCTGATCTGGTCCCCCAGTGACTTCTTTCTTTACCTGAAGAGAAAGGCAATATTGAAAGGAAGACATTTTGATGCTATTCAGGACATCAAGGGTAATATGACGACAGCTCTGATGGCCAATCCAGAAAAAGAGTTCCAGAATTGCTTTGAAGGGTGGACTAGGCGCTGGCATTGATGCATAGCTTCCCACCGGGAGTACTTCAAAGGTGACCATAGTGATATTCAGCAATGAGGTATGTAGCACTTTTTCTAGGATGAGTTTGTGAACTTGTCAGACCTCATATGTCATACAGCATCACTTCTGCCATAGTCATAAGGGGGTGGAGATGGAGACCCCACCTTTCTGTGGAGTAGTGTCAATGTCACATTGTTAGAATAACATGTAAAATGAGATATATTATTGCAACCATCTTTGGAAAAATAGTCTGCCATACCACCATACATATATTAGTATATCTGTTAGAAACAAAGCGACGTGTTACAGGCTCCCCCAAAAGTCTTTGCTTTATCCTCCATCATGACAATGCTCCATGTCACACATTGCTTCTGGTACAGCAATACATGTCAAATAAAAACATACATGTCGAATAAGAACATTATTATGTGTCTTCATCCACCCTTACTCACTGGATTTGGCACCATGCAACTTCTGGCTTTTTCCCAAAGTCAAAATGACCATGAAAGAAAAACATTTCACATTGATTCAGGACAGCAAGGCAGCCATGACAGCACAAGTAAAGACACTCACGAAAGAAGACTTCCAGAACTGCTTCAGAAAGTGGCAAGGACGATGGCATAAGTGTGTTCAAATCAACGGGGAGTATTTTAAGGGTAATGTGTCTTTTACTGTCTTATTTTTTAAAAAAATTTAAACATTCACCATATTTGTTGATCACACCTCATATATTAATATATGGAAAATATCTCCATATGCTCTGTGGCTTATCTTTTCACTTTGTTCCTGTGTGTTTTGTCAGAAGTTTTAAATTTTAGCATACCCAAAATTATCAGCTTTTTATGGTTTGTGTTTTTTGTGTCTTCTTTAAGAAATGATTTCCTACTGGAATGTCATAAAGATATTCTCCCATGCTTGATTCTTCAAGTTGAATGATTTTGCCTTCTCATGTTTAAATATTTAATCTATGTAAAAAATATATTTTCCGTTTTCTGAGAAAGTAATCTAATTTTCTACTTTTTTCTAAATGGATTGTTGATTGTCCTAACACTCTTTGCTGAAAAGTCCATCATTTCTCTCATTGATTTGCAATGCAGCTCTGTCATATGCCAGGTTCCCATGTGTCTATGTGAGTGTTCTAAGTTTTCCATGTCTATCTCTATGCTAATACTAACAGTTGTAATGAATGTAGCTTTATAATAAGCTTTGCTATCTGGTGAGGTGAGATCCCCCCCCACACCCCCTTTTATTAATCCTTCTTTCTAAAAATTGCCTTGGCTCTTATGAATTTTTGCTTCCTTATGCATTTTAGGATCAGCTTGTCAACTGCTATGAAATACCCTGCTGGGGGTTTTGATTAGTTTTGGGTTAAGTTCATAGATTATGTTAAGGTGAATTTCCATTTTAGAATGGATTCTTGCTGTCCATGAACAAAGTATAGCTCCCCGTATTCAGGCCTTTCGTGAGTCTTCAGACCTCTCTCTTCTGGGGCCTGTGTGTAGGTTATCAGCCGAATATGCTGTTTTCGAAGTGCACGCAGGCTCCTCCTACCTCGGAGCCCAGCCCAGATACTCCTGCATCAATGGTGATGATAGATGGAGTGGCTTTCCTGGCCGCGGAGGAGGGCGCTGTGAACACGGGGAGGCAGCCCTTCTGCTCAGCCCGTTCACGGCTGAAGTCTGGCTGCTATGGTGGGGCCAGGAAGAGATGAGGAGCTGGGAGCTGAGACAGGGGCAGCAGGTCTGAGGAAGATGCCTGGGGGCTCAATTCCTTGTGAGTGCAGTTATTTCCCGGTCCTGTTGCTGTCTCCGTGTATATCTGTGCTTGGGAATGCAATCGCTGAACTAAACTGCTTAGATCCAAATCCCACCTTTATCACTTACTAGCCTGGGGAAGCTGCTTAACTGACTTGTATGTCAATTTCTTCATTTGTTAAGTAGGGAACTTCATAGGGTTGTTTTGAGAAGTCAGAGTTAATATCGGTAAAGCGCCAAGAGGATTGGGAGGTAGTTACCTGCTGTTCCAATGTCACCATTACTAGTGTTATTATTGTATTGAACCATCTTGGATTCAAGTTGGTATTTGCCTGTGTGTACATTCACTTGAAATGAGCTTCCCTGGACATACTCTGCCTAACCTATTGGAGGTTAATAGTATCCATTAGCATATTCAAGGTTCTTAAAATATTTGCAGTAAAAAAAACTGTTTAATCTTATTTAAGCCACTATTTTCCAAACCCTCCTGTCCATTGAACTCTTTTTCCCCCCCAAAGAGTACCTCTTAACATCAATGTAATTAATTAGTATTCCATAGAAAACAATTTCAGGAATAGTCCTTATGGCATTACTTGTAAAAACTATCGTTATTTTGGCCTATAGTACAGAAAGACATCCCAAGAAGATATATTCTTAGTGGGGGAGTTTTGGAAACAGAGGTTAGCTAAGGAAGAGAGACTGACATTGGTAGGCAGTCTCTGATCAGTAAAATATCCTTTAAGTATATTAAAAAAACATCTATATCATACATTAGCCAAACAGCTCCTACTGATTACAAACATATTCACATAACTTAGGCCATTGGAGAAAAAAAAAGGACATGTGTGTAAGTTTTCAAAGTAAAGGTATATTTTTGGGGCCTATATTGCAGCCTGGTGCAGAGGTAAAATCTGATTCATTTCGCAGAAGCCCTGTTGGACTTTTCTCCGGAAGGCAGGAAGGCCAGTTTATTGGTATTAATCACAGTTCGTTTGCTGCTTGTTTTTTGTTTCTCAAAGAACTCCAGCTGCAATTGGGAATGGCATTTTGGGAATGTTGGGCGTGCTTTTGAGATACCTACTGACTTCCCCACCCTTCGTGTGGACTTGGTTAGATCCTTAGCCTGTTTGATTGATTGTTCCCAATCAAGAACATAATAGCAATGCAAAGGGAAAGGGGAGAGGAGGCCGCTCCATGCTGCCACCTCCCCTGTTACTACTGTCCTGTCAATCTCTCTCGCTGCTCTTAACTGAGCTGAGGGGGACGCAAATGATGCTGGTGTTTGATCCAAACAGTTAGCTCTTTATCAAGAAAAGCAAAACAAAACCAACTATACAAACAATTTCATTTCCTTTTGTTCCTTAAAAGATCTTAGAATAGCTTCCCTCAGCCCCTCTCTATTTTTACCTCCTTTGGCACTTTTTAGTGCAGTGAGGTGGCACCTCATTGGGCCATGGATGAGTTTGAAAATGGCTGTGGCCAACCTGGTAGGGAAGCTCTAACCAAGTAAGGGAGTAGAACTGAGAAGTAAACTCTCAGGCAGGGCCGCTGGTCTTCTCAATTACTCATCATTAATCCTCTGTGTTGCAGATTCCTCTCATTTCAGTGTTTTACCAGATCAAGTAAGCAATCAAAGCGACATGATTTGCTGACAAACTGTGATAGCTCCAGTCCATGTATGTTAGAATGAAATGTCTAATTTTAGGTTTAGGTGCTTTTAGCATCTTAAAAACAGTTATTTTACAGCCTCAGTGTCCATGGCTTGTGTATAGTTCTTTCACCACACTCACGCTAAATAAGATATCTTGGGTTAACTTAAGTTAGGAACATGTTGTTGGTTTACAGTTTTATGAATGAAGTTTTATAGATGTTATTGTCTCATATATTTCTTTTCAAACGTCATATAAGTACTTTAAAAAAACTATGAATTACTCAGAAATCAAGTTAAAATAATAACTTTTGGCTTATCTGTCAGAGATAGACTTTTGTTGGACTTAATCACCCCTGTACTTAAACAGAAACATTACAATGCAAAATGAGGCTTGTTTTTCATTAAAAAGGAACTGGTAACACTTGCAATATGTAAACATTGTTGCCTGGTAAATTATAATCAGATTGCTATTGGATCATACATTACATTGTGCTAATGCTAAAAGACCGATTCCCAGTGATGTCATGACATTCTCTGAGTAGACAGGATCTGTTCCTATTAAAAGATGCTGTGCTAACAATTTTCAACAGACCGAGGAGTAATCTGACTGAGGTAGGATTGGCTAGAATTGTAAAGAGGCATTTCTTTTTTATTGAGAAAAACTTTCAAATGTTAGATTTTAACTCTGTCTAGAGCAAGATCCATTAGACACGGACCATTTTATTAATTTAAAAAGTATCTTTCATGCCACCAAGTTCATTTCTCTGTGTATAGTTGGCTTTACAGTAGGAACAAATGAAGAAGTTGAGACTTAACTAAAGAAAGTTTTTCTCTTTGTGCATGCCTCTGTTATCAGTGCAGATAAAATGAGAAATGAATGGTCACGTAAATGGTTTCTAAAGCAAATGCTTTTTTATTTTATACTTTTTTTTTTTTTTTAACTCCACGGAGGCAGGATGCTTCTGTGATTCTAGTATGTCCACTAGTGGGCGCTGCAGTGCTTCCAACTTTCTGTATATATTTTTAATATGGGCACAGTATTAAAAAAAAAATCATACAGTGAATGGTGCGTTTCCCTTAAGAGCTACTGTCCTGTCAAGAAAGACACCAAGAATACATTTGGAAGATCATATCTACTGAAATTATTTACTAAAATTTTGGAACAGAATAATGCGCTTGAGATTGCTATTCAGTTTTTGCTGGCATTCATTTATATTTGTGAATTGTCACATTTATTCTTGTTTGATAGGCATATATGTTGATGTACACATTGTGCAGGAAAGGAAAGGTACTTAATGCCATAGTACAAATTAACAATATGTATTAGCAGAAAATCCTGCCTCTTTGTATTAAAGAAAACCGTTTAACATGTTTGGTTTATGAAAATTTGAGTATGAAGCGGTGCAGTTGTGGCTAAGATGTCGGTTTGATATTTAAGGAAGAATTTGATGCTTTAATAAGGGAACCCTCTGTCTCCCTCATCCATCATCCGCCATCCTCATCCATCCAGACACCACTGTAAATTTGTCAGAGCCTTTTCCATATTCAGTACTTGTATAAATAATGGCTTGCTGTGATTTGAAAAAAGGGAAATGTGCACTTTCCGGCTATGTTATATATCTGATCACAGTCATGGCGACATCTCAGAGTTTTTGTTTTGCCTTGCTCAGCCTCAGTGCATATAATTTAAGCCCCAGAGCCAAAGGACATTTTTCTATGTTGACCCTTATTGTGGTTAGTACTTGCCAAAATGAAATTAGTTTTGGGGGGCTTTTCTACAGCAGATGACACACAGCCTCTGCTCCATTACCAGGCTTTTATCATTACCCATCGTCTCTCCTTCTCTCCTTTCCTATCTTAGGGATTATGCAGGTTTTCTGCAATATTCTGAAATTAATCAAAGCAAGCAAAACCCCATGCCTTATTATCCACCACAGGAAGAGAGTGGTTTCTACAATCCAGACAGCTTTGTGATGTTGTCCAGTTGTGTCACTAGAATTTTATTATCTTAAAAAAAAAAAGGTTCTGGTTTTCACACAATGAAACCTTTTCATGTTAAACTTGTATGAGCAATGGATGGCTCCATGCGAGTGTGACAAAGGATCTGAGTTTAACTGATAGGCTGTTTCCCTTATTTAAATAAGGAACTGATCTGTGAACAATGTCCATTTCTTTCTTTGATTTTTAGCTTAGCAGAACAGCTGTATGTCCTTAATGCAGTTTGGGTCACAGAAGCTTTCTAAGCAATGAGATGGGAGCAAACTTATAGGATGCTTACCCCGTCTGGACCTTGTGTTCTATCTCATCTTTTTATAATCATGCTCTACAAATGATTTTTTTCTTCCACTAAATTACTGGCCATTGTACAGATTGCAGACACTTAGTTTGATTGAAAGTAATAAAAGGAGATTATCCACTGGGTTGGTTGAGTGAAGGTTCTGATTTGACCCACTGCCTGGAGAGAAAAGAATTAATCTTATAAACCCCACTCACTTCTGCCATGCTTTGAAAAACTGCCAGGAATGCATTAGATCCCTTTGTCTTAAGTCCAGTGAGATCTAAAGGTGGAGTGGGATAGATCCAACATATGAACCAAATAGCCTGTGTGTTATGCTTTGAGTGGTATCTTGAACTGTGATGGGGGCTTTCTCTTGCTTCCTGAGTAAATTTCTATCACCACAATCTTTGAATTTGAGGAAGAGAGGGAGAACTGTTTTAATTTATCAAGTATATTCTTTGTGCCAGGTACTGTTTTGGATTTTAAGTTTAGAATCCAGACATATTGAGGTTATGTATGTTTTTGTATCTTATCCTCATGAAATAGAATATTATTATGCCAACTTTATGGGCATGGAAACAGGTACAAAGAGGTGAAGTGCAAGCTCCTCCAGCTAACAGGTGGATGTGAGATTCAATTCCAAGCATTTTTTTCCTTGCAATGTTTGTAAACACCATGCTCTCCTGCCTCCTCTGGCACAGCGAAGATGAAAGCATTAACTCTGGGAGACCACAGTGAGACGCAGGCTGCCCAGCATCAGGCTGACCCAGGGAGGCACTCAGAAAAATGTGAGGGGATGATGATATTGGGGGAAACCTTTTGTCCGCTTTAGGAGATAACACGGTGAACAGCAAAGGGCACAGGCTTTGGAGCCAGCCAGACCTGGATGTATGCACCCCGACTCTTCTTTTTCTTGTTGTCACCAAGAACACACCACTAACCTCTCAGAGCCTCTGTTTCTGTCTCCGTAACAGACCTCGTAGGTTTCTGGGAGTGTGTGGGAAGATGGTCTGGGAGGGTTGGGTGGCAGATACTGGCGTGAAGATCTGTTGAAAGATGTAATGAGCTGCCTTGGGTGGGAGGTTGGAGGTTGGGGCTGCTATTTGGCACCAAGAAGGCAGCATAGGGAGCTTTCCATATGCTGTATTTGAAGAATACACCTAATTAAAGCACCTAAATAAAATGGACAAATTCCAACTCAGAGGCGACAAACAGTAGGACTCAAACCTACTTTGATAACTTGGGAATGCTAAAAAGACAACTCTTCACCTAGAGCTGTTTTCAGGATTGCTTTAGGCAAAATGGTAGTGTCAGCTCTGATGCTTATTTTAGCTGTGTAATTTCCAGTGAGTCTGGAACAGCAACAAACATTCAGTACCATGGAGGCAGCCATGATTTAATGGAGGAGCAGCTGCACAAGCCTCTCTGGCGTCCACTTCTCTCTTCCTTTGTATGTTGATTTTTGTCCTGCTGGTGGAATAAGAGTGAGGGAGGTGGAGAGAAAGCAAACAAACAGAACAACGCTGTGCTGGAATTAGTTCCTTTCACTCAAATTCTTCAGGTCATTCAGTTTGTCTGAGGGTGTTTCCATGGATTTTCAGCCTTTTGTTGTTGTTGTTGATGGTTGCCGTCATTTTCCCAAATTTGCCCCCTTTCTAGTCTTGAGATCTAGTAGGATAGAATAAAGGAGGAAAAGGGAAAGAGTAAGGGGTAGGGACGTCCACAGTATAAATGACATGGGCTCAGGCTGGGGGCCCTGCTAGGATGGTCCTTGCTCTGCAGTTCCGTGCGCTAAGGGTGGCTCTGGGCTGAACCACGGTATCTGGAGGGAGGTGGTTGCGGGACCCGCTGAAGCCTGGTGTGCATGTGTGTTATAGTGTGTGTGGGTGTGAATACTCACAATTCAACATGAGTCTCTTCCCACCTTTCCTGTGCTTAGGAATGCCTCTCTTACCCACTAGCAGAATAGAATGATACAATCCCTGTGTCTTGTCTACCTGGTTCCAAAGTCAGTAGGACTAGTCTTATATGTTTGATGTTGTTGTTCAGGTAATTTCAACCTAAGGAAAACCAGTCCTCTACAGTTTCTCTGGCAGAGAGAGAATGTGCTCTCTCTCTCTCTCTCTCTCTCAGGGCTTTAGACACAAGTGAACTGGCAACTGGTAGACCAGGTCAAGGACTAAGTCTGTTTTTCTTTTCTTCCTAAGTCCAAAGTCTGGTGTCCAGACAGGGGCTCAGGATTTTGGGTGGAGGTACTGATACTGCGTACCCTTGATTTCTGAACTTGGGGGCCCTTGGGGCTGTCCCTTCCTGTCCCTGTGCTGGCCTCTTGGGCTGCGGGTGTGATGTGAACGGTCTGTAGAGCCCGTTGGGCATCTGGTTAGGGTTTGTCCTGACAGCTGCAAGAGCCTTCTTGATGCATGAAAACTTCATCTGTTTCTCCCATTTATGTCCCTTGTGAGGAAAGGATTAGACAAGGAAGACATAAGCGGAGAGTCCCTGGAGTCAGGCTGCAGCCCTTCTCGGTTCCCTCTTGCTTTTGTCTTTGCCAGAGTCGAGCTCCTGGTCTGCAAGTTGTTCCACAGATGGCTCAGCAGCAGACACCCAGCTGGGCTGATTTAACCCACAGAGTGTTTGTGTTTGTGTTGGACAGCCAAGACAGGGAGCAGGAAAACTGTTTTCGTTGGGATCAGCCTCACTTGTTTCTCCCAAAGCAGTTGGTTGAACTGCTGTGCTGTTTCTGGAGCCATCATGCCAAGAAGTGAAGTTTGGATGAAGGACAGATGTATTATCTAGGAAGGAATCCTGGTTCTTCTTCCAAAGAATGTTCAGTCATTGCTTGTGCCGACACATGAAACTGCTCTCCAACGTTCTGTTTATGTAGAGACTGTTTCTGGGGGAGGGGAAAAAAAAGCCCTATGACATTCATCCTCCTTTGCTCGGAAGCAAGTAAGTAGCCAGCGTTGGTTAATAGCCATTTCATAGATGAGGAAATAGAGACACCGAGAAATTAAGTAGAGCAGTGCTTCTCAAACCCGCATGCATAGTGAAGTGCCTGAGGATCTTCTTATAAGTGAAGGTTAGGATTCCGTACTCTGGAGAAGAGAACTGAGAAACTGTTTCTCACGTGCTCCAGGGAGATGCAGATGCTGCTGGTGTGTGATCCATACTTGGAGTTTCAAAGATGTGACCTGCTAGGCAAGCAGCGAGTGAGCAACGCCCCAGATACAGCTGCTTGCCTGTGACCCAGGGAGCAAAGCAGTCCAGTCTGCTAATCGGGACTATACCTCAACTGTTTCAAATTAGTTAATTAAAGTAGGAAGAATACCACTTACTGGATGTTGAGACCATAGGGCATAGAACAACTGGATTGACAGCCAGGTTTTGGTTTTTCACAGAATTAGCTAGTCAGTCTGGTTTTATGCTGCTAGAGCTATGGCCTGGCTTAGATGACGGAGGCGTAAGAAATTGCATCCAAGTATCAGAAACTAGAATGCAAGGCAACTGCTAGTTTATAAATTTACATTTTATTCCAACTAAAGCCCATAAATGGTATGTGTGTGCATGCGTGCGTGCATATGTGTGTGTGTCTACGTCCAATGATACGCTGTTTCTAACTGTGCTCCTGTAGTCTGTTTCCTTATAACATGTTATCAAAGCAGATTTGGCGTCTGTAAAAGACAATCTTTCCCATGTGCTGCTACTCACAAGGATTTCACAATTTGTTGATGACTCACACATCTGTGTGGAAATATACGCTACTGCCCTCAGCTGCAGTAGTTTATGCTTTTCTCCCCTCCGGAATATGATTACCCAGAAGTATGTAATAGTCATTTAATGGGGAGCAGGTGTAAGAAGAAACACAGTCATTTTGAACAAAATGAATAGACACAAATTGCAGCATGAAGGATTTAGGTTAGACATCCACATGTGGGGAAAAAAAAATCTCTCTTCTGCCAGTAAGAGCAGTGAAACATTGGAACATAGAATCAAAGCTGAGTTGTGGCACATTTTCAGGGCATTTGAAAGAAAAGGGCAGGTGGTTTTATTTCAATGCTTTCTATACAGCTCCTCTCAGAGGGAGGCAAATGAATTCTGCAATTGCAGGAGATCATTTTTAGTTCTGTGATTCATGAGAGATGAATTCCGGGGGCAGCTGATTAAAAACCATGTCAAAGAGCCACATATTTCAGAGATCCTTTCTGATCATCCTAATTGATACTGGATGTCATTTTTTGGCGTGAGGACGGGAATCCAACAAGTATTTGTTCAGACCAGTTTCATGTCATGTCTTTTTCTTTGGATGATTTTCACCTACACCTTCAATGGTAATAAAAATTGCCTTCCCTAAGGGCTTATGAGACATTGTAAGCACAGTATCATCTGGAATACTCAAGGGACCCAAAGGTCATCAGGTATTCTTTCTCCCAGTATTATTTGGAATCTTCCACATTTTAATCATCTATACAATAGTCCTTCATTTTCCTTTCTAATTGGAATTTCAAGTAGGGAGGCCTGCAGGCATTGACTTTCCTTACTTTGAATGATGTGGTGTACGAGGCAATGGTGAAGGATGTCCATACGTTGGTCCAAAATTGCCTTGCTGCTATCTTTTTTGTCAGTATGCCATATTAAAACCCACGTCTCGAGAGACAGTGAGACAATGCCGAAAAATAGTGGAGATTAAACTTTCCCAGCTTTTTTGGAGAATCCTGGCAATAAAATACTGTGTTTTCTAAGTGACTAATGGCACCTTCTTATAAACAGGATCATAAGCTATCACACACACACACACACACACACACACACACGTACAGTCACATAAAGATGAGAAATGGGTATTTGAGTTTCTAGTGAATATTTTCTAGGTCCATTATTTATGGGGTCAGCAGCAGTGTACATTCAATAAAATTCACAGCAGGCGACTAGGAAAGTGGAGGAGTCCTACAGACCTTTTGGAGCCAGGTAACTCAAACATCAAGAAGTTCGGCAAACTTGCAGCTTTTGAAAACAAGAATTAGGAAGATGGGAAAAGAGGATGGAAAAAAAGAAGCTAATAGTCAGGAGTGACAGGCCTATATTTTAAAGATAACTTATTGGGGGAATTTATGGCACCTGGATTCCATACTTTTTTCTACTGTTGTCTTTATCCCAATCACAGAATCTACTCCTCAATGAGCTGACCCATCAATCAGGCAGGGTCTGGATAAGAAAACTGAACTCTGTGGTAGTTGTTTTTGGTTATTAAATCCAAATTAGCTAAAGCTAAGCCAACTCAATAATTCATTCTCATCAGCTTGTCAGATTATTAGACCAGTGAGGTTAATTAGTATTTCGAAAGAAAAGAGACGGGAACCTTGACCCTCATACATTTTTCTTATTCTGCAAAATCCCAGAAATTTGGACTTCAGGGATCATTAAATTTCAAAATTTTGCTAATCAAAATTTTTGCAAGAAAGATATTTCCAAATTAAAAAAAACAAAACCCAACAAATAGAAAACAAAATAACCAACTATCACTTACTATAACTATCATTTCATAAGAGGAAAAACATTGAACACTGAAAGTATTGGAAAGAGATATTCTCAGAATAAAAGATTGCCTGTGTGTTAAACATATTTAGCTTTGTGACAACTTAGTGAAGACCAGTGAAAAGCTCTCATGGACCACCACTGCCAGCTGATTAGGTCTGGGACCCACTTCTGCAAAACCCAGCTGCTTGTTTAGAAGTTGATCTGCTTGAGGGGACAAGGTGACCTCTGGAGGTGTATTCAACTTTGGCTGGTGGTGATCTTCCCTGATGAGATAGATATGTCCTAAAAAATTAGAAACGTTGGAATATTTTTACGAAAACGTCCTCAAAAATGAAAATACATCCTTTTGACTCAGCGAGGCTTAAATATTTTCCCCAATAGCCAATTCATTTTTTGATTGTTTCCCCAACATCTAGCAACTCTTGTGGCCCTTTGAGTATAGACGGATGTGAAACCTGCTTTTTCGAGGAAATTACGCTACATCTAATTAAATGCTGTTGTTTTCCAGTGTTACAAACATGAGATGATTTAGCAATTTCACTGCAGAAACTTATGCATCATAAAGTTTGAATTGAGGAATCTCCCTGTTACTATTATATAACTTTTAATCATAACTCTTAACTCCTTTTACTACTTACTGTATTATACGTAAGGCTTTCTGAACCAGAAAGACTTGGTTGATAGGAAACGAAATGAACATTAGTGCTTGAGGACTAAAAACCAGTTGTGAGTGCCTGGACGTGTCCAAGCATTATACGTGTACATATATTTACCTCCCATTTTGCACCTCTCTGAAGTACAATACTCCGTTGTTGTTGTTTTTCCCACCCAGATTTTGTGTTTGGAAACAAATACTGGGGATTAGGTAAGTGTCCCAGGACAAGCTTCCTTTCAATGTTATAACCATTTGTAGTAGTTGTTTTACCCAAGAATGCCTGGGCCTGACTTGGTAGTAATCACACAGAATGGTACAGCAGGAGAGGTTTGAAGCATGGTTTATTTTATAGATGAGGGAGGGGCAGGGAAGGGTCCTGGGAGGGATTCAAGCTGAAATGCAGATGTCTGAAAAAGGGTATAACAGGACCCAGAAGTGGAAAATTGAGGAGGATGACAGAGTTGAAAGGCACAACAGTATTTCAGATAAAACTTGACCGATTCCTTCCCGCAGTATGTGGATTGCAGTTGGAGCTAAGTGAATGGTTTTGCATCTAATGTGTTCCACAGCCGTTAGGAGATGCCAGATGTGTGCGTATTATGTGCTTTGACTAGACTGTGCAAACGAGGGCCTGCACATGGTCACTTTCCTCTATTCGCAATCAGCTTTCAAAGACCATAAGGGCATCTTCTGGGTTCATGGCAACAGGGGATCTCCCATGGTGTGCTGCGATAATCATTGTGGCAAAAAATAGATGCTTAAAACGTTTGCTTATTTAAATATTACATGGGCATCATGCGTGGAAAGTCTGCTTCAGTTTTAGGATCCCTGGGAATTCTTTTCTTTCTTGATGCGTGGACTGCTTTGGCTGAAAGGGAAGTGTTAAAGTCAAGTGTCACTGAGTTGACCTTAAGTAAACAATTAATCTAAAGATCACAGTATAGTCCTTTTATTAAGCTCATTTTTGTTTGCTTTTGTTTATTTCTGGCCAGCTGTTCCAAGGCATTCAAGTACTTAGGTCTTCATAAAACTGTTTCTTCCCTCCACTTGCGTTAATACAGATATTAAGTCTAATAGTGTCTACTTAGCATAAACAAGAAGATAAGAATGATTCCTATGATTGAAATGTTTGTTATTTAGCATTAAGCATCTTCCCGCTCCCATGAGTTTTGCATTTTAATCCACTCGGTGCTTGGTTTGGGGATTGCTAGATTAGTTTTAATCCCCTGTCTAATAGTGGAGTAGTGGTGAGATTTATTACACAGGCAGGGTTTGGTTCTTGGATTTAAGAGGGCTCACGTGCACTCTTCATGCATATTAAATTTGGAAACCACCAGTTCAGTATAAAAGGTTGGTGAGATATACTTTATCTCAGAATGGTTCTCTTTAGGAACACAAAGTGCAGACAGCATTTATTGCATTAATGAAAAGAAAATTGATTATAAGCATTTCTCTCTTTTGGGGTCAGACTAATGTTCTCAGAATTTGTTCTTTTTTTTCTTTTGAAATGAGCTTTACCATCATTGCAAAGCATGCTTGATGTTTTCTTTATTTTTTGGGAGGCCACCTCCAGGGGAAAGATAAATAGCTTATTATATATAATGGGTTCTTCCCAAGAAAAATGGAAAAGGTTGAGTACTACCTAAACAGGGGAATAAATATTTTCAGAAATCACAGAAAAACAAGATAGTTCACTATTCCTAGAGAACCTAATCATTGCCAAATTTTCTCCAAATGGACAGAAAAACCTGCTATTTTCAAGATTGGAGGTTTATTATTATTATTTTAATAATGCTATGTTTTACATGATGTAAAAAGATTCCAGTTAATAGAAAACTTAAAAAGAATCAGAATATTGTGACTTGCATATTTTTGTGATTAATGGACAAAGTAATACTGGAGCAAAACTTGTAGTGGTAGCTTAAGTTTTCTTCCATTGTTCCTCTTAAGTAATTTCACCTTAAGGAAACTAGTGGAATATATTATGTAGTTAAATGATGAGTAGACAGGTGCTGGGAACAACTTGGGTTATTGGGTGGAAAATAAAGGTTTCTATGGTGTCAAAATACCACCCAATATTTTAAATGAATATTACAGAACTTGAACTTCCATCTGTTGACCTTAATCTGTGACCCAGGAAATCTTACTCAGTTTGTCTTTCAAGGATGTTTTTCTCCCCATTAAGTTTTGCTCCTCTAAAGGACAAAGCCAAGTGTGTGTAATGGTCAGTGGTCTCCTCATAAAACAAGGAGGAGTTCAAGTGAGGGCAAAAGAGTTCCGCTTACTTCAGAGCCATATTTAAAATTGACAGAACAATGTTTTCTCTTTATCATTTGAGAGTTCAAAACAGAGTCCTTCCTTCTTCATTTTTTCAGTCAAATTCTGACTTTTGATTTTGTTTCCAAATTTATATTCATTAAATTATTTGGTGCTGGCTATGAATATGAGTAATTCAAAGCTAGCATAGTTGGTTTCCTTGCGATACCAGAAAAAATAGAAACATGTTTCTCTTGGAATGTTACTGATGCTATGATTTTAAATCTTGCTCACCATGGCTTTTAATATATACATTTAGTAATGTAAATATACTTAATAGTAATTTTACCAAATTTGAACCGCTGGTCCAGCTTTTTAACATGTCTGAAACCCAGGTGAGAATATACTGTTGGACTTGGTAGTCTCTAAGGTACCTTTTGGCTCCAGGGCTTTGTGATCCTGTGAGCTAATGTCAGGCTGAAATCTGCAAACCTATTACATTTCTGTTTTGAAAACTTAGCCAATTGGAGTTTTGAAATATTTCTTTCATAATGAATAAACCATTAACATGACGGTAATACTTCTTTTTACATTTCATCACCATCCAAATTTTGGCTCCACGAGGGCAGGGATATTATCTTGTTCACTGTGGTATTCCCAGAGCTTAGAGCAGGGTCTGCGACATGTCACATTTCATAAATGAATAAATAAATTAATAAATTAATGGGTGGATAGGTGGATGAATCTATCTAGAAGAGATGTTTGAGTCTTGTTCAGAAGTTCTCAGACAATAACTTCTGGATGTATTCTATAGACTTAAAGAACATATTCTTTTTAAACATTAAGAAATTCAATCCATGGCCAGGCAGACCACACAAAATAGGTGAGAGTGGATTGGAGAGGAGGGTTTAAATCTGGGGGCCAAAATTAGTATATTTATATCATATTTATATATATACACACACACACACACATATGATATTACATAATAATATGATATTAATATATAATAATATAAAATATATAAATATATAAAATATAATATATATTACATATATAATGGAAATATGCTATACCCCAATTTTTGTTGTCAGAGAGGTAGTTTCCTTCTATTCATAGTTTGCTGAGTGTTTTTATTATGAAAGGGTATTCTACTTTGTCAAATGCTTTTTCTGCATCAATTGAGATGATTATGTGGTATTTGTTTGTTTCTGTCATTCTGTTCTTCATATATTCTATCCAGTTTTTTTTTTGTTTATAGTGGAAAGTGAGCAAATCTGATAGCAAGCATTCCATCATGGCCAGAGAAGCCTCTGGATGTTGAATTATGTTTCCAAGTTTTTTTTTCTTTCTTTCTTTTTTTTTTTTTTTTTTTACATCTATTAACTGTTAACATCCTGGATTCAGTTCTTTGTACTTTTATATTTGGACATGTTTCCATCATCATCTTTCTGTTTTCTATTTGTCTTGGTATTCTCTTGTTTCTTGCCTTTTTTTTTTTTTCTGGTTGATTGCCGTTCAGTTTTGTAGGTAAATACTATCTTAATGTACTCTACAAGTCAAGTTGTCAGAACTTCTACCTTAACCCGTAAGAATCACGTACTGTCATTGTTCAATAGTGTAGAGCTACCTTTTTGTTTTAAAAACCACAAATTAGGCATCATCATCATCATTGGTATCGTTTTATATAGGTTGGATTTGCCATCATGTTTACATTTTATTTGCTTACCATTTATTTCTATGGTAAATCTCCTTTTGGGGCTTATTTTCCTTCTTTTTGAAGGACATACGTTTTCTTAGATACAGGCCTCTTCGTAGTAAGAGTTTTAGTTTCTGTGGACTCATAAATATTTTTACTTAACCACTATTCTTGAAAGATAATTTTGTTGAATATGCAATTCTGGAATGAATATAATTTTCTCATCACTTTAAAGTATTATTCCACTGTCTTCTTATATCCACAATGAGTATTGAGATGTCTGTGATATTTCTAACTGTCCTTTATAATTTTGTAGTCCTTTCTCACTGATTGCTCTTAATATAGTCTCTTGTCTTTGGTATTCTATAATTTCACTACATTGTGTCTAGGGATGGGTCTCTATTTATCTGGCTTGGGATATGTTGTGGTTCTTGAACCACTGAAATTATGCTTTTGATCAGTACTGGAAAATTCATACCATTTATCTCTTTAAAATTTTGTCTTTCCTCCGTTTTCTTTATTTTTCTTCACTGGTATTGCACTTAGATATATTGTAGACCCAATTGTTCTCTCCTCTATACTTCTTAATACCCTTTTTATATTCTATGTCACTTTGTCTTTAAATTCTTGGTAATTTCTTCATATGCTTTTCCATTTCATGAATTTTTCCTACAGCCATAATGATTCTGATTGAACTCATCCATTAATTATTTTATTTCAACAGCATATTTTAATGTCAAGTGTTCTATTTTTTTTTTCAAATTTATCTGCTCATTTTTGATACCCTCTTGTTGCTTTCTTATCGTTGTAACTGTGCTCTTATTTTTTTAAACATTTTTGTCCATAGATGCTCTCTTTCTGTAGCTGAAAGTCCCAATGTTTGCATTCATTGAAGGTCTAGCCTTCACATTTGTTATTTCTTTGGTCCGCATTCATAGTGTCTTGCCTTTGAATGTGCTTTTCTTGTGAGCCCCACTTCTTGATCTTGAGGGTCTTGGTTTAGCACAGAAGACTCAGGCTTAGCTTTCTCCTTTCTTGCTGGCCCAAGTCTCATTATCTTGATACGTGTGTTTCAACTCTCATTGCTTTCAGGGTAACATTATACCTTCTCACTATCTGTTGCTTTGACCTCAGCTATAGGTTTTTAGGGGAGAGTGTGAAATCCTGTTTTTTTGAGTCCCTGTAAGTTGTGAGACCAATGATGCCTTAAGAATGTGCCCCATTCAAAATACAGTTGTTCTGAATTATGAGGCTCCCTCAGGGCTTTTAGATAGTCATAATGCTAGAAAGAGAAGTCATATGGTTGGCTGCTTTTTAAATAATATTTTTTGTTGTTAGTGTAAAGAAATGCATAAAGTTTATCTTTACTTCAACTATTTTATCTCTAAATTATTTTGGGATTTCCCTATACACAATAATATTTCTTGCAAATAATGACAATATTGTTTCTTGCCAATCCTTATAGCTTTTATTTATTTTGTTTTCTTACTGTACTGACTAGAACCTTCCATACAATGATGAATATAAGAGGTGATAGTGGGCATCCTTGTCTTGTTCCGGATCTTCAAAGGGATACTTTCAGTGTTTCACCACTGAGTATAATCTTTGCTGCAAGGTGTGTGCATATGTGTGCATAGAACAATTAATTCTTACTGGAGAATTTGGAAAGAACTTTGTAAGATTTAAATTTGATCCCGCAAATGAGTAGGTTGAGTAATGTTAGAGCTATGTGGCATGTACTAACTAGATTACATCTATCAATGAAATAAAAGGTTAGAAAGGTTAATAACATTTTTGATCTTATGTTTGCATATTTTTCATTCATTCGTATACCCAAGCATAACAAAGCTAAACCCATATATTTTGTTTCCTGGCTTCCTTTGTAATTGATATATACATGGCCTTTCTGTGTGTATAATTCTAATGTTAGGCAAATTAGTACTATAGAATTGTATTTGAAGACTGTTTGCCATAAACCTGAAGTTTGAACTTGTACATTCAAATTGATAAGCTAAAAAAAGTACTGAGTTAATGTAACAATCTTTTTTTAAAAATAACAATATCTAATCTCGGTTCAGAATTTAATTAAAAATCTAAAACCGAAATGATTTCTGTGTAGTAAATTGAACTGTAAAGGTAGCTTGTATGTGATTCTGAATACACAGATAAAATACTTTTGTTCCTCAAAGGAAAAAAAAGTTAGTAGTAGAACTCAAATATTCCTGAAGTTAAGGTCTTTTGGAGAGCAGTGATGGGATAGAGTTGATTACATTTTCTGTTTTGCAAAGTTTCTTCTT
This sequence comes from Rhinolophus sinicus, assembly GCF_036562045.2. Classification (NCBI taxonomy): domain Eukaryota; kingdom Metazoa; phylum Chordata; class Mammalia; order Chiroptera; family Rhinolophidae; genus Rhinolophus; species Rhinolophus sinicus. The sequence continues at coordinate 31,169,985 of NC_133760.1, read as the reverse complement.
TTTTCTCACTTATCCTGATCAGGAACAGGTGCATTCCAGGCAACCTCATTAGCTCTTGAATTCTGTGAGCCTGAGGGATGTTCTGCAGGAGATACGTGTTATTTGCCTATCTCTCAACCACCTGCATTCTAGGATTTACTTCCTTCCCTCCATGAGCTACCATCTTCTTCATGCTACCAAATGCCCTTCTCCCCACTAACTGTTCGTTAAATGAGGCTGGCCACTGACCTAAACATATCTTCTTTTCTGAAAATTAGGAGTTAGAACGCAGAGAAAGCCATACATTCTCTCTTTAAGTAGGTGAACCTGTAACATAAATTCAGTAGCTATGGCACGGCCATTTGTACCCACTATGGGAGCTATGGATAAGCGAAGATGATTCTACAGAGGAGGGAGAAGAATTCGGAGAGAAGTTGAGGTGAGTGGTGGGAAGAAAGGACTGCCAGGGTTTCTGAGAGAATTTCTCTTCCTCATTCTAGTTCTTTTCCAAACCTAATTGCCTTACCACCTTTGGGTTCATGAGATACCCCCGTATCCTTATCATGACTCTTTTTCTATGTGAAAGCCTTACGGGCCACAGACGTAGGCTTCTAATATACCTGGATTTATATTCTGGTTCTACTGACTCTAAGCAAATTACTTAACCCCGAGGAACCTCAGTTTCGGCATCTGTAAAACAGGGTTAGTGACTTCTACTTTGCAAAGTTCTTGTGAGAATTTGAGCTAATGGATGTAGTAGAATAACTGGTCTGAGTAGATTTTTAATAAATAGTAGTTATTACTTTTTAAATTATTTTCCCTGTCCAGTATGATATCTGATAATGTATTGTTTGCATATTTATTATCACACATCCTGTTCTGCCTGTGTTATTCCTTCTTGGAGGTTCTCTCTGTCTTCCCATTAGATTTCAAACTTCCTGACAGGATGAATTCTAACATGTGCTTCTCTATAAACTATCAGAAACCATCCCAAAGTTTGTGCTCCATAAATATTTATTGCATGGGATAAATACTTTTGGGATTTCTTGTCGGGGAAAACCAGAAGAGCCAAGACTAGAACTCTTTACCTATTATTTATAATCGTTTTCTGTATAAAGCTAGCCAAACACAAACTCTGATGTCCTCTATTCCAGAAAGAACTGCCCTTAAGTAAGTAGTTCTCTTCGGATAGGCTCCTGAAAACTATGTTGTTTGTGTCATAGTTTTTCAAATCAAATTCTATGAAGAATTCTGATATAAAAAGCAGACTTTAGCAGAGGCTTTGGGGCAGATCAGGAGAGAGAGGCCTTGAGCCCTATATCTCATCCTCATGGTAGACTCCAAGACACCTAAGCACTCTGAGGAAAACATTTTGAAAACCATTACTTTGGATTATTTAGGATGGTCTATATAACTAATAGTTATCATGGGTTTTTACAGAATTAAAAAAATGTGAAACCAAAGTAACAAGATGCTATATAACTCTTCCCAGAGTGGTTATAAAAGGCTTTAGAAAGCTTTAGGGGATTGTTGTCAAGCTTGTTACAAATGATGGTGTGAGAACTTTTGGCTACTGTTATAAGCAAGAATGAGTTTGATAAGGTGGAATGGAAAATGTTTTGGGCTTGACATCAAAAGATAAGAGTTTGGGTTCTGGTTCCTTTTCTTACTGGCCAGTGACTGCAGGCAACTTTGCAACCTCACCAATTTTCAACTGCAAATTGGGAATTATCATTCCCATCTACTTTACAGATCTGTGAGCACAAGTGAGAGGGAAAATGGTTTTGTAATCTGAAAAAATAGTGCGATATAAATATAAGAACTTTTTAGTAATCAGATTAAGGGACTTAAGAGAGAAAAGATAGTATATACAATTAATGACTTCCCCTAAACTCAGCTATTTTCATCTTGTGACATAGTGTACACATATTCCTTTTAGTTTTCACTAAGATAAAACCCCAAATAACTGTAGTATTAATAAAGGCCCTCCTGTTAGTCTGGAGGTTCCTTGTTTCTCTAAATCTTTACAGTTTTAGAATATCTTTCATATTGACCAGGCGTTGAGAGTATGGTGGTGAGTTTCCTGGGGTTTCTTTTTGCCTCACATATCCTAGTCTTGGTGCTGGAGAAGCTGACAACCTGGAAATGCCAATAGCATGGACCAAAAAAAAAAAAAAAAATCAGGAATGAAGGGGAAATCAAGATATTCTCAGATTAAAAAAAAGCAAAACCAAACAAACTAAGGGAAATTATTGCCAGAAGACCTATCTTAAACGAATGGCTGAAGGAAGTTTTCTAAACAGAAACAAAATGGAAAAAGAGGGAATATTGAAACACCAGGAATGAAAAGAGAACAACAGATATAGCAGAAACATGAGTATGGGCTTTTGAGTTTTCTAAATTATATTTGATTTTTGAAGGAATAAAATGATAACACTGTTCAATATGTTTCTTAATGTACATAGGGATAATATTTAAGACAATTATTTTACAAATGGGAAGGCTAAAGGAATGTAAAGTAAAATAAGGTTTCTAAACCACCTGAGCTGGTAAAATGTCAGTGGACTGTAATAAATTATGTACATATAATTTAATACCTAAAACATACACTAAAAAAGCTGTACAAAGCAATACACTCCACAACAAAAAACAAAACCTAAAGGTAAAAGTAAATGAATAAAACTGTTCAACTAACTCAAAAGAAGGCAAGTGAAAAGAAACAGAGAAACAAAGAAAGAAAAATAATTCAGAGAGAAGAAATAAAACAAAAAATGGCAGACTTAAATCCTAACATATCAATAATTACATTAAATGTAAATAATATACATACACCAATTAAAAAAGAGACTGGATTGCTTGTTGGCCTTTTGGCTAAGATCAGGTGTAAAAAAGTGACTTTATAAAAGACTTTATAAAAAAATTACCCAACTATACGCTGTCTAAAAGAAACACATTCAAATATGATATAGTAGTTGAAAATAAAAAGATGGAAAATGATATACCATGCAAACATTAATAAAAAGAAAGCAGGAGTGGCTAAATTAATATCAGATAAAGAAGACTTTAGGGCAAATAAAATAATCAGAGACGGGGAGCTGCTTTATGTAATGAAAAGATAAATCCACCAAGAAGATATAGCAATCCTAAATGTGTGTGTACCAAACAACACAGCTGCAAAATGTGTGAAGCAAAAACTGATAGAATTGAAAGGAGAAATAGACAAATCTATAATTATAATCAGAGACTTCAACACCTACTGTCAATAGTTAATAGAACACATGGACAGAAAATCAGCAAGAATATGAGAGAATGCAGCAACACTAGTAATCAACAGGATGCAAATGACATTTATAGAGCACTCCACCCAACAATAGCAGAATACACATTTTTTTTCAAGTGTCCATGGAACCTGTACTGAGATAGAACATATCCTGAGCCATAAAGCAGATCTCAACAAATTTAAAAGAATTTAAATCATACAGTGTGTTCTCTGAACTACAAAGGAATCGAACTAGAAATCAATGACAGAAAGATAACAAGAAAATGTCCAAACATTTGAAAACTAAACAGCACTTTTCTACATAATCCATGCATCAAAGAGGAAGTATCCAAGGAAGTAAAGCAAACAAACAAACAAACAAACATGAATTGAATGAAAATAAAAGTAAAACTTGTCAAAACTTGTGGGACACAGCTAAGGCAATATTGAGAGGAAAAAGTATAGCATTCTGAATGCTTTTATTAGAAAAGAGGGAAAGAAATCAAAATCAATAATCTGAGCTCTCACCTCAATGAAAAGGAAAATAAAAATAAATCCAAAGCAAATAGAAGGAAGGAAATAATAAATATACGAGCAGAAATCAATGCAATAAAAAGCGGTAAAACAGTAGAGAAAATCAATAAAACAAAAAGCTGGTTCTTTGAAGTGATCAATAAAATTGACAAACCTTCATAAGACTGACAAAGGAAAAAAAGAGACACACATTACTTAGGAAAGAAACAGGTATCTCTAGACCCCACAGACATAAAAAAGATAAGAAAATAGCATGAACAACTCTTTATGCATAAATTTGACAACAAGCTACTAAAACTCACAAACTATAAAATAGATAATTTTAGTAGGTCTTTAACTCACTAGGAAATTGAATTTGGGATTTAAAACCTCCTGAAAAGGAAGTCTCCAGGCCCTGATGGTTTCACTGGATAATTCTACCAAATGTTTAAAGAAGAGTTAACTTCAATTCTATACAGTCTCTTAGAGAAAATAGAAGAGGAAGGAATACTTCCCAACTCATTCTGTGAGGCCGGTATTGCTCTGATATGAAAGCCAGAAAAAGTACAAAATAAAGCAAAACAAAAAAAGAGAGAAAATTACAGATCAACATCTCTTATGCATATAGAAGTAAAAATTCCTTGCAAATATTACAAAATATAATTCAGGAATACATAAAAATAATTTTACACCACAGCAAAGTAGAGTTTCTTCCAAGGATGCAAGACTGATTTAATATTTGAAAATCAATCAATTCAATCCACTATATTGACAGGTTAAAGAAGGCATATGTCAAACAATGCAGAAAAAGCATTTGACCAACTTTAACGCCCATTTGTGGTGAAAAATCATCTCATAAAACTAGGAGTAGAGAACGTCTTTAAATTGTAAAGAATATCTACCAGAAACATACAGCTAACATCATACTTAATGGTGAAAGACGGAATGCTTTTCCCCTCAGATCAGGAACAAAGCAAGGATACCCACTCTCATTATTGCTATTTAACAGTACGATTGTAACTTATATTCAGGGCAATAAAACAAGGGGGGAAAAAGCCTTTTCACTAGAAAGGAAGGAATAGAACTCTTCCTATTTACAGATGACAAGATTGTCTATGTAGAATATTTCCAGAATCAATTTTAAGAAAACCTGTTAGTGTCAGTAAATGAATTCAGCGAGATCTCTGGGTGCAAGCTCAACATACAAAATCAATTATATTTTTATAGTCTAGCAATGAACATGGGGAAACTGAAATGTAAAATACAATACCATTGAGAGAATGAAAAGATAAGCCACAGATAGGGAGAAAATATTTGCAAAACATCCTGATATAGGTCTGATATGCAAAAATATACAAAGAACTCTTAAAATTTAACAATAAGAAAATAAACAATATGATTAAATATGGCAAATGATTTGAACAGACACTTCACCAAAAACGATGTAAAAATGGCAAATAAACATGAAAAGATCATTAGAGAAAATCATTAGGGAAATGCAAATTAAAACAGCAATGAGATACCACTGCAAACCTACATAATAAAATGACAAAAATCCAAAACACTGATAACACCTGACATCAGCCAGGGTGTGGAACAACAGCAGCTCTCATTCGTTTCTGGTTGGAAGGCAACATGGTGCAAGCACTTTGGATGACAGTTTAGCAGTTTCTTACAAAACTAAACATAATTTTAGCAAGTGATCCAGCAATCATTCTCCTTCATATTTACCCAAACCTGCTGAAAACTTACCTCCACGTAAAAACCTACACACAAATACACGTAGCTTTATTCGGAAATTGGCAAAACTTGGAAGCAGCGAAGATGTCCTTCTTGAGATGACTGGGTGAACAAGCTGTGGCACATCCACATGATGGAATATTACTTAGTGATAAAAGAGCTGTCAAGCCAGGGAAAAAACATGGAAAACAACGTAAATTTGTATTCTTAAGTGAAAGGAGTCAGTCTGAAAAGCTTACTGTTGTATGATTCTAACTATATGACGTTCTGGAAAAGGCAAAACTATGGAGACAGTAAAAAGATCAGTGGTTGCCAAGGGTTGAGAGGGAGAGAAGGATGAACAGATGGAACACAGGGGATTTGTAGGGAAGTGACACTACTCTGCCTGATACTGTAATGGTAGATACAGGTCATTACACATGTGTCAAAACTCATAGAATGTACAACATAAACAGTGAACTCTAATGTAAACGATGGACTTTGGTTAACGATAATGTGTTCATATTGCCTTACCAACTGTTAACAAATGTAGCACCACACTAATGCGAGATATTAACGGAGGGGAAACTGCTGGGGCATCATCAAGGGGTGTATGGGAACTCGCTGTATTTTCTGCTCAATTTTTCTGTAAACCTGAAGCTGCTCAAAAACAATCTATTCACTTAAATAATGCCACTGCGATTTACAAAACATGGAATATTTAGATTTACATCTAACAAAACGTGCAGGACTTGTATGCTGAAAACTATAAATAAAGAAATCAAAGATTTAAATAAATGGAGAGAGACGAGTATACTGTGTTCGTGGATTTCAAGACTCAACATAGTGAAAATGTCAGTTCTCTCCAGTTTGATGCACAGGATTAACGCAATTCCCAAATTAAAATCTTCAACAGGAGTTTTGTTGATAAAGATGAATATTCTAAAATTTATATGAAAAGACAAAGGAACTAGAATAGTTGAAACACTTTTGGAAACAAAATTAAGTGGCAATAACCAGTCTACCCAATTTCCAGACGCATATGATAAAAATGACATAGCGCTATACTACGTATACATTACCCCAATGTTAAATTCCTGCATTTGATAGTAAGTGTACATCAGGGTGATTTGCTATATGTAGACACCATGAAAGGATTCCCCCCTTCTAGTTAATTAACATATTCATCACCTCACATATTTATCTCTCTCTGTGTGTTAACATGTAAGTTATACTCTCTTAGGAAATTTCAGTTATTAAAAGTTAAAAGAACAAGCACATTCAAACTGTGTCAGTCATCTGCTGGTTAACTCTCCGCCCTTGTGCTCACCTTTCTGTGTTCTATTGCTCTTTAAGATAGGACGGCCAGAACTTGACGAGTAACTTTTCCCATATTCCTGTCAACTGGCTTCTCTTAGGTCCTACCAATTAGTGGTCCTGGGAGGGACTACAAGACAGACTATGGGGAGAAGCTACTTTCTTTTCACTTCCAGCTTCCTTTGACATTTCTTTAAGAGCTATAGAATATAGTATTTTTTTTGGCAGTTCCAACACATGCCATGTGGAGCCTTTTCTTTGTCCCATTACCAGCACTCAGCCAGCACCCCCTCCATCAGTTCCAGCTTCAGTCCTGAGGTACTCCTGCTTAGTCCTGGCACTGCATTTCAGTTGTCTTGCCTACTTCTGAGCTCTGGATACAGCCACCCCCAACATTTAGCCTTAGCAGTGATAGTTGCTTTCTCTAGTTAGTTACTAGTCTTTGGATTACCACCATTATACTCTCTCTGTCCTTTTAATACCTTTCTAGCCAGTACCCTGTATTAAATTTCTGGGTTAGAAATTCCTAGAGTGGTCTATTTTCTGATTTGACCTTGACTAATGAATCAGTATTAGGTTAAACAGAGTTAGTACTCTATTATAGGAATTGCTCTGCAGAGAAAAGACAATATTTTTCCATCTCTTTATCTCAGAACTGAGTCACCATTCCTAGAAGTTTTCTGTTGGTAGAACCTTCTGGAAGTGAGAAAAAAGCACGGGGGTATCTTGAACGTGAACTGTGGCTAAAATTTAGCCCTGAGATCTCTAAAATCTTTGTAGGAATGATGGAGACTGAAAAAAAAAAAAAAAAAAAAGCCATTTCAAATTGGAATATAGTTTTCTAATTTGCAAGAGAAGGTTACTTGGATGCGTTCCCTTTTTTTTCTTCTTCTTCTAGGAAATCTGCCTGAATAAGCCAAATAAAAACAGAGATATATTTGTTCATAGGCTCCAACAAATTAAATCACTGCATTGATGTTTTCTAGACTTTTGATTTTATGTTCCTGGAAAAAAAAAAGAGGAATGAATATAGGACCCAACTTTTTAGTTTTACCAAGGGAGCAAGTTAAAAATGGAAAAAAAAAAATGGTAAGAGTTATCATAATCATTTTGTTAAACAAAGAACAGCTTAGTAAAAACAAACAGACATGAGATCATAAAAGTGGATAGTGTTTTAAATTTAAGAAAGTGTTCCTTACAGAATTTTACCATTTGTCCTTATTTGTTTATTTAAAAAATATACTCATGGTCCATTAAAATTTTCCACTGGTCTGGTGTTTAGATAGTTCTGCTGGATAATTTAATGTTGTTCCTCTGGTATAGGTAAAGTGGATCTTAGAGACAGTATTTCTATTATGCAGCTATTTCTTTGGCAAGTGGATTGAGATAGGACTGTCCTAGAAAACTTGTTTGTTCATTCGAAGATGTGTGTCCTTTTGTTTTAGATTTGCTAACAGAAGTTGAAAGTGATGTTTTCATGAGAGCTTGAGATTCTGTGCCTTCAAGAATCTATACTTATTAGTGCTTAGGTGATAAAGTAGAGCTCGGAGTTTGGGAGAGGGAAGGTCTCCCTACCTTTCCCTGGAATCCATTGCTATGCTTTGAATACTCAGACTACCAACTCTGAGACCATCTGGAGAAAGTCTTCTTGACCGGTATTAGCTTTCTCATAATGGACTCCAAGGACAGTGGGTACCGTGGTACTCAAGTTGCTTGGCAAGCATGCAAGCCAGAGCAAAACATGTCCGATGCTATAGGGTGACTGTAGAAATGATAGTTTGTAAGCAGACATGAAACTCTGCCTTTGAACACCCTTAGATGTTCTTGGGGGTGATAGATTTTCAAAGGGAAGCGTAAGATGCTCTGTCAGCCTGTGGAGTAGGAAGAGGAACGTGATTTGATTGATGTTGACGTGCTTCCTTTGTACCAAGTGGAGAATTGTGATAGCACTTGTTGTACGTGGTATGTATTAATTAGTTTTTGGTGCATAACCTACTACCCCACAACCTAGTAACTTACAACAACAAACATTTATTGTTTCTTTTAATTTTGTGGATTAACTGGGCAATTCATGTGGTTTGTGCTGGCTTGATTGGGGTTGGATGGTCCAGGATAGCTTTACATGTCTGTGGCTTCAGGTGGAATGGCTGGAAATACTGAGACCAGTGAGGTCTCTTTCCACGTGGTCCCTCCTTTTCCAGGAGGCTAACCCATGCTTTTGCACATAGTGGTCTCTGTGCCCGGCAGCAAGAGAGGAGAAATACTTTTTGAGCCTCTGAATGAATCATGTTTGTTAATATTCCACTGATTAAAGCATCTGTTGGCTTTGATGATGTTTAAGGCCAGATTTAAGGGAAGGAGAAATAGACTTCACCCGGGATAGGAGAAGCTGAAAAGTCATATACAAAGGACTTCTCCCAGGATAGGGAGAAGCTGAAAAGTCGTGTATAATGGGTATGAGGAAGAGAGTATTTTGTGGCAAATTTGCAATCTAGCACGTGAAATAATGGTCAGAATTGTCGCTTTGGGCTCACATAACACATAGGACTCCTCACCTAGATGCACAGCATGGCTTTAAGTGTCTGGGTGGCCTCCATCATCGGTAAGACAATGCTTGTCTTCTCTGGCAAGCATCACCTGCCATCATTTTAATACTGCCATTTTAATGCTGAGCCATCAATTAAACTATTGTCTTTCAGCTCCAAACCCAATCTTATAGATGCGGTTTTATGATTATGGGGGCTGGAGTCCTGCAAATTCCTTTTTTGCCTTGCCAGTGGGTTCCTTGTCAAGCTCTGGCAACAGTGACAACTAGAAGGATATCTGAAAGGCTGGAGAGGAAGAAATGACATGCTCTTTTGGTCTGCTTTTTGTGGGCTTCCTGTCAGCTTTTCCCCTATGATCATTCCAGCATCATTTTGTGACTCTGTCTGCAGAATTTCCTTCCTATAGTAGCAGTTGAATCCCATTTGCAGTTATCCTAACATCTTTAGAACCAGTTTTATCATGCCCCACTCAGATACGCCAGCACCAGCCACAGCACCCCCTCCTTAGAGACCCAAATTTGGTCCTTTCTCAGTACCCCTCAGTTTTAGTAATTCCAACCACTTCTCTTTATTCTTCCAGTGCTAGGAGTACTCATTTGATACTCTAGAGTTCTTTTTGTTTTTAATCAGCTGGCTAAGAATTCTTTATATACAGTTAATAATTCTTTATATTAAATATTCTTTGTTACATTGACTAGTGTAGTTTCTGTCTTCTACTTGAACCTTGACTGTACAGGTAGATGAGGAAGATGAAAAAGGGAAGCTGGCTCGAAATGTTCAAGGCACTGTTGGTTTTCTACTGTTGGTTGCCTATTTACAACTACAAAATGTTTAAGACGTCATCTAATTTATGAGGCTAGAATAACCTTGATAGGAAGACTTCACAAGGATAGTATGAGAAAAGGGAAATTACAGCATATCTCTTTGAGAAACAGATGCAAAGTCAAGGGAAAAAATATTAGTAGATCAAGCCTAGTGCCTTGGATAAAGGATACTATTTTATGTCCTGGGCTTGTTTCTGAAATACACTATTGGTTTAACATTAGAAAATAGATTAATATATAATTATTATACATTATATAATGTATATATACATCATTACTTAAAGGAGAAAAATGATAATAGGTATAGAAAAATAATTTGGAAAAATTTATTATATTCTATGTGAAAATTTTTAGCAAACTAGGAATATAAAGAAATGTTATTTGACAACTAATGCAAAAAACAAAAACCTGCAGCAAACATTGTTCTTAGTGGACAGATAATAAAAAAATTTCCTTTTGAGATCAAGAAAAAGATAAATGTACTTATCATCACTTCCATTCAAAATAGTACTGGACATTCTGGCCCATGTAATAAGACAGGGAAAAGAAATTAAAGGTATAGGATTGTAAAGGAGGAGATAAAACTATCATTCTTCATAGATAATATGACTATGAATGTAGAAAATCAAAAACAATCAATTGACAAATTATTAAAATTAACAATAATTTAACAAGGTTGCTGGAAACAAAATCAAAATGGAAAAATGAACCACATTCTATATACAAGCAATAAATAGAAAATAGATTTTAAACTATATAGCATTTCTAAGAGTATTAAAAATAACAACCTAGGCGTGAACATGATTTATAATGTCTCTAACCTTAAAATTAAAAACGTTATGAACAGCATTAAAAAGGACCTAAATAAATGGAGAAATGTAGCATGTTTGTGAAAGATAGCAATTTCTTACAATTCATCTAAAACTTCAATAAGTATGTCAGAATCCCAACTTAAAAAAGAAATGTATATAGAAATGAAAGGGATGAAAAATTGCCAAGAGAAACATAGATGGGACTTTCTTAGTAGATGTCAAGATACATTATGAGGCCACATTGAGACAGTAAAGTAATGATACAGGTATAAACAGGCCAATGGAATGGAATGAAAAAAAAAAAACAAGAAATGAAACAATCCCTATGTATGCATTAGATAGATAACAGAGTTGGTTTTATAGATCACTGAGGAAAGGAGAGACTTTTCAGTAAATGATGTTGAGGCAATTGGTTATTTATGTGAGAAAAAAAAAATGAGATTGGACCTCTACCTCACAGTGTACAAAATAATCAATTCCAGGTGAAATGAAGACCTAAATATTTAATAGGCAAAGCAGTAAAGCTTTTGGAAGTTAATTTAAGAGAATATCTTCATGACCTCAGGATGGGGAAAATTTCTTCAAAAAGGCAGAAAAGCATGAACCATAAGGATAAATACAATAAATACAACTACGTTAAAATTAACAACTTATATGTATCATTAGACAACATAAAGAAAATGAGAAAACAAACCATCTCATGGGGAAAGATATTTGCAACACATATAACTGATGAAAGGGCAGTATCCAGAACATATAAAGAATTGTGGCTAATGAGTAAGAAAATAACTAATCCGATGGAAAAAAATGGATGAGAAATCTGGACCTTTCACAAAAGAGCAAAACCAAGTTGCCAGTAAACATATGAAAAAAAAGAAAATGCTTCACCCTACTGGTAATTAGGTCACTACAAATTAAAATCAGAAAAAGATATCATTATATACCCAACTTTTCTGCAACATTTTAAAAAGCTGACAAAGACAAAGATCATTGGGAACATTTCTGACGGAAATGTTAATTGAGATAACTATCTCAAGAACTTTACTTGGTAAAGTTGAACCCACTTATATACTAAGATACTTCATCCCCTCTCCTGGCTATATATGAGGTATAATCACGAAATATGGTGAATGTTTAAATTAAAAACAAAACGATTACAGTAAAAGACATATTGCCCTTAATCCCCCTCAAAATACTCCCCCTCGCTTCGAACCCACTTATCCCATCATTCTTGCCACTTTCTGAAGCAGTTCTGGAAGTCCTCTTTCGTGAATGTCTTTAGTTGCGCTGTTGTGGCTGCCTCGATGTCATGAATCGATCCAAAACATTTACCTTTCATGGTCATTTTGACTTTGGGGAAGAGCCAGAAGTCACGTGGTGCCACACACCATAATGGTTTTATTTGTTAGAAGTTTCCATACCAGAAGTGATGTGTGACACAGAACCTTTCCGTTGTAATCACAAAATATGGTCAGTGCCGCTGCTGAGTGCCATCCAATGGAAAGGCAGGGATCTTCAATACAGGAAGCGGCACTTCAAAACTTAGGAACAGTGTGTGACAAGTTTCATCTTGTTCCATGCAATCGGGTGTGAGCTATAGTTGAGAGAAGGTATGTTTTAAAGTGTGCCATAAGTCATCCTCCATCATGACAATGCTCCGTGTCACACATCAATTCTGGTATGTGGCAATTTCTGTCAAATAAACACATTATGGTGTGTCCTCATCCACCTTATTCACCGAATCTGGCACCGTGTGACTTCTGGCTCCTCCCCAAAGTCAAAATGATTCAGGAAATCAAGGCAGCCACGGCAGCACAACTAAAGACATTCACGAAAGAGGACTTCCAGAACTGCTTCAGAAAGTGGTAAGAACAATGGGATAAGTGTGTTCAAAGTGAGGTGGAGTATTCTGAGGGGGATTACTGGCAATGTGTCTTTTACTGTAACACTTTCTTTTATTTAAACATTCACCATATTGTTTGATCACACCTCGTATAGTCTAGAGAAAGTTTTGCTCATGAGTACCGGGAGACAGGAACAAGAATGTTTACAGCAGCGTTGTTTACTTTTACTATAGCCCCAAACTAGAAATGATCAAAATATTCCTTAACACAATTGGATCCATAAGGTCTGATATATTCATAAAATGGAATTCTACACAGCAGTGAGAACAAATGGACCATGGCTGTACATGACAAAGGCGGTGAATCTTACTGTGTTGAGCAAATGAGATCATCTCTGACAAATAATAATTCTATTAGTATAAAACAGGCAAAACTAAAATCTTTTGGAGGTTAACATACAGATAGAAAAATCTGTATGATAAAAACATAGTGCATGACTATCTTAAAAGTCAGGAGAGTAGGGGCCTTATATAGGGTTGTGAGAAGGAAAGAATCATAGTGGAGCCTTAGACAGGTTGAAATGCAAGGGGAAGAGGGTTGGTTTCTAAGGTATTGGCAAAGTTCTGCTTCTTAACCTGATGGGAGATTATGTGCATGTGTGTTTTATGATTTTTCTTTCAACTGTACATGTGTATTTATACTATTCTGTATATGTAACATATTTCATGGTTAAAAATGCATTTTTATTTTTCTTGTAGTGCCTAATACAGAAATTGCGCAAAAGGGAATGTGAACCTGGAAGCCACAAAAGATTGCTTATTTGAAAGCTTGCTTTTTCTTAAAAGTTGCTTCTTTCAAAAAAAGAGAAGTTTTAAAAATTCCTTTACATGGATACAAATGTTGATGTTAATTATTATTAGTAATCAAAGTTAAGTCAGTTCATTATGGATCTGGCACACTGTTGTACTAAAAATTAATGAGGTGCCAGTCCTAAAACAGCTATTTTCATGGTTCTCAGAAGCTTAGCGTCACTGGCTGACATATTTTACTGTGGGTTGTCAGCACCATGGAAAACACTGACCATAACCCTTGAAAATGCCTTGTAGACTGGTGGGTTCAGAATGTCCCAGAATGCATTGCTAGGAGCACCCCTACATTTATAACCGGAGTGGAACTCCATTTTGCCACTTAAACATTGATGCTTTCCTTTAGGGAGTAAAATTTCTACATTAAAAAAGCCCAACAAAACAGCAATTATGTAAATTGGATGGAAGAAAACCAGTAGTGTCCTGTTTGAGGTAATTTTCCCCATAATGAGTGTTGGGGGAAGGAGGAGAAGGGGAAGGACTGGAGGTTAAAAATGGGAAATTGTGTATGTGTATGTAATAAGCTTGCACAGAAAGCAGATGCACGGTGTGGAAGCCATGTATAGAGGCAATAATCTGTGACAGAAAGATTTACATAATATTCTTTGAGGGCAAGTTCCCCATTTTAAAAAGATGGTGAAATGCAGACAGCATGCCTGACTGTAATGAATCTAAATCAGGTAAATAATTTGCACTCTCAGATTATGGCCCCCCAATCCACACTTGCTTAATGGATCTATGACAGCTTGGAGGTTAAAGAGAACGGAGTTACCCTGTCATGTGCATGTGACCTAAGTGAAAACGCTGTATTTTGAAAGGCAGAAAGGCACTGACGGGCATTCACAATTTTGATCTTGTAGATTATAATTAATAATTGGTACATTTACAAGTGGAAGGAAAATCTCCCTAAGTCATGAAAGGACTGTTGTTTTAAACACAAATACACAGCCACACATGGATTCCCACCCCAAAGCTGCTTTACAGGACTCGGGGTTAGATGGGGTGCTGGTGTTTCCTGCAGTGGGTCTGTGCCATCAGATGAACATTATGTAAAACATACATCCGTACCCTTCCCCTCCCTTCTCATCTTTAGCAGTAAATTTCCATTAGGTCCTGAGATGCCTTTTGGCAAAGGAAGGAAAATCAAGAGCATGAGATGCTGTTCACCCCATATGATGTCACTCAAAACGGGGTAGGGATGAGTTCCAACTGCCTTCCTTGCTTTAAACGTGACGGCAACTCTTACATTTTAAGCTTTCTCTGCTTTTATTTATAAACACCTCTTTTGTCTGTTGTGCTCTCCATTACATTTGTATAATTCTGAGTGACTTTTCCCTCTGCTTGTAAATTGGACCTGGAGGTCTTTTTTTGTGGGTTGTGCATCCGATGCTGGGAGGCTAATAGACTTGACTCCAGCAGCTCCTGATACCAGATTTCCCAGTTCTAACTTTTTACCATGCAGTTGCCATCAGCTGTTGCAATGTCTTGGCTTGGATACTTAATACTCTGTATCTATTACACAAGTTTCAATTAACCTGCAAACCTCTGGTTAGTGTAATGCTTAACTAGAGCTAGAGTAATTAACTGCCTATAATTACTACACAAAGCAATTTAAAATATTGTTTCATATGTGTGTAAATTAAAAGGAAAACCTTCTTTTTCTCCTTTGAATATTATACACGAATTATATTGTTCATTGTATATGCATGATATTTCATGCTTTTTCTTTCTTTCCTTTTTTATTTATGTGAACACAAAATATTGAAAGGTACCCAAAGCACCAGTTGTTTGTTTTGAATCTTTTCACTTTCTTTTCAGATCATCAATATGGGTACCAAAAGGAGATGGCAAAGGAGAGAATTCTAATTATAGTTGTTGTTTTTTTTAAGTTTATTTGGTGAGTGTGTTTGATTTGCCAAGGCATATCCCTGTTTCAGATGTAGGTGACGGTCAGGTATTACTACACATTTATCATAAAATGCTTATTTTGAGTTATTTTAAAGAAAGGGAAATTTTATATATGTAAATGTACACACACACACACACACACACACACACACACACGCCTGTGTGTGTGCACGCCAGAGCAAGAAGCTGTCTCTCAAGGGTAGGCTATTACTTGCCCCTGCTTGGAAGAAAAGGCTTCTCAATGGGATTATGTCCCTTCTCATAACCTATCAGTTGTCTGATCAGAAATTCATAACACAGACCATCTATCGCTCAGCTCGTCCAGGGCTGCAGGATTGAATTTAAATAGGCAAATGCCAGACTTGGGCACTGACATTCTCTCTGTCTCTCTCAATCTTTCTCTTTCTCCTGTACTCCCAATCATATTGTCTCTTTTTTTCTTTTTCCTATCTTCTTCTTTTTTTTAATTCCTCCACACACCACCATTTTATATTAGGCATATACTAACGTGATGAGAAGTTATCAGGAAATGGAGGATAGATGGTGAGTGGAGAGGCAGACACAGCGAGAGGCAGAGGGAGGGAGGATGAGAGAGTGAGATGGAAGGAAATTGTAAATTGTTGCTGTCATAACCTTGCTGTGACAGTAAAACCTGGTTGCTTTGCTTTTTTTCTTTCTTCCTTTCTTTTGCATTGAAAAGGAAATAATTCAGGAGAAATTACTTAGTGCATATCCTTACTCAACCAGCAAGATGTCTGTGTATACATAGTTTGTATGTGTCCATATTATACCTCTTCTTTTTGTGTGGCTGATATGTAGAAAATGCATTTGAATCTGTACATTGTCAATTTTGGATTCCTTTGGTTGGCTGGCGACAGAGGATATCAATACTATGGAGTTGTAACCTGATGACATTTGACTTTTGTCTGATAAAGGAGTCATTCAGATTCTCTCTTCCCACTCTTCCTTCCCATCTTCCCCAACACCAACAAAAATCAATCAGATTTATCTCCAAGTCCAAAAACCACAGTGGAAGGAAAATATTGTTTAATTGATAGCACATTAAAACTCTCTGTAGAACGTACACGTTGCAAGTTGAGGGCTTTTGTGTTCAGACAGATGGGTGACTGCTAATCGCACTGGTTGGGCTATGCTGCAAATGATTAAAAACTGAATATTGCTATGAGAAAACTGCCTATTGTCCTGCCTCTCTTCCTGAACGAAGGTGGTACAATTCTTTCAACTTGGTGTCAGATTGCCAGCTTTTAAAAGTCATGCTCTCCTTCTTCACCCTCCTCAGCATCTTTACACTGGGTTAGAAAGTGAATCTTGATTTGCAGTTTCATTGTGTTTGTGCTAAAATTCCTCTCCTGGTGGCTATATCTAGAGAATTATCTTTCTTGATTTTGATGTTTTCATCAGTAATGCTTAGTTGAAAAGAAACATAAGTATTTTTTTTTAAATCACCGTCAATTTACTGGTATTTACATTTATTTCATAGGACAGACTCCAGATAAATTTTGTCCACATGGGAAAACATATTGTATGGGGGATATTGCACAACTTGTAACAAATACCCCCACCTTAGTAAAAATGCTATTCTGCACTATGATATGCTATACTAGACTACCAGGGGAAGGCTGATATGTATACCAGGAAATGTTCCTAAATATTATCATTTTTAAAATTATCCTTATACAAACGTTATGACCTCCTTTCTATCTCTGGATGTTGAAAACTCGCTGACTTTTAACTGATGAGAGGTTTGATAACCAGGAGCCAAAGAATCAGAGGAGGTGGTGACAGTTGTCCAGTTAACCACTCACTGACCCATCAGGGCTTGCAGAATGCCTTTGGTTACCATGTTCATTTTCTGATGTCTCTAATAACTTGTAGGCGCTTGACCCATGGAGATTTCAATTAGTGCAGTAGTTGGTCCAGTTGCTACAGAGAAAAAAAAAAATTAAGTGTAAACCAAACTCATCAGAGAGCCAGATAAGTCTCCTTCCTTGTGAGATTTGTCCCGATAAATAAGAGAGCCCTTATATTTACTCTCCTTGGCATTTTCTCCATTGTGTCAGTCTGATAAGCCCCCTCCAGCTGTTGCGATTGTTTAGGAACGGATAAATTGTACATTTCTGATGGGTCAGGGTGTTACAGATGTGTCCTGTGTGTGTGTAACAGCTTTACTGAGATTGTAATTCACATACCATACCATTCACCCATTTAAAGTGCATAATTCAGTGGTGTATTCACATACTTCTGGTATAGTCACAGAGTTGTGCAACCATGACCACAGTCAGTTTTAGAACGTTGTCATCACCCTGAAAAGAAATCCCATACCCATTAACTCCCCACTCACCATTTCCCCTGAACTCCCTCCCTCCCACTGTCATCTGAAGGTAACCATTCTACTTTCTGTCTCCATGGATTTGCCTGCTCTGGAAGTTTCCTGTCAGTGGCATCATACAATATGTGGTGCTTTGTGACTGGCACATGTAGTTCTAAACATCTGCTGGGAACAGTGACTTCTTTGGGAGTCCCGAGAGATGCACAGGCACACAGTGATGGGGGCAGTTGTCCCTCCCAAAGTTCACGGACCCCTATTTCAGAGCATCTTCCCTGGGCAGAGAAGCATTATCTATGTGCACAGGCAGCTTACGGGAGAGGAGGTAGGTAGGGAATGAAAAGGTAAACTTTGACGCTGCCCTGTGAGCCACTGTGTCTTCACTGTCCTAGAGATTTTCCTGTTTTCCAATGGTATTTATTTTCTTCCCAGATGCATTTTGGTAAGGGTAGAGTCTACCTATTGCTTTCCAAAAACAACACCTAGTCAGTCATTCAGTAATTGTTGGGATTTATTTAAGTCACATGTTTGTTACTGTAAAATGAAATTGCACAGCCCGAAATAAATTAAAATGGCTCTAAGAGAAGTAAACATTGTGAATATGGTTTTATGTTTCAACTGTTTTGCCATTTAATTCACCTCTGCTGCAAGCCAGGTAAAGGGGGAGAAGACTTATTAAAGTTTTGGCAGTCCCTTAGGATTTTGTTCAAGTCCGCAGGTAGATAGGTAGGTAGGGAGATGAATAAATCGTAAAAGGCATCGGCAGAACTTCAGAGATGCTTTTTAGGAAACAGGGGCTTGCCTTTTTGCCAGTCAGCCACTGGTCATCTTTTCTCTCTGCCTATGTTTACACATGTTGCTTTTTCCTGCTGTCTTCCCATAAGCTGGCTATAGAAGTACAAGACAGTTTGTCTTAACTCAGTTCAAACTTGGCATGTATCCAGGCCTGCCCCTGAAACCCTAAATGTTCCATTTTCAGACCAGAATCTTTTAGCAGCCGCCTAAGTCTGGCATGTTTTGCAGACCTTCGCAATGCAGGACTTGTGCAGTTGCGGCTAGACCGTTGGGTCATTCTCAAGATTGTTTGTCACACATACCCTCCTGTTTCCTACTTCAGACTGTCTGAAGCTTCCAAGAAAGTTGCCTGGAGAGAAGCCCAAGCAGACAAATGTCTTTCCTCTGTGGTTTGTTGCAGGGGGCAGTCACAATATAGTTCAAAACCATCAAATCTTAGTTCATGGGGGAAAATATCTAGCCAGGTTATGCCATGTTGTTTTCAATGGACATTTTCTGTTTGTTTTCTTTTCTCTGTTCTTCCTCCTTGCTTTGGTGGTTTTCTGTATTTTTTTTTTTTCTTTTTCGCACATTCACTTTTTTTTTTTACCCTGGGGATCTTATTTTATTTTAAGAATTTGTTGGAAAACCAATTTTACACACACAATGAATCTTTATCTCCATATTATTATAAGCAGGAAGTACTAGGGGATACATGGGACAGAAAGCACAATACATTTATTTCTCATTTTCAGCTATAAGCCAGGGTCTAATTCTGTCTTGAGATTGATTAAAATGAAATATTGGGTTCTGCAGCACTCACACAGGGGTGGGCATATATCTGGAATACAAAGCTGTCCCTCAGACATAACTGTTTCTCTCATCACTGCCTCAATTTTGTAACTTGAGAGTTGCTGGGGCAACAGGTGGCATGTGGGGGTCAACCTGAGCTTCCTTTTGTAGGTTAAGAACCAAGGTCATGGCAACTGGGATTTCTTGATTCAAGGACATCCTCGTGAGTCATTTCCAACACCAAAGGGAGTACAAATCAGACTTTTTTCCCCCTCTCTTTTCCACAGTGTCAAATAGGAAATTAAAAACTATAATAATCGGGAAAAAAGAAGAAATTCATATATGTAACAGGCGATAAGTACATACTTCAAAATTGACCTGAAGTAAGGTCAAGTGGGGCTCCTTTGCTCTAGTGAAGAAGTTGTTGATTCACAGAAGCCTATGAGAGGCGAACTTTAACCACACAAGGACTGGAAGGGTTACCCAGATGTCAGCCTACATCCGTTAGTCCTCTGAGATTTAAATGGATGGTTTGACAATGTGTCCTATTGGATACCCCAAGCTCTCACCAAAAATGCAGTTCATTTCTGGGGCTTGTTTTTCTATGGCCATTCTGAGCTCTAAATGCTTGCTTCTAGTGACTTCCCAGTCCCCACATTAACCACAGTCTATCAAGCTTTCTTTTTTTCCTGTAAATCTCTGCATTCCACAGCCATCTAGATGCGGAAGTCAGCCCTTGCCTCCATTTTCTCCCAAATCACTTCCGTAAGACATGTTTGAACATCCAACTTTGTTAAAAGTTTGGAGTCAGGGGAAGTTTTCTTTGTAGTGATAGAAGCAACTTAATGAGGATTACATGAATTTATTAAGGGAAATTTTTTGACCTCTTAACCAGAAATTTCTGGCTACAGTGCTTTCCCCTGAAATGTTTTCTTGTTTTAGTCTACGTCCTCCTCATTTCATCTCTCCTTTTCCCTACCTCCTAATTTCTATGCTTGTGCATGAAAAGCAGTTTACTACTTTTTTTTGGTTGTTTTTATCCTGTGTTTCTCCTCAAATAAGACCTAGCTGGACAATCAGCTCTGATGTGTCTTTTGGAGCAAAAATTAATGTAAGACCTGGTCTTATTTTACTATAATATAAGACCGGGTATAATATAATATAATGTAGTATAATGTAATATAATATAATACTGGGTCTTATATTTTTGCTCCAAAAGATGCATTAGAGCTGATTGTCCGGCTAGATCTTATTTTCGGGGAAGCAAGGTCTTTCAGTTACACTCACATGCTAGGTGGCATACGAAAGGGTTTCCTATTCAAAGATTGTTTGTTTCTTAGCGTGAATGTTACTGCTCGCTGTAAAAAAATAAGTCACTCTGCTGCATAGCTCCCCAAGGACTGAGGGTGATGAAGGCAGAGCAAAATCAAGCCCCCCCCCCCATAACTTTGGAGGAATCTTGTCATGTTTTCTTGGATAGTTCCACTTATGACATTAGAGATGACATTTATAGTTTTATATTGCATCAGTGAGTTGATTTTAAATCACTGAAATATTTCTATTTGAATTCTTAAATTGGAAAATATTTTTTTTTTATCCTCCAAGAGTTGGAAGCAATTGAATCTGCAAAGAAATGAAAAAAGGAAGGAACTGTTTGAAATTTCCAGAAGTAAATATAAAAAGGTGCTTTTGGATCTATTAATAAGAATGGTGTCTACTGAAGTAAATATTAAGAATTTCTCAGGCTGGTTATGAAGTTTTATAAATGAATAAATCAACAAATCTTGTGAATGACAAAAATGAAAGAAAAAACCTAAACCATTTCAAATATAATTTGAAACCAAATTTCTTACAAAAAATAAAATTTCAGCCAATAGTTACCTATATAAATTAGAGAAATGATCAATGTTTGACAATTCACATACCTTTACAAAAGGTACTGACTCTTGACTGTTATTAGATTCACTCCATAAAGTTACAGCACGACAAAGAAATAATAAAAGTATAAAGATTAAAAAAACATTATTCGAATTAAATGAAAGCAGATCCTGGGCAAAATTTTTGCTCTGATGAAAATAGATTTTTAGATTCAGCTTTGCTTTTTGTGTTTTGAGTCTAGTCCACCTGTATCCAAAATTTAACTTAGTGGGGCTTCTGATGAGCTAAAAATCAAATGTGAAAAATCAGAATTTTGAAGCCTGAACAACAGTATTTTCATGTGCAATTCAGATTCATTTTGCTGGCCAGAAGCCTACTGGTTTTCACCTGTATTTCTGCATTGGTGAAGCTTCAGTCTTCTTGGTTTGTGAATCTTGGTAAGAATTAATTTTGGGTTGGCAGAGTTTTCAGATGTTATCAGATATTTCATCATGATAACTCCTGGACATCTCTGACCCACCCTATCTCCCCATGAATATTTCAAATTGGTGAGAGTATGAAATACAAGGCTTAATCTCTTGTTCAAACATCTTGAAAGGTCTAGGCATTAAATATGTGCACATTCTTTTGAGAGAGCGCCAGTGGTGATGAAAACTAGTTTTGTTTGGCATGCAAAACAGCTGATGGATCTACCTTTGACATACACATTTCCTACTGTACAATGGGGTGTCTTTGGAAAGTATGTTGTAAAATAATATAAAGTGAGTTCCTTAAGAGAGCTTTGATGCTTTTAATAGAACAAAACAAGAGAATAGATGACTTGAGGTTCACCATTAAACTGAAAACTATCACAAAGTTGGTTTGGTAGAAATACACCATTTCTTATATCTACATCTGGTGTTTGAAACCTCTGAATATATTTTCTCTCTCCAGGTATGTAGATGTGTGCGTGTACATACCTATGTGTAAGTGTTAATTGTTGATGACAGATGTTTGTTTATCTGACAGATCCAGTGAACAAAGTTTTATTTATGGTCAGGGAAGATACAGAAACAACAGCAGCTACAACACACATTAACCAACATTGTACCTGTCGTGCCTGGTCCAATATAAATACTTCTAGTGAGAGATGACGGAGTGTCAGCCAGTTACAAGAAATCCCCAGCCTCAGTATGAGTGGTATATACACTCACTGTCTTTGCTTAGCTGGTAGCAACACAAGTATTTGGATTATTCTGCAGCGTTATTAAAGACACTTCCTGTCCAGTGTCCTCAGTTCTTATCCTCGTCATCAATATGGCATTCACTCTCTTCTCCGCTAACACCCTTCCTTTGTATTGGGAGTTTCAGGTAGCTTACCCTTGAGTATAGGATGCCTGCCTTAACCCTGTAGAGTACATTATTTATTACAGTGCCCCTGAATGTATCTGTTTGCATGATGTTTTCAGTGTGGGTAGTTGAGGAGAAGTTCTCGTCCTAGTGAATGTGACCATGAGTGCACCCCTCCCAGATGGTGACCTGTTATTCAAATGAGTCCTACAACCTATAAGAAAAACTGCAGGGGAAGTAACTCAGGGAAGTCATGTGGTATTTTTTTACTTGTGCAGAGAAAGATGGATATGCAATGGCTTTAGCTTCTAGGGCAGTGGTTCTTATTTGGGGTCATGAATTCCTTTGAGTCTCTCTCTCTCTCTCTCTCTCTAACACACACACACACACACACAGCACAAGTTTGTCAAAGTATTTCAGAGGATTCTGGCCCTCCCTGAGTCTCATCAGTGACCCTATTAAGGTTTCCGCATTCAGGCTAAGACCCCCGTCCTGTAGAGAACCCACACTGAACATTCTGCATACTAAGATAAAAATCCGTTTTTGATTATTATAAAATTGAGTGGCCATTATAAGTGACCGCTGTACCTTGTGTCTCTTGGGATTTAACCCCCACTCTACATCCTGCTTTTCTGTTTTTTCCACTCTTTCTCTGATTTTTATCCTCCTCTCACTCAAAGCTCTGTCCCAATTGGGATATTTGACTCCAATTTCTATCCAGGTTTCCTTATTTCAGTTCTCTTCATTTGAAATCTCTTTTCCATTCCTACTCAACTATGCTTTTCTCCATCTGTTTCCCACATGCCTTGCTTCCTTTAGGGGACTTGACAAATTAGATCGTGGTGCTTAGAGGAAACGGGCTTTAGAATGGTTACATAATTTTGGTAGCAATCACTGTACAGTGTGCCAAAAATGTAGTGATCCCAGTTTCATTTTGTCAATATCAAAATGCAAAGACAGAGGACAGGGGGAATATTTGGTGGTGATATTTTACAGGCACACAAGTTTTGATGTTTTATCCAAAATGTTTATTATTTAATAAGTCACTGTGCTACTTGAATTATGATTCAAGAAAATGAAGCACTGACTTTGTTTTCAAGGGTGTTTAACAGGAGCTTTTAGTTTTGGAAGTGAAGGTCTGATTACCATAGTTGGTCTTTTTTTTTTTTATATATATAATTTTTTTAAAGATTTTTTAGTGGGGAAGGGGAACAGGACTTTATTGGGGAACAGTGTGTACTTCCAGGACTTTTTTCCAAGTCAAGTTGTTGTCCTTTCAATCTTAGTTGTGGAGGGCTCAGCTCAGCTCCAGGTCCAGTTGCCATTGCTAGTTGCAGGGAGTGCAGCCCACCATCCCCTGCAGGAGTTGAGAATCGAACCGGCAACCTTGTGGTTGAGAGGATGTGCTCCAACCAACTGAGCCATCCAGGAGCTCACAACCAACTGAGCCATCTGGAAGCTCAGCGGCAGCTCAGCTCAAGGTGCCGTGTTCAATTTTAGTTGCAGGGGGCACTGCCCACCATCCCTTGCGGGAGTCGAGGAATCGAACTGGCAACCTTGTGGTTGAGAGCCCACTGGGGCATGTGGGAATTAAACCGGCAGCCTCCGGGGTTAGGAGCTCTAACCGCCTGAGCCACCAGGCCAGTCCCATAGTTGGTCTTTAAGTTATTTAACCCTATGCCACACTTTAAGTAGACTCTGCTGAAACCAATGAAAAGGAAAAACCAATGAAGTGTCCATTTCAACATACACCTTAGAATTAAGCAAGTTAAATCAATGGAAATCAGTAGAATGTTGGGAGAACCAACTACCTGGGAATAGAGCAATGAAGTAGGGAATTAACTTTTCACGCCAGAATCAGTATATTTCCACTGTGGTCTTGGGGCTCCAGGGCTCAGTTGGGTGAATGAGCTCCATGCGATTTCTTGATTGTAAGAATTTAAGGCCAATGTTCTTAGAGAACTGCTGTGTGGTACCACCTACTATAGGGGTAGAGTAGGGACAGGACTTACTGTTTTGAACATAGGCTCAGTCAGACCGGAAATCCAGGTATGTGTGAAACTTCCCTAAATGTAAAGATTCCAGCTCTTGCTTGCTTTCCTGAGAAATGCTTGGTAGACTTTGTTGAGATTTTGGTCAATGACTATAGTAGGTGATTGTAACTCAGTATATTGAATCTTGTACATTGTTTTGATAGCGTTTACACATCTGCTATCTAAACAGTTGTTCAAATATTACGTTAATGAACCTCTATGTGCACGAAACAGCTTCTCATCAGATGTATCTTTTTAGAAAACTAAGGATCTATCCTACTCCCCATTTAATTTAATTCTAGTTCTTGTCCACTGAAAAAAGAAACGACAGGAAAGTATGAACTTCCTTTTTCTGGAAGTCTTTAAACCATAACCCTGGCTTTTCACTTGTCTGGAATGGTTTAATGTGGCCTTGCTGAAATTCTGGAGAATTTTTTAGTAAACTTTTCTTGAGACTAATCTGTTTTAAAGAGTTGAAAATTGATCAAAGCATTAAAGTGCTCTGAGTAATAGGTGTTGATTCCTAAGTTGCCTATGTGCATTTTAAAAACTATTTTATATTGTTTATCTTGTCCTTATATAAGTTCTTTGCAAGTAATTTTGTATTTCCCAGATACTGTATATTAGATACAGAGATAAGAGAAGGGGACCTGTGCCCTATATGAAACCACAGCGTCATTCATGCCCTTTTACTGTCTTTGTAATATTTTATTGTCTTTTCTACAATTAAAAATCTCACATATACACACTTGGTACAGAGTACAAGTCCAAAGACTTAATTAGAGCAAAAGAGGAGCTATGACATAAGAAACAAGAAAACTTTCCTGACTATTGAGAAAAGTAAAGATAGTTGGGTTTTTGCAAACTTCCTGATTAAGCTATAAAGTCCCCTTGACCCTCTACTTCCTCTCCTTCAGAATTCTGTGTAGAAGATGACGCTCTATTAAGTATCCACCAGTAACACGTTAAGTTGGTAGGTGAGCTAGTGACCTGGAAATGGGCACATTGACGTCTGGTTGTGTTATGCTGTAAGGGACAATATTTAGACTAAACTTTCTGATAAAAAATTTCCACTATGTATTAACTACTACATTTATTGAGAATTGCTAATACTCAGTTATTTTTGGCCTAAAGAGTGTCAGTTTTGTTTTTCTACCTGATTGTATTAGATGTGTTTTACAAGCCATAAGGGCTAATCCATTCCTTGCTGTGGGTTTTCCATTTTTAAATGGAGATAACAAGCATACTTGCCTCATAAAGTTGTTGTGAGAATTTAATGAGGTAATAGATGCAACTTGATTAGTACAATGCCTAGTACAGTAAGTGCTCATGAACTCTTGTTATTATCACTATTGTTATTAAGATTAAAAAACCCCACTCAAAACAAATAACTCATTGTATTTGTATGGACAGCACTACTACCAATTAAAAATGAAAACATCTTTTATTTTTTTCCCCCTTTGTTGGCTTGAAATATCATAATAGGATAGCAACTGGATAGTGAATGAAATGTGTTCTCAGTAAAACTGCTTCTGTGTAGAGACCGTTATCCAATTTAGTTCTTTATCCTTAATGCTTTGTAAACGTCTTTTTCCTAGTAAGTGCTGGTATATATTGAATTGAGTTGCATTGAACTGAGTTTCTCTTCAGTTTCAGAGCAATTTCTAATTTCACTTTTTTTTTTTTTAAAGAAACCTCATTATAAGAGACATCAATAAATTAGGAGGCACAGGAGTGTATTTCAGGATACTTTCAAAAGATAGTCATGATAAGAAAATCTCATAAAAGAGTAACTGTGTTATCATTAGATAGGCTGAAACACATTAAATAGGCAAATGGGATCGGATCCTTGTAGGCAGAGGGATGCAACAGGGAAGAGTTTGGCGGATGGTCAGACCTGTCCCAGTACAGCTCAAGAATCATGCTGAGGCTGACCTTGAATTAGTCGTCAGCTGCCATGAGCTCTAACAGGTTCTCATCCATTCCAGCCCTCGGCAGAGAAGAAAAAGGCCTGATAGGAGGGGACTGTGCATCCTCAACGCTTTTCTTAAAGAACCAAATCTGCTGGTTGTTAAAGTGGTATATTCTCTTGGACTCCTGCTATTGATGGAAATAATTTTTAGCCATTTTATATGGTATATGATTTAAAATCTGGACAAACATTAAGTTAGGCATTAATTCCCTATGTGTATAGCTTTTATATAGCTATAAAAGTAAACTAAATTTACAGATTACTATTTAAATTTACTATAAAAACCATTAAAGCTTAACTTAACAACATTAATTTAATGTTCTATGTGATGTTTTGCTGAGAGCACTGATGGTGGATTTAATCATAGGAAAAATATATTTTCATATTTGGTATTTTACATATTATGTTGATTCTTTGGATTTTGAGCCTGATGGGATTATCATTCTAATACTTTTCATTATCATGGTTATTTTTCTTTTTACATACTGAATTCATTTTAAATCACTGATCCATTATTTTAATGACACAATCAATTTGATAGTGCTACTCAAAATAAAATATTGAAAAAATTTTGAATGTGCTTTAATGAAAAATTCTTCACTATTTTCTACATTTCTTGAAATGAATTGTTGCAAGTTCTCATGTAAAATATGGGAGTCTCCATTAACTTTAACTATTAACTTTAAATGGGAATATTACAATAAACTGTCAAGGTAAAGGTTCTCTGGAATTTGGCTTCCCTATATTAGTGTGTACCATACGATAATTCAATTTCCTTGCCATTTTCTAACATTCCACTTTCCATGAAACTTTTGTTCCTACAATGTCCTATAAAGTCATTTGGCAAGAACCTATCATTATATATTAAGTTGGCCTTTGGTTTTTTCTCATTAGATGCTAACTATTAAAGGAACACATTAATCTACCACACTGTCGTTTTCATGATGACAAACCAAAAGCTCAACTTATTAAATAACTTAAGAATCTACGTCTTATTCTGTGCAAATGGCTCTCAGTTGATGATTGCCCCTGCAAAAGAGAAATTTTGTCTTTAGAGTGTAAAGAATTCTACACAAATAACATGATAGATGTGGCATGATAATTTCATGTTTGGGTTTTCAGTTTTGTAAAACTTCAGTGCAGCACACAGACATGTTGTAGGAATGAATGCATTGAGGAACAAGAATAGAGAGAACTGAAATTGAAGGAAGTTTCACTGTGAAATGGATGCATCTGCTACCTTGACCACATGTAGAGTTGATTTTTCAAAAGACAAACATGAGTGTATTTGTTACAAAAGGTAGTGATTTCCAAAGCACTTTAAAATTGAGGTAACATTGCACATTATTTAATTCAGCACAAGAAACTTCAGTGGCTGAAGCCTACTAAATTTGTCCATTGATACTTTATACTTAACATATTTTATTACTAACTTTAGTTGTTTCCTAAACTTCTCATAAATACCCTAATTCTGATAGTAAATTTTTAGTCTATAGTATTGATTTGTGTTGAAAACAAACTGTGTGTGTGTGAGTGTGTTAAATAGTAATTTCATTTGAAGCAGTAATCAGAAACATCAGAAAACCCAGTGCTAGCTCTGCCACTTATTAACTCAGAAATCTTTGAAGCATCAGGGTCTTTCAATTTTCTTATCTGTAAAGTGGGACTCATGCTTCTTGAGCTGCCTATGAGGGGGAGAGTTGTGAGGAAATAATGTAAGTTGATTTTACTTTGAAAGGATAAATCTTATGCATGTACGTGTTGTTGTTATACTAGATACTCCAAATGCTAATCAAATGTGTTTAAAATCTTATGTATTTGCAATTACTAAGATTCTCCGATTCATTCACTTCTATTAGACATCGCCACCCATTATTCCATCATTCACTTGCATCATTTAAAAAGTCAGATGTTGACAAACTGCAGGCTGAGTCCTGCCTGCCACCTGTTTTTGTAAATAAAGTTTTATTGAAACATAGCCATGCTCACTGGTTGGCTTATTGTCTCTGGCTGCTTTGTCACTAAACGGCAGTTGAATAGTTGTGACAGACTGTATGACATGTAAAACCTAAGGTATTAGGGTGGTGCAAAAGTAATTGTGGTTTAAAAGGTTAAAAATAACTGCAAACACCGCAATTACTTTTGCACCAACCTAATATTTACTCTCTGGCTCTTTATAGAAAAATGATGGTACCCACTGTTGCATATCACTAAAGTACACGACCAATTATAATCCAGCCCTTTCTGGAACTTAAGTCCTTGATAGATGATGTCATTTTGTTTAAGATCCACCCTCTCCTGTAAGGAACTAAGTGGCCCTGAGAGTCCCCTTTTGATATGCAGCAGCCTCACCCTTTCCTAAGTTCAAAGATGTGGGCGTCTTGAGGTCTTATTTTTTTATTTTTATTTTTTCTTGCTCCTTTCACTGGCTTGATTCTTTAAAAGAATATACTCAGCGACTTGAGTGATGTTGCTGAAAATTTCGGTTAGAAATTTAGGTACATTTTAAATCCAGTTTATTACCAGGGTCTAACAATGTATGCAGGCTAATGTTGCACAGATTTTAAAGCTCAAACGGCACATTGAATAATGTATTAATAAAATACCTACACAGCAAATAGATAATATGGAAAGATAAGATACAGAGGGTAAGTTCATTTTAAATGTTCTTATCTATTTTTACCGTTTCCAGATTTTCATATGTTTAAATTTTTTTTAGACTTCGTATGTTATATTCATGTGAATTTGGAAGTATCTGGTGGGAGAGATGGGGAATTTGGCAGTCTCTGCAAGTTTACTTTTCACTAATTTAGAAAAGTCAGAGGTGTCTCATTTAAAATATAGAATTTTAGAGCTGAAATAGACCTCAGCGATCAGCATTTCCCAACCTCTTTTGACCCATGGACCATATTCACAGTAGTTTATAATCTTGTCAACATTCTTAGGAATTTTAAAAATCAGTTCATAACTTTTGTGTGGTATATTATGACGAGGTAATTTACAATGAAAAAGATTTTTATTTTAGATTAGTATATTATTAAGGATTATGTTACAAATTTTATTTTAAGACAGTCATTAATGATGGCATATGTAAACAAATTCTGCCTTTATTAATTTAATGAGTGGTAAATACTTTTTAAATTCACAAGAAGAAATTACAAAGGAAAAAGGGAATTGTGAAAAAAATTGAAAAATGCCATTTTCATACGTAGTTTGGAATTGAAATGTACTCATAGATTAATATAAAAAGAGGCAAATTTGCTTTCATGATCTGGTATTTGAAATTCTTAGATTTAATGCTATAAAATTTAATTTATTTTTGTATTTGTGCTTTAATGATGAGATCAGGGAGGTTTGGAGTTTCCCTTTTCCAAAGAAATCATACTGACTGCAAAGTCCCAGTGAAAAGCCAACTTGGACTTAATTGTGTGTGTGTGTGTGTGTGTGTGTGTGTGTGTGTGTGTATTTTATTTCAATATTTTTTCAAGTGTTAGACATATATTGATGTATAAGAATTTTAATCAGATAAACACATTTGATGAACCTCTTGAGGCAATTTCGCACTATTATTACTGTTTCAATCTCCTTATCAAGCTTCAATTTCCTCCCTGCTTTTTTTGGCGTTTGGTATTAACCAAATGTCTGTGATGATTGTGCATTACTCTCCACATGACCATGAACAGCATAAGACTGTGTGATGGTCCAAGACCTGTGGTAGCTGTGGGTCTGGGTCCAGAGCATACTCCTTACCACGGACTTCATGCTCATTCCACATATACCTGGAAGCTCTCAAACTATCCAGTTGAAAAGGAAAGGGTATTTCAATTATTAGTTCCTTTATTTATTTTACAAAGGAATGGAAATAGATGTTATTGTCAAGAGCCCCATAGTTTGCCCATTTTACATACGAGGAAACTGGAACCAAGATACATGCAATGGTATTCCCAAGTTCACGCAGTAGCCCAAAGGCTGAGCCAGGGCTAGAACACGGGACTCCTGACTCTTGGTGGACCATTCATATGTTGTGACTGAGCCATCTAGCATCTGGCCACCTGAATGCATATGATTCAGTCATTTTACTGTGTCCTTTACAAGCAAGTGAAATAGACCTGGTTTTGGTTTTTAATTGACTCACCAATTAATTTACCCCAAAATATGCATTGTCTTCTAAAGCTTTGTGTTATTCAGCAGAAGGAAGCCTGTATGTTTCTTAGACATCCCTTTGGAAGATGTTGATTTTTAATGTGCCTTCCTTTATGATATACCAATATTCTAATAGCAATTATTTGTGTATAAGTCCAGTTACAGCAAATACCTATTCCATGGATATCGCTTAATAGTAAAGAGTACTGAACCAGAACTAATAAACTATTCGTTGGAAGCAAGTCATTCACTGAACGAATTTACAAAATGACAAAACATTTGGAGGGTACCCTAGTGTAGTAGATTTTCAGCATAAACAAAATTTTCACCAAATAATATGGGATCGTTTGTTTAGGTCATTGGTACAAATTCA
Organism: Rhinolophus sinicus; assembly: GCF_036562045.2. Lineage (NCBI taxonomy): Eukaryota > Metazoa > Chordata > Mammalia > Chiroptera > Rhinolophidae > Rhinolophus > Rhinolophus sinicus. Next base: position 31,138,757 of record NC_133760.1, on the reverse strand, counting down.
GACCGAAGATTAAGTGGAGTCTATTCTAGCATATGATCGCTATTGGTCAGTCCTGTAGAATTCCATTCACGCTGTAAGTGTCCATTTGTAAAGTTGCTTTGGTCATAATTGCTTTTCCTATAGATTATAAGGAAAGGATCCTTGGGTGTCTTCAATTGATTGATTGTTGACTGTTCATTTATTCAGCATATATTTATTGATTTGTAGTCCTTCCCCTCCATTGTTAAATTGATCAGATTATGTTATCACCCAATTTAAGGCTATGCTGTCACCTTGTTGGAGATTATTTTAAACCAATCTATTACTACCAATAGGAGTGGAAGGTTTTATGTTAGTAAGGTAATACATTTAATGGCTAATCTATAGTGAAAATGAAAAGCTATCATATGAAAGAATGCAAAAGATCAGAAAGCATTTAGAAATGTACTGTAGTCAAAGTATGCATCTTTATGAAATGGGAATATACCCTGCATCTCTGTATTTAGATATTTTTCAAGCAACATTTTAGGATTATAAGGAAAACAAGGTTTTAACTATTCAGCAACTACTCTATTGTTCAGTATTTCTTTCTTCTACTCATCACTGCTGCCTATATTCATTCTTGGTGGGTTATATTGTACCTGTGCACATTCTGAAAGAGATACCTCTCAAGTAGATTTGGAGAAATATTCTGACCACTTTCAAACCTTTATCCAATAAAAACTACTTCCCGTGTTTCCCTGAAAATAAGACCTAGCCGGACCATCAGCTCTAATGCGCCTTTTGGAGCAAAAATTAATTTAAGACCAGGTATAATATAGTAAATATAATATAATATAATATAATATAATATAATATAATATAATATAATATAATACCGGGTCTTATTTTAATATAAGACTGGATCTTATAAGATAATACCCAGTCTTATATTAATTTTTGCTTCAAAAGACACATTAGAGCTGATGGTCCAGCTAGGTTTTATTTTTGGGGAAACACGGTATCAGCGCTAACATTCAAGACATCCAAGGTTGCAGTTAATAAAATAGTACCTGTGCCCATTTGTCCATTGTGTAATTCTCTATGATCAATTGTTATGAGGATCAGTATTTGGAAAAATAAATTTTCTGACCTTGGCATAGTAACATCTTGGAAGCCATTTGTTTGAATACTTTTGCCCCAAATCCTAATTGAACCCTGCACTTGGGTTATGTCATGAGCCAAGCATCTCTGCACCCTATGTGGGAGTAGCTGGACTAGATACAGGTCATATCTCCTGACTTCCACATCCCTATAAGACTTGATAATACCAAGCTCTTCTAGCAAACTCAATTACTATGGGACCATTAAGGCATATTCTTAAAAAATATTATGTGACCCCCCCCTGAAAACCTACCTGTGTTACCATGATTAAGAGCATGAAGAACTAAATGGGAAATTTTGGTTCTAGAGTCTTATTTATGAAAACTTCATCAGTGAGTTCCCATCACGAATCACAGTGCCATGCGGAAGTCCCCACATTAGGCACCTTCAGATCATATTCCCTATTCCTTGATCCCTACATAGTGGGGAAGGAGGGGAACATAAAATATAAAATCAGATCAGGCTTCTCTTCTTGCCTCTTTCCTATCTCAGTGGGAGTCACCAATGGCAGATTATTCATGTGGCTATGTTGTAAAATCGTAGATTTTTAATATCTGGACTACTGAGTACAAACATAACATTTAAATAAAAATAATGCAGAGTTATTTATCTTCACCAAATCCCCGTCCTGTAGAGGATGTGAGCTGTCTCTTTAATAATGCAAAGGAGTAGTACATTTCAAGCTGAGGATGGGCAATAACAAGGAGAGTGATCTGCACACTGCCCTAATGTCAGTGGAGTGCCTTAGGAGGACACCTTATTAGCTCTAACAGGCTGGTTAGCACCGGGTCACCTCTCGGCCTCCCTCTTCCCCAGCAGGGTCACTCATCTCTGGGCTTATATTTGGGAGGAAAGAAGTGAGGGGGAGGGGAAGGAATATATTTAGAGCTTCTCTCATCTCCCCAGCATTAAGAGCTGTTTATTTTTATTTCTTGTCCACTTGTGTTATTCTCCTTCCCTTTCTCTCTCCCTCTCTCTTCCCATGCTCTCGCCCCCTAGCTCCCCATTCTTCTCTAGTAGTATGTCTGCATACAGTCTCTGTGTTGCGTTAAAACAGATCGCCGTCAATGTTTTCTTCTCATTGTTTCCTTTTTAGAAATCATCTGGAAAAAGTGTAGTTTATAAGTCTGTATTTAAATGAGTATTTGTGCTGAAAATATTAACTGGAAGAGGGGCCCAGCATAGCTAAGCTTCCAATTAACATGACTGGCTAGGAAAAAAAAAAAAAAAAAAAGGAGGGAACATAGATATATATTTAAACACCTTTTACTGTCTTAAAAAATTGAGATCAATATATTTTGTAAGTCAATCACATTTTAGAATTGCACTTGATACGCTTTCACAAAAGAGAAAGATTAACTATCCTTTTAAAAAATGTATTTTTGTGCTCTTTGATTTTTTCCCATCATTTTTTTCCCATCATAGCTACCAACATCAACCCTTTCTCCTCCCCTTCCCCCAAACCCCCATCCCCCATCCAAAAATGAATGCAAAGAAATACTATTAGGCTGTCTGGTTATGTATTTTTTATGAGGCCATACAAGACGCTGCCTGACCCTTTGCAGCTCATGTTATAAGCACACTGAAGATGCTTTTCATTTGGGTTTTGCTTTTCAGCGTGGATGACCTCTATTAAATAAAAAAAGGGGGTGGGGTGGGAGGAAGGCCTAATATGTGACCCCAGGGACTAGTCTCTTCAAAGATTACATTTAATTCATATGATAATATTGAAATATAATGTTCCTGGGTCTAATGTTTTGGTTATTTTCTTTTTCTCTTTATTTCAGGGATTCATTGATGAGTCTTGTCATAGATGTTTTTCATCAATTTTGGGTAGAGTGTTGTAACTTGTACATTAGGGTCAGATTCTTAAAATTACCTTTTCTTCCTCCTCTTTGAATTCAGGCCATGAATACAAAACATATTTCTTTTTTTGTGTGTGTGTGAGAGACTCAGAGAAATCAATTTTTCTGATGTGTGTCTGCCTAGAGTTCTGTTTCAAATAAAGAAACAATTTTTATTTTCACATTTCCTTAACCATCCTCAACAATTGACCCCCCAAGTTCTTTATTAGTGTGAACTAACATCTTTTAAACTCCTTTCTTTCCTTTGTTCCTTCCTTCCTTCCTTCCTTCCTTCTACCTTCCTTCCTTCCCTTCTTTCCTCCCTGTCTTCCTCCCTTCCCCTGCAAAGTCAGTTGTACATATTTAACGGTATTCTCTCATATATATTCTCTCATATATAATATGTGTTGTGATCTAGATAATGACGCACATTTGGGTCCTGGTGCATGGTGCATATCTATGCTGTAACCCATATTTTTACATTGCTTTTATCATTGTCCTGCTTTTCATAATGCCCCTATTAGTTACTGAATGCTCACGTGCATACATTTTAGGGCCTTATAACTTCACCATACATTTTTTTCCCCTTTTACAGTGAAACATTGTTCATACTATTTAAGTTTAGTATTAAATGTTCAAAACCAATTTGCAAAAGCATCCCTCTGGCTAGTTTGTAGAATTATATTTGTAGTAAAGTTTCTTATGACATCAGATGCCTTTTTGTCTTTACTAGTTCAAATGAAGAGGTTGAAAATGGAATTGAACTACACGGCATTCGTTGTATTTTGAAAATGTTTTTATTCCTTTCACTTAACAGACTAGCACTTAATTGCTTTGAATCAGCTGCTGTTCATCAGTGTTGCAGTGGTTCACTTGTCTCGGAAGGCGGGTTCCTTGGAGGGATAGCAACATTTCACCAGAGCTAATAAAGTCAATTAGGATAATATGATACAGAAGGCCACTAGAAAATCAGGTGCATTTTGCATGAATCATTCTGTGTTTTTAATTCATACCAATTTTACACTTCATAGGGAATATTTAAAGACACTATTAGTATTGGTTACATCAGCTTGCATATATGTTATTTAATTGGACTTTTTCTTTCTTTACCTTTTTTTCTTTTTTTTTTTTTTTTTGGCTGCAAGGAAAAGAAAGCAAGAAAATTTGTGGACACGTTCACACATTTTCATTACCACAAAGTACGGATGAAAACTGATCAAAGCTGGGAAATTCATTGCAGTAGCTGAAACCCCATCTCAAGCCAGTCCCTTATTACCCAGGTATTGCCACAAATGTGATTCAGCAAATAAAACCCCTAGCTGCCTGGCCCCCTCTGCAATCAGAGAGCAGCAAAGTGGATCGGCAGTGGGGTTTTCACAATGACTCATAATTTTCCTACATTTGTTTGCATCCCAGTCTTAACATTTTTGACATCTGAGTTACTGGTGAAAACGTACATATGTCTTGTGTATACATATAGTACATATATTTTTCTCTTGGTTAGTCATTGTATGTGAGAAATGTTTTAAAAACAGACTCAGGTTCTCCTTTGTAAAGCATTAGGCTGTGACCCTCCCCTCCTCTCTTCCCTCCCCCCTGTAGCCCTGGACTTCATGATGCCTTCTTGACTGCTAGCTGAACATGGAGTTGTCTTTTTATTGTTTTTTTATAAACCCAGTCACAACACAGAAAGAGGAGGAGGAAGAGAGAGAGAGAGAGAGAGAGAGAGAGAGAGAGAGAGAGAGAGAGAGAAGTAAAAACCCTGAAGGATGGTTCTCAAAAATTCTAAAGGAACCACAGGGAATTCCTTTTAAGAGCAACAGAAAGCAAGCTAGCTGAGGTAAGGCAGATGTGGACAGCCTTTCTTTTCTTCTCTTCTTTCCTTCCCTCTCTCTGTTTCTTTCTGTGTATGTCTCTCCATTCCCCCTCCCTCCTCATATTCTCTCTCTCTCTCTTTCCCTTTACATTCATATGTTCTCTCTCTCTGTCTGTCTCTCTCTCTCTCACCCCTCTTCTCAAAAGCTGTTTCTTTATGGATCTGGGAGGGTAGGTGGGTGGGGGAGCTACCTAACTTCTTCCCTGCTTAAGCAATCTGAGAATGGAACTCATGTGAATATGCAAATCGGACGCCTGGGCCGCGTTGCTGACACGTGTACGTGTTGTATCTTTCTCCCCACCTCCCTGTCGTGGCGTCTGATCTTCAGCAGATTGCTGTTGTTTCTTGTGATCACCAGCACAGCGTGCTGGAAAAAGAGATGGGGGGAGAGGTGGGGATTGGAGGGAGTGTTGTGGGGCTGGAAGGCAGGAAATCAGACATGATTGCTGTGACTTTTTTATATTAATGTGTGGCTTTTTTCTAGCTCATTTGCATGTCAAAGTGGAGGAGGTGTGAGGGCAGAGATTAGTATGGAGATGACATAATGATGCAATGAATTAAATGTGATCACTTCTCCGAGCAGGGGCTGTGGGGGGGGGGGAGCAATGAAGTGGGGAGGGGGGAAACCAGCAAGACAGACGCAGTGAGAGAGCAAGAGGGGAGAGCGGCTTCTGATGTTCACCACACAGTTGATTGATGTCACCAGTGAGCAGAATGCATCTTTTTATTGTGATGATGGTGATGGTGGTGGTGGTGACGCTGATTGTCACGATTACACTTATCATTAGTGTGAAATTTGAATTTTAAGTGGTCAGTGCCGGAGCTCCAGCGCACATGATTGTTTGGTCCATCAGTGCAAACCCTTTCCTAGCAAAATGTAACGCTGCTCCCTCCACGTTGGCTTTCATTTAAAAAGGAGGTTGCGACAGGCAGGAATGAGATGACTAATTTGTGATGTTACACAGTGGGCAGGCATACCAAGTTTTTTTCACGTGGCTTCACTTCTATTTTGCGTATGCAAAAACCGGGGTGGGGAGTGAGATTAAAAACATTTTTATTATTACAAAAGAAAAAAAAAAGAATCTTTCACAGGATCAGTGGGGTGGCAAGGGTTTCAACCCTCAACAATAAAGAAACTGCAATTTCATCTCTGGCATTCAGTGTTATCTCCCTTTAATAACAAAACCAAACTAGACTGATTACTGAACAAAGCAATTTCTCGGCAGCTAGTTTGCAGGTCTGAATGCAGGAGTAAAAACTGGACATTTCCCTCCTCCTTTTGGCTATTTTGTATGCAACGCCTGCAAATATGCGTGGGGTAGTTGTAAAACATTCCTGGGGGAAGAAAAGAGAGGCTTTTTTTTTTTTAAACTCTGATAATTAAAAGAAGAAAAGAATATAAACATAAAGTAGAAAGGTTGTTAGACTTTGTGCATTTATTTGTTTTAGAAGTCAAATTCCTTCTGGCTGCCAGTAAGTTTTCCTCTGATTAGTCTCGTTCACTGCTTCTTCAGGAGGGCAGACTTCCTACAGGACGGACAAATCAGTATAGAAGTTTAGGACTAATTGTTATTGTGCAATAACCCTGATGATATAAATGAGCACTTAAGAATCCACAGAACATCACTAACATTAATTTATTGAAAAAGAAAATCCAAAGCAACTCCATTAGTTTTTCCCTGTTATTGTTAAGGACTTTAAATGGATTTCCTAATTGGATAATTTTATTCACAAGAAGAATACACAAATGGAAAGCAAGCCCTAACTCTGGGGTTAGAGAGCTTGGTCTGCAGAGGTGGGACGAGCTGGTGCTGTCAGCTTCTAGAAAACCTGCTCAGATAGTGCACTAGAGAGAAAGGAGACGGGGTCAGACACATGGGTGCATGTGTGAGAACTAGCTGACCACCTGGGGCGGGGGTAGGCGGGTACTTTCAGCATGTTCAAGCAGTACAATGGAGGAATTCACTGGCCTCCTCTTTATGATATTTAAAGCAGCGTCCATCACGGTTGCCCCTCTTTGATCACAGACACTTCAAATTTGTTCTGTCCTAACTCTTCCTAAGACGAAGCATCTCATCTTCACCCTCTTGCTGTCTTTCACATCTTTGGCATTTTCTGTCCACCAAGTTCACCTTCTTGGAGTGACACTTGGGCTTGCGTGGTTTGTCTTCTCTTTCCCAGATGAAGGGGGCCGTGCTTACCATCAGCTGGGTCTCACTGAATGCCAGGCATGGCTACTATGAATAGAAGTGTCTTGTGTCCTGTTACACCCTTTGCCTGCCAAATACACGGAATGAAGCAAGACAGTCCGAGAAAAGTTCTTGAGCCCTGGTCTTGAGAAACTGTCCTTCCACACATCAACACCTGGATGCTTTTTCCCCATCGGTCTCCAGGTAGCACTGCGGCCTCTCCACCTCCTGCTTCCTCCTTGCCTTAGTCTTCTAGGCCAATAAAGAAGAAAGGCAGGGATGAGGATTGTTCCTATTGATCTGCCCAAGGGGATCATTAGGCATCCGTATCAATCTACAAATCAGTAGGCCTGTGTTACTAGCTTGGGCAGTCATTGCCAATTTGTTCCTATTAGATGGCGGAGCCTGGAGGTGTTTGATGAGCAGATTGGGTCTTTATCTCAGCACTAGAGAGTATGCAGGCTTGCTGCCAGACTGCACAGGTTTACGGGATTTGTTTTTGGTAGGGGGACAGGGATCCTTATGGGTATTTTTTCTCAGCCTCAAAGCTGCCTGCACCTTAAACAGACCTCCAAGGAGGACCCCACCCACCCACGCTGAATTGTCTCCAGTTACAATTAGCCCCCGCGTTGTCTCCTCCAGCCCTGACATCTCTCCGGAAAGCTGCCCACAGAAAGAGCTTCTGGAGTGTTCTTTTGTAATCCTTCTCAGGACTGCATCTGAACAATTGAAATGTAAACACTTTTCTCTCCTTCCTCCAGCTCTTTTGCTGGAGGAAAAGCAGTGTATTTACTGTTAAGCAAGTGACATTTTTTAGCTGATATTTTCTCTGTAGTTCAATTAGATGAAGTAAAAGTTAAAGCTCCAGGTAATTTTGTTTGGGGAATCCTATTTACCTTTTCTCTTTGAATTGAAATCGCGGGAATGTGTTACTGCCATCTCTTTAATTTTTTCAAAAAACCTTTGAAAATCATCCTCGTCTCTAGTCTCAGGCTTTGAAAGAGCAACAACTATGGTGAAAGCCAAGTTCTCGCGTAAGCATATAAATTTGAAACATAAAAATATATTTACATGGGGGAAGGGGAGGAGAAAAGGATAATGAATAAGCACAATTTATGCTGTTACTGCTGCTAGCGTGACATTTCCTCTTCATTATTTTGTGAAAACCTGTTTTCAACCTGGTTTTACTCATTCCTGACGTATTATTCAGTATCAATATCTGTCCATTGCCAGACCATGGTGAGGATGCTCCCAGTGACATTTCCACTTTACAGTTTTCGGTGGGGGGAGGACGTGAGGTGAGGGAAGGAGTGCTGATGCAGGTGGGGGTGGAAGGGGACCAGGCGGCATCCACTTCTCAGGAGATCTGTTTTTATCTTGCCCTTGACTTTGTTACTTGTAAATAATAATAAATTGTTATTCCGAGCTGGAGCCGGGGGAGATGAGTAAATTAGCCCAACGTGAGTTGTGCACTTAGCACTTCTCTCTTCTTTAGAAATTATTTCGTCATTCCAAAGGGGCAAAAAAGTTTTTTTTGTGTGTGTAGTCTTTCGTATTTTGAGTGTTGAAAGTAAGGTGGAACTCTGTTTACACTGGACACCAATTTCCAAGTGGTTTTGGCCTGTGTTTAGTTCACTGACATACTTCAGGTAACTATTAAAAAAGCAAAACCTGTATTCTATTTGAGAAAACTTCAAACTTAGTGATTATTACTGTTTATTAGTTTGTGCCTATATTTTCTCACCTGTGGTGTATTTTTTTTTTTTTTTCCTTCTTGGCTCTGTTCCACTCTAAGAAGCACTCATTTCGTTCCATTTGACAAGAGCCTGATTTTTTTTGGTTGTTGAGTAGCTTACAGAGCTTCACAGAAATACATCTGTGTGGGGTATATGATTGCTGGAAGTTAAACCATCTTAATTTATCATAAACCAGACATCCAGTCAGCTTTCATCTTTACAGTGCACGCACAGAAATCAATTTGGAGTGGACTCAGAGGAATGTTTTAAGAGTTTGTTTTGCAAATATTTATAAACCTTTTTCTCTGGAGCAGAGTCTGTTTTAGAATAGCCATCATACTCTGAAGGACGGAGCTTGTTTTGGGGACCATGCTGCCAAACTCTGTTGTTTGTTTTATCCGGAGGGTTGGAAGTTCACATTTGTTTTGCCACTGACAAACTGTCCATGCGAGAGATATCTGTGAAGAAGCTGGTTATTTTATTCATCCTCAGTATCTTGCCCTTCTTTTTTTGAACCCCACGAGGACTCCACATGAGTGAAACAAACAACCCAGGTGCTCACTTTGATTCTCTGCCTGAAGGACAGAAAGTGGACCTTTTTTGCATTTCACTTTAGTAGAGAAAGGAAGCCAATCATTTTCTCATCACATAAGCACTTATTACTTAAGGATGTTGACAGTACGTTGCAACTTTGTAGAAACTTTTGATCAGCGAGAATGTGTCTCTTCCCCTGTGACCGACGTTGTGGTCTCCAATTCACCTGGTCCACGCACTCAGGACGTTACTTTGATTTCTCTCCTAGTGATAGAAAACATTTTCATTCCTTAACCCACTGTTTGTTTAATCTACCTCTATATCTCCCTGGTTTTTCTTGTTTTATTTAGTGTGGCTTCATATAGGCCATTGCTCCGTGAAACAATTGATACATTCTCAGCACGCTGTTGTGTGTAGAAAAAACTCCGAGATTAATGGTCAGTGTCTCACACACATACATTTGTGTTGTGATACTACGGAGGAGCTGCGAATTACTGACAAGATCTCGAATAATTCCTAATGCTGTCGGAGGCTTCATTTTCTCCTCGGCATGATGGATGAGGCAGAAGTGCTTTCTGAGATCATTATGTACATCATTCTGTTAAGTGTTATTAAAGTCCGTCTGTCTTAGGCAGCAGAAACAATATCTTCACCTTTATTTTGCTTGTGTGTGTGTTTTTTTGTTTTTGTTTTTTTTTTAAAAAACGGGAACTGCAGAGCCCTTTCATCCTAATGTGAGCTTGTTTTGAGATAATCTGACTACTAGTATGAGCCATAACATTTTTAAGAATTGTATTTTTCTTTCGACTTAAAATTTGGTAATATCAATCTGTAAATGAATTCGGTTTGATTTATAAACCTTGACTCCACAATAAAAGCTTTAGCAATGCATTTTAGTTAAAAAAAAAAAAAAAATGTGGAAAGTACCAAAATTTGGAGTGTGGGTTTCAGTCTGTCACTTCAAAGAAATTTGTTTCTCTCTTATTTTCTGGGCTTCAGTGACTTTAAAAATCATTGACCATTTGTTAGCTTAAATTGATTGTGTAAGAAACAGGATGAATTTGAATTTTGACAAATATTTCATGGAATTTCTCCCTTATAGGAGGGATATTCAGAGCTAACAATGTAAAGACATATACATGGGGATGAAACTTTCCTCTAATACTTGGTCAGGAAAAGTTTGTTTTTACAAACCATGCATTTGGAGGGCAAATTTCCCTCGGTAAATTGGGGGCACTTACTGTGTTTGAACGGGGGTCAGAGGATGGGGGCCTTGGGGTAAAGGTAGCATGCTCTGTTTAATAGGGCAGTTCAGGTAAATTGCAGATGGCTCATATTATATCTCAAGCAATCTCACCCAAACAGAAGAATTTACTTTAAAGGTTTGTCAACTTCCTTTAAGTTGTAGCTTTTTCTGGGAAAAGAAAATACAATCTTCTTTATAGAACGTTTCCATTATTAGCCAGTAGCCCTCCCCCTTCACCTTCTGTTGTTGTTGGTATTGTTTTTGAACAGTGTGGTAGAGCATCTTTAGATCCCTGGCAGGCTTATCAAAAGAAAATGAAACAAAAAGTAAATCGTCACACTTTCTTTTAAAACACTACTTCCCCTTTTCAGAGGTTCAATGAGATCTAGAAAGGCTCACTTTTATAGTTTTAATAGAATTATATAAGTTTGATGCACAGCTGGGCTAAGCTCAGCCATCCACAGCACAGCGAGTTTTTGAACATTTAATTTTATATTTGAATAATTCTCCAGATCAGGCTATAATCATGAATGTCATATAAAAAGAATTTTTTTTTTATAAATTACATTATTTCACAGATGTGCAAATACTTCTGAGAAAAAAATTACATTGATCAGTTTTAATACCCCCCTGTCTCACCCTTCAGTCAAAGGGAAAAATAGCTTTTTTCCCATCTTTGTCTTCAGAAAGGTGCTAGATTGTAAACATCTGAAGGAAATGAAAGGGGGTTGGCCAGTCCACCCCAAACTCTTTCCAGATTTTCAATCCTTTCAGCAGCAGCCTTCAGTTTTCAGAAAAGAGGGAGGGTCTAGGGGGGGAAAAAAGAAAGGAGATGTCTCTGTTTATTATTAAAATTTAAAGTGAAAAGCATTGCTATAACTAGCTAATTTCAAATCTGCTAATTTAGAGGGCTTGAACAACAAAAAGCAAAATTTAGACAACGTGTGTACTGTGGTGATTGGGAAAAGATAAGGCTTTTGCAGATAATTAATATCTAATTCTGTGAAAAAGGAAAATAAGCAACAGATGGCTATTTCTTTTATAGCTAGTGAAATAATAGCATGTGAATATTTAATTCAAAAATCTATTCAAACAATTATTTTTACTTAGGTAGAAAGATGATTATTCTTTGTATAGGTTTCTGAAGCGTAGTGTATTTATTCTTGTTTAAAGAAAGGCATTTCAGAATTTCTGTGTTTTGCAAGTATTGGAATATTTCTGGAAGCAACAATTTAAGTTGTGACTCGTTGTCATTTTGGAAACAGTCACCTGTGGTTGGAAACACACTGTTATTCAGGGCTGAAGGAATAAGTTGCTTTTGAATCTGAAAACAGCAATTTAATTGAAAGTTCTGACTGTTGATTTTTCCATGTTTCTTTCGGTAATGTCTCTGACCGAGTAATATGACATGGCCTCCATACCCATATACTATTTGGATATTTGATATGTCATCGTAACGATATTCTGAAAGTGGAAAAAAATTGCATTAGCATTTGGCCCATGGATAATGATTTGGTTAAGCTGCAGTTTTTCAGGACTTTTTTATTGACCCAACGTAAGTTTTTTTTTTTTTTTTTTTTTTTTTTAACCAAAACACAGAATAAGATACAAAAATAAAACAAGGTGTTGTATTCAGATTAGTAGGTATGAAATCACAATCGCTTCTTTGTCTTTCAGAAACCATACATGCCAGATGCACTATGAGAAAAATAATCTAAAATGTTGGGTTTATTTTCAATATGCAAGTAGTATAAAAATATGCAAGCTCTGATCACAGTGTGCTGGAAACCACTCCACAAAAATGTGTAACGAAAGCTGTTACTATAAGTGTGGTTCATGTATTGGAACAGCTGTGACAGCCTGATACAGCTTAACACTTGTTCAATTATAAGAAAAAGAAATTCAGAAGGGAGCTTGATTTAGATAAGAATTTTAAATAATCTTTGAAATTTCCAAAGGAACTTCTCCTTCCGGTCAAAATCATACCTATTTTCTAGTTTGTCCTCTTCTCTTTACCTATATTTAATGCCCAAATACCTTACAGAGATCTTAGAAATAACAGCTGCCCTTCCCTTGACCATCTTCTCCTTCCAAACTCTGCTCATATTTTATGTTTTTTAGCATTTGTGTTACAGTGATTTGCAAATTATTTCGGGTGTCTGCTCTTTTTATGTTCACGTAGGAAATTGCAAAGAAATCACCTAGTAGCTGGCCGCTTTTTTTCATTCCAACTATTCCTTTTTTTGTTTTCAACTGATTTTACCGTGCTTTTATGGCAGATATATGTTAGGACGTGTAAAAAAGGCTGACACTGATGTTGATACCAAACCTTTAGTTCTGGGAATTTGAACATGTCACTGTTTTTTTGTTTGTTTGTTTTTCTTTTGTTTAGCAAATGCTTGATTGATGTGGGTGCAATGTGTGATTGTATGTATATATCGTACATATGTTTTAGATATATGTATATATACACGTAATGTATACATACACACATATACATATATATGTCTAATGTGCTATAGTGTTTGTGCTCCATCTAAACTCATTCCTGGAGTAACTGAATACATAAAGACCATATGTTTCCATGTGTAAAATTTCTTTTGTTTAGCTTAACATTTTATTTTCTAAGCCGAGTTGTCTCTACGGTTTATGTGCATAAGGTTTAATCCGTTAATACTGCATATTTTGAGTGACATATTAATAGTTTTTTGCTTGATGTCCTCAGAAATCAGCATCTTAATATCATTTTGAAATTGTCCTCCAAAACAAAAAACAAAAAACAAGAAAACCCACAAAACAAAACTAGCCTTTAAGCTAACAGAAATTAGTTGGTATTTTTCATCTGAAAGATTATTCTTATCTTGATTAAAAATAATAATCTCAGGCAGTTTCCAAAACAAACAAACAAACAAACAAAAAACCACTCCAAGTCCCCAGTATTTATGACCAAAACTGGCTGGTAGACAATAGGAAGAAGTATGTTTTTGTACCAAGGGGATAAATGATCCTCAGACCTCCATTTACAGAGATGCGTATTTCAGGTTCATAATTTTCATTAACTTTACATTATTTGCATTTTTGAAAATGGACAGGATAAACAAAATACTGAACTTTTTCAAGTGGTTTTTCGGGATACTTAGCATCCAAAAAGCTTACAAGAGCGTCATTACATTAAGAGTTGGGTGGGAAAGGGGGGAAATCGTGAAAGCTACCTTTTTTCCTTCTATAGTACTTGGTATGGGAAATTTAAAGTAGAATCCTGGAATTTCCAGAGCCTGACTCTATCTTCTAAGTCATTTCTGTACCTGGAATAAAATGTTGCTGTAGAAATTATTGACATAATAGTCCCCATGAGGACTCCTAGCCATCAAAGTGAAATCTCACAATAAATTCAGAGGCCACCTGGAGAACCACCATTAAAGAGCTTTTTAGAGGAGAAAAAAAAAAAAACTTAAAAAGCTTAATTCTTCTTAAATATAAGTTCACTGATCATGTTTCTATACCACTTTCCTAGAGTTTAGTTCTTTACTTTTAGCTTTGTAAAATAATCCTTTCAAGCTTTTAGGACAGCAAAAATGCTGTGTTGTGTACAGATGACATCACTAGCCCAACTCCAGCCATGTTGAAAACCAACGGGTTACTAAGCAATAAACCTTAGTCAGGGTTGCTTGCATGTCTTGGGGCGTAAAAGCCTTGAACCGTGAGGTGGGTCTTAGGACGTGCAGGACAAACATCCCTACTGTGATACCAGAAGCATTATTGATCAGTTTGAGGGGAACATTTTTTTCAAAAGCTAATTAGTCTTCGCAGAGTCGAATAACTAATGCTGTTTTACACTTAGCACTTAGGCAGTGCTTTTCATCTTCAAAGTGCTTTGAAAACATTAACTAATTAATCATTAGCTAATTTAGCAACTGACGATAAAAGTTAAGAGACTAAAAGAGGCCCATTCCTCCCGCGTTTTGTGCACTGTCACCCCTCCATGGAGTCAAAAGGAAGGTCTCTATCTGGAGGGGAACCTTGGGCAGGCTGCCGAGTATGGGTGACTGTAGAGGACATACTGCTCAGGTCAGATCTGTAGAAAACTGAAAAAAAATCCTTTAGATACACAGCCCTGGACAGTCTTAACAGGTAATTATCAGCTCTTTTTCCTTTTCCTTTTTAAAAACCAATTGAAAAACAAAAAAATGCCACTTTAGTAGCAGGGGCCTTAGCAAATCTCCAGACTATTTAGGGATGCTGAAATGTACAAGTGCGGTCGTCATGGGCAGAGTGGGAAGTGTGCGCATGAGTGATCTTTACCAGCAAACCTTCCTGGTGGCAGTGCAATGTAATCCGTGAACACTGCCTTGGAAATCGAGCTTAGTTTAGAAAACTCGACACAGAAATGCAAGAGCATTTTCTTGCATGTCATGACACACGGCATGCTTTCCGGGATGCTTGTCTGCTCTGCACTGTAGCTGTATCCATTACGTGAATGAGATGTGAAAGTAGTGCCTTGTTTCTCTGGGATATCAGCAGACCGCACAAGCTGAGTTTCTTTAAAAATACAGAGACAGTTCATCTATAGACTTATTCTGAATGAGTGAGTATGTGTGGTCCAGCCCATTTAAAGAAAGAAGCCCTCCACAAAAGCCACCAGTATTACACAACCCGGTAGGAGTGCCTACAGGGTTGAAGAGTGAATATACTTCGCTTTGCATTCAAGTCCTTCTGAATCCCACATACCCTTTTACTCCAACCAGGAGCAGCAAGATTTCAGAGTATTAAAAAATGCCAGATGTTGAAAATGTGTTCTCTTTGTTTTTTCCTATTTTCACCAGAGGGTTGGTAAACAGGGGAGCAGAGACAGGTGTTTACATTTTTTTTCAGTGTGAGGACGACAGAAAGATGACTATGTGATCGAAAACTTCCCACCAACCAAACTTTGATATCTCTGGACATGGTGAAGGGCACCAGAAATAGACAGCGCACATCTCATATAGTCATTAGCTACTGCAGAATTTTTCTGTTGCAGAAATTCAAATGGAGAATTTTCACTCATGTCCTTTGATACTACCTAAAAGGCTTTAATTCCTAGTTACTGGCATTTCAGGTGACTACAGATCTGCACTGCGCTGAGCCTAAACGTGGGTGCAGACTGTTCACTACACCTCTTGAATGTAGGTCTGTGTCACCCCCCCAACACCACTTTCTCCTCTTACCTTTATTTCAAGCTTATATTTTCTTACAGAGGGATGTTTTTTAAAAAATCCACAGCAAAGTTTCAAATTATGTCCCTAATTTGGAAATTAAAATTTTATACCTTCCTTGTTAAAAATTGTCTATTTTGGGGGGTGGGGTGGGAAGGAGTAAAGACTTTGTATTTAAAGATTTCCTATTTTTCAGTTTACTTTTTGCCTTTGAGTGGTAAATCCCCATAATTTAAACAATTTGAATAAAACAGCTCCCCATTTCTCTCCCCATCTTCCATCTAATCCCTCCTGCTACAGATCTTATCATGATGGAAATTTTTTTCTTGCTTTTCAGGCATAGCCTTTTGGTAGCTACGTACATCTGTAAGCCAACTCTGCTATTGAGCTCCCTCCCTAGAATTTTCTAGAGCACCCTTTGGAAAGGTCAGGAGCCCTGATTAGCTTTGAGGTTAAAGAAGTTATTGTATGGAGATTACTCCTGTCCCATTCACACCTATTCCACCATTATTGTATCTTTCAAAAATATTATTTCATGCATCAACATGAATCAGCCAGATAGAGAATCATATGAGAACTAATTTACATAAATTGAAATTAGTATCCTACAACAGTTGTTGTTGTCGTGTGTGTGTGTGTGTGTGTGTGTGTGTGTGTGTGTGTGGACATCTGGTAATGTCTGGAGACCTTGTTGATTGTCACAGCTGTGTGTCTAGGTGCTAGTGACATCTATTGAGTAGAGAGGCTGGGGATACTGTTCAGCACCCGACAGGGCAGACGACAGCCCCCTGTAACAAAGAATTATCTCCCCCTCCAAGTGTGAGTAGTGTGGAGCTTGTGAGTCTGCTATTTACTTAAGCCTATACTTACACTGGGAATGTATGGGCAGCAGCTTTTAGGTAGGAGCTTATTTTCTTTTTGATAGTGCTTGTAAAATAAATTCTTATTTAATTGGGGGTGATAGTCCCTTCTTCTAAATATTGCTTCCCTCAACTTGAATAGTTTTGTATAGAGAGTGGGAAATGGTGGCCCTGCAACCTTTCCATTCCTCACTTTCAGAAATCATACAACAAGCCAGCTAGAATGAAAGAAAAGTGTATAAATGAGCAAAGGATGCTTTGGTAGAAATATGAGACTGGCTTGCAAAAACTTGACAGATTTTTATTTTTTAAAAGCTGCCTCAGCTTCTGCATCCCAGATCGCATAAGAAGACAGAAAAAGAGACTTTATGCTTATGATGTCAAGGGCTGTCTCTGTGTCTTCACTCTTCTTCACCCACTCCTGACCAGGACCCCTGCCTTTCCCATTGTGGTTTTAGGGATTAAAAAAATCTTTTGCAGAGAAGATTCTAACACAAGCTGCCTCTACAAATCACAAGCTAGAGATTGCAAGAAAGGACCCCAAGGTCGCTCACTGCTGGTGATTATTTTTCTGGGTGTTGTTAACTTGTTACTCAAGAGTAGTTGGAAGGAGCTGAAAAAGAGAGGCTCTAGCTGGAAATTAAGAACCAAAATGCTGGGAGGAGATCTCAGAGGAAGAACATAATGATCTATAATAACTGATGTTTCAACGACAATATATATATTTTTCTTTTCTTTTCTTTTTTGAACAGTGAAGGGTGTAGGGCTGTATGTCTCTCTAGTTACATCTATCCGCCTTTTAAACTAGCCTTACTGTTTAAAGTGAAGTTGAACTTCACTTTCCCAGTAGATGGCATTGTAGTCTGTTCAGTAGAAAAGAGCTCCCCTAACCAATAGGACTTTAATTTTTTTTCCCCCCTAAGCTTCTTCCTTGATAACTTACCCCCTCCCTTGCATTAAATACTAGCTTGAGGTTATAAATAAGAATCTTGTTTTCACTAGTTACCTGTAACTCTCAAAAGATTTGATTTTTAAGAAAACATATAATAGATAATTTAATATCCCTATATCAAATGAAAAAAATATAGATCTGGGAGTGTGGCATATGGAAAAAATATGCAAGCATGGAATATTTTCAGACTACACTGTTTCAAAATGAGAGCTGCCTCTGTCTTCCTAAGTACACTTTTTTGGTATCAATCTCTTATACTTACAGTATTTAAGTGTCAATGTGAAAGATGCTTTGAAAAAGTTATTCCGTGTCAAAAATTTTCAGACACAATGTATTCTTCTCGACTGAACCCCTAACTTTGATTCCTCTTTATTAACTAATTATTTTTAAACTCTAAAAAAAATCTTGCCTGGGTTTTATGTATATTATTTGTGGGACAAGCAATTGCATATTTTTGGGTTAATTATAAATATTGTTTCCATGATAGTCTGTTTCCTTCTTTTAAATCATTAGACCTGAACATAACAGCAGTAATTGATTGAGCTAGGAAAAGTTGTCATTGCTTGGTGTTAGAAAAAGGTGCCTATATATGTATTATTATTTTGCTTATTATGAAGTTCCCTGAAGAATAGTCAGAACATTAAACTGAATTTCAACCAGAGAGAAATGATGATAGGAAGAATAGCGTTATTATTTTCTTTAAAAATTCATAATGAGGATTTACCTATGTAAATACCTTATATTATAAAATAGGGGTTTAACGTATTGACAATTACAATCAAAATAGATTTTCCTTTTACTGATGAACTTTGAAGATGAAAATACCATGTTTGTGTGTCTCTGTGTTTTACCAGAATCTGGGTTGTCCCTTGAAAGAGTCCTATTTTTCTGTGTTCTCTTTTTAAAAATATTTTGCTGAAGCTGTAAACTCTCCGCTCCCCCACCAACCAAAGTCTCTTTCCACTGAATATAATCTATATTTCTCTGATAGTCATTTGGTAATAATATTTGACTTCCATTTATCAATACCATTTCTTTCCATTATTTTTAATCACAAGATTATGAGCTGTGTATTTAGTTATTATTTAAGCTAAATGGTGTCTTTGGCTGTTAGCTTGAAAAGATAATGTCCCAATATCAGGATTAAGTTTTCATCTGTATCAGCTGGCTTAAAAATACCCAACTTGATTCCTTTTGAATTAACTGAGTCTTATTTTATTTTTTTTCAATATCACCTATCACCATAGTAACCACTAGCTGTCAGTTCAGCTTCTGACATTTTTCTCATTTGGTAAGATTTCAGAATTGCCATCCTCCCTGCCAACATGTCATGAACAAGAAAAAAAAATTGCATGAAAAATCTAATGGGTGTCTGGTCTGATTGTCCTCATTCGTGGCAGGAAAGACAAAAACTGATGAATTGTGAAATGTATTCAGAGGGATTCAAGGAAGCAAGTGCCTGGGACCCCCCTTTCCCCCCCAACCTCGTTTTCATTTTGTTATGCTTGATGCACCATACATGCTTACCCTGACACTTGGGTTTGTAGAAATTTAAGATGAACAATTTTTACATTCACCCCGCTGATCGCTCTCCCATACCATTTTTTTTTTTTTAAATAAAAAGTCATCATTACAAATAAAGTTACCAGGGCTCATATTTAGCATCATTTCTTGCTCAGATCATAGATTTTTATAAGTCCAAATTGGCTTCCAATGTTTAAGATGTTGTGCTTACAAACGTACAGCTCTGTTGTAGAGCGGCAAGTGGACAGTGGGTGTACACAGTGGGGTGTGTATGTGTGTGTGTGTGTGTGTGCACGCGCGGGTGGTTGGGAAATTATATTAGGCCCTTTGGAAAAAAGAAACAAAGCTGATTCTGGACCTTTTCTACAGGTTTGTTTTTCATGGCAAAGAAAAGTAGGAGAAATGTGTATTTTTTAATTCTTTCCAGCATGCTGGTTTAACAAATGAAGGGGGGGGAAACATGCTAATGAATTTCTATCTCAAATACCAGGCTGGGTAGTTGATGAAAGGAACTATTTCTATACTTATTTGCTTTCTTTTGATTGCCAGCCTTGTTATAGCAAAAAGCAAAAAAGGAAGGGAAGTGATAATGTACTTTAGCTGATATAAGCATGCAAATTACTGAATAAATGTTATTCATATTACAAACATATACCCTGTATATGGATCTTATCACTGACACCTAGACAAGACATGTAATATATATGTGGTCTGAATATAAGTAAACATGTTAAATATATTGTCATGTGTTTGTATGCATACAGATGTTCGTATTGCTAATAAGTCTTTAGACCATCTAGCTGTAAATGGGTTTGATAAAACTTACGTGTCTTTTCCAGCGGTTTTGTTTTGAGCCAGATCAATCTTATAGGATATTTTTTTCATGACTGTCTACAAATTCAGACTCAGCAGCAGGAACTCATTCCAGAAACATGAAGCTGATTTGATAAGCAGCTGCAGAATCCAGTGCCTTTTTACTAACGGGAGGACACCCCCAGGTTCATGCATGTAGACGTCGGGATGTTTCCATCTCACGTTTCATATGCTGTGGCATTAGCTCCTTTTAAAAAATTCACACACTGGACAGTTTGGGGGCGGGTTGTAGAATTGATTGAAGATTTTTATTCACAAGTATATTTAAACATTACATATAGCTTAGAAAGAAAGGAAAGGCCCAGTGAAAAATATCTCCATTAAGGACCAAAGTCTTTCATTTTAAAAGCAAAATCACGTGTGTATTTTTGATGCAATTTAGATGAATATTAAAACATTTAATGTTCAGTGTAGGTGGATTGATAACATGATTTTGGCGTTGATGATTAATGGTGTGCTGGAAATATACATGCATAAGTGCATACATATGTATATGGCTATAATGTGTGTGTAAAATAAGCAATTTGGTTCATCATGCTTTCGTTATTTGATTCTTTTTAAATTTAAACACTTTGGAGAAAGCAAACAAATAATGCCTGAATGTTTGCTGCTATTATTATGAACAAATATAACCCTTGAGAAATAACTAGAAAATTAATATGGAATCTCAGGGTATATTTCACACACATATTTGGAAGTGAAAAAATAGAAAGTATTTTTTGAATACTGGCAAATAAATTTACCTCATAAAAGAAAAAAGCCAGAAAAATATAAATCTTTTAATAAGAAATAATATTTTTATAAGATGCATTTTACAATGAATGGTGTAAACAGAATATACTTTAATGCTTTTATGCTTTATAAGATTTATAACAATAATCAGCAAAAGCTTGTAACTGTGTTTGCACCTATGTGCCTTCAAGCCATTGGACCTTGCAGTTAATTGTATAAATTCCATACACTATGGGAAATCACAGTGTATCATTTATATTCAGCATGTGTCATGTGTATAAATATTAAAATATATTAGCCAAAAATGGCTGATTATTCCTCAAACATTTTGTGATAAATCTTATCTTTTTATGGGTTGGGTGGGGGAAACTAAATATTTTATGTTATTTGGAAATATTCTTCAAACAACCTAGATTTATTATTAACATTTTAAACATTTATAACTGCATTAAAATATTCGGAGACTTAGCTCACTGAACAGCCATATACCCGGGTCAAGTTATTTCTGCATGCAGCGTATACAAGTGGTCCTGACTTCACTGTTCTCCAGTGCGATGCCTGTATAACTGTCCACCGGGGCCAAACTTATGTATATAAAACACTCATTTGTGGATATGTTGAGAGTTACATGGGCTCACTGCTATGGATCCAGAGAGGAATATCATATTATCTGCATGTGCAGGGATGTTTTGAAACCTATATAATTATAATTCGCATCTTTGAAAAATTCTTTTAATCTATCCTAGGCAGTAAGGCAGCATGTAGGTGAATGTTTGTGTGCAGGCACTCGGTTTTATTTTCAGTGTATATTTGAGGAGATATTTTTAAAATAGGGGTTGAATATATTCAAACATAAACACATAAGTCAAATATAGGAAGGTCCGATGTAATAGCAAATGGAGAAAATTAGAGTGATACGTATTTATTGAGACTGATAGAGATGCCTGATGAATAAACAAACACAGGGTTGAACTGTTTTACAAATGTATTTGGCAACTGCCCGTAGCAGTGAGTGTGTACATTTTGAGGGGAGGAAATGTCAGAACAGAGTCTTGTAAATACATGCAGCTGGAAAGAATAAAATAAAATATGATGACTAGCGCTGACAGGCAGACTTGGGGTGTATGATATACTTTGTTCATTTGATTCTTAGAACTCAGTCGGGGGTTAAATTGGAATCCAGACATCAAAGAATTCTTCCACCAGGCCCAAATTTGGCCCGTATAATTTTTTTTCCTTACAGTTGTCATAATTTTAGCTAATTTCACAGTGCAATAAATTTTTACCGTTTGAAGTCTTTTTCTCTTCTTAAATATGCACACAGTATGTATATAATATATCTCATGCGAACTACCCACACACTTGATATCAGGTATATATACACATAAAAATGCCAGACATACACATATGTACATCACACACGTGCCTGTACATGCACTTTCACAGATGGAGAAAGAAATGGCGTAGGCAGCTGCTGCATTTATCTGACCCTAATCTTGAAATACTAAAAAGAAAAGGCTAACTGTTTTCAGTAGCGATACGTTTGTTTCTTTCTTCTTTTTTTACCTTTTTTTTTCCCCTCCTAACTGTTGTGTCTGAAAATGTTGGAAGCACGTGGTGCTGCATATTTGGAGGTTTTGCAGATTTCTGTACGATTTTTATCTGAAGGTCAGGGCTGAGGAAATACATCAGGTTGGGATGTTTGCTGTTTGCCATTTAGCCTTGCTCTTCTTATCAGATCATTTTGTTGCATGGGCCACAAACAGGGAACTCCTCCAAAGAGCGAATAAAAATAAACATTTTATTTGTATGCAATTTTTTCCTTTTTAAAGGGTCTGAACACCATTTCTATGTACATTTCACTTCCAGCATTCCTTAGGTTCATTGGCTGATGATTAAAATTCCATTTACCATTTACATTTCTCAAATAAAAATGTTAAAGGTAAATGCACATTTTTCTCTGTAAAAAGTAAAAACAGCGATAAATCACATCCATAAGGTAATGCGTCATTTCTGAGCCATTGGTGTGAGTTCACTATATGTACTTGCTTTTGCCTGAATGTGCCACTTATGATAAAGAAACACATATAAACTGAGTAAGAGGATTTTCTTTACTTATACATAACACGGATGTAAGAATCTTGTTTTGTAGTTGATGAGCTTGTCTGTTTTCAAATCGGCTATACTGATGCAGGCTGGGATAATTTGGTCGCCACCACCACCACCAGAGTAGGTAAGTAAGCTGGAGCTCCCATTCCATGAAATTAATGTTGTTTATGGAAACCCCAGATGGAGAGAGAGTTTTGTACCACGAATGCTGTGAATTAAATTTATTCAAGGTAATTGTCCAATCTCCATCACTTCATGCACTATTCAAAAGGCATGCAGAGCCAAAGAAAATGAACTTCCGGTCTCCTGCTATTAAGAAAGGATCTCCTCCCATTTACATGGAGAGTGATGAGACGGGAGGCACATGGGAGAACGAAAGCCATTACGAATAAGTATTGGTCATGGCTTTGGGGAACCAGGTGAGGGATGCCTGTTGGTGCTTTAGGATTCATGGGAAACTAATTATTGTTCTAAGTCCATTCAGGCATCCATCTACGATTAAAAATGAGAAGATGGCTTTCAAAGTTGGTGGTAAGCTCTTGCAGTTGGACTTATGGAAAATCCTAGGTGACCATTATTATGGTGGACCTGCCATTTTCTATCAGTATAATTACTCTTTGATATAATTTCCAGGGAGTAGATCTCATTGGGAATTCTTTGAGGAGGCCAAGTTTCATTTCCCTAAGCATCTATATAGCTCAAGGGAACTCTGGAGCTGCTTGTTGCTTTACAAAGTGATTATTTATTTTGTTAGCCAGCCTAGCTGTGGTCTCACTAGTAAACAACTACCATCAGAGGTATCCAATAAGGACTTGATTTTTTTTTTTTTAAGCGAGACTGGTGAGAAACTACCATAAGCTTTGTTATGCTGTTTTTTTTTGCAGAAGATAAACATTTGCTTTCCATCTTGGTGTCATCTTTTCAGGTTATTATTTGGTCACTAATTTATCTCACCATTAGCGAATTATGGTAGATTATTGCTTGGATGCATTAAAAGCACCAAGGAGCTGTGGTCCTGTGGCTATTTCAGGCAAAGTCATAAGCACACTCTTTTTTTTTTTTTTTTTTATTGTCCTCCCAGGGAGCAGAATTTGAACTTAATATTCCATGAAATAAGCCATTGTAATCACGTTGGGTTAATAGAAGAAGTAAAATTGCCTCTCCTCTCACAAGACATTAGAGCAAGGCTGTGTTATTAAAGTTTTCTTGCGGACAGGCGGTTTAAAATATATCAGGGGCTGATGCAAGTCCTTTCAGGGTGGATGACAGCTTTTCAGATCCTAATAGGCTGCTCATTCCTGGCCCATGAGTTTCCAGCAATTTTTCCTTTCAAGCCTGGCTATGGCATGAGGGCTAAAATCTGACATAACAGAGTATCATGGGCTGTGCAAACCCTCACTCATTAAGTGGTTTTATATAAATTTGTGTCAGTAAGTAAACAATTAGAACTTGTAAATATTATTGATTTGGACCACTTATGCTCACCTATTTGACCCACAAAAGTCTCTATCAGATGACCTCCTTGGAATTCACAGCCCACTGGTACATGCAGAACAGGAATGAAAGTCC
Organism: Rhinolophus sinicus; assembly: GCF_036562045.2. NCBI lineage: Eukaryota > Metazoa > Chordata > Mammalia > Chiroptera > Rhinolophidae > Rhinolophus > Rhinolophus sinicus. The sequence continues at coordinate 31,114,399 of NC_133760.1, read as the reverse complement.
GGCAAGGATGAGATTCTCTGTTTGATGGGCCCAGGAATTGTTGAATCGATGGGAGACATTATTCAAAGCTTTCAAAAACACACAAACGTTTCCTGTGAGTTGTACTTGGTTTTAGGTTGAGCTAAATTTGAGTACCGGTTGTAAGACGAAATCAGTGAGGTATGTATGTGTCTCTCCATCTGTCACGCCCTGTTGCTGCTCGGCACCTGCTGTGTTCAGGTTCAGGTCCACCTAATATTGGGACGGCCCTCAGAGCAAACGCCATGCTTCTGAATGGACTTTGAACTTGATTTGAATTGGGGACTAGATCTCAGAATGTATTTTCCTCTTAGTGACTTTATGAACAAAGTTAAAGGGAAAGGAGTTTGCTTTCAAATGCTTCAGAAATGCCATTTTCCAAGTCAGGTCTTGTCCAAGAAACACAGAGATTAATGGGTACTTGTCTGAGTATTTCTCAGCTTCTTAGGGAAAAGAAAGCATTGTGTTGAGGGTTGGAGTGGGCTGGTTTGAGGCTCGCGTTGGCTTTTCCCTCTTTCTGTCCTTGTTTTCGTTTCTCTTTCCTCACTTATCTCCACTTCATGGACCGATCGGATGAATGACCTGCTGCACTGGTGGTGATGCTTCATGGCCCCAAGGATTGGCTGGAGGCAATTCTTTGTTACTGGCATTGCCGTCAGCCTGCTAGTTAAGAGGGAATGCCTAACTTGCATGGTGTGTCCAACGCCCAGTGCTGTGGGGAGATTGTCTCATGGCTCTGCTGTTATGTGAGATGCGAGCAGCAAACCTCAATTGTATATAAAGTGACTAGCAGGGAGCTACCTTTATCCCTAAATTTGATGTAGAGATAGATACGTAGGGAGGGAGATGGAAAAGATGAGATTGGGACCTACCTACACATATTCAGAATTTGAAAACCAGCTCAATAAGGAGTCGAACGGTTAATTTTCCAGCAAATCGAGAAGCTTGTTGGAGCTACTTTATGCACACTTGGAGGCTGGACACAGAAAGAAGATACAGGACAATTTGTTTAGTTAAATCAAAATATTTATTGAGCATCTGTTTTGTTCCAGGCACTGTCCTAGGCTCCTAAAACCCCAGATATAAAGGACAGAGTCCCTGGCTGTAAGAAACTTACTAATGCACAAGACCACTCCCTCTGTCTAAACAAATAGGAAGGAAGCAGGGTTAGAAATTATGAGATGGTCTTGGCTCCTCTTCAAGCCCCACATGCAGTGAACATGGCTGCCTCCACAGAGCCTGCTTCGTGTCAGGGTAGTGAGCTTCGATCGGTCATGTGCCAGCGTTTATATTTGGTAATGTGTTAACATCTGCCTGTCTCGTCTTTATTTTTGTCCCAGTGTATGTATCTGCGCCTATCTCTTTCCTGTGATAATCCTTAAGTACAGTTATGCAAACACACAAATAAGTTATGTATGTATATCCCACATATTCTCAAGCATTTCTCCAGTTATCTGTTGCACGGGCAAGCCCTTTGTAGTCGAGTGTATTTTATCTGTGCTGCATAAAACAGTTAGCCCTTTGTCTGTGTAACTTTTACTTGAAGACGGCTCTCTGCAGATGCTTAGCTTTTTTTCGGTATTGACATAATTCATTCTCGGCTGATAAGTTTTAGCCCTTTTCCCTAGTCAAATGGCATCTAAAATTTAACTAAACATACCCTCCGTGTTTACTCTTCAAGTTGATTTGGGTGGTCGGGGCTGTTTGCTTATTCATGAGTCGTATTTAAAATGCTGTCTTTTCTAAAACAGCCTGTAGGTTGCTTCACTATGAATTTGCAACTCTGCTACCAACTGTGTTTCCAAAGTTGTACAATTTATGTGAGCCCTGACCATGATAAGGTTTTTTTTAAAAAAGTGTTGTAAACATTACTAGCTACTGGGGAGGTTAATGTGACATATTCTTAAAGAATACTGACTTGGATGAATCTGTCCAGGGCTTTCAGAGAGCACTGAGCACTTTCATCCTAATTTAAATTTAATAGGACAACCGTCACCATTTTCAAGGGTAGAACTTCCAAGGAAGGGAAATGGTACAAAGAAGATAATGAAATCATGAGAACGAATAAAAGTGTTCTTTAAAAAGCAGATCAATAGCTGGCTTCAAGCCCTTAGATTATAAACTGATAATGTAGAGTATTGAAATACAAATATGGAGCCTGGGCATGTGATGGAACAAGAGGGGAAAGCCAGCTCATTAAAAAAGAAAAAAGAAAACCCAAAAAACATGTAAAGAAACGTTTCAGAGTGTAACGAGTAACGTTTGAGCTGGGACAGGACAACCTCTGCATTCAAATGAAAAAAAAGTAGGCTTTCGTTAATATGCTTAGGTTTGTTAGAGGGTCTGAGGAGTTGTCTGTGCTGCCAGGTAAAGTTTGCATTTATGTAATGGAATGAAGAACTGCATACACTTTCAGAGGGGGCAGAGGAAAGCTTCTGCAGATGCCACTGAGCAACCTTTACATATGTATATATCTTATCACCTTCAGTGGGTAATATGGACGTTACAGATTCCATTAGCATATCGTCTGCTATCTGGATCAGTTATGATTCTTGGTTGCAAACACTGAAACTTACCCTGGGCAACTGAGCAAAAAGAGGATTTATTAGGAAGAAGAAGAGGAGTAATGAGCTCCTGCCAGAGACCAGGGGATAAGTTTAGGGAGGGGCGTTCAGAGCAAGGGAGTTCAGAGGGCTGGAAGTACCAGAAAGAGGCATGGCACCTCTAGTGAGAATGGTCCGGCTGGAGGGCCATTGCTGCTGCTTCGATGAAGGACTCACCATCTTCTCTGTTCTTGCATCACTTGCTCCAGATGCAGAGTCCTCTGAGAGGGTATCTGCTGGGTCAGGCTTAGACCACAGGTCCTCCCCTGGGAAGGATCAGGACACTGCAGGTTCTCCAATGAGAAGCCAGCCTCTGGACTTAGCTTCTCAGCAAGCATCCACTACTGGAGGAAAGGCAATTGTCAGTGGAAATCGTGGTGTAGTTGGGAAGAGGAATGGGTACTGGGTGCCCAGAAAATGATAGGTGTCCGCTGTACCTTCACATTAAACAGTACTTATTAAATAGCAATTACAAGTTGTTAAGTACCATGTGAATTAGGTAAAAAGAAAAGACAGTGGTCTTTAGGCATATATAATTTTAAGTGGCTAGACTAATAAAGAAGTACAAAACTATGGGGGAGAAACTCTGCGTGGGCCTTGAATGAGTTTGTGAATGACTTCGAGGTGAAAATCACGTCTGCTGTTCTTCTCATGGTTTCCATAATGCCAGGGAGCTTTGGCTTTGTCTGTGGTTTGCAGTCTGTCTTACTAAGCTGCCTGATGTTGTAGCTTAGGATATGCCCCCACCTACTCAGGCCAGGGACTGCAGTCTCACCATCTGTAAAATGGAGTTTGCAATAACCTCCTAGTCTTGGTTTGAGCACTGCATGATATAACTCTTGTGAAGCATCTGACACCAGAGTTGGCTCGTGGAGCATTCTCAGTAAATGTTAGTATAGTGGGTGCTCTCAATATCTCTCCCCATATCCTCTTGGCTCACCTCTGTTTTCACCTGTGGTTGAATTGAGCAGCTCCAGGCTGCCACTAACTTCCCCTCTCCAGGGTCTCTGTCTCTTAGTCTATGGGACATGTCTGGACCATGGACATTAGCCCAGCCCAAGCTCTGGGCAGCACGAAGCTCAGGACTTCAGGGCACCTGGGGCAACCACAAACCAAGAAGGGACATGGAGAGGGTCATGGATAAGCATTGCAATCTCCAGCCCTTGGTGGGACAGTTCAGAGGCTTTTCTCTACGTGGTTTCCTCAGATGCCCCAGCAGGACCGAGCACTTGGTGCCTATAGCAATCATCAGCTTGCTAACACATCATTATTGTTTTTTCTCCTTTTTCTGCTCCTTCACTTGTCCTTTCTGGATCCACCTCCTAAATAAACTCCCTACACCCAAGTCCTTGGATCGAAGCCTGCTTTGGAGGGAACCCCAACTCAAAGAGCGGTCACGGCCCATTGAAATACTGTTAAAGGAAGGACCAACCCCAAGGATAAATCAATTTTTGACAAATAAATATGTTTTCACCATATTATTGATTTTTTTTTTTTTTGGTGCCTAGAGTAAATTAGGAGAGAATACAGAATGACAAAGTCATTTGAGGCCAGAACTCTTTGAAAAGTGTTGGACTCTTATAGGTTTTGAGGAGAGGTGGGAGTGGAGTGCTGGTTATCATTTGAAGAAAATTGAGCTCTGAGGCTAAGAACGGTGTGCTCAAAGCCGTCCCTCGCTTAGCAGAGTGTTCTTATACCCAACTGGATGCTTGTCTGAGTCAGAGCAGTTCAGATTTCCCACAAATTAGGACTCAGGACCCTGTGCCCATGGCCTGGAACTGGGGGTGGATGGTGGCAAGGAAACTGACAGGGTGAGAATGGGTCATTCTGAACAAAGCATAGAGACCTCTGGAACCTCAGACATTTGGGAGGAAACAGGATATGAAAAACTTCTCAAATGAACACATGGCATACAGGCTTCACCGAGGTGCCTCATTCCCCCTCACTGAGCTCTAACCACACCCTGTCTTCAGTTTCTCAGATGTTACTCTCCGAGGAGACTTCCTCATGAGATTTCCTCAACTAGGGCTGTTCCTACACATTCCAGACCTTTCATTTTTTTAAACTCATTTTCAGATTCCGATTGTATGAGGTAGTATTTACTACATAAGAAACCACCCCAAAACAATAACTGTATAGTTGCTCACAATTCTGCGAGTCAACAGTTTCAACTGGGTTCGCCTAGGATGGCTTGCTTTATGTCAGCCTGCTTGCAATATTAGGCAAAGAAGGTGCTGTGTGTGTGTGTGTGTGTGTGTGTGTGTGTGTGTGTGTGTGTGTGTCCTCCATACTCTTCAGCCCAATCCCTTTTGGATCACCCTCACCTGACCTTCTAGGGTCATTGTTCATGACCCCCCACTTTCTGCCTACTACTTACATACTAAAACTTAGCTTTCAATGTCCCATTCCTCTAGGCTCTGCTTCTACTAATTATTCATCTGTTTCAGTTGTGCCAACCAGGGGTCTTCCAGAGATAAGAACTTACTCTAAAGTCATGTCACTTTCAGGTGTCATGTCAGGCTGCTGGGTAGAAGTTTTGGTGTAGTTGGCTTTTTTTTTTTTTCCTTTTGTGTCTTTCTAATTCCTCTCTCATTTTGCTATTGAGGATGGGACTCCAAAACCTCAGAGGGTGACAGAGAGAAAATTAACATGTACAGGTGTCTACTGTATATCAAGCAGAAAACCAAGAACCTTTCACATGTGTATTTGATGAGGTTCTTTTTTGCAGGCAGCAGAATACTCTTTAGGTAGTTAAAACCACAGGATCTATAGCACATTGATATAGGTACTCATAGCTCATGGACTCAGTTCAAAGACCTAAGCTGCAGAGCCAATGCTGATCTTCCAGGAAAGACTCCTGGAAACACACAGAGCAGCAGCCCCAGGAGCAGCAGCCTTTACTGTGGTCAGGAAGCTGGGGCCGCAGCTCGGGATCAGAACCACGTGCTGTCTAGTGATCCGTGCCCAGAGAATACGCGCCTAGCACTTGGCCCCTTTCTCCACGTAACTCATGTGGGTGCTTCTCATTTAAAGAATCTGAAGGACAGCAGGGAGACAGGAAATGTGCCTTTTAGATTCTTCTTTGGGTAGGTGAGGTAGTACGCTGTAGGTAACCACGGTAGAATTGGGCCTAAAACCTCGAGTAGTCTGACTCCAAAGCCCTCTGATTTCCTTGGCGCCATTTTTGGTTGCATTGAAGAGCATTTCACTTCCCTGGCCTCTGGGATTGTTTCAGAAAGCAAGGATCACAGAGCAACTCAGCTGTAAAGCCGATGATTTTGATAATAAGAGTAGATGTCGTTTAGAAATATTTTCAAAAATTTATCAGCGGCATTATTTTTATCAGAGCCTAGAAAAGGGAAACTAAGAAAATCCTACCTCCTTTCCCCCATAAGGACCTTTAGGAATGTGCTAAGTAGCGAAAGCGTGGGGTTGGAGGTGGGGAGTTGGTCTCTGACACTTGCTGTTCAGGTTTTTATGGTGAAGCTGTACTAATGTCTTTAATCATTTCCAAAGAAATGACAAGCAGAGTCCTGCACCAAAAAGGCCTGAACTTTTATCAAGTGCTAGTGTCTTTAGGAGACAGCATGGGAGAAATATAAAACAGGCCCGAGGAAGGTACAGAGTCTGCTTTGTGTCACTTTTTTTTCCCCCACCAAGATATAAGTGAGATCTTTCCATAAAGACCAAAATGGCTCCACGAGAATTGCCATATTAGACAAGAGGTCTTTTTACTTTTTTATGCGATGCATTTGTATTGAAAACACATGTTGGAGGCCAAAGTAATTTTCTTTACAGACAATGAATCTTACAACTGGTTTGAACGGTTTTTAAAACTCGAATGTTTTACCACTCCTTGTGATGGGTAGGACTAGAAAAACATGTGAGGAAGAGAAAGAAGATAAGAAAAGCAAGAAGAGAATGTAACTGAAAAGTTGCGAGTTGTAAGAAATTGGGGTGTACAAAAGGCAGTGATTCCGTCGCTTGGGAAATTTTGCGTTATCGTCGTTCACACTCTACTTGAGGGACAATTATATTTATCATTTTCGAAGTGTTAGTCATGTGATAATCTATCATTTTTTTTAACTAGAAAAGAAGGCAAGCTATTAGAAAAACAAATGAGCAACAACAACCACTGCAGGTTGAGCTCACTTCTGGATGGACTAATACCAGTCCCCCATTGGCTACTGTATTTTGTCTGGCAGCGATCAAGGCAGGATCTTTAAACAAAAGTGGAAAGTTGCCGTGACCTTCACTGTCAGATTCAGTTTGAACTGGGCTACGAGACTTTGCATATTATTTTTTAAGTGAGCCATTCCTATCTCTTGATGTGTGTCTACAGGCTTGAGGCATGAAAAAGACACGCAGTGGGACGCTTTTACTTCCCTTCACATTCCCACATAAACAGCACGGGGCTACTTTTTAAAAATGCTCAGAACTGAAGTATGACTTGCTGCTGTGGTATGAATTTTGTATCAGGCTGTAGTAACATGTGAAGCAGTTTTGCTTTGGAGCCTTAGGGATCTTGGTCCCTCCCCGTGTTTCCTGTCTCCTTGCTAGAAGAGAACACATTTCTCTTTTTGTCTTCTGGTTTTTGGTGTGGTTGTTGTTGCTTTCTTGGTGTCACCTTTCTCTTGAATTCTTCAGTATTATTTTAATAGCCGTTGGAGTTGTAATGTCCAAGTTCAGGAGCAAGGCTGGACCTGGAGGTGTGCTATTCTAATCCTCCTAGAAGGGAAGGAAACAGGTTGCTGGAGAAGTGACATGACTTGCTCAAGGTCACTCATCTAGTTCATGGGCTACAAACTGTCTATGCGAATCTCTTCCCCCTGTATCAGACCGTTGATATGCAGAGAGAGCTCATGAGGCCAGAAAGGGCAGCGTCTGTCCCTAAAGAAGCACATCAGAGGTTTGATTTCAACCTCATACAGGCTTTAATTTACAAAGTTAATTTTGACTCCCCATCTGTGGCAATGTGACAATAAATAAGATTTAAATTCAGTGATGCTCTTTTACCATTTTGCCTGGCAATATTTATCACTTTATGAAGTAGGAGCTATAGGACATTCCAGAAACTGATTTTAGTCAACAGGGGACTTCAGTCCTCAACTGGTACCCTGCAAATGGTGCTTCGGGAAGCTTGGAACATAATTTCTCATCTCAGGCTGAAATTTTGAAATATTTCCTCATATTTATCTGTACAACTGCTCTTCTCTGAGGACAGGACAGGGATTTGTACTCTCCTTGTCTTCCCTTGGGCATTGTTTTGGTTTGTTTTTCAATAGATGAATGGAATTTACACAAATAAAGTAAGGACTGATAGAGGAAATGAAAGGGAGCAGTAATGATGGTTCGTTCAGGTGGGGAAAAGCTGGGTCAGAATCAGGTCTCATCCTCCCTTCCCTCGGATCTTTCACGCCCTATCATTTACTGAAAGTTGTGGATTATTATGGAGCTAAGAATCCCATCGTCGTGCTCCAGTCCGCCTGAAAACCCTATATTAAAAGCAGACCAAGCTGCGATCACCTCCCACTTGCTGAAGCTCTCTGGATGTCTTTTGTGTCAGCTCTGTGTTTTTGTGTATCAAAAAGTTTAAGATGGAATTATTCCTACCGAATCCAAATGCTAGGTTAACCCATGTGTCATCTATTTACAATATGCAGTGATACTAGTTTTCTTTTATAGTGAATGAGACAATGTATACAGTATTTCATGATGGTTTAATACCGCTATGCAGGGTCCTAAAATACAGTGAGATGCCGTGCAATTCACGTAAACATGATCATTTCCTTTCAAAATGGCAAATATGGTTTCAGTGCTAACGACCCCAACTCTGGCCATTGTCACTGATGGAAATCACCTGTTGTCATCAGCGCATCTAAGTCTCCATCAAAAGCAGCAGCCGTTCTCCCCAAAATATTGCAGCCTTCCCAGGGGTGCTTTGACATGGTCTGAGCCTCTTTCTATTTTATTTATATTTCTTGGTCTTGTAACATCACTGTTTACTGGATTTGTACTCACTGAGCTTTTCTTGTGTAGGACGCTCAAACCCTCATATGGATGGGAGAGGCAGGCAATGCAGGACAAGTCCCTTTGCTAGGTTTAATCAGGGACATATTTTCTATTTCTGCAAGATGTCAAAATTGAGTATCAACCTTGTTCTTGACAGTGCATGGAAGGAGAATCTTCATGGACTCTCCGTCTTATTTAAAAGTACAGAACAAAACCCCTGGTGCAGAATATTAAAACTTACATGACATCAGGCAGTTCTGTTTAGGGTTCCTGTATTTGCATCTTTTATTTTGAAATGTATGGTCCAGGTTTCATGGGGCTTCATTGTAGAACATATCAGGAAAGGTACTTTCCCTCCCTCTTTAAGAAATGTTGATGGTTGGAATAAGGAGATCTAAGAACAAAGGGAAAACTTCAACAAGGAAGGGGAACCAGTGGGGTTTTTTCATACGAAAGAGAGGGGACTTGTCTCTTGTAATCATTTTTTCAACTGGTAAATATTTTTACGGAGAAGTGCATTGCGATGCCATCTTTACACATTTATTCTTCAAACTGTAATACAGCGCATTTTGGGTTTCAGTATATTGCATTTTAAAACTAATGATGCATTCATTCTAGAGCAAATCTTATTTCTAAGCCCTAATTTAATAAAATTAAACTCTAAGCTGAATTGGTTTTATGAGCTAAAACTCTGAAGTTGATAACTGCATTTAGGAATAGTTCAGGTATTGAGTTTCTAATTTGCTTCCTGAGCATGGAAATCCCTCAGATAATCAATATTGACTACCTTTAATTGGTAGGAAGGGCTCTTGCTGAGTTTTCTATCTTCTGCTGAAGGAATTGCCTCTGTACATCGGTTGTCTGTGCCGCTTGGGTTGGTCACGACGGAAGGGCCCTGGGCTTGAATTCATTTGAAGTTGGACATTTGTTCCTGACCAGTGGACCACGGCACCAGGCAGCCCGATGCAAACAACAATGGGACGTGGAAACCTTTCTTCTTCATGCCTTACAGAGTTTCTGGGTGTATTTTAGTTTTCCTTGAAGACTGTAATTTTCATCTTTATTGCAGGTATTATTGTTTTCGTTCCGTGGGGCAGGATGCAGGCTGGTCAAGATGAGATCAGGAGCTTTCCAAAGGGCGGGGACATTTCCGATTATTGGTATGACACTTTGTAAATCAGTCCCAATAACCATCTGACAATGAAAATCCTGCTAGTTGTTAAATGAACTATTCACAGATGCTACAGGCATTTGGAAATGGATTCCTCTAAATCCCTTAAAAATCAGATGATGGCTTATTTTCGCGTAGGAAATACATTTTAAATGTGAATTTAAAACACAGGCAAATGTGTATTTTTCTTTTGGAGCAGAGAGTACCTGTTCATCCCATCCTTAATCCCAGTCTTCTAAGAAAAAACTTTTTTTTTGTCTTGCCAATCTGAGGGGAATTTCACTGAAAGGAATTAAATATGAATACTATAGAACTTCTACATCCATCCTCATTTTTCATAAATAAGGCAATTTAAAATTTTTATTGTTTCTTTTAAAATTAAAAAACAACAACTATGCAATAGCACACAAAATAAAAAAAAAATAAAACATAATCCCACCTGCACATAATCACTGGCAACATTAAAGAGTATACGAAGGTCTGTCAATTAAGTTCACAAACTCACCCTAGAAAAAGTGCTACACACCTCATTGCTGAATATCATTACAGTCACCTTCGAAGTACTCCCCTTGGGAAGCTATGCACCAATCCCAGTGCCTAGTCCACCCTTCAAAGCAATTTTGAAACTCTTTTTCTGTAAAGGCCATCAGAACTATCATCGTATTACCCTTGATGTCCCTGAATGTCATCAAAATTTCTTCCTTTCAATATTTCCTTTATCTTCGGGTAAAGAAAGAAGTCATTAGGGGCCAGATCAGGTGAGTAGGGAGGGTGTTCCAATACAGTTATTCGTTTCCTGGCTAAAAACTCCCTCACAGACAGTGCCGTGTGAGCTGGTGCATTGTCGTGATGCAAGAGCCATGAATTGTTGGTGAAAAGTTCAGGTCGTCTAACTTTATCATGCCGCCTTTTCAGCACTTCCAAATAGTAAACCTGGTTAACTGTTTGTCCAGTTGGTACAAATTCATAATGAATTATCCCTCTGATATCAAAAAAGCTTAGCAACATTGTTGCAACAAGTTCGCAAACTTAATTGTCAGACCTCATTTACCCCCCATGCGTATATACACTTTTATACAGTTTATGAAATCAGGATCAAAATGTACATACTTCTTTGTAAACAGCTTTTTAAATTTAAGATTATATTGGTAACATTCCTCCATGTTATTAAATATACTTTTACAGCCTGAATTTTTTAATGGTTCGTTAGTATGGATGCATCATAATCTACTTAACTGATTCCCTGTTATTGGGCATTTATTTTCTTCCAAATTTCTCAGTATTGTAAATAATGTCATCATCGATAACCTTGAACATAAATCTTAGAAAGCAGTTTTTGACACCATATGATTTTATGTATATGGAAAATCTTGCCCCAAATACCCACATTTTGCGATGCTTTTGCTATGTTCTCTGATTCATTTTTTTCCTCCATTTTTTATTTCAAAAATTCTCCATAATGATGATGAAATGTTTTTATACATTTAGGTTATTTGTGAAGTTTAGTTTAGCTCTTTAAGTTCTATGCTCTAGTAAATACTTTCTGAGTTTGTTGTATTTCCCAGCGATGACTGAATCTGTGTTTTTTATTCTCATCTGTACATTTGCATTAATTTTAAGGTATGTGGGGGCAAGATGAAGTAATTCTCATTTCAGGAGAGCTTTGGCATTTGTTTGAAGTTTATAGCAGTGTTCTTTCTCTTCCTTTGGAAAAGTCCCTGTGTTATCGGTGACCTTGCCAGCTGCTTGCCAGTTGCCCACCTGCCGTGACCTGGCTGTTTGTGGCCCATGGACATTATTAGCTCGTTCTCTGCTAGTTCAGAAAGGCCACTGAATGGGAAATCCAGCCTGAAAGGCTGGGAAAGTAAATCGTGGATCTGGCACATTTCAATGCCAGTAAATTACATTTTGTCAGCTTCATTGCCCTGAATTTCACGCGTAAATGTGGGACATTGAACGACTGGCATTTGACAATAAAATTAGAAGAAAAAAAAAGGCTAATGCCTTATTAATGCAAACAATCTCTGATTCAAATGGCTGCAGGCAAGGAGTTGTTGCTATTTCAATGGGGACAATTTCTGTTTTTCCTTCTGTTCATATTAACTTCTTGGAAAAATTTAAGGTATCTTTTGTTTTCCACTTTGCTCCACACTACATTGGAAACATCAGTGACTTTTTGGAAAAATACTGGTTTTCGGAGGCTTGTAGAAACTAGGAGATTTGGGGTCCGCATTCGTCCTAGAGGGCCCATGTGTTCTGATTAACGTACCAACAGGCACGGCTTCTTGAGTCTGCTCCTGGGTGTGCCTCCTTTCACGGCGGGTCCTTGCAGTTCCTCCGTGTGGTCAGCCTCTTGGCGATGCTGTCATTGAAACACCCAGGTACTAGAGCAGCTCGGTAGGTGTTTTATGTCCTGGAAAAACAACCAGAGGTCTTAGGTTGCCTTCTGGAAATATAAAAACGGGTTCTTTTTTTGTTTTTGTTTTTCAGAAGGGGGATACATTTCTTTGTGTCATTAACTCCAGCAAAATTGGTATTTTGCCTTTTGTTTTTCTATTGGATCAGAGAAAATACCCAACTTCATAGAAGCAAAAGTCAACTTCTAGTTCAATTTGGTATATTCATTCTTCTTATTATTCATCCAAAATAGGATGGATAGTACACAACATATGTGTACTATTTATAATGTTCTTTAATTTTCCATACCAAAGAGAATCTGAGATACTAAAAATTCTAGCAAGTTTATAGGTAGGTTTGACCTAGTACTACTTTGGTTTTGTGCTTTGTCATTGAGGATACAGGAAAACATCTATTTTTTCTCCTCAAATATCTACTTTGCCTCTACTAAAAAATGTATACACAGAAAATATATACAAGCAAAAGAAACTGTGTTTTATGTGTATATTTGTAGGTGCGTTCTTTGTGTTTAGCTGAAAGGTCCTGTAGGAGTGTAATCTCAGAATCAAAGACGGGTTTTTATTTTGATCTTAACTGAGGTGCAGAATGGAGACAAGTGACCAAGTCTAACACTTTCAACAAGAAGGGACTCTTGAGACTTTGGGAAACAGCTCCAGTCTTATCATCAAACTTCATAATGTGCAGAGACCTAGTCCCAGCCACATGATCCCATGGAGATGACACTTTGACCTTGACTTTCAAGCATCTTGCCAAGCTTTCTGGCCTGGGTGAGAAGGCCTGGCCTTTCTAGGAGAAGAGTCTGATGGAGGAGTCAGGGCAGAAACACGTGCACTTGTATTACGGTGATGACGACCAACGTCATCATCTGGAGCCACGTGGCATCACATCAGTTCCCAGTCCTATTAGACCCAACGCTCCCCTTTCAGTAACAAATATTTTGTAGCATTCTCTTTACTCTCCTGACAAGAAACACATAGACATTATAACCTACCCATTCACATAATTTTAAAAATCAGTAAAATGTCCCAACAGTAATAGAAAGCAAAGAATTGAAAGCAAAACAATTTATAATAAAATATGCATTTGAATATGAAAATACTCGGGACAGCCACACCAGAAAACATAATGAAGTCAATACGTATTCCTTTGTGTAGACTTACCATGGGTCAGTGACAAATGTAGACAGATAGAAATGTGTTATATTGGCGACTTGGTTTTATTAAGTGACTTTTTCATGACTTTCTTCCACGGGGAACATCTGTTAGTAGAGATTGGAAAAAACAATGTACGGTTGTCCTTTGATTTACCTGGCAAGTGTGTTCCTGGAAAATTCACTTATATTCACGCTGAATGGTAAATAGTTTGTTTATATATGAATGTTTTTAGGTTCTAGGCTCAGACAACGGTTAACAAATGTTTACCTTTGTAAATGTCCTGTGGGATGTTGGGAAGTCATGCAGGAAGTAGGTGGGACGATGCTTCACGGTGAGAGATTGTTTTAGGTCATGCTGATGTTTAACATACCTGGATCTGCCCACTAAATGTCAACAGTGTCCCCTGACATCATTGTGACAATCAAAACTGCCCCAAGATGTTCCAATCTGTGAAACCACTGTGGATGATGGTGGTGTGAGGAGAAATCTGAGCGAGAGACGCAAATATGTAGAAGCTAATGTCTCAATATTACAGAATGAAGTCCCTGTGATACCAATTCAGGCATAAAATAGCATTGGCTGTATGGTGATACCTTCTGACATACAGTGGTAAAGGGTCATCATCATAAGATTCCAGTAGGAGTTCTTATATTTTTAGCTTCTTAGTCCCCTCTGAAGGGACTTTTGAAGGACTTTAAACAATACAATAATCCCTCCTTATCCATGGGGGATATGTTCCAAGATCCCCAATGGATGCCTGAAACTGAGGATGGTACCAAATCCTATATGTACTCTGTTTTTTCTTTAGTACGTATTTACCTATGGTAAAGTTTAATTTATAAATTAGGCAAGTAAGAGATCAACAACAACAACTAATAATAAAAAAACAATTATAACAAGATACTTGAATAAATGTTATGTAAATGTGGACTCTCTCTGTCTCTCTCTCTCTCTTTCTCATAATAGATCTGATAACTGAGATGGCTACTGAATAACTAGCATATACAGCATAGAGATGCTGGACAAAGGGATGATTCATGTTCTGGACAGGGTGGAGTGAGGCAGTGCGAGATTTCATCACGCTACTCAGAGTGGCTCACAATTTGAAACGTAGGAATTATTCCTGGAATTTTCCGTTTAATATTTTCAGACCATGGTTGACTGTGGGTTACTGAAACTGCTAATAAGGGGGCTACTGTATCTGTGACATTTGAAAGGTTAATGTGTGCCTAGTACTGTGTTAAGCAATATTTATACATTATTTTATTTAAATCCCACCTGTAGCTTTTGAAGATTTTAGAGAAGACAGAGGCTTTAACAGGCTAGTACCTTAACAAAACTTACCCAGCTGACAGATGTCAGAGGAAGATTTGAGCTCATGTTTGTCCAAGGAAGTAACACAAAACCACCTTAACCAAGACAACTTCAGGAAGCTGTAGTTGTTGGTGTTCCCCTCCTTCCATAAACTGCCCCAAAATATCCTTCAGGAGTGCCTAAAATGTGGCCATCCCCTCGCAGAACATTTGGGCTCTTGATTCTCTTACATCCTGTACCCTGTTAAAAGTTTTATTCTGTACTATGTTCTAGTCATTCATTTCCCCCTCTCTGAATTGAGTTGTATATTTTAATCTATGTTCAAGCTCTTTGTAGAAAAAAATAGTTTGTAACCATGTTTTGACAGCAATAAGACAGACTGTAACTTGGAAGTAGAGATATTGTGGTCTTTTGTAATTGTGCTTAATCACAATATATTTCAACAAAAGGAAAATTCAGAAGGAGGAAAAATATGAAGAAAGGTTAAGGTAATGGAGGTGGCATAGAGCTATGTGTGTTTTACCCCTGGTCATCCCGGTTGGTGGGTTCCAAGTTTTGATGGAGTGATTGGCATGTTGCCATGGTAGATGCTGGTGAAGATGTGCCACCCAAATCCTCTGGGATCCCTTTTGCCAGTTGAGTGCTCACCCCCAGCTGCTATTGAGGAAGCTACTGCTTACATCTGTAACCTTCTCCAGAAGATTGGCTTTGGCCAAGTGGAACTGCTTTGCCAGGAAGTTTTGGGAATTATATCACTCAACCCACAGCCCTTGGTGTCCTGTAGTGAGTAACAGACTTGGGTTGGGGGTGACAAAAGCCTTGCTCCTTTTCTTCATGGCAGGATGGACTCTGCCAGGCAATTTATGCCCTACAGCTCCCCATGGGATTGGAATGAAGCTATACATGACCCAAATCCACATTCCACTTCCCTTTTCCCCCTGTCCCATCCTGCTACCCTCACTCTCTTTCTCCTGAGAGCCCTCGCTGAATAACTCATGTGCGTGATGACTTGTGTCTGTCCCACGGTTGTTTCTGTGCACCTTCCTGAGACAGACCCAATTTTCAAAAGGAAATCATGTTGACTGCCAACCAAATTCCAGCAAGGCTTGTTTTAAAAAACAGTGACCATTTTGTTGATATTTTCTCTGTCCACAGCACTCTACAAAGCTCTTTATATATATGCTATCTCTTTTACTCACTCTACGAGTCTTTTGTAGTTGAAGAAATTGGGCTTAGAAGTGTTGACTAACTTGCCCAACAGCATGCAAGGTGAGTAATTGATGGCGATAGGATTTGGCTCCCAAGACCCATGGTCTGAGCGATGTTGTTCTGCCTTCCTAGTTACTAGTCATGGAAATGATGAGCTCTTGGCAAAGGAAGCCATGATTCCCAAGAGTCAGGATGGTTTACTAAAAATAAATCGTGATCAATTAATCATATTTCACCGTTTTTAATGATTGTGATATTGTTACATCCTGGAATTTAGCAAGCTGTTGATAACAGTTCTTGTATATCTTTGAAGACAAGATGGAGACTGGTGGAATGTTGTTAGTTGAATAACCACTCTCAGCAAGTTTTATTAATCAGAGAGAATGACCCTTATTTTATGACCACTCCCAAATTGGAGGCCCTGTTACATTTTTTAAAAATTTAAATCAGTAACTTAGATGACAACAGAGAAACTATACTTTTTCAGTATGCAACCTGAGAGAGAAGTAATACATTGGCTATCATAGCCAGTGTTGTAGGGGGCATATTATGGGAAGCACCATCCTAAAGGATTTGCCAGTTCTTGTATTTATCTATTAGAGATCAAGTATCAGGTATCATTGCTGCAGCTTCATAATAGCATTTTGGTTGGGCTCAGGGTTGATCATAGACCAGGTGTAAAAAATAAGACCGATATACAGAACTGCTGAGTGACAATGATGGAGTCTACATTCCCCTTGCCATCTGTGGTCCTGCATTGGACATGGTCCTGCCCACGCAGCCTCCTCAATTCTAACATGAGGACCTGTTCCAACTGGTATTTAGGGAAGTGCTGTCCCCACTGAAATAATCCTGTGTCCAGACTAGATTGGGTATAAGCTATAGAAACAAAATTTGTTTACTGTTCCTCTGGGTCTTACTCATGAAAAATACTATTTATCAAATACTGTATGCTAGCTGCAGAACTAGGTATTTCATATATGTTGTCTAATTCAATCTTCATAATAACCCTACAAGGTAGCTTTTGTAAATCCCATGAGACACATGAGGAAACTGAGGCCTCAGGAGGCTAACTTGCTGAAGGTTACTCAGTTACCAAAGGTTGGATCCAGGATTTCACTCTATCTGACTCCATTCACAATCTGAACAGACTCAGCACCTCAATTCAACACAATCGGTGACTCCATCTGGCCCAACATGATCTACAGATGCTTTCCAAGGGAGCCTTTGTCTACCAAGGCTCTGACAAGAATGATTTTTCCAGAGATCAACCAAATCCCCCTTTGACACAAATTTTGAAGTAAGATGCTAACATTCTTAGATCAGGGAGCAGTACTGTCCTTGAGGACTTTTAAAGCCCTCAAATCATTGAGAACCAATGAGATGAGTGTGAACTACAATGGAAAAACAGAGAGAGAAAAAATGATATAGATTTAAAAAAATAAAAAAACACCTGGCTGGAAAGTTTCAACCAATCAGTTTACTGTTTCTTAGGGTCCAAAAACTTGTGATGGCCCATCCTTCATGGCTGAATTTGTCTTTTACTTTTATTAAAAGGATGTCTTTGAAAGTGTTCTACACTGGGAAGTTAGTTTTCTTTCCGTGTTGAAAGGTTGGCCTCTGTGGATGAGAAGTCTCAGCTTCCACGCTAGGACTGTCATGTAATTTTTCATGTGCAAGTAGGTAGCAAGAGGGCGCCCAGACATTTGTCTTATTGCTGAGGAATTGGTGCTTGTTCATGCATATTTACAAGGTAATTAGTTGTCCATTCATTCATTAACATGTTTAGAGGGCCACTTGCAAAGCTTCTCACTTGCAGCTTGGAGAAGACAGCCAACTCAGGCCTCCTGGTTAAACAGAGTTAACAGCTGGATTTAGTGGAACCCGCCAGTCCCCAAACCAAAACTAGCTCAGTAACTCTAATGTGACCTGTCAGTCACCCCTAAATGAGGTATTGATTCATTCATTCATGTTTCCCTCCCCAAATCAGGCAGACACTTAGGGAAGACAGGAGTTTCTGTTCTTTTTTTTTTTTAAGCCTTCTATGTCCAGGCAGAAATTTCAATGTTTTCTTCTTTTTTTAAAAAGTTACTCTTATTCAAATTGAGATATAATTTGCATATACTTAAACTCGTTTTTTTGATATACAGGTCCATGAATGTTGATAAATACATACAGTCATGTAACTACTTCCACAATTAAGGTACACAACAATTTCCATGTGTTTTAAGAGTAAAACATTTAAAAAAATATATATTTTTTAATTTTTCAATTACAGTTGATATACAATATTATATTAGTTTCAGGTGTACAACATAGTGATTTGATATTTATATAACTTATGAGGTGATTACCTTGATAAACCTAGTACCCATTTGACAACATACATAATTATCACAATATTATTGACTATATTCCTGTGCTGTAAACTACATCCCCATGACTACTTTGTAACAACCAGTTTATACTTCTTAATCCCTTCCCTCTTTTCACCCATCCCCCCCAATGCCCCTCCCATCTGGCAACCCTCAAAATGTTCTCTTTATCTATGAGTCTGTTTTGTCTGTTCATTTATTTTGTTCTTCAGATTCCACATATGAGTGAAATAATAAGGTATTTGTCTTTCTCTGACTTATTTCACTTAGCATAATACCCTCTAGGTCCATCCATATCATTGCAGATGGCAAGATTTCATTCTTTTCATGGCTGAGTAATATTCCATTGTATATATGTACCACCTCTCCTTTATCCATTCATTGATGGACACCCAGGCTGACTCCATATCTTTGCTATTGTAAATGATGCTGTAATGAACATATGGATACACATGTCCCTTCAAAGTAGTGTTTTTTTGTTTCTTTGGATAAATACCCAGAAGTGGAATTGCTGGGGTTTTCTTTTTCTCTTGTTATAGACTTTGTTTTGCAATATATTTTGTCTGGTATAAATATCACTGCCCCACCTTTTTTCAATTTCCATTTTCATGAAATATCTTTTTCCACCTTTTTACTTTGTCTGTATGTATCTTTCAGTCTGAAGTAGTGATTCTCTTATAGGCAGCATATGTAAGGGTCTTGTTTACTTATGCATTGAGCCATACTATCTTTTGATTAGGGCATTTAATCCATTTTTATTAAAGTAATTGTTGATAGCTATATAGTTACTGCCATTTTATTATTCATATTTTTAATCTGTTTTTTGTCTTAAAGAAATCCCTCTAAGGGCCTTGTAATTCTGGTTTGGTGATGATGAACTCCTTTAGCTGTTTCTTGTCTGGGAAGCTCTATCTATACTTTGATTCTAAATGATAACTTTGCTGGGCAGAGTAATCTTGGCTGTAGGTCCTTGCTTTTCATCACTTTGAATATTTCATGCCAATCCCTTCTGGCCTGCAAAGTTACTGTTGAGAAATAAGGTGCCAGTCTTGTGGGAGCTCCCTTGTAAGTAACGGCTTTTCTCTTGTTGCTTTTAAGATTCTCTCTTTGTCTTTAACTGTTGGCATTTTAATTATGACATGTCTTGGTGTGGGCCTCTTTGGGTTCATCTTGTTTGGGACATTCTATGCTTCCTGGGCTTGTATGTCTATTTTCTTTGCCAAGTTAAAGAAGTTTTCCATTATTGTTTCTTCAAATAGGTTTTTAATTTGTTGCTCTCTTTCCCTTCTGATATCCTTATGATACAAATGTTGGTACACTTGATGTTGTCCCGGAAGCCTCTTAAACTGTCCTCATTTTTTTGGATACTTTTTTCTTTCTTGCTGTTCTGATTGGGTGTGTTCTGCTGCCTTATATTCCAAATCACTGATTTGATTCTCTGCTTCATCTAATCTACTGTTGATTCCCACTAATGTATTCTTCATTTCAGTTATTGTGGTCTTCATTTCTGACTGGTTCTTTTTCATGTTTTCTGTCTCCATTTTTATGTTTCTTATCTCTTTGTTGAAGTTTTCACTGAGATCATTGAGCATCTTTATAACCAGTGTTTTGAACTCTACAAATGGTACATTGCTCATTTCCATTTTTCTTTTTTTCTGGAGCTTTGTTCTGTCTTTTATTTGACACATGTTTTTTTGTCTCGTTTTGGCTGTTTCCCTGTGTTATGTAGAGCTGCTGTGTCTCCTGGTCTTAGTAGAGTAGTCTTATGTAGTAGGTATCCTATGGGACCCAGTGGTACGTTCTCCCTGGTCTCTGGAGCTGGATGCTCCAGATGTGTTCCTTGTGTGGGTTGTGTGTGCCTTCCTGTTGGAGTTGAGTCTTGATTGCTGTTGGCACGTCAGTGGGAAGAATTGAGTCTCAGGCTAATTGTGAGGCCTGGCTGTGACTACAGTAGAAAAACTGCTGTGCAGGGGCTGAGCCGGGCTCTGGTGTCTGACGAGTCTGTCTTTTAGGTGTGTCATTTGTGGAGATGGCTAGATGGTGCTCTGGTGTTGTCTGAAGCTGGCCACAGAATATATTGGTTCTGGGGCCTCTTGGGATGGGCTCTTGTGCAGGCTCTTGTGCTGCCTGTGCGCTACCCAGGGTCATTTGGTATGAGCTACAAAGTGATATGCAGATGGTTGCCATTTGTTGTAGGCTTGGCGGTGCCTGGTTGGAGGCTAAGCTGCAAACTGAGGGTAGCTGCCAGTAGTGCTGGGCTTGGCTTCTTAGCAAGCTGCCCCTTTAGCCCTTTCCCTGAAGCCAGACAATTCAGTTCCTCCCCGTATATCCCTGGCACTTTTCAAGCCGCTGCCCCAGCGCTGGAGCTCAGAGTGAGTGAATTCATTAGTAAGTCTGTGTGCTGGCCCTTTAAGAGGAATGCCTGGGACTCCAGCTGCCCCTCATATCACTCATCTACAATCTCCCCTGGTTTTCACAGCCAGAGTTAAAGTTATGGTGACTTCTCTTCCTGGCACTGGAAGCCTGGGCTGGGGAAGCCTAATGTGGGGTTAGGAGCTTTTGCTCCTCGGGGGACCTCTGTAACTGAGATATCCCTCCTGATTTTTAACCACCACACCTGGGTGTGGGACCAGCCCATTCTGTGTCTCTGCCCCTCCTACCAGTCGCCACATGACTTCATCTGTATGTCCTTAGTTATAGAACTTCTGTTCAGCTAATCTTCAGGTGATTCTCTGTGATGGTTGTTCTGTAGTTTAGTTGTAATTTTGATGTGGTTGTGAGAGGAGGTGAGTACAACATGTATCTCTTCCACCATCTTGAATAGCTTTCCTGAATATCAAAAATAAAGAGTTTTTTCATTTTATCTTTTTCAAAATCAATTAAATAGATCTGAAGTAGGCATGCCTTACTTCAATGGAGTGGGAAAAGACTGTTTTCAGAGTGAAAGTTCAGTTGGGGGAAGGTTTGATACATGACACCAGAGGGGGTTGCCAGAGCCATTGTGGGGAAAGTCTGACAGAGCCAGCATGACTCGATGGACTGATACGTCATCAGAAGGGAGTTAACAGTTCTGCTGACCCAGAATGGATTTAGGGCGAGTTATCTAGTTTTCTAAAGCTTTTACTTTTGTCTATGAAATGAAGATAATGTTTTCTGTTAATGTGGTTTGGTGTGAATTAATATAATTCCTGCGACCCCTGAATAGCTGGATGTAGGCCTCTGTGTATTTAAAACAAGCTTTCTAAGCACTTGAGGCTGAACCCATTATGGAGGAAGATGCTCCTTGCATAAACTGTTTTGCATTCCCGACAAGGCCCTCTTGGATATCAAAGGGAGGCAGTTTGTAGAACCTGTGTTTTTGAAAATCTGTCCCTACATTAGATCTGAGAGAAAAAACGTCTAGCTCTTTAAATCATCTTCTCACTTTCAAATCCCCTCTGAATCTTTGTTTTTCCCAGTTCCAGGTCCTCCATGAACATGCTTCCTGTGGTCGTGTGCATGTTTCAATATTTAGTTCCTTCAGTCATTTTAAAATGACTTCAAACTCACCTCCTTCAGGAATCCTCCACCCAGACTATCCTCTTGGAAGAACAGAGACTATCAGTGACAGCTGTTTATAAAAAAGAGGAGTTGCTACCGCCTCCAACTTCTTTAGTTCCTGTTGTGTGTTCCATTAGCCTCTTACTTACTTTCTCAGTGCCTGTACAGAGGCAGCATAGTATGGGTTAAGTGCTCAATATTAGCGTTAGACTGCTTGTTATCTATCTATCTATCTATGTATCTATCTATGTATCTATCTATCATCTATCTACCTCTCTATCCATCCATATCTTGGTGTGTTATTTACTTTCTCAGGGTCTCAGTTTCCTCATCTGTAAAATGGGATAACAATGTGTCACAGGGCTGTTATGAAGATTAAATGATTAAATATGTATTATAGCATTTAGAATAGTTCCTATTACCTAGGAAGCCTCTATAGTATTAGCCATCCATGTCTTCATTGTTTTTCTGATTTTCTTTCTCCTTCCTTCTCACATGTTCCATTCACAAAAGCAAGGCCGTGTTTTCTCATTTGGGACTTTCCCCAAATCTTACCTTCAATCAAGTCCAAGTGTTGATAGTAAAACTGCTGTTCTGTTCAACTCTCCTCCTCACACTCACATCATCCACAGGACTGGTGTGAATAAGTTTCACCGCATTGTAAAGCTCTCTTTTCTATTTGCGGTTTCTTCGTTTTCCCTCCTTTCTTTACTGCTGTGGCTTCATGTGGCCACCATTCAGTTTCTGCATTCTCATAGATGTTCGTTCTTCTTAAACATGTGTTCAGAAGCGTGATTCCGAGTGCACAGGTAATATTACCGTAGGTAGCAGCCTTTGCAAGGCTTGTGGGTTTTGGAGCCAGGGCAGCGGCTGCCTCATTTTGTGTGGCTTGTCAGCTAAGGGTGGTTTATACATTGTTAAATGGTTGAAAAAAACCAAAAGAAAAATATTTCATAATATGTGAAGATTATATAAAGTTCCAGTTTCAATGTCCATAAAGTTTTGTTGGAACAACCATGCCACACGCATCTGTTTATGAATTGTCACATGCTGTCACACTGGAGTAGTGGAGTTGAGTAGTTGCAACAGAGACAGAATGGCCTAAAAAGCCTAAAATATTTATTGTCTGGCTCTTGACAGAAAATATTTGCTGACTGCTGACTTGGAGTCTTTTTCTAAGTAAACTCACAAATGAAAACAGAGGGACTGTACCCTGATGTGAGAAGTAGGGGACTGAAAGGTTATTTTAAGGAGAGTTGTCTTTGAGTCGCTGTTGTCTCCCATTTTCAGTGTTTCCTCCTCCTTGTCTGATGCATTTAACATATTGGATGTGGAGTGTGTTAAGTCAGTTTGCATAAAACTTCCATGTCAAGTCAATTTCCTGATCCTCTGCCTGGCGGTAAAACCAGACCCTGTCATCTTTGACTCTTGGGTTTCACAGGACACAATCCCTTTCCTCAATGGCGAAGGCTTTGTTTCTTTGTGAACTACCATAGCTCTTCTTGAATTTCTTTTATCTATGTTCAAAACCAGGCCTTTTGTGCTGAGTATCTTCACACGTTTTTAAAACAGTGCAGCTTCAGGCTTTTCAGCTGTGCACGCGGAAGGAGCGTTTGCATTGTCTTTCTATTGGGGTGATTGACTTGTTCTTTAAATAAAACTGCAGTCTTTGTTCTCAGTTCCCCACTAACTGCCGTATTCAAATTGTTTGTTCTTTTCTAAAATAACTTCAGTGTGTGCCAGTTATTCTTCAGTCTTACAAACAATTAAGAACAATGTTTACAATGTAAATTGACACCTATTCTGGAAAAATTCTGTAAAAACAAAGAAGGAAATCCAAATAGCAAAATGGGGAAAAAAGAAATCAGGCAGTCCTTTATTTTGTACGTAATGTGTTTCTGAAAACTTGTACAAGAGTTGAACAATTGATCCCTGTGTTGTAAAGTGGGGGTTCCATTTGCAGAGATTTTTTTTTTTAAAAAAAGGCACAAAAGGCCTAATTCTGATTTGGGCAGACTCTGCTTTCATTGGGTCATGAGAGATGGCAGTGGGTAGGGAGATGACAGCTCATGCTGAATTTTAGGGTATCGAGCCAGGCATCTACCCTGACTGTGGCTAATGGTTAGGTGGCCCCCTAACCTGGAGCCTCTACATATGGATGTGTTAGATCTCGCAAATAAAAGTAGGGGCAAAGGTGGTCGTTTTTTTCTTAATTCTCCTACCGTATTCCTAATAGCATGGAGCCTTGTCTCTCTCTCTCCTGCACGCGCGCATGCGTGCACACACACACAAACATAGCTGTCACCCGATTGTTTCCCAGAGAGAACCAGGGTGAGGTAGGAGGGGACAAATGTTGACACAGGTATGAGACACAGGCTGGACACTGCATTCTTAGCACAAATCTGCCTCCAGCTCCAAGTGTCTAGCTCTGGTCCTGTGTGGTCTACCTGTTTGAGTCAGCCCATTGCAGTGGCAGCTCTTGGAGCCTAGGGTTGGCGGGATGGTTCCTCTCCACTGGGGTCCTGTGCGTGCACTGGTAGCTCTCCAAGGACCTTCTCTCCCTCAGTCACCTTTTCCCTTGGTGGCAGCAGGCATCAGGCAGTGCCATTTGGGGATGACTGCACTCATTGTTTTTCATATAAATTACAGAAGTTCTTGAAGCTGGATTGCACACGTACACACTACATACCAATATGCAAAGAAAATGTAGTTTTTAAATGTTTCTTAGCAGATCAGTTCTTCCCCTGGTAGCCCCACTCCGCTGGGTATCAAGGAAAAACAAAATTTGGTCTAATCCAATAACTTAAATAGCCTCTTAGGTAAAGACGTCTTTGGGTAAAGGTTTTGTCTTCAGATTTCTTCCTCTGCTTCTGTTGTTCTGTTGTTCTCCGAGAGAATCATGGATAGTGGAGGGATTGCAACTCATGGTGAGGGGTAGACTGTGACTCATGCATGCAGGCCCCTGCACTGCCCCCTGGACTCTCTTGTGGCCATGGCCGGTCCTGAGTCTGCCGGATTGCCAAGTTCCCGCCCTGATGCCGAAGTTTACAGCTCAGAAATCATGATGCCTTCTGTCTCCGCTTGGTCATGCCAAGAATCCTCCCAGCCAAGCCAGCCCTTCCTGACCCGGACCCTGAGTATTCACAATGATTCCCGGGCTGGGATAGCTCCACTGCAGTCCATGGATTACCCAGATCCATTATATGTCCATCAGCCATCTTCTGGGTCCTTCCACAGTGCAGCCCACAACTAACAGATTCTTGTCTTACTTCCCTTGGCGCTAAAGGGGATGCTGGAAAGCTAAACTTACGTTTTCCCTATTCCTTGCTTGCCATTCCCCCAGTTTGACTCTGCTGTAGACACCCCAGTTTGGTATGGAATGTGGGGGTAGTGTCAACCTCTAGCATAGTCTTTGCTGATCTGAGCACCTAGTGGAAAGGAAGCTCTTTCTCCGCTGTGGTTTTTCCCTTTAATGCATTTCACATGCCCCTCCCCGTCCAGGACTCCAGCCCACAGGACAGAGTCAGGACATGCATTTTACCATCTGCTTTCCTGTGGCTTGACCTGGTATCCTACTAGTTGCCCTGGGGTGGAAAGAGTAGGCTTTCTCTTTCCTCTTCCTGTTTGATGAAACACTTTCCCTCATCCAACCTTTTCCTTCCCAAGCTGGTGCTCCATACCAACCCCCTCCCGCCCCCTGCACCCAGAGCTGAAAAAGTGAAAGTGCTACCCAGGGACACGATTTATGGGAAGAAGGAATGGAAATCACATCAGGTTACTATTTCAAAAATATTTTCTTGGTTTTATCTCAATTTAAGGCATGAAAGGCAGTGTAGAGGTACATTGTAGAACGTGGGACAGCCCAGGGTGTGTGGGAATTTACAGAGACTGGCTGAGAACCGCACTCTCCTGTACCCTGTAGGTTCATAATGTGTCTGTCCTTGAATGTGCTGTAGACCCCAGCACACTCTAGAACACAGGGAACGTACATTCTCCTTTGTCAGGTGATGATACTAGAAGGTTCCTATATCAAAGGAAATTGTTTTGTTGTTGGGGAAAAAAAAGGCTGTCAATTCCTGGGGACCAGGCCAGGGAATATTACATTGCGTATTCAATGAAATTGAGATGGAGTGAATACTGAGGTCATCCTTAGGGGTGAAGCAGTCACATGACTTTCAGCCGAGGAGTATATGTGGAGTATTTGAAGGGCAGCCTCACTGTCTTTCTTTCACGTGTTGGCGGTGGAGGCTTTAAGGGCTGGGGGAAGGGTGACTTTTAACAGCAAGAGGGCAGGACTGGAGCCCTGTTTCTTCCTACATTTTCTCCTCTTTGCTGGCTCCCTTTTCCCTCCCTTCCCACTTCCTGTTATTTCCATTCCTACCCCTCAAAGCCCTACCAGTAACCTATTGTAGGTTAGGGTTATACATTCCCTCATTCATTCAGCATCTGTTGAATGTCTGCTGTGTGCCAGATACTGCGCTAGGTGGTGGAGAGACAGAGATTAAGTCCCTTTCGGCCCCAGATGCTTGGCCAGGAGAACTGACTGCGCAAGATGAGTTTTGAGGGAGTTGTTGCCCATGGAAGGAAGATGTCTTTGGGAATGGAGAAGGGCTGGAGGGTCTATGGCCATGGGAAATGGGGAAGAGAAGGGATGGGGGAATTGTTGCTGGCAAGACTAGCGGGGCGTGCCTGGTGCAGCGAGTGCCTTCTCAGAGGTTGGTTTGGACCACAGTTCCCAAGGTTAAGGTTAGGGTGATGGGGATGGCTGAAATCATGAACCCACTTACTGTATCAGAGGGCCAGCAGTGTGTCTCCTTGGGACCCACCCACTGAGCTAAGTTCATGGGTGCTGAGGGGCCATTTCGGTGCTGTGAGTGCACCTCAGGGAAGTGAAGAGGGCTTTATTCCTGTGCATTTATTGTCATGGACTCAAGACAGAGTCACAAAGATGGACATTAAAATTGCCCTTGAACATCATTTTATTCCATTCAACTATCCGTGTGATTCCATTCAAGGCTGATGCTTTTCATTCGTAGTGATTTCTTAGGTAGGGGCATGCAAAGGTTACCTTCCAATGTGTCAGCTTCTCATAGACTCATGTCCCCAGAAAGGTTCTGAAAATATACCCAAAATACTCCAAAGCCTATTTTCAATTCACTGTCCATGCAGACCTGACTTTTTTCTGCTTTTGTACAGTGAAGCCAGTATGCCCTACACCAGCCACCTTGGCACAGGACGCTCCAGGTATCTACCGACATTAGCAAATGTCTGTTAGTAGCAATGCCCCTCATGCCTATTCCTGAAAGGATTTTGTTCTCATGTCTTCCTTATCTGTCTCTGAGCCCCTGATCCTTCTGTGGGCTTCCAGCCTTGGTATTTGAGCTTTAGATTTTCTCAATGGACTTTCACCTGAGCTACTCTTTCAGGTCAGTGAATCATTGTAGGAAGCGTCTTGCTAAACCTCTGGCTTCAGACAACTCCAATCCATTCCTGATCTGCTAGTGCACACCACACACATGTGCATATGTGCACACACGCATAAATGCACACCAACACCACGAACACACCTACATCCACACACACGGACACACACCACATACCACATGCATAGACACGTGTGCACACACACAGTAATAGAAGTTGACCTGCAAGACCTTTCTAAAACACACACTCTGCTCTTTCTTCCCTTTTGTACAGCTTGAAGTTTGGAAACAACTCCTTTAATCATATTAGAAAAGACCCCTTGTTGTTGATATATGATACCCAAATGTAAGAACCCCACTTTTAAGTAGCACTTTACACTGTGCAAAGCTCTTTCAGACTTATGTCTCTTATCTGTCTGGAAACTATATAAGGATTTTGGGGTTGTCTGAGCTGTGCTTCTTAATCAAGCCTTATGTAGCTGTTTTTCACCTGGTGTAAATTAAATCGGCAACATGCCTTTTTTTGAGCTGTCGGTGTGTTGGGGTAGGGGGTATTTTCTCTACTATTTTTCCATGTACCTAATTTTATTAGAATCCAACTTTTCTTTCAGAGAGAGAGTGGGGAAATAGAAATGTTTCTAAGAACTCTTGTGTTCGTAGTGACTGTAGAGCCTGGGCATAGAGAGTTGTCTGAGGAAAGATGAAAAGATTTGGAAAGGAAAACACCATTAATGTATAGCAAGTGGTTTGTGTCTTTGCCCCAACCCTTCCGTTTTCCAGCAATTCCAGGGTTTTACCTAAGTAGATGAGTGAGTCTTGGGTATGGAAGATCACAACCCACTAGCCAAAAGGCAGTCATCATTTGATGAAGCTCAAAGAGCTGAAATTGAACAGAACTTAGGTTTGTGGGGATATCATATCAGACTGGTTGGGATAGATCAAACAACCAATCCAAAGATATCAACACAAGTTTAGTGTTTTTTTTTAAAGGTTTTTTTTTTTTAAATTAAAAATATAACTAACATACAGAGGTATCTCATAGTTGTTCAACTTTTATATACCTAAAGAAGTGATAACCATGGTAAGTCTAGCAACCATCTGACACCATACTATGCTATCATGATATTATTGACTATATTCCCCATGCTGTACATTACATCCCCGTGACTTATTTGTTTTATTCCTGGAAATTTGAACCACTTATTGCCCTTAACCTCCCCCCCCTTTTTAATTTTTCATTTATAGTTGACATCGAATATTATTTTATATTAATTTCAGGTGTACAGCACAGTGGTTAGACATTTATATAATTTAAGAAGTGATCCCCCTGACTAGTCTAGTACCTACCTGGCACTATATGTAGTTATTGCCATAGCATTGACTGTATTCCCTGTACATCCCTGTGACTATTTTGTAACTACCAATTTGTACTTCTTAATCCCTTCACCTTTTTCACCCTGCCCCCCATCCTCCTCTAATCCATCACACCAACAAATCTAGTATCCATCTGATATATACATAGTCATTACAATAGTATTGACTATATTCATGTTCTCTATGCTGTACCCTACATCCCCATGACTACTTTCGAACAACCAATTTGTGCTTCTTAATTCCTTCCCCTTTTTTCATTCACACTCCCAACCCCCCTCCAATCTGGCAACCATCAAAATGGTCTCCGTCTCTATGAATTTGTTTCTGATTTGTTTGTTTGTTTATTTTGTTCTTTAGATTCCATATATAGCAGAGTCACATTGCATCTGTCTTTCTCTGTCTGACATACTCCACTCACCACAATACCCTCCAGGTCTATCCATGCCGTCACAGATGTCAAGAACCCATTCCTTTCCATGGCCGAGCAATATTCCATTGTATATATGTACCACCTCCTCTTTATCCATTCTTCTATCAACAGACAGCCAGGCTGCCTTCACATGTTGGCCATTGTAAACAATGCTGCAATGAACATACAGATGCACATGTCCCCTCGAAGTAGTGTTTTGCGTTTTTTCAAATAAATACCCAGAAGTGGGATTACTGGGTGCTTCTTTGGCTCTTAGCCTTTGTTTTAAAGTCTATTTTGTCTGGTATAAGTATGGCTACTCCACTTTTTTTGGTTGTTTGTTTCCATCTTCATGAAATATCTTTTTTCCATCTCTTTACTTTCTATCTGTGTGTGTACCTTTCAATCTGAAGTGATTCTCTTGTAGGCAGCATATGTAAGGGTTTTGTTTTCTTATCCGTTCAGCCCTCCGATGTGTTTTTACTGGATCATTTAATATATTTACATTGAAAGTAATTGTTGATAGATATGTAGCTATTGCCATTTTATTCATGATTTTGATTTTTTTTTTCTTTTTCCCTCTTAAAGAAGTCCCTCTAATGTTCCTTGTAATACAGGTTTGGTGGTGATGAGTTCCTTTAGCTTTTTCTTGTCTGGGGAGCATGTTATCTGTCCTTTGATTTTAAATGATAGCCTTCCTGGGTAGAGTAATCTTGGTTGTAGGTCCTTGCTTTCATTATGTTGAACATTTTGTACCAATCCCTTCTGGCCTGCAAAGTTTCTGTTGAGAAATCAGCTGACAATCTTATGGAAGCTCCCTTGTAAGTAACTAGTTGTCTTTCTTTGCTACTTTTAGGATTCTCTCTTTGCTTTTAATTATAATGTGTCTTGGTGTGAGCCTCGTTGGGTTCATCTTGTTTGGGACTCTGCACTTCCTGGGCTTGTATGTCTATATCCTTTGCCAGGTTAGAGAAGTTTTCAGTCATTATTTCTTCAAATAGGTTCTCAATCCCTTACGTTTTCTCTTCTCCTTCTGGTTCCCCTATGATGTGAATGTTGTTATGCTTGATGTTGTCCCAGAGGTCTCTTAAACTATCCACAGTTTTTTGGATTCTTTTTTCTTATTGCTGTTCCAATTGGGTGTTTTCTGCTACCTTGTCTTCCAAATCACTGATTTGATCCTCTGCTTCATCTAGTCTGCTGGTGATTTCTATTCGTGCATTCTTCATTTCAGTTATTGTTTTCTTCACCTCCAGTTGGTTCTGTTTTATGGTTTCTATGTCCCTTTTTAATGCTTGCTATCTCTTTGTTGAAGTTCTAAGTTCCTGAGCATCCTTGTAACCATTGTTTTGAATTTTGTCTCTGGCAAATTGCTTGTCTCCATTTTGTTTAGTTCTTTTTCTGGAGTTTTTTCTTGTTCTTTTATTTGGGATGTATTTCTTTGTTTCCTCATCTTGGCTGCCTCCCTGTGTTTGTTTCTATGTCTCCCAGTCTTGGCCAGGTGGTCTTATGTAATAGGTGCGTTGTGGGGCCCTGGCACAGTCTCCCTGGTCACCTGCTCCAGGAGTGTCCCTTGTATGGAAGCTGGCACAGTGTTTATTTACTCTAACAACTTGGGTATCTTCAATACTCGTTTTAACTCATGCTTGCTCACTGTCTTAGCTTAGGCTGCTGCAACAAAAGTAACCTGAACAGGGTGGCTTAAACAACAGGAATTTATTTTCTCACAGTTCTGGAAGTCCATAATCAAGGTGCCAGTATGGTTGGGTTCTGGTGAGGTCCCTCTTCCTGGTTTGTAGATAACCATCTTCTCGCTGTAGCCTCACAGGGACGTGAGAAAGATTATTACATGTCTCTCCTTAAAAGGACACTAATTCTTTTAATTTTTGTGGATCAATTTTCTTTTCTTTTGTGGCCTTTTTGAATCCTACCTTGCTCCCAATGTAGATATGGGAAAAGTGATGAGAGCAGGGGAAGTCGGGTGCATTTGGTCAATGACTCGGCTGACTGGACAACATCTGACTACCTCAAAGTAAAATAGAAAATTAAGCATAGGTTTCTTAACAACCTGAAATGAATCAGCTCTCACACAGCTTGGAAGTGAAGTTGCCCCGATGCTAGAGAGGGTCATCTCTGGAGTCTTTTGGTTTCCGTTCTAGATCCCTTAGGCAAACCAGTGAAAGCAACCACTAGCTCATTGCATTTCCCCATCTCATTGGAATCCTCTTTTGGGGAGTACTTTATCTTATGGCTTCTCCAATACTGCAGGAGCTGCTTTAGATATTGTTTATTTTTTTCCCTTGTTTGTTTTTTTGTTTTCTAGCAGGGGAGTCATAACATAGAGTTGTACCTTTTTTACCAGAACACCTTTTCAGTAATTTCTGAGGGTAACCCCTTCCACTACTCTAGATCTTTTTATCTTTCCCCATGCTAAAAACCATCTGCAAAAATCTAACCATGTTTAGTCATTGTTAGATGTAGTATCTGTAGCAGACGCTGTTGGGGGAAACGCTTAGTCCCCACTCCTCATGGTTTCCTTCCATGAGCAGAGATGTCTCCCAGTGTAAGTCCTGTCTCACTCTGACCCAGTATCCATGGATTTAACTGATTAGTAATTTGGGAAGAAAGAACTAGGCATCTGCTCTGTTTTATGCTTCTTCTTTTTGGGACCTACCTTCTGTCCAAGAGCCCATGGTGAGTTCGGACTCTGTGGGGGAAAGTCCACCTAAGTGTGGGGTTCACTTATCCCCTTCTTGGCTCTATGTCCTCCAACTTAGCCTTTTTCATTAATAAAGATGGTATTTGTACCTTCATCTGTTACATCTGTTACTCTATTTCTCTATTTGTTCAGAAGGTGATTGAGAAGATAGGGTGTTATTGAGCCCCATCACACCAGGAGATTAAGACATGCATTTCATGACAAAAGGCCAGATAGCACCCTGGGCCATGAGTGGGCCAAGCATTCCAGAATCAACTCTGTTTCCTTTATCCTCTGGAGGCTTACCTTGGCCAGTTTCTAGAGAAACTTCTCTAGTGACTCCGATTCACCACTGATTTCTCCTTCCTTCATTTTTCTAGAGCATCAATGGACTACATGTCACATTGTGGCATAATTTGTTTAGTTTCTCTGAGCCTCAGTTTTTTCATCCATTTTAGAATATAATAACTTCCCCATAGTTTATTTTTGGGAGGAGGGTCGTTAAGATAACACACACACACACACACACACACACACACACACACACACACACACACACAATCACACAGAGATAGTTAGGTACCTGACGTATAGTTGGTGCTCAATATATACCACTATTCTTATTTTCTTTGTATTTTTGCATAGTTTTATGTCTCATATCATTAAGACCCTGAGCTCCTTGAGGACAGGAACTATGCTTTATATTTCTTTTCTCATCTTACAAGGAATTGCTAAACAATTCTAAAGAAATTACTGAAAGAAGCCCATATATAACTAATTTATTTAAAAAAACACAAAAAAACTAATTTATACCTATTTTTGAGAACTTCTGAAAGTCTAGTTTGGGCAGGAAGTATTTCTGTTCCATTACGTTTTCTATGTGTAAGTCTGAATTAGACATTCACTTAGAGGATCAATATCAAATTTGGCTGTCCAACAGCCTGCCTTCTTATTTCAAAGCTCTCACCTGTAGCACATTAAAAAGGACCTTGCTTAAAATAATTGCATTTATTAGAAGTTAGATATCAAAATATGCTTCTTGAATATATTGTTTTGGCTTATGTTCATTTTACCCTTCTTCTTTTCCTAGTCTTAAGGAAATGGAACTGTGGGCTCTTAATGCCAATTCTCAGGCTCTCAGGTTACAATAGTAAGCATAGAGGTTTATGTCCAAACAACCCCAAGTGTACTGGACTCTGTAAGAACTGGGGGTGACCTTAACATAGAGCACAGACCCAGCAGGTTGGTGCCACCTGGAACGAAAACAAATGGCTTCAAGGATGCTACAAAACAAGATGAAACTTCATTTAGGGAGGGTTAGTGCTGGGCAGATGGACTAAATGGACAGCTTGTGCCCCGTCCCTGAAGGAAGGTCTACCATTAGCAAACTTCTCCCTCCCTCCCGCTTCCCACCCTATTTCCCCTTGGCCGCCTTCTCTTTCTTTCTCCCCACCCCACCCACCGTGGATGCAAGGAACAATGCGTTGAAAATAATCATTCTTGGTGGGAGAGTTTTACAAGAGAAAGTTGTAGGATTGCCAATTATTTTATAATAAGGCCTTAGATTAACTGCCTGTGTGAAGGAGGGAAAGTCAAGGAATGAATCTTCAAGAAGCTGAGCATCTGTGTACAGCGCTAGGAAAGCCGTCCCCGTTCCTGTTAATGGGCTTCATGGAGATGAGTGTCCGAGGGCAGCACACGCTCCTCTGCTGAAACCTCACTCCTCCAGCTGTCGTTTTGCCCATTCCCATCTGTTTCTTATGCTCTAATAAACGAGAGCACTCATTTATTTAGCACCTCTCATCAGAGCCCCAGGGGCTGCTCCAGCCCTGTAGGGATTCTCTGCCCATGTGCGATGACCTCAGAGTGGACACACGGCCTGCTGCTCCCGGATGGCAGTACAGACTCTGAAATAGGGCTTTGCCTTCAGGGATGCTCACCATCAATGGTGTGATTTTTCCATTGCCCTTTTCAAATCCCTTTAGCCTCGAGAATGGAAAATTTGGTCCATTTCTCCAGGGCTGTGAATACCCTGAGAGTTGCTTGCCTATGGAAGGTCTAGGATGTTTGTAGATGTTTATGGTTGCTTTTGAAAATGTTTATTGGCCTTCTGGAGTGGGTCTTCTGGAGGTGACTGAAATAAAAGAGAAATATATAATATTTGCATTCTTGAAGGTAACATCAGTCCTAGTTTCTAGTCTGTCAGAAGCATGGATCTGTTTCTTCAACGCATAGACATGGGGGATCTGAAAGCAGTGAGTGTGGTTGGCTGTCTTGTCCACAATGGATTTCTTAGAGACTTGAAGCCGTGCAGGCTATAGTTCTTTTGAATATTGAATGATTGGGGCAGGGGAGTCTATCTTTTGCAATATTTAAAAGATATTTGGCTTACAGGACTTGGAATACTGTGAGATAGTCAATTCAAGAAGTTAAAAACATTCAATTATTTCTCATAAACTGATGCCTTAATTTAAAAACAAACAAACTGACCCCAATACAAATTGTTGATGTTGACAATTTGTGGAAGATAGAAGAAGAGAGGCAAATGCTTAAAGCTTTAAAAACTGAGTTAGGGAATCCCAGACATGGGATTTTTTTTGGTTTTTTTTTTTTGTATAGGAAATAGGAATAAAATCTATGGGTTTATAAGGGAGCAAAGGAGAGGTTGAGAAGAGTAGGGTTTTACTTCCTATGTCTCCACAGATTTTTAGCTTGCACAGCTAACCCTTTCTTCTTCTGACAGTTTCAAAATTATTTTGAAAGACAATACCTTTCTGATATTGTTTTGGAGAAAATTAGGAAAAGAGGATTTGCTTTATAAAGTTCACAACTGTGTTTCTCAAAATATGCTTCCAGTAACTCTGGCCTGACAATATCTTGTTGGAAAAGAAGGAGTCTGTGATTAAACAAAATTGAAACACAGCATACATTTTCTTTCTCCTGGAGATTTACAAAGCACTTAGTGTATTAAAGGCTCTGATAAGTCCTGCAATAAATGATCTGGTTCAACTTTATCTAGAGTTGCCAATGTACAATTGACTTTCCTGGAATAGAACTATTTTGTAAAGCAGAATATGCCTAAATGCATGAACCTTGTTTTGTGAGATTTCTGAGGCGCCGTTAAAAATATCTATGACTTGCCCTTTCCTTCTTGTGTTTCTTTTAGTCAGAGCATCCAATAAGAGAGATGCTCAAGCTTCCTTCTTCCAGGTGCTGGAGGCAGTAGGTACTGGCACACTTTTCCTCTTGTCTCATGGTTTAAAGTCACGATCATCCTTTTAGACCAGTGCTTAGCAAACTTTATGTGTAAAGGGCCAGTTAGTGAATATTTTCAGTTTTGTGGGCCCAGTGATCTTTGTAGGAGCTGCCCAATTCTGCCATTGTAGTGCAAAATTTTGCCATTGTGGCGTCATAGACAGTGTGTAAATGAATGGGTGTAATTGTGTCCCTAAACAACTTTATTTACAAAAACAGGCAGCAGCAGAATTTGGCCAATCCCTCTGTTCTAGACTCTGTTCAGGGGTGACTTCCTTTTTGAAACCTTCCTTGAAGTTCCAGCCACTGTTCCTGCATTAGTTTGTACCTTTGTTTAGCAGTTATTGTATTCTGTCTGGAGTAGAATCTGCCATCTACCCATCATCATGTTATCTCCAGGCATGGAGGAACCCAGGGATGGCATTGCATCCCCACCTCATTTCACTCATCAAGTTTTCTGTTCCTCCCTCCACTACGGTGTCCCGGGCCATCCTTTGGTTCCTCAAACATACTGTGCTCCCTGGTCTTTGAGCATGCAGTATCCCCTCCCTGTAATACTCTTCCCCCCATTACTCCCTGACCGATTAGGTCTCACTTTGGTATAAGGGCTTAACCTACTCAAGCTTTTCCTCACCTCATGGATTTTGTAAAACTTCCCCATTATAAGAACTCAAACCTTCGTGACTCCATAGACCTTGGCTCAAGTGCAATATCCTGTTAACTTTTGTGATTAGACAATTAGTGTCTGTCTCTTTCACTAAGCTCTAAGCACCACTGAACAGGAATCAGGCTTGTTTTTGCTCACTGTTACATGTCTAGCTCATAGCTCAGGGCCTGGCATATAGTAAATGCTCAATAAAAATTGTCTGTGGGGGCGGGGATGAATGCATGAACTAATGCTCGAATGACTGAATTTATTCAGTCATTCATTCACCACTGGTTTAGTGTTTTGTCTGAGAGCTTGTTCATGTATGCTTAATAAATACTTTAAGGAATAAAAATGAATGACTACCATTACTCTCAATATCTAAAAGTGACATGGACTTCCAGCTTTGACTCCCTCTGGCGTCATTTAGAAGTTTGTAGGTTATGCCTCCTGCCACGTTGTGGCACTTTCATCCAAATATTTGATTTCTTTTCAAATTGAACTCAGCTACAACTGCCAGGCACAGACTTTACAATAAATGACAGAGAATGATTCCTTCCTACTTGGGGAACCTTCAATATCTATGCTGAGCAGAACTCAACTGGACATTAGTGCCTGAGAATAAAGCATTATAGCATCCTTTAGTATTTTTTTAATTAAAAAAAAAAGATAGTAAAAGGTGCCTTTTCAATGACAGCCAACCTGAGAAAAGCCACTGAGTGGAAAATTCTGAGTTAAGATGCAATTGTGTTATTAATTGTGTTTTAGGGTTTTTGACAAAAGTCATAACATGGTGAATTTGGGATGAATAGTTTCCTTTGAAACTTGGGCTTCTTAGCTGGCAGAAACCTAATGTAACTGAACTGTAGTGCATTTCCTGGGCCTCTAGAGAAGAAAGCCTCCAGCCTGGGGAGGTGTGGTGAATGGAGATCAGAGCCCCAATTTTGAGTTCTCATTCCCAGCCCCTCCCCTGATGTGAGCAAGCTTCAAAGAGAAAGAGAAAACAGATACTTGAGGGGCACATCCAGGAAAGAGAAATCTCACTTGGCCCGGCATTGGATCCTGTTAGAAAGTTTTGGTTACCTGTGGTTGTGCTGGTCAATGATGATGGCAGCAGAGATGTCTTTCTGTATGGCTAACGATGGCATGAAGAGCAGGTGTAGAAGTCCCTTAGAAGGCAAGGCCTCAGCTGTGCTCAAAGGCAAATGCAGAGGTTAGCTCCCTTTGGAACAGGCCTCCCAACATCAGGATTCCCCTGGCATGGGGTCTTTGGGCTGCATTCCCTCTAATGTGCATAACCTGGCACGTATGGGCACCCCTCAGAAGGGTGTGAGCAGTGCATTTGCAAAGGTCAGCCCATATGCGTATACATGTGTTTCAGACTAGAGGAGTTTTGATTTCCCACTGAGCCCATCACTCCAACAGCTGTCTCCTCTCAGTTATATGTCAGCTGTAGGTAGAAAGAGGGATGAATGTGCCCAACAAGGCTCCAAATTTCCAGGTTTTTAGACAGAGGCTAAATGTAAACATTGCAATCTGGCCTCCTCGTCCCTCAGACTGCACATGCCAAGCATAGGACCTAGGTAGGCCATCACTTTTGAGTTTACCTAACATGCCAGCGCAATGCTGTGCACTTGAGTACATTATCTCAAAAATTGTAACAACTCTGATGGGTAAGGGTAATTCTA
Source organism: Rhinolophus sinicus (assembly GCF_036562045.2). Lineage (NCBI taxonomy): Eukaryota > Metazoa > Chordata > Mammalia > Chiroptera > Rhinolophidae > Rhinolophus > Rhinolophus sinicus. Next base: position 31,077,092 of record NC_133760.1, on the reverse strand, counting down.
ATTTTACAGCTGAGGACTCTGAGCCTCAGAGGATTTATGATTTGCCTATGGCCACCCAACAGGTAATAGGCACAGCTAAGTTACAAAGATATTGGAAAGGATAAGGATTGATTTCTCAAAAGAGTGTGTGGGATTTTCTGGTCCCAGTGCCCCTTTAGAATTGCTACTAAAGATGGCCCCTGATTCATGTACCTGTCGAGTATGCTGCTGGCCTCATTTTGAAGCAGAAGAGGCATTTATGCCAGTCCATGGGGAAGAATAATGGCTGAGTATATTACTCTGGGAATCTTTGATCAGAGGATGGAGTTCTCTGATAGGATTCCTTGAGTAACATTTGACAGAGCCTTTATGCCCCCTTCTAACCTCAGCTGTTGTTGCCATTGGGAGAACATTTTCCTAGGCCACACTATTAAGACGGAACCCCAGCCATTACTGTGCCATTGGCAAGACACTGAAGTAATGACCTTCATTGCATAGATTCCCAAAACAAGTATATCAGTTTATGGTTATATCCAGGGTTTATCCCTGCATAGTTCATATGCCTTAACCATTGTCAGGAGTTGAAGTCAGGCTCTCTTAATCATTGTGTATGTTTTTGTCATTGTTTATTTCAATGAAACTCCATAGCTTCCTCAGCTTCTCTGATTAATCTCTGTTCAACTTGTTACTGCCCAAATAGTGAGCAATTAAAAGTTTGGAAACAAACCTGAAGTGCAATTTGAGAAAGTGCTGTGGAGCCGTGAGCATGCTCCAGTACAATGTGCATTTTCATTTCCCTTTCCTTGAATGCATTTGTGTTCATCGTCCTTCATTGCAGCAGCAGGCACCCAGAACGAATCTCTTTAGAACCTGTAGTTGAATTGAGCCTGGGTGTCTGTTTCTTTAATGCTTTGATATAAAGTTTAGCAGAGTTGCCAGATGTATGAAGCCCCTACTGAACCTTTCTTGAAAGAGCAAGGGGTCTGAGACTCATAAGAACTTTGTGGTATCATATAATCGTGCTGTATTGGTGAGAGAACCTCTTATACATGCCATTTGTACATAAAATCGCTTAGTGCAAAATCCATTCATCTCTGTGGTATTGGGGGTGGGGGCTGAGTTAATGTCAGCTAACCTGATGAAAATCACCTTGCCGTGAACTCCCTTATAAGCTGAAGTCCCACTGCCATTTTCCTTTTTCTTCCTTGTCACAAGAATTGTTAATTGGCTGCACTGTCCCTAAATAATTATTTGCTTTTTCCCCACTCCCGCATGCAGTGTTTTTCCATAAACAGTTGCAAATGATAAAATAAATCAATATTTGTTAATGTTATGATGCAGCAGCATCCCCCAGATCTGCAAAGAATGATTTATAGACTACCGCATTTCAAGCCTGACCCGTACGGGTCTCAGAAAGCACTTAAAAAATAAATTTACCCTGGCCTCTCTCACCCCATTTCAAAAAGGGTGACAAAGATGAAGTAATTTATAAGTCACACTTTTATTAATGCTTTTAACTTTCATACACTTGGCTTTGTTGGCCTTCGAGTGGCATTAGTGCAGGCCCTGGTTGAAGGCTAACCTTCGGCCCTTTGAGGGGGGTTCTGTACAAATGATCAACTCATAAATAGGTGCTGGGCTCCACATTATCCTGCCATAAATTCACCAGGCCTTTCAAGTACATCAAGTACGAGCGAGTAGAACTAGGCGTTCCACTCTGAGTTTACAGACTAATGCAGTACTAATGAGTATCTGGGCAAAGGGTTCCCAGAACGATGTCCAGCACTTTGCAATGGGAGACGCTGCTTGTCACAGGGAGAGGAGAGCCTTGTAATGAAGGAGTCATGGGGAGCAGGCCTGTCTGTGTTCAAGGGGACCAGATGGATGTTCCTGAGCTGCTGGAACTCCTACTTCGCATCCAGAGCAGGTACATGAAGAATTGACTTGAGCTTCACAAACTGCTTGTCAAAATGGATTTTTAAGACTTACCTACCATTAGGGTGTCTGTCACGTGAAATGGAGAATGGGTAGAGAAACTCCCTGAAAGATGGTAATAACCACCTATTTGCTTGAAATCTTTAAGAAGGAATCTGTTGTGGTTTGCAGGATTAGTGATGACAGGGTATTGACCTGTCAGAGAAACTTTGAGAAGCAGCAAACTGCTGCTTTTCTCCTTCCCTGGAATATGGTGAATGAGTCAATGTATTACATTGATTAGAAGGGGGGGGGGGGAAGGGAAAAAAATCAGTGAAATTATTGACCCTGTACTTGAGAATTGCTCTGGACTTAGTTGGTCACGTGACACTTTCAGGCACGCCTTTAACTATCAGCTCAGAAATTCACATGCGTCGATCATGTGACTGCATGCCAAGTGGTCAGTGGTGTGGTCACCTTGGTTGGAAGCCCTGGTGTAGCCTTGGCTATGCCTCTTTCTTCCTCATCCCCAGACCCAGTGGTCCCTAAGTCATGTGATTCAGTCTTTCCTGCTGTCTCCCTGACTCATGCCTTTGCGCCCAGTCCCACGGCATCTGGGTAGCTCCAGGCCTTCAGCATCTCCTGCCAGGAAGCTCAGTCCATCCAAAAACCACGACCTGATTGGGTTCCTCTAAATCTTCACTTTTATTTTGTCAAACCTTCTGCTCAGAAACCCTCAGCAATGGCTGAATATCTGCAGAATCACGTCCATCGTATTGGTCTAGATGTCCATGGTTCTCTGGCTTGTGCAATCTCAACCCATTTCATTTTCTATACTCTCCTTTACAAACCTGCCATTCGTGTGCCTGCCCAGTCCCATCTCCACTCAAGTACTCAGTGCCTTTTCCCTGCAGGCAGAGTCCTCTGCCTATTCAGTCCCTAACCAACACTCAAGACTCAGCTCGCTCTTTCTTTCTTAATTTTTTTTTTTTTTTAAAGATTTTATTGGGGAAGGGGAACAGGACTTTATTGGGGAACAGTGTGTACTTCCAGGCCTTTTTTCCAAATCAGGTTGTTGTCCTTTCAATCTTAGTTGTGGAGGGCACAGCTCAGTTCCAGGTCCAGTTGCTGTTTTCTAGTTGCAGGGGGCGCAGCCCACCATCCCTTGCGGGAGTCGAACCGACAACCTTGTGGTTGAGAGGATGTGCTCCAACCAACTGAGCCATCCGGAGCTCAGCGGCAGCTCAGCTCAAGGTGCCATATTCAATCTTAGTTGCAGGGGGCAGAGCCCACCATTCCTTGCGGGACTCGAGGAATTGAACCGGCAACCTTGTGGTTGAGAGCCCACTGGCCCATGTGGGAATCGAACCGGCAGCCTTCGGAGTTAGGAGCACGGAGTTCTAACTGCCTAAGCCACCGGGCCGGCCCTCTTTCTTAATTTTTTTGAACTCCATTTGTGAAGCCTGTGTTTTGGATTGGGGTCAACAAACTATTTCAGTACAAGGCTGTAAATGTTTTCAGCTCTGTGGGCCATAAAATCTCAATTGCAGCTTCTCAATTCTACATTGTACAGAAAGCAGCCACAGACAGTACATAAATGCATGGTTGTGTTCCAAGAAAACTTATTTACAAAAATAGGTGATAAGCTGGACTTTCTCGTGGGTCTAGAGGGCAACCTTTGACCCCTGACTTAGATACACGGCAAAATCACTTTCCAATAAGCTCACGTGACAAATTTTTTTTAAATTAAAGTTTATTGGGGTGACAATTGTTAGTAAATTTACATAGATTTCAGGTGTACAATTCTGTATTACATCATCTATAAATCACACTGTGTGTTCACCACCCCGAGTCAGTTCTCCTTCCATCACCATGTATTTGATCCCCTTTACCCTCATCTACCACCCCCTCCCTGCTTACCCTCTGGTAACCACTAAACTATACTATTTTCTGTGTCTATGAGTTTTTGTTTCTTTATTTGTTTGTCTTGTTCTTTTGTTGTTTCTAGTTCATATACCACATATAGTGAAATCATATGGTTCTCTGCTTTTTCTGTCTGACTTATTTCGCTTAGCATTATAATCTCAAGATCCATCCATGTTGTCACAAATGGTCCTATTTCATCTTTTCTTACCGCCGAATAGTATTCCATTGTGTATATATACCACAACTTCTTTATCCATTCATCTATCGAAGGACATTTTGATTGTTTCCATGTCTTGGCCACAGTAAATAAAGCTGCAATGAAATTGGAGCACATGTGTCTTTGTGTATAAATCACATGACAAATTTAACCCTCTCTTATACACTTCCTTTTGATGGCTTATACAGGAAGATTATGTTAGATTTGTTAATGTTTCATGACTCTCTCATCTCCATAATTAAATTTTAAATATCTCCTGTACAAGTATCAGCCAGATAGCTTAATGTAGAATAACAGAGCTGAAAGAAATTTAGTCCCATCTCATATCTCTATAGCTCTTTATTCATACCCATTCTCTCTATCTCTCTATCGCTATTTCTATCTCTATTTGGGGATGCCAAAAAAATAAAAATGTATCCACATGACTTGTTTTCATCTTTTGTTATTGGTATATATTAATATAATTTTAATAGTTTTTTTCTTTCTTAAAATGTGTATACATTTTTTTGGCACCGTGTGTGTGTGTGTGTGTGTGTGCGCATGTGTGTTTGTGATATCTACATATATATATGGAGAGAGAGAGAGAGTTTTGTTTTGCTTTGTTTTTGGCTAACTGGTCTTATAGATCCAGATTCTGGGTCCCTCCCATCCAACCCATTCTGTACCATTTTATTTCTCTATATGAAGACATAGATATTGAGCCCATGAAACATTAGGGTCACACACTTTAGTTACTTGAAAAGTAGTAGCTATTCCTAAGTGTCCTGGCCTCCTGACACATGTCAACCTCATCACAGTGCCTTGGAAGAAATACCACCGTCTTTATGAGGTTGTTTTCATTGGGGATTAGAAGATGGATAAACAGTAGATTAGATTTTGGTCTTTAGAGATCCTGCTAGATAAATTCTGCAGAATTGACACAATGCGGGATGTTCTGGTTAGAGAGAGAGAGAATTAGGTGAAATATTTCCTATGTAGTTTGTATGTTTGAGGGCCACTTTCAAGAGTTTCCTAGAAGTCACTTCCTGTGTGGCACTTCTGGCTGTCAGTACAGGTTTACACTGAAGGGTGATTTGGCTACAGAAGCCACTGACCTGGTGCAAAGCATTCTGGTATACTTAGAAGGGTCACCCACTCGGAAGTGTGAGCTTTGCAAAGTTATATCCTGGTGCCATGTTTTACCACAGAGATAAGGAAGTCAAACTCAATGGGCTATTAGAGATAATAATACTAGATTCTATTATCGTTAGTATTGTTCTCATTACTCTGATATTTTTTGAGTGCTTGCTATAGGCCAGGCATTGGGCTGTTTTGCATGCACTTGCATTCATATGTGACGTGCTGGCTGTCTGGCATTCTCTCATTACATTAAGGAAATGTTCCCTGAGATTGGTGACTATCACCCTACTTTTAAGTATGGTGATTTTCTGGTTTTTTCTTTTTTTTTTTTTTTTTTCGGAATAAGCTGAATTGATTGCAACATGGTAAATACTAGTGTTTCAGTATATGTGTGATGTGATCTGTACTTTTAAGAAGTTGTGAACTGTGTGAGGTCAGAAAACCTTCTGTAAAAGAAAGTGGTAAGCTTCCGTTGAAAAATATACCTATTGTATATTTTAAAATTTGTTTAGAAAGGCATCTTTACAAAAAGTCCACCAACTGACAACTTTTTTTTTTTTTTTAAATCATGAAGATCCCAAGATCACTTCTTCCTGTAAGTCAGGAATGATTACAACCATCCAAATGATCCAGCTAAGTTAGAGGTGTTGTTCTATTGTTTTAATTTTTAAAAATAATTATGGCATGTGTGGTTTTGGTTTTGTGGGTTTATAGTAATACAGAGGGTCTGTCTGGCAGCTGTTTCTCCATCTGCCAGTTGACAGTGGTGGGTGGAAGAAGTAACTCCTTCTAATCACTTTATCTGATTTCATTTCATATATAGAAGCTAATGGGAAAAATTGAGAATACATAGCCTGTTCAGCTTTTCTATTATCCTGCCCTGCCTGCAATTATATATGTATTTATATGAATACATAAATAAATACACTTATATATATATTTTAATAATATATACTTTAATAATATATAAGTATATTATATGATAAATATATTTATCAAATGTATTTATAGGTGAATACATAATATAAAACATATTTATATATAAATTTATATATGAAAAATAGAATTGCAGATGTGACTTGCAAGGAGGAATAACTGGGCCGACAGACTCCACCACGGTGATCAGAGAAGGCAAAATCACTTACAACTTAAGAGTGATACCCAATAATAGGAGATTGAAAGAAATGAATTGCTACAATGAGTTAAATTAAATTCAGTACAACTAATAGTAGATTAGCAAACATTGCAAATTAAAACCAAAGCTCCAGACAAATAAGGGAACAAATCTTGCCTGGAACTGAGCTGTCGAGGGAGCTCGCTGATAAGCATGGTGTGTGCCCTTGCTCGGGAAGGAGCCTTTGCCTGTGTGGAGTAGAGGAAAAGAAAGGACACTGTGCCAGTGACCACTGACACAGCTCACCAGGCAGACGGCTGGTTCAGTGCAAGAGCCACGGCTCGCTAATGACCGCCACAGGACGCCTCCAAGAGCGTGTGGTTGGTAAAAGTCCTGACGCGAGTGGGATCAGGGCTCTAGGTTTTCGCAAGGGAGGGAAGGTGTAACTTCCACTGTTTTTTGGACTGCATGATTTGCCTTTTATTCCTTTAAAAAATTTGTTGAAATGTATATACAGAAAAGTGCACAAATAAGTGTACAGGTCAATCGATTTTCACCTGTGCGACCAACTCCCAGATCAAGACCAGGAACATTAGCAGAATCGAGGGTGTCCTCGTGACTCCAGGTCGCTAACTGCTTTGCTCCTCTGCCATCGCTATTCATCCAGTTGAGTCCAGGCTCACTTATCAGTGCATCTCACTTCCCACCCAAACATTAACTTGAAATGAGAGAGTTAGAGATAGAAATGGGAGAGAGAGAGAGAGAGAGAGAGAGAGAGAGAGAGAGAGAGAGAGAGAGAGAGAACGGAGTGAGTGGTTGGTTTGCTATGAGAAAGGTCTTCTGTATTCCTGGTTTGGAAGCTGGATGTTTGCAGAGCCAAAAGGGAAACTGGATAAATCTTGGTGTTTAGTTTGCCAGCTCTGTTGAAAGTGGATTCACTGGCAGCCCAAAGCTGAGCATTCACAGTAGGACTAATATCTACCACTTAGTGCAGATAATGCCTTACAGACACTAATTATTTCATGTGGCACCCTAGTGAGAAGTAGCTAAGTGTTATCACATCTGCTTTATAACTTGAGTTAACAGGAATAAAGAGGTTACGGCTGCTCCCATTTGGGGATTTTGCCCAAGGAGTTGCTGTCTTATCTGCCACCGTGGCGCTCAGTGGGTCTTTAGGCTGCCTGGCGGTCTTCATGTGTTCATCTGTTCATCACTTATTCATTCATCAAACGTCTATTGAGCTATTTTTCTGGTACTGCACTAGGTGGCACGATGAATACTAAAATCAGGCATAATCGATACTCAAAAAGGAATAATTCTTATAGGAGTTAAATTGTAAATCCCGTCAGAAGGCAGTCAGGTCATGTAGATGTGTGCCCTGGCAAAGATAAGACAGTAGGGAGTGAGGACGACTGTGGCTGCTCCATCTATTTATTATAACACAATAACAGGCCTATGATTAGGATTCAACAAAGGCAGCCATCATGCACGACTTTCTGGAGGAGGAAGAACGTAGTTGCCATATGCAGTGTGGTAAATACTGTAATCGGAGTATAAATAGTGTGATGGGGACACAGAGAGGACAGCTATTCATTATGTCAGGAGGACAGGGGAAGGGTATCAGAAATAGATAAGAGGGCACCCAAGGGGATTTGAGGTGCCTTTTTATAGATGAATTTATAACCATAGGATCTTAGAGTTTGAAGCCAAGTAGAGACCCCCTTATGCTTGGATGCCTCCAGGGATGGGAAATTTGGTACCTAGGGAACTCCTTAGGAGGTCTCTCCAGGGTCTGGTTAGTGGATGAGTGGGCAGCAGTGTGGTGGTGAAGACCACCAGAGGCTTGGAATCAACTGGGTTTGAATCTCAGATGTCACCACTTATTCTCCATATGACCTTGGGGGAGATTATCTTTGTGACTCAGTTTCCTCATCTGTAAATGGTGATAATAATAGAATTGTTGCAGGGACAGAATACAGATCAAACCTCAGCACAGTCTTGACACATAGAAACACTCAGCTAGAGTTGTTCCAAGACAACCTGAGCCAAGGGATGCTTGGGAATTGGATGGGGCTCCCAAATGGTGATGAAACGACTGAACCCCCCAAAGAGACTTTGCATGAACAAAGTCATTATGAAATCGGTAGCCTTGTGTCTATTAGACAGGGAAGGGACTCAAGATCATCTTTGACGTATTCGTAGGTATTAGCCACTGCCTGGCTTCGTGCCCTGGGAAATTGAGGCTGTACATGTCACTTCCAGATCACACAGAGAGAGAAGGGGCGAGTGTGAGCCTTGCAGAAGGTAGATTCAGATGTCTCAAATTGAGGGCTCCAGTTCAGGACAAAGACAAGAGCTAGAGGTGGTCTCTGAAAGAATCAAGCCCAAAGCCCACTCTGGTTTGGTTTTCATCATATTAAAGGGACGAAGATATGAACTGAATGGCATTGCACGGTGGAAGTTCTGGTACTTTCACACTCTAATGGGGATATTAGGCAACTATGCTCTGAGCTTTCTGTCACAAAATGTTTATTGGCATTTGGTATATTTATATTTGCAAAGTTCCTGAGTGTGCCACACTGATTGTTTTTAATCTCACTTCTTCTGGGTGCTTCATATTGTTCCCTAATTTTTGGATGGAGGGTCAAAGCCCAGAGAGAGGAAACATTTATCAGTATAGGATTGTAGAGTTTTAGGGCTTTGAAGACCATGGAGATCATCTACTTTAACTAACCCCTTTTACAAACTGACAATGAAGTTCAGAGTAACGAGACAGTTACTCAAGACCATGCAACCAGTTAGTAAAAGTCTGCACTTGAACCTAGTTCTAAAACTTCCCTGATAGTTTATAATCCAGCTCTTCCTTTTATAGGCGAGTGAACTTGGCTAAGCCTTTTAACCTCTTTGAGCTTTCGTTTCTTCTTTTGTGAACAGGGGTAATAATAATAAATACCACAATTCATAGGCTTGCATCAAGGGTCAAATAGGGTAATGATTGTGAAAGTATTTTGTAAACACTGTATAAAATGCTACAAAAACTTTAGGTGTTATTATTGTCTGAAATAATTCAGCAAAATAATGGGATGTCTGCAAATATAACTCATGTAACAGAAATCACTGGATTTTGGAGTTGGAAAGGATCCTTAGAGGTTATCTAGGTTAATAACTAAGTAATCGAAGACTTCTTTACATGTTTAATTATTAAACCAAAGAGTATTTTGAAATATGCATATGTAAACTGAGTTTCAATGTAAATAGAAAAATTTTGATCACCTCTCAATGAGGACTTTATATCAGGGGCCCTGATACTTCTAAGACTGAGCCACAATCCTATTTATTAAAAGTGGCAAGAGACGATTTGGTTGAGCTGTCCGGCTTTATTCTTGCAGGGTTGGGTGTGAGTCATAGGATTTCACTTTCTTTTCAGGGGTAGCAGGCTAAGTGGGGGAGAGGCTATGGCGGGGCCTAGGGCAACCTGGAAAGTACATACCGTGGACTAGGCTCAGATGTAGCCTGGAACAGCAGGGACGTTCTAAGGTCAAAGTGCACGTAACCAACTTCTCCTTCCTAAATTTGCTTTTGTTTTGTTCTAAGAATTAAAAAGGCAGACATTGCAGTAGGTAGGTTGCAAGAAAATTGTTTTATTCCTTTGCACTGCTTGTAAGGAAAGTAACCCAAAGTCAAGATGGGAGGGAGAGCAGGGAAACCTGGGGGGCTGCCACTTTCTGCCACTTTCTCCTGACTAAGTAGGGTTTGGATGGTCTAATTTCTGGAAACTATTGGCAAGTTCAGGTTAGATAATGAAGGTAATTTTTCTGTTTTTTGTGACCAGAAGCTCACTTTAAACCCCCCTCCATTGCTCCCGTGCATGTCTAACCCACAGATCAGAGGCTGCAAAGAGCAATTCATATGAGAGAGGTGAAACTGCATTCCCACTCTTCCACCCTCTTTTTAAGATCCAATATTCCACTGGCTCCCTCAGTAAATGCACTTCCACTGTTAATAATTTAAGTGATGAAGTTGGCTCGGTGAGAAGAAGCACCGTGAAACAGGCAGAGCTGTAGAGAGTGGAGTTCATAAATCCATGACAATTTATGGGTTTCAGAACAACTGCATGGATGACAGACCTGCAAGTGAGGGGAGCCGGGGCCCCGTGAGTGAGGCTGCAGGCCAGGATACCACTTCCCCACTGAGGAAGGGGCAGGCTTCCATGCGGCGCCACCTCCCCAGTCAGGCGTGTTTTCATTGCAATTGCCAGGGAGATTGCCACATCCCTGCACGCTGTGTCTGCCCTGTGCAGCTGACCTGCCTTGCAGCTTTGGTGATGCTTGTCACCAAAAAGAGGTTTCAGCCTCAGGAATAGCCTTAAAGAGGCCTTTCAGTTCCTCCTGGGAACTTTACGTGCACCTTGGGATTGTGGCAGGGTCACCTGTCTTCTGACAGCTGAGGAGAGCAAGAATCTGCCATTGGGTTCCTCTTCCCATCTTTTCGTCAACCCCCTGCTCTTTGGGAAATGTCTCACTTACTGCTTACTACAAATGCATTACGAAAACAATAAACAACAACAGAAAAAACCAAACCCAAGTAAAACTATTTACATGATAGAAGAAAATCTGTCCAGTACTCTGTCATTAATCAAAAGCTATCAATTCTGTTTCTCAAAATGGTAGTTTGCTATGACTTTAATTTGTTGGATGTATGTCCTTAGGCCCAGCTACCTTTTCCAGCAGGTTTTTTTTTCCTTTCCTGTTTTAAAAATTATTTTACACCTTCACACATTTTATCTACCCTCCGTCTTCTGCCTCTGGCAACTACCAGTCTGTTCTCTTTATCTATGAGTTTGGTTTTTCTTTTTTAGATTTCACCTGTACGTGAGATCATATGGTATTTGTCTTTCTCTATCTGATATTTCACTTGGCATAATGCCTTCAAGGTCCATCCACTTGCTATTTCTTGTCTTTTTGATAATAGCCATTTTAAGTGGTGTGAGGTGATAGCTAACTGAGGTTTTCATTTGCATTTTCCTGATGATTAGTGATGCTGAGTATCTTTTCATGTACCTGTTGGCCATTATGTATGTCTTCTTCGGAAACACTTTTCCAGCAGGTTTTCCTCTAAGGCAGCTGGGTCGTTGCCCTTGTAGGTGGCAGCACTCTGAACACTATGTGCTTCTTTCCAGCTCTTCATTCTTCTTTCTCTTGTAAGCTGTTTCTACGACTTTCTGGAGACTCAAGCCAGTGCATCCATTCACTCCCCTCTAAACTAATATGTTTAAATGGTTGCATGTCACATAACTAAGGGCATCTGGCTTCAAGCTCTTCTTAAATCTCTTACCCAGGATGCTCTTATCCAGGTACACTACCTTCAAGTTGATTCAGTGCAGTACCATTTAACTGACACTTATTGAGTGTTGTAAAGCCCTACGCTAGATTCTGGGGCTGTGTATCTGCCTGTCTGTCTCTTTCTTGCTTTCTATCTAGTCATCCATCTTCTGTCTACCTGGAGCATAAGCTATAATAAATCCTCACTTATAAAAGCTTATAGACCGATTTCTTAGCATGTCCAACTTTTCTTCTTTCTGATATTTAAAACTATAGCCATGATAACAATAATAGCAATAAAACACGAATCTCAACCATCCACCATATTTTCTCTATCAAAAGGGAATGAATGCAAATCAACAGATTTCCTCACAGCATTCATTTCTTGATTATTCTCCCCAAGGCGAAGTCATTTCATTCTGATAATGAAAATGCACTCGTAATCTGAAGATATGGTTTTGACCATTTTTCACCTTCATCTTCCAAAGTTTCCATCATGGAGTGATTTTAAGAAAGAAACTGGACTGTTTTCATAGTGCACACCCATACCTTCCTGCCCTTGCTCTGCTCCTAATAGCAAGGTTAATACTGAAAGAGAGACTGAGTGTGAGCTCCTAACCATGGGCATTGAACTCTGGCTTTGAACCCTGGATCTTCCATTACTAGCTCTGTAATATGGAGCAAGTTATAGTCCTTGAAAATCAAGTGGTGATAATAATAGTACCAAGTTCATAGGGATTGTTGGGACAATTAAATGAAATAATACATGTAATCCAGCGCAGTGCCTGGCATCATGCCTACTTGAAAGTATGTTGGAAATGAAATGAGACGCTAGAATCCTGAGTGGATGGGTGAAGTATTTTACTTTAGAAAATGGATAATTTTTAGCAACATTTAACAGACTATATTGGTGCAATTAGCTCAATGGTTATAGATGTTTCTCTAATGTATATCTGGGCTTTTTCTAAATTTGGATATCAATGGAGCTGAATGCTCTTGAGCTAAAGAAAGGAAGAAAGGAAAGGAGTGAGTGAGGGAGAAATAAGTCAAAGGGTATTGGTGGTCAGATGGACTTGTGTCACATTTGGGCAGGACAGGTCTGTATAATAATGGAAGATTATGTATGTGCATACTCAACTTTTGAGGCCACTTATATGATAATATAGGCACCCACATCTTGAATGCCAGCGGTCCCAGCTGCCTCACCTGGACGTGCTCAGTAGATGTGACCAGTTTCTTTTCGGGATCCACGGTGCTTGTGTGTACCCATTAAACACATTCCTCCACATCCTGTTTCCTATCACGGTTATTTGCTCATGTGCAATCCCCTCCTAGGATAGAAGCTCAGTGCCGTGTCCTCCATCCTCCTTGCCCCTTCACATGGTGGATGGATTTGGAAGGAACCCTGCCATTCACTCAGGCGAGGCTCAACTCTGCTGACAGGATGATGGATTCCTTCTAGTCTAGAGCCAATCAAACCCTAACAAAGGTCAGAGCAGTGCCAAAGCTGGGAGGGGCGAGGGTTTGGGGAGGTGGATCAGAAGCAATCGCTTTCTTTCGTCTCATTTTCCAAAAGTGGCATCGTTCACCAGGTTTGAAAAAGTGGAGCATTTTACAGGAGGGAGTCAAGATGATGATGCAAAGGAGTAAGCAGTGAGAAAGCAAAGGTCAGCGCACTCAGAGTGTCAGGGTGAGGCCCTTACGGTACATGCCACTGTGTGCCCCCTGTATGGAGCCCCTCCATCGTCCCACCGACCAGGCTTGCAGGCTGAGATCTACCCCGTACCCAGGCTTGCCCTTCTTGTGAAAGCCTGCCTATGCACCTGCACGAAGGCCAATTGCCTTTTCTCCGTATTGCCTCCAAAGACCCCTCTTTACCCGGCTGAACTAAAGCCTCAGAGCCTTCCAGAGTCTGGCCCTGCCTCTGACTTAGTCTCTTATTCTCTCCCTGTGCTGTGGTCACGTGGGCTCCCTTGCTGTTCTTCCAAAGCACGGGTCATGTTCCTTCTCGGCCTGGCACTTGTTGTTCCCTCTGCCTGGCATGTTCTGTTCCAATGTATTCACGTCTGATGTGCTTCTTCATATCATTCAAGTCTCTCATCAAATGTCACCTTCTCAGAGAGGCCTTCTCTGACCACCCTAGCTAAAGAAGTTCCCCTGTCACCCTCTGTCTTCTCACTAGGCTATATTTTTCTGCACATGCCACCAGGCAGTACATTCTGCATTTATCGGATTGTTGTATACCCTCTCCCCGCACTGGAATGTAAATCCCACGAGGGCAGGGACTTTGAATCATTTGTCCATTGCTATTATCGCACCACTAAGCGCCGCCTAGCACATCATAGGTGCTCAATAAATTTATTGGGTAAATGAGTGAATAATGAGTGATTTTCACGCGTCCATCCATTCATCTATCCATTTAATGCAGTGATTAAGTGTCTGCAATGGGCGAAGATGAAGACCTTCTAGTCCTTGTCTTCTTACAGGGGCGACACTTCTTATAGTCTTGATGGGGAGATGGGTACATAAACAGATACCAGATATCTATACATGCATATCTATATCTATATATCTATATATATTTATGAAGAGGTTTTGCAGGTGGAATGATGAGCTATGGACAGGGTATTTTCTCCAACGCAGTGTTAGAGAAACAGCAGATGATATACTGGCATTAAGTATATTCAGTGGCTTAAAAATCAGTGCCACAAATAAACTGTGTGTGTGTGTATGTGCACGCGTGCACATGTGTGCTTAGTGTTTTGACCATATTAGATTTCAGAGAGTTTTAGAAGGACTCAGAACGGTTTGGTGATGATGTTACAGTGTGTCGGAAAGGGGAAGGATTCACTCTCTTTTCCCCTAAATGAAATAGAAGCAGCTGCATTTCTCCCAGGTGGGCCTATGCATTGTATGAGACCCACATATTTTTCAGTAAGGGACTCACATTTGCTGTGATGCTAGAAGCTTCTAATGGGCCTCTGAGGGTTGTAAATTATATCAAATAATTTTCCACATACCACATACTAAGCTGTTGTTTTTTTAAAGAATGGAGATGGCAGGGCTGAAGATAAAGCTTCCTTGGACCCTGAAATTACACCTTATTTAAACCACATACAGTAAATCTTCTTACATGTTGAATGTTCATTCAACAAACATTTACCGAGTGTCAGCTATGTGAGAGGTGCTGTGCTGGACCGTGGGTTATCCTTGGTTGGCTTCAAATCTGTCAATCCTTTGTGGAAAAGCTGCTAGAACTTGCTGTAGCTTTTTGCTGTTGTTTTATTTTGGTATTTCTGTTTTTATTGCCATTGTTTTATTATATCTTTATTGTAGCAAGCGAAATAATACACAGGCATATATCTGTGTAAAGAAAAAGGGACTAATATTCCATTCTTCCTTCTCATTTCTACCATCTCTGGTAATTAATCTTTCAAATAATTTGATGGGTATCTTTCTATGCCATTATCTTTGTGTACACACACACACACACACACACACACACACGCAAAATTTCCTTTTTTTTAAACAAAAATGATGTATTACACATACTACTCTGAAATGTACTTTAAAACTTACTAATGTCTAATGAACACAATTCTATGCCTTTTTTTTAGTAAGTTCATAATTTTGTATAGAATAAGTATAACACCCATTTTCCTATTCATAGACATTTTGGTGAATCGAGATTTTTTTCTATAATATTCAATGTTTAAGTAAACGTCTTCATACATATATGTTTATATATTGGTGATTTTATTTCTGTTTAGTGGATTTTGATAAATGTGATTAATATGCCAAAGGATAAATGTATTTTTAATCTTTAATAAGCATGGTTGATTACCTCTCCAAAATGTTGTGGCAATTCATATTTCCTTCACAAATATATAGGAGTGCTTTTGTTCCTAATGCCACCCCCAGCAATGGCATCAATATTTTTAAGTTTTGTCAAGAAAGAGAATAATTGTAGCACCTCAACCATGATGCTTCATCGTTGCTTTAATTACATTTATCTGACTGTCTCTGGGGTTGGCATCTTTCATGCATTTATTGGACATTTGCATTTCTCATTCTATAAATTCCTGTTCATGTCCCCCTATTTTTCTGTTGAGTTTTCTTTTTCTTATTGATTGGTAGGAGCTCTTTCTATATTAGAAATAATACCATCTTGCTGATCACATGTTATAAGCAGATATGTCTATCTGCTTATTTTTATGATTTCTATACTGTTTTGTCTTGCTTAGAAACATCCCTCTTCAACATTTTGGGTGTGGTGCTCATCAAAAATGTGAGCTGGATAAACCGGGTCTTTGGCTCTGAGCAATGTCCATTTGTGGTGCTTTGTGACCGTAATGTAACATTTCAGGGTCTGGTGCTGTGATGCACTTAGGACACAGATCCCACCTGCATCAGACTTTCCTTCCCTGCTCTCCTCTCTAATTTTGGTGTGGGTTTATTTGCTGGTCACAGATCTTGTGTCCTATCGTTAATGCCTTGGACACTTCTGCTAGAATATGTTTGGGATTCTTTGAACCACAAAGTGAGACTATTGAAAGCAGTGCTCCTTAAAAGACAATTTAGCGTTTCCTAACAACTCAAGGCCCTATCTCATTCTGGGAAACAACCATAGCAAAATATCTAATGTGGCACACGGCACACTTACGTACCCCTTCCCTATGGAATTACATATCTGATGGCTTCTGCTTTGTTCCTCTTTGGCCCTCTACCCCGAAGGGGTCATCAGAATTGCCCAATACCTCTGTCACGTTGGTACTATATCCTGGGGGCTGGGTTGTATACAGAATCAATATAATTAAAATACACCATTTATTTTGCATCTAACGTATTGTTAGGGCATAGTTTCCATGGTCCTGGGCTTTGAGGATTTCGGCAAGTCACCACCATAACTGAGTCATTTGTTCCCCTCGACAGGACTAATGGACTGTCCTTCACAAACAAGGATGATTTCAGAAGGACACAGCCTTTTAGGTGAGCTGTTTCTCTAATGGTGAGGCTAGATATGAATGCGTAGATTTTCATACACTTTTCCCTGTCCTTGTGACTAAGCTATTAGAGAAAGCTAGAATGTTAGAGCTACAAGAAACTTTAGGCAAGCGAATTAAGGCAAAGGGAAGTAAAATGGACATGCTCAAGTCTCATAGCACATTGGTGTCACTACTAGTCTCTCTTTGTTGTTTTATGGCAACCACAGTATTTATGACACAACAATATGGTATTTACATGTGGATTCTGGTAAATAAAACAGGGCCATATAGAAACATCAGCATGTGTATCAGTAGGACACTGACCACTTCTAGAACTCTTAAAGGTAATTCAGAACCACAGTTTAGAGTAAGAAGAGAGTCTGAACCTCTCTACCCATTTACAGCTGTGGAAATGGAAACAGAGAAATGAAGTGATGTGTCCCCAAATAATGTAATCATTAGCAGCAATGTCAAAACTTGAATTCATGTGCCCTGATATTCTGATGTAGTCCTCTCTTTACTGCCTTATGTCCCTTCCTGGTTGTAGGAATAAGTTAGTTGCAGGAATACGTTTTGGTGAATAGTAATGAGTGAATACCAACTCTTTGGGGGGACCAGTATTTATGGAGGGACAGGATCTATTGCCACAGTCACATACACCTTTTTATCCTGCCTCCCAGCCAAGGAGGATTATGTTGTCTTGTTTACTCATTCAGAATATATATATTGGTCATTCCTTATGGTAAGGGTTGAATAAATATTTGTAGCATTACATTGAACTGATTTGAACTGTTAAGGTGTCAGAGATAGAGGTGTGAGCAAGTGACTAAGATTTTGTTTTACTAATGGGGATAAAAGATGCATCTCACTGAAAATAAATAAATCCCTCTTTAAGAATTCCACTAAAAACATATGCTATTTAATTGAATAAAACTACAAGTAAAAGGTACCTGGTACAGCTTGTTCCACCTTCTCTTTTATTAGAATCTAAGTGGTAACATTCATTTCCAGGCAGTGTCACTGATGTTGGTTTGTTCATTATTAGGAGATTGTAGTTATTGCACTCTGAAGGAAGAAGCCCTGGGTTTATAGCTGCCATGGTTGGCAAGTGGCCGAAGAATGAGACACACTGGCTGATCGACCTTTTATAGAGTCAGTGTGTCAGAAATCATCTTTAGAAAGCAAAGTGTCCCTTCCCTGTGGCCTCTCCCAAGGGAGGAAGGGCACTTGTTCTCCTTTGGCTGTAGAAGTAGCATGGAGTTCCACCGATAGATGCTGCCTGATTCCAGATCAGGTACCCGGGGGCAGCTGGAGGCGGGCAGCACAGCGGCTGCCATGGTTTCGGTTATGAGGGGTGTGAAGTCAGCTGAGAAAGCACCAAGGGCTGCAGTCCTGGAGGAACCCTCATGTTTCGTTACGTTGACTTTAACCGGCATGGGTGGAATTTGTGGATGGGCTTCAGAATAGGGTGAATGAGAAAGAAGAAGAAAAGCAGACAATAAATCACAATAATAATTTACAGGCAAACAAAGAGCTCACTTGCATCACGATCGCAGCCCCTAATAAATACACTCGTATGACTTATGAGGCTGTAATAATTCTCCCGCTGATGATTTCTGCACTAAGTTGTTTTATTAAAGATCTTTATTAACATATAACTAACATACAATATATGAGTTTCAGGTGTACGCAATAGTTATTCAACATTCGTATACCTAAAGAAGTGATCACCAGGATAAGTCCAGCAACCGTCTGACACCACATTATGCTATCACGATGTATTGCCTGTATACCCCCTGCTGTACATTACAGCCCGTGACTTGTTTTACACCTGGAAATTTGAACCTCTTATTCCCCTTTACCTTCTCCCCCTTTTTAATTTGTCAGTTACGTTGACATTCAATATTATTTTATATTAATTTCAGGCATACAGCATAGTGGTTAGGCATTTGTATAATTTAAGATGTGATCCCCCTGATCAGCCTAGTACCCATCCGGCACTGTATGTGGTTGTTACCATATTAGTGACTCTCTTCCCTCTGCTTTACTTTACATTCCCATGACTATTTTATAATTCTCAG
Source organism: Rhinolophus sinicus (assembly GCF_036562045.2). NCBI lineage: Eukaryota > Metazoa > Chordata > Mammalia > Chiroptera > Rhinolophidae > Rhinolophus > Rhinolophus sinicus. The sequence goes on along the minus strand of NC_133760.1, from coordinate 31,058,436 downwards.
TTTGTACTGCTTACTTCCTTCATCTTTTACACCCTGTCCCCCAACCGCCTCCCATCTATCACCCCAACAAATCTAGTACCCATCTGACACCATACATAGTTATTAAAATATTATTGACTATATTCCACATACTATACCCTACATCCCCGTGATCTCCAAGTGCTCCAGGAGTATCTCTTGTGTGTTGTGTGTGTGCCCTCCTGTTACAGTTGAGCCTTGATTGCTGTTGGCGTGTCAGTGGGTGGGATTGACCCCCAAGCTTACTGGCTGTGGGGTTTGGCTACACCCACAACTTATGGGCTGCTGTGCAGGGGCCTTGCCCTACTGAGTGGGATTCATCTTAGAAGTTTGGTGCTTGCAGCAGCTTCTTTTGGGGGGCACTGGGCGTAGGGAGAGTTTGCTGTAGTATGCTAGGATTATGTTTTTGATTACTTACTATTGGCAAGCCATTTGTAACTTATACGTCAGGCAGGGTTTTAGTGTCCTAAAATCTCTAGATAAGATGGCTAAGCCACCACCCCCTGTAAATATGTCCTGTGAAAATATAATGTCCTTTACAGTGCTTCCGCAGGTTTCCAAAGGGTGTAAGCGTCCTTGTGGTTACTCCTGGCCTCCACATTCCTATTTATGCTGAATCAGTTCATCTTGGAAACTGTCTTGATGCCCTTCCATTGTCTGTGATGTACAATACAACTGAGGAACTCGGCCATCTTCCTTAATTTCCTTCAGACACACCACTCACATGAGGGGTGTGTGAGTGTGTGTGTGTGTGTGTGTGTGTGTGTGTAGAAGACTACTGAAGTTTTAGTAGGACAGGAGCATTTACATATGACCACGTGTCCCCCTTTTCAACTCAAGTTCCCATTTTCTACCTTTTTGCAAGTGTTTCTTTCCTCTTCCTTTTTTTTCCTTTCCTCACTTGTTCCCTCTCTTCCAAATTCCTGCCTTTTAAGTGCATTTCAGTTTAGCTACCTCCTTTATTTCCTTCTGACACATGCCCTCAAGTTCTCGCCATATGCCTCAGCACCTTATCAAGATTACTTTTCTTAAAAAGACAATTCCTTTCCTTAGAGGAATTCTGATGCCACTACATAAATACATAGTAAAACAACAAACAAGAGAACCCAGTCTTGGGTGTATGATTGGTCTCAACATTATAACACTGATAATAACACCTTCTAGTTTTTGAAAGTTTTCAAGTATTTAGAATGCTTTATCTAGACATTAGCATATTTTATGTACGCAGTGATTGCCATTATCTCAATTTTCAGATAAAGAAACTGACAGTGGGAAAGAGCCCGGAGTAGAGCACAGGCTTCTTGACTTTTCCTGAGCTGTTTCTCCACCTTATCAGGGCAGATCCAATTCTGTTCTAGTTCACACCTGTGCACTGTTTGGCTTCTGTGTTTCATTACCATGCAATGAATCAGACTTGAGAGTTTCAGCCATCTCTGATTTATATTTTCCACTGGCCTCCCTGCGCGTTAAATGCTGAGGAACTGCCTTTCTGCTCTTTGACAACTATAAATGTTCAGCCAGCAGCCACAGGTGGGTTCCTGGGTCCCCAGCCTTTTGTCTATTTCTGGAGTTCCAGACACACACTGTTCAGTGAGGACTGTGGCCTTGTAGAGACAGGTCATGAGGCCATATTAAATGTGCAACCTGGTTCTTTAAAATTTGGACTACTTCTCTCCATTGGCCTTTACAACTGGCCTGCATGGATAGTGTTTATGTTTCTTTCTTTCTTCTTTTTTTTCCCCCCCTGTACAACATTTCTTCAACCTGGAAGTTCTTCATCACATAGGATTAAGGATATGTTGCAGCTCCAGCAAAGCAGGGGTTAAAATGACTTTACCTATAGGATTTCATGGGGAAGATGTGTGACAGTTTTTCATCCCCTTCGCCATTTCTTTATGTAGTTGTCCCCGCTCTCTTTCCCAGGTATGCATTATCTGGACCATTATGGAACCCATCAGCAGCGGTGCTATGACCTCTGGCTGACCTTGGCCTGCTGATGCCTTGGCCCCACTCCAATTACTGGGATATGTAGACGTGACCATAGCCTCCTAAGACCCTGGAAAGCTTATAGTTATGTCAGGTCCTTACCTTTTTTCAATAGCACTGGGTGACTTCTAGATTCTGCCAGCGTTTCTCTTCTCATGTGACATGTGTGCTCTTTCTGAAATGAAAACTACAGAGCTATGGTTGGTCTCTTTTATTGGAAAACTGTAATTTTCCACTGCCTGAGCTGTTTTCCTTAGATGATGGGCTGAAAGAAGCAACAGTGAAAATATGAGGAGATTGGTTAATTTCTTTGTGACTAGCAACATCATTTTTTTTAATATTGTTAGCATCTAGAGTTTTGTTGACTTGATACTTCTAAGCCTCTCTGCTTGTCTTTTAATTCTCATCTTCATTCCTAAATTGACAATGGCTGTGCAAAAGATTTAATGGTTTTGGTAATATTTTGTAGTATTTTGTTAATCTTTTTTTTTTCTGAGCATAGATAATCAAGAAAAAAATGTCTGTCTGTTTTGTATTTTAGAGGCAAGAGAAAATTAGCCACCTGTTATATAATATGCTCATGACATTATATAACAAGTCTTTCTACTAGAATGAATGCTCCAAGCTGTGCTGTTCCCCATTTGCTGTGACTCATGCAAGGATTGTATGTTAAACTCGTCTATTTACCAAATTAAGAGATGTATTAGGTTGAATCCTCTGAGTTTGCCTATTTTGTAGATCAGAAGCATTCAAATAAGGGCAGTTTCGCAGGGTCCAACCAATATTATCACGTTTCCCCCAAAATAAGACATGGTCTTACATTAATTTTTGCTCCAAAAGATGCATTAGGGAATATTTTCAGTGGGTGCCTTACTTTTTCAAGCACAACAATCTACATTTATTCAAATACGGTCATGTCATCTTCTGGAACATCGTCATAATGTACTAAATGCGTCCATCTGGCTGACGATCTTAACTAGGGCTTATTTTCAGGGTAGATCTTATTTTCGGGGAAATACGGTAGCAGCACTAGGCAACACCTGCTATCAGGAAGCAGGAGAGGTCATGTGGTCCATCCCCCTGTCTCCAGGCAGGATCGTATTTCAGACATACTTAGTAAAATGTCTTAACTCACACTTTTGTTGTCAAAGAAGGATATTCCCGATGCAGTTCTGGGTTAGTTAAGGGACTGTCTACATCAAAGCAGGAACTGGCTCATTCTGTAAACTCTCCAGAAGTGGCAGTGATCTCTGCTCTTTACGGTCTTGTAGGACACCTCACATGTAGAGCCAGTCTTAGTTGGCATGAGTGGGGTTTTAATAACCAAGAAGGATTCGCTGTTCCATTCACTTCTCACAAACCAAGTCTGCATTTCCGTGCTCATCATAAACCAGTGAAGACTGGCTCTGGTGTGCAACTAGCTGGAGATTGTATCTCAGATCTTAGCCTTGACTGTGACAATATAAACTGTTAAACAGACTGCCTTGGCTTGCTTCGCAGGTGGGTCCTCTGAACAAAGAGACTGAATCTGCTTTACTCAAGCAATGAGATTTCCAGACAAAGCAAAGTCCTGGGGATAGTCTCTGGGCTCTGGGTAGGGTTCTCCCCCGTGTGCATGTTAAAGCCAGATGCTTAGGGTACCTACCCTTCCTCCCAGACTCCTCACTGTATTCAGAGCCTGCAGTGTCGCCCCACTTCTGCTGTCCCTTGGCCAGCAGCTCATGATTCCCAGAGGAGTCAGCTCAGGGTCCGTGCTCCCCGAGCCAGTACCTATTCCAAGCATTGAGCTTGCTCTTCAGCGGACTTACTCTTTTGTTGCCAATAAAAACGTCGCCACTCAGTCCTGGGTGTGTTTCTAATAGTGTGGCAAGGCAGGAATTTTAAATATTGGATATTTTTGTGTGATGAAGAGCATGGGGGCAGCCTCTCTTTGTTTGCCTAGGAACTGAATTCAGAACCTTTGTACGCCATGATATTATTCTGACACGGAAGGCACAAGGTTTGAATGTGGGATGTATGATCCCAGAAAAGTCTGGGCCATATGTAAACTCTGTTTAAATGAGATAAAAGCACCCAGTATAGTTCCTGGCCCTTTGCAGACTTCTGCTGGATGCAAAAAAGGTATAGAATTATTGACTGTGGAGGAACGGTGAGGGGCTTTGGGTCAGAAGGCCTAGGTTCAGCTCATACCGCGGCCACTTGTACATGCAGGACCTTAGACCCTCTTTCAGAGTTTCAGTTCCCTCATTTGCAATGTCGGATCCCTGCGCTTCCCAGGATTGTCTTGTGGATATAAAATGCAAGAATGCTTTGAATGAAGGATGACACAACCTAAAGGTGTTGGGAGTCTTACACTACCCTCTAGGTCTGATTCTTAGACCTCAGATGTCTTTGCATGATTGGAGAAAGGATTGGGCTAATATGCCTTAGAAGTGGATGTTTCTTAAAATTCATGAGTGGCCTCTGAGTCCCCACCACTTTCTTACTCAGCCATCATGATGCAGCTGTGGTTGCTGAAGGGCTGACGGGGGCTGGGGGGGGGGCTCCAGTTCCTGAAGACCCTCCTTCAGTCCTGGCTCCCCACCCTCCTGCAGCTTGTTGCTAATGAGGGAGCTCAGTCCAAACCCAGTTTTCCAGCATCGGATGAAAGCCATAGCCTACTTAAATCACGTTCTTGTGGCCTCTAGCCTAAGAAGATTACATTTAGGGGGTAGGTGGGGGTACTGAGGTGGGCGAGCAGCAGAGAACCAACCTGCTGTCAGAGGACAAAATCAAATTTTTAATGTGATGTTGCTGCATGAAAAGGGCCAATCGTGTGTCATGTAACATGTGAATAATGGCTGTAGCATGTGATGTCAAAATTTTCCACACGTCTCATAAATAAATCCAGCCACATCCCTCCCCCCAGCCACCACCCAAAGGCGATCCGTTGTTTGAACTTCAGCTTGCATCCCAAATTAAGAATGCGTTCAGATTCAAGGTTAAAGGTATAGTATCCCCTTTCAAAAGGCACATGTCAGTGTTTCTGCTGAGAATGACAAATAACATTTGAAACAGGCTATCAATTGTCAAGATTTCTTCTCTTCCTCCTCCTCCTCTTTTTACTTAACTTTGCTGAAGGTCTGATCCTTTGGAAAGAATAGCTGCTGTATTAGGCCAAGACTTGATGAAATTTTCCTGAAAGAAAACCACTTGAGTGAGGCCCCTCAGGGGGGGGAAAAAATCACACAAATAGTCCAGTGGCCCTCAAGAGTGAAGACGCTAGATAGAGCACAGCTGCAATTAGTATTAGCAGCCTAGCTAAGCCAAGTGCTTTGTATTGCAAGAAGCATGTATTTATTTGAGACATGTCTGCTTGCATGAAGATACCAGACACTGATACTGACGTTAGTCAGAAAACCTAAAATGTTGATTTTTTTTTTTTTTTTTTTTGCCAAGGGGATTCTGTCTTCTCATTATCAATTGTGACCGACGTAGGTCACTTTCAGAAATAAGAATCCAAACCATCCTTGGGTCCAGCAAACCCATTATCATTTCCTTCCCTTTAATGTTAAAAGATTGGTCAGCAGTAAATATACAGGGAGATTTTTCTACAAAATCCAGCCTTGTTGAAAGCTCCTGTGCTGAAGCAAAGCTGCCTCTTTATTCCCTCTAAAGGACAGAATGCTTTTTTGTTTTGTTTTGTTTTTCCAGTTTTCAGAGGGTCAGGAGGAGGAAATAGGCAGGCTTATGATGGCTGGGAAGCAGAGCAAAAAAAATTGGAGGGGAATCTGGCTTAATTTCATATCGGCTCCAGTCCCCCTGTTGGCTTCTCTCTGTCCCTCCCTTCTCTCCCCACCTCGCAAACAAAGGCAGCATCTTTCTTAGATAATGCCGCGTGTGTCAGAAGCGAATGTCCTGGGAATGTACATGGTGACCTGCTCTGTGTAACAAACGTCAACCCCAAACCATACAGAAGTCGCTACATCTGTTTTGGCTTTGTTCGCAGCACAGAGGGGAGGGGGGTGCACTTCATGGTCAAGGGCCAAACTACATGTCATATTTCATTACCTTCATTAGCTACCACAGAAGGCTGCATTCAAAGAAAAGGTTGGTATTAACTCTTGAGCCACCAGCCTTTTCTAACAACCATTTTCACCTTCACCCACTGCTTGTGGATCTCTGTTCCTTCACGCTGTGGGCTCTGATTTAACTAAACTGTAAATCAGCCCCGAGGCCCACGATTTCACCTTCTTAACGTAAAGGGGGCAAGCTACTGTTTTATCCTAGGTAGCTACTTACAGGACTGTTGAACATCTGGAACCTATTAGGACAAATGCTAGTGTAAACCCAATGGGGAAAGCGTATTTAGAATTAATAAAACTTTCCCTTCTTATTTTGTCCGCAGTTGTCTTTTTCTTCCCCCCCTCACATTATTTCTGTGATTTAGTATTGCCAGCTCCTTTCTTGGTTGCTGGAATGAGATAAGATTTTGCCTATTGCTGCCTAGCTATTTTTTGGAGGATATTTCTTGGTATGCTTTCTTGTGATGACATTGGACTCACATGGTCCCTTCCCCTGGAAATCAGAGCTCATGTCCCCATATTCATGTTGCATTTCTGAAAGTGTCCTTTATAATTACTGAAATAAAAGTGGGGGAATGTGTAAAGTAGATCTTTGTACTGGATGGCTATAAAAATGGTCAGTTTTCATGCTGCATATTGAATACATCATGATTCTATTTAAAATCATCTGTGGCCAGCATATGCTGTTATTTAATATTATGAAGAATGGCCAGTTGGCCAGCATAGGTCAGAACACACCTGGACTGTGGAATTAGGCGTCTGGAATTTTGATTCTTCGTCCTGGCTCTGCTATTGATTTACTGCCTGGTATTAGACAAAACTCTTGCCCTTAATTCTCCCATCTGTAAACTATGGATCATTGTATCTGTAGAAGGGTTGTGTGAGCTCAAATGACTTCACTTGAAGATACTTTGAAAAGCCCCGAGAAGACAATGCTTTAGAATACCGTGCTGTTCGGAATACGATAATATCCATTTATTTTCATTAACGCACACGTGAATGATCTACACCAGTGTTTTGTAAGTGTGGTCCTCTGACCAGCAGCGTCAGCGTCACTTGGGACCTTGCTAGAAATGTAAATTCTTGGCCCTCAGACCTACTGAATCAGAAACTCTGGTGGTGAGGTGGTTCAGGCGCACACTCAAGTTTGAGGACCACTGATCGGTCCCTTTGGCTTCAAGTGCAAGACTGAAACCCACGAAGCTCTATCAGCCCAAACAGGTGCTGGAGCAGAAGCTCAGCTCAGCAAGGACTGAAATGTGTTACCCGAAAGCCACTCGAGGTCTGTCAGGAGCGTGGGCCCTCTCCAGTTCTTACTTGTGGAGAGTGCCAATGCACCGTCGTTTTTCCGGTTTTGAAATGAGTCTTATCAATTCTGCTGAGCATTATTGGCACACTAAACTCAACAGTCCACTTTGTAAGCTAGTAGTGTCGGTCTAATGATAGGATGTTGTTTACCCTGCTGGGAAAATAAACTTATAATGAAGATTGACAACCACTGATATAAGGCCATCAAGCTTAGGTTTGGGACTCAAGTGTATACAGAGGCAGAATAATGCCATAGCAGAAGGCATCTAGGACTTGCCTGGAGTTGGGGCACTAACATGAAGATAGTTCCTTTGCAGGTTGTACCTGTGTGGTGGAGCGAGCAGGAATGGCAGAAAGTAGTGCTCACGGTCAGAAATACTGAGCTCTCTGTGTCTGAGTTGCACGTAGCCATCCTTCACATTTTCCAGGAGTTGTTGTAAAATGAAAACCAACCACAGAACAGACACCTGGATATGTGATCTAGATTTGTAAATCAGTAGCAATGTGTAAATGGTAATTGCAGGAGCCCAGGCTGTAAGTTGGCTTTTAGTATTCATGTGTATTTCATGCTATTTTGTCCCTATAATGACTACTTTCACCAAGGCATAAAATAATTCTATTCCTTTTCTCATCTCCTTTTGGTGTTTCAAGTTTCCATAAGATCCAGGACACATCCTGAATTTGAGAGACCAGCCAATAATTATGACAATTTTTTTGTTGTTGTTCCCATTTTTAACCTCAGACCAGCTAACTCAATTCTCTCTCCTTTAAATTTGCCCCTAAGTTTGGTCCTACAATGAGACCTTTGCATGGCAAGTTTCAGCCTGGAGCAAATTTTTATGGCTGAATTATAAACCCTTGAAAATAGGGGTTTATAATGGAAATGCTGACACAACCTTAACTCTAGCAGCGCGAGTGCAATGCGATAATAAATGAGGCAGAACAGCCAAGTGCTACTTTTAATTTATCATTTAGTAGGAGAAAAGGCCTTGTTTACTTCTTCTCTTTCATCTTCTTCTCTGCTTCCAAGCCTTGCAACCATTATTTTGAAATGTATTTTATAATAAAACCTCAGTGGTTATGTTGCCTAGGGCTTGAGTGTCCATTTTAGAAAGGGAGAAGGAGAGCAAGAGAGAGAGGTTTTTGAGGCCTCAGAAGCATATTCTGTTGACTGATTATGTTTTGACGGCACAGTTGCTGCCTGGCAATGTATTTTTTATGGAATAGATAGGCTATTTTGCTATGATCCAAAAGCGCCCCAAACATCTGATCCTGTTTGGACATGTCTATAATAGTAGCAGTAAAAATAAAAATATTTGAAATGCTGTCTAGCACTTTTTATTCCAGACATTAATGTATTTTGAGCACAGAGATGACAGCCTTTGGAGTTAATTATGTCCTGCAGTTTTAGCATCTTTCCCCATTTCCTGAGCTCCCATTTTGTGGATGGAGAAACTGAGGCCATTCATTGCTGGTGTGATTTCTCTAAATTCAATTCAGTCCTTACTAGGTCTCTGCATGCTGAGCACCGGGCTGGGACATGAAAGAGCCTACCCCCCTGCTCTTACAGACTAATGGATAAAGCAAACATAGAACAAAAAATGATGGTGTAAGACCTTGTAACAGTAGAAGCCTGCTGGAAAGTCACTTTATAATGTGGGCATTCACTTATCCCTACCCCTGATTCCATCACTCCTATTTCTTCAGAGGGCCCTCAAAAAATCTCTTCTATATATCTGTGCTGGGTAGTTTACATGCTTTACCACTCTCTCTGTGCCAGGGGGGTGACGTTTAGGACTGTAACACCTCCCTCCTTTGTCCTGGAGCTTCTGCTTTGGTTTGTCAAAGAGGACTCAGGAGAAGAATGGGAGGCAGGAAAGTGAGGTCGTGGTACAGTACCCCCCCCCTTATCCATGGGGAATGCGTTCCAGGACCCCCAGTGGATGCCTGAAACCGAGGACAGCGCTGAACCTTATATGTACTATTTTTTTCGTATGAATGTATATATTTAAGTATATACATGTACCTGTATGCACATACCTATGATAAAGTTTAATTTATAAATTAGGCACAGTAAGAGATTAACAACAATAGGTAATAGTAAAATTCAAGCGCATGTTGCTTCTCTTTGGTGTATTCTAATTGCCAGCATCGCTACTCTTGCACTTTGAACCATTATTAAGTAAAATAAAGGTGACTTGAACAGAAGCCCTGTGATCCCTGACAGGTGACCTGATAACTAAGATGGCTACTAAGTGACAAACGGGTGGGCAGTGGACACGGCGCAGCGCAGAGACGCTGGACAAAGGGGCGACTTGCATTCTGAGTGGGACGGAGCAGACAACTCGAGATTTCAATCTGCCACGCAGGATGGCACGCAGCTTAAAACTTATGAGTTGTTTATTTGTGGAATTTTCCATTTAATATATTTTGGACTGCGGTTGACCATGCGTAGTTGAAATCAAGGAAAGTGAAACAGCGGATAAGGGGGGACTACTGTACTTATTCCTGTGACTTCCCGCCTTCCCGCTCAGAACTGGTTGTATTTCTCTATTGCAGACTAGAACTGTCTGCAGGCCTCTCCCACAGCTACTGTTCTTGCCAGCTTCTGGCAACCCTGGCATCTTCAGGCTGTTGTGGGAATGGTGCTAGTCCCAGGGTGTTTCCCTTTTCTTTCTGGGGTTCCCTAAACCCAGCTCACACCTCTAAACCCAACTCACAGCTCTGTAAATACGCTTTTACAAAAGACCTACATTAGTACGATAACAGCTTTTTTTGTACAAGTGAAAATCCTCTTTGGATTTCTTTCAGTTAGCAAAAACACGTATTAATGTAGGTCTTTTGTAAAAGCAAAGTGACGTAAAGCAAACTTTCAGAAAGAGAGGGATACTCTTAGCGTTAGGCCATTTCGGCTATGTAAGTTTTCAGAGGAAAGCTCCACTTTCAAATAGTGGGGAAAACCTGTGTCCCTTCATTAAACGCTTCTTAGTTTCCGCATTTGAATGTGTGCGAATTGCTTCCCACTGGGCCACTGGCTAATGCAAAATATATGCAGAGCACACATGTGTGTGCACACACACACACACTGTAAGAAAACAGAGAGGTTATTTAGGCAGAAGATTTATAGAGTAGGTCTATCCAATGTTGGGATTTGTGGTGAGTACATTATGAAGTCACTTCTTATGATTCCTAGGCCAGATAATGCATCCATCATGCAAGGCAGCAAACCCCTGAAATTACATCAGATTTACAACATAATAAACTTTCATTAAGATGAAGCTACATGAAACTTATTCCCCTTCATTCCCTGAACTAAACAAATGCTTTGTGAATACCTAATGAACCCAGGCCTCACCCAAATTGGTAATGCTAGCATGAAGATGTTAGCGAGGATGAAATCAGGAGACACAGAACATGCCAGTCCATAGAACATCCTGAGTAGCTGAAAAGTACTTACATTATTGCCATCAGTTTTCTTCAGTCATCCAAAATGGGACACAAGAGGCCGTTTGCTGAGGTGGACCCATGTGTACACCCACCATACAGATTCCTGAGCACATTTCTATCACAGCATGTCTTGTGCTTTATTGAAGGGTGTACACTGCTTGGTTGCTTTCCATCCTGATATTGCACTGGATACATCAGCCATGATCATTTCTTAGCATTCTGAAGAGCAAATACCCCAATCATGGAATGGAAGTGGTTCACCAGAAGGCATCTCCTAAGAAGACGAAATTCAGAATCATGGCAGCTTGAACACATGGGTTTATCTCTATTTTCTTTCAAAGCCTTACTAAAATGACAATTCAGGTATGTAAAAAAACAAACAAACCATAAAATCATAAGGACAACAAACATAGAAGAGGAAGTGATGGCAGATAAGAAATGTCAACAAAATTTTGGAAGCTGGAAAACAACTGGACTGATGGTAACTGATTTAGTGGATGACAGAAGTGGGACTACATGCTCACAAAAGGCAAAGTCAAGAATTGAGCCAGGTGGAGGTGCTAGAACATGAAAGATCTACTCTTAGAGGCAATGGCTGTCTCTGTGGGTGTGGGCATGGATAGGGCTGGGAACAGAACTAGTTGGAAGTGGCATAAAAGAGATCTATCAAGAGTCCCCTAGACTCCCTCACCCTGTCCTTTTAGTGAAGACCCTTTTGCCCAACTTTATCAGAAGCTTGGAGCTCTGGAGAGGCTGAACATGCTCTGAATTGGGGAATCAGACACAGCCAAGTGAGGGGTACTATTCCATGCACGTGGGGATTAAATGGAGTCTGTGTACTGAATGGTGAGACTTCCTTGCCCCCACCTGCCACTTGGTTGGAGAACATTGACCTGGCTCATCATCTCCAAGCTGGGGACTGAAGGATTTCTGTCTGAGGCTGTTGACCATCCCAGGAGGAAAGATACACAGATGTTGGCAGCTGGGATCCCAAGGAAACAACCAGGTCTCATCCTGAATACAGAAACCACCAGTCCCACACAGAACTTCCAATAGCTTTTTAAAAAGTGTCTCATTCACCTTGACTAATCAGTGATGGTGGTGCAGGGGACACTACATAAGTTACATAAACGTCTAACCACTGTGCTGAATGCGTGAAATTAATATAAAATAACGTTGAATGCCAACTGTGGCTGAAAAAAAATTAAAAAGGTGTCTCATTTTTAAATATGAATGAACAGGCAATGTTCCCCCATACATTTAAGGAAACCTTTATCTTGATGACAGAAACAAAGAGAAAAAGAAATTCAGAAGAGTTAGAAGTAGTATGGAAAACAGAAATAAAAATAAAATTAAGATACTCAGAGAGACAGGAAAGATGCCACATCCATGCACTAAGAGTAGGATGCTATTTAAAAAGATAGTTTGAGGGAGCGGCCGGTTAGCTCAGTTGGTTAGAGCACAAGTTTTAACAACAAGGTAGCCAGTTAGATTCCCACATGGGATGGTGGGCTGCGTTTCCCGAAACTATATTGAAAACGGCGACTGGACTTGGAGCTGAGCTGCGCCCACCACAACTAGATTGAAGGACAACGACTTGACTTGGAGCTAAATGGAATTCTCCGGATGATGGGGAAGAGAAACCTCAGAATAACTTCTGGGTAGAAGGCTTAAAACAGAAACCCAGTCTAGTTTGGAGCAATAAGACATTGGGCTCCAGGATGTCTCTGAGGGGGAACAAAAATGAATAGGATGGGTCATCTGATGTGTTTAAACATATTCATAAGAAATTCATAAATGTGGCAGAGGACTTGGGGATAAGTTAATGGTAGATATAAAGAAAACCAAGGAGACAAAGAAAAAGACATTATTAACTCTTGGAAAAACAAAGAGTTGTGCGAGAGAAGAATTCGAATTATAATAAACTACATGGCTTATGTATGAACAATGTTTATGTAGTAATAATACACTTACAATGTAGAAATACAATGATAATAATACAATTTTAACAAAATACTGTTATACACTATATCAAAAGAATCACACATGCACATGATTGTAAAAGCTCTGATTCCTCATTTTACCGAAGTGTGAAATCAATAGATAATATTTTAAAGACAGAGAGAGAGAGAGAGAGAGAGAGAGAGAGAAAGTCAAGAAACACAAAGAAAAGCAGATACGTTAGAAACATGGAGGCAATTCCAGAAGAAATAACTTAAGAAGAATTCTCAGAGGTTTCCTCTGGGGAGCAGGAATCAATTGTGAAAAGGGGTGAAGCAGGAACTATTCCTCATTAGAGGCCTTCCACAATCATTTGGTTTTTTCAAACTATGTACATGTGTTATATTGTTAAAAATAAATTTAAAAACATTTTTGGATGTGAGAATCTTTTTTGGTCATGGTTGAGGAAACGACTCCTGATTATACGGATTGGTATTGCTAGAAAGGTGCCAGGGGCTTGGTTAAGTGATTGACATACATTTTTCTCATTTAATCCTCTGGATAATCCTGAGATACTGTTTCTTTGATTCCCCTTTTACAGAGAAGGGAATTGAAGTTCAGAGAGGTTACGTAATTTGCTCAAGTCCCATAGTTCTCTATGCTTCCAGAGCCCACCTGCTTGCCTGTCTCCTTTCCTCTACCTGCCGTCTCTCCAAGACAGCCATACATCTTCCTGTGGTTTCTCCCCTCACCATATTTTTAATGAGGCTTTGCTCATGCTGGTCTTCCCACCTAGAGGACACCATTTCCTTGGGGTACTATTCTGAGGAACAGCATTAGCCTAGTGGGGAGGCTGCCAGCTGAACAGGTGGAGTGAAGGAGAAGGTGGAAAGTGGTGTCTAGGACGGCCTTGCTTATGGCCTTACTTCTTATTAGCTGCATGACCCTGAGCAGATCATCTCACTTGATTTAGTTTCCTCATCTGGAAAATGGAGGTAATTGTAGTGATACTTTATTGGATTGTTGCAAAGATTAAAAGAGTTAATACATGTAAAATCCTTACAACTACATCAGGCACATAGTGTTAGCTATTATTATTATTTGCAGGAAACACTATTGACTGGTTTACAGTTGACTAACAATGGACACAAAGTTTATGAATCTGAAGGAATAATTCATCAATCTCCTAGAATAAAATATAAAACTGACCTACTTGTTGTAGGCCACAAACGTCTTTCCCACTGCGTTTCTTCCAGGTTAATTAATCAAAAAATTTGGACAGTGGCCCGTCCTCAGACTCCATTTTTTCCTTCCCTGAGTGCCAGTCTTAGGTTGAGAGTATAAGGTGAGCATTGTGTGCAGGAGGTTTTTGGAATCTACACTTGGGAACAGCACTGGTAAGAGTCTTGGGAGGGGAGCAGGTTTAGGCAGAGTAGTTGAATAGCGATGTGGTTTATTCTGTGGTGAGTGGTCTCAAATGGGGAATGGGGGTTGGGCCTTTGTACACCCACATTAACTAGTCATGGGAGGTGAGTCGTGCCCGGGGTAGACTCTTCAGCCAGGGATGGGGCTGTGAGCCATCAGCCCAACCCCCCCGGCAGCTGCAGGAGTGAGTCCCTTAGATGACGGGAGCTGGGCTACTCATCACGGCCTCCATTTCAGTGCTTCTCTGGAAACTAGCTGTGGGGACAGAGCCAGGAGAGCAGTTTCCAGGCTCTTGGCCTCACGTGGAAAGGTGCTGGCTCGGGTAGTGAATGGCCATCAACTGTGATTGGATGGCCATGAGCTAGTTGGCCGTCAGCTGTAACCAGTGAGCCATGACCACTAATATAACTGCCGTGGCTACGCTAGCAGAAAAATGGGGGCTAGCAAGAAGATGGTGGCTGAGCTAGCAAGAGCGGATTGCAGTTAGCACGGCGGATTGCAGCTAGCAAGTGAGGTTGGTTGGCAGAGAAAAGTGGACGGCAGGTTGCGGATAGTGTGGCTTCTGCTCCCTGTGTCTCCAACCCAGCCGCCAGCGAGAATATAGTGGAATGACTCCGCTACCTATGGCTCCGTGGGTGTTCCTTTTTGGCCTCACCATGTCCTGTGTTATTATGTGGGGAGCGGGACCAGAGACCCTGCATGGCACCCTGCATGACACTAGCATTTTCATGTTGCCCCAGCATCTGAAGTTGGTAGTCCCATAGATTCCTGTATTCTACTCACAATAGGTTAGGTTGTGCTGTGGTAACAGATTAACTCCCAATTTATAAGGGTTTCAGATGGCAAAGGTTTCTTTCTAACTTACAGTGCATATTGAACATACTTAACTCAATGGTATACAGTGACTTCTCCACACAGTAATTCAGGAACCCAGGCCCTGAAGCCCACCATCTTGCAGTGACCGCCTGGAACCTGGAACACAGGGCCTCTTTTATTGCTGAGAGGAAGGGAACCAGAGAGTCATATGCTAGCTTTTCATGCTTCTCCCCTGCAGTTATACACGTCACTTCTGCTCAAAGACAGCTCCCCAGACCTAGCTATTTGGCCCTAACTGCAAGACAGCGGGGCAGTAGGGCGGAGCCACAGACATTAAGGAGCAGCTGATGCTTTTGATACACTTCATTCAAGCGTGTTCACATTCTCAAATGATGACTGTCTGCCACCAGAGGAAGAGAATGAGGTTTTAATGCTTCCTTCTGATCATGTCCTAAGTGGGGGTTCTTAAATCGCTACGCGTGCATGGGCTTCAGGGAGCCCCTTAATATTGCGGGCAAAATTTCATGAGTGTTACACATCCTTTGGGGTTAAGTCCCATCACTTTCAGCAAATTCTCAAAGGGGTCTGTGATCCTAATCACGTTAGAAGTCACTGCTCGACAAGTCACTAACTACTGTATCCGCACGTGGGTTCACCTACCCAACAAAAGAGAGGCTCAGGCATTGCCGCTCCCTAAGTGATAAGATGCTGATTTCTCATCTGGAGACAGGAGTAGCCTCTCCACTAAGCCAGCTGCCAGCGGAGCACCTGAGGCGTGATTCCTGACCAAAGGGGGTCTTGTGTAGTGACCAGGACCATGCACTGGCCCGTGGGAGCCTTGCTGGGGTTCCCGTCTGAACTTCGCTCAACTTCACAGGAAGGTTTCTTCCAGCTAAAGACAGTTCCTTCCAGCTCTGAGTTTCCATGGCTCTGGTTTGCAGTACCCAAATGCAGCAAACATTTTCTGTAAAGAGCCACAAAGTAACTATCTTCAACTTTGTGGGTCACAAAGTCTGTCACAAATTACTGAACTCTGCCACTGTAGTGTGAGGCAGCCAGAGATAATATGGAAGTGGTAAGTCTGGCTGCATTCAAATAAAACTTTATTTACAAAATGAGCATCAGGCTACTATTTGCCAAACCCTGATCTATACTGTGGTTCTTCAACTATGATTGCAAGACCAGCAGCAGCAACATTACTTGAGAACTTGTTAGAAATGCAAATTCTCGGGCCCTATCCCAGAGTGGCTCAATCAGATTCTTTGGGGATGGGGCCTTCAGAATTGGGCAAAATTCTGATGAGGGCTCAAATTGGAGAAACATGAATCTCACTAACTAATAGCTTCGTGATTCCAGATGTGTTCAGATGTGGAGCTCTCTTGCTCAGCTAACGAGGCAGGGAGTGTTAAATAAAATAACTTGCTTCAACATCTCTGCCTCCTCCAAAGCCCCAATTATATTAATTTCCTCATCTTCCCAAGTAAATTATCCCTTTCTGTTTTGTTCCTTATAATCACTGCTAAAGCTTTTAATATAGAAGAAGTGAAAGCTGTTGCTGTGACACACAAGTCTTCTTCATTACTGTTATTGAGTAACTGGTATTACCTTTCATGTGTACCGAGGGACTTCCTTGTAAATAGCAGATAGGTGTCTGAAAAAGCAGCCTTTGAACAGTAATAACACTTAGCAGTTATGTTGCACTTTCATGAGAGGCAGTCTGCATATTTAACCACTTTTTAAAATATGAAGTTATTCACATATGAAAGAAATTAACAGAGAAAGATGAGTCAACCTCAGAATTCAACTGAAAAGAGCCTTGCTGTCTCCCAGGAGCTCATGGTGGCTGAAGCCACCCCAGTCGTCACTTGGACGATCTAGGTTAGACGGGAAGAGAGAAGAAAATCTTAGGAAGTCTTGGGCGTGTTGTTTCATCAGAGGGGATCTTGGTTGTGTGCAGTAAGAGTGTGGCTCCAATTCTGCTGTCACTGTTGACGTTGCATCTAAGCCTCAGATTTTTCATTTGGGACTATTTGGTGGCAGATCCTCACAGACTAGGGTCTTCTCTGTCTTTGTAGGACCTTAAGGTTTCACCTTCCACAAAGCAGATATGACAGAGAAATGAGAGAACGAATGAATGAATATTGTGTAAGACGTTAGGACCCAGTAAAGCCAACCTCACTCTTTGGGTTTTCTTCTTCTTCACACCCCGGGATGAAACACTACTTGCCGCCTTTTGCTGCGGCTCCTTCTCCTTCACTGTTGTCTTCCTTTCCAATGAGTTGTACACATCAGTAACTTAAAGATTAGCTTCTGGACAGTCATTATAATTGGATTGTGTGTCATTCCAGTACGGAATGATTGTCTTCACTGATTTTACTGCTCTGGTGCTCCTTGAGTATGTGAATTTGAGCTCAGTCAGTGAAGAAAACAGTGACGCCCAGAATTCCCAAGATAAACTTTTGCAGATGTTGGGAGACTTATGGATGCTACAGTCATAAGGCCAGTTTCTGTCTCCACAGTTTGACACACAGGGTCCTGCTTCCTACTCTGTGTAGCCATCTGCTGGGGATTCCAGCTGGACCCCCACCCTAGAGCAGAGCCCAGGTCACTTGGGGCTTGTTCCGGAGAAAATCAGTCCCAGAATGGCTGGAGAACACCCTTAGTTCTAGCTTATGTCCTCAGAGTTTGCTAGTAGCTTTGTTCATTTTCCATTCACCTGTGAATTTTCAATTTAGAAACTTCATGATTAATATTCCACAGAAGGAGAATAATTCCTCCTTTCAGCGATTTCCTTACCATGTACGTTGCGTTTTAATTAATTGATATGAGAATGTCCTCCTCTCATTAATCAAGATTCTGTACCTTATTCAAAGATCTAGAAAATCTCCTTGCCAGAAATTCCTCAGTAAGAAGTGATCTTGACGTTCCTTGAACTAAGGTTTAAATTGTTGGTCATTATTTTTGTATTAACGTGGTTTCTTAGTATTCTTTTGAACCAGCGATTAAATCCTGCATTGCGATTTTACTATTTTATTTTCATGAATTAGATGAAACTGTAAGCTCTTAGAAGGCAGGAACAAGGTGTTTTAGGTCTTTATAAATCATTTGGCATTTCGTACCCCCATGGGAAATGATTGTAGCTCTGAGTAGGTAATAAGCAAATACCTGAGTGGTTGTTCTCTCATATTAAGATATCCTCTGTCTGATTTTTGAAAACAGGACCCAACTGAAAGCAGGAGAACATACATTACTGCTACTATTTGGGGATTATTGCGATTTTAAATCTGCATTTGAAGAATATTTAACATTTTGCAAAATATTTTCACCATTTGTTTAACACAACAATTTTTGTGGACAAGGGAAGGTAATTAACAGAGAAACAAATCTCACAGAGTGATTATCTTGCTTGTCACGTAGTTACTGAATGAATAAATGGGCAAATGGATAGATAAATAGTGTTAGACTAGAGTCAGAGCTGATATTAATGCTTTTTCTTTTTTCTTTTTGTGCCCCCATCAAAAATAAGTGTAGTGGTTGGTGCGGTATCTTTTAGGCCAGAGTTGTTGAGTAGAAATGTTGGACGCACCTATTTCTGTTTCCCAGCCCAGGTCACTTCCAGCGCTTGCTCTATTTCCTAGGAGTAAGCTCCTGAAGTCAGTTTTGTATCCAGCAGTTGGCTTTGCCATTTTGTACCATTTAATTTTTCTTAGTCTCTTCCAGGATGCTTTTGGGTCCCTTCAGCTAAAGGAAAAAAAAAAACCCTCTCTCTGCCACTTGCCCTGGTGGGAAACCTGAGGCAGTACCCTCCCTGAGCCTCAGTTTCCTTATCTGCAAAATGGAGATGAAACGGCCTCCAGCCATAGCAGGTGTTAGAATCAGATGAGGTAACGTTGCATCCTTAGCACTTAGTACTGGCCCATAGTAAGCGCTTCCCAAATATTCACCTTTGTTATTGTTGATAGAATTGGAGAGGTGCGCTAAGAAAAAAGGATTTGGAGACAAAGTCATCAACAGAGTGGAAATTAATGAATATTTCCTTAATCACTTTAAATTAAATGTAACACAGTTTTCTAAAGGAGGCTTGTTGATCCAGAAAGTGATGAGGAACAGGGATACTTGCCAAGAGCATGGAGAAAGAAAAAGTGGGGCAGGGCTACTGCAGTTAAGACCGACATGTTAGATGGGGTGTGTTGCTTCTCACAAAGCCTGGAAAGGCGAGCCTATGAAACACGGGGATGCAGGGCCTCCTTCCCGTTCTGGGGAAAGATAAAGAGTAATCCTACCTCTGGGTGCTACTTTCCCTTCCAGTCTTAGGGGATTGGCCCACTTCAGTGGCACAGGGTACAAGGATGTAAATCTGATAATGTCACGCTTTAAAAAAATAAAGCAAGCAAGCTGTGCTGATTGCTTATATGGACAGCTGGCACACCTTAAGAAGTGAAAACGGTTCAGGCGGGAATGTAATAAGGCCCAGGAAAGTGGCAGCATGAAAGGGATGACCTTTATTTGCAATCATGGCTGAGATTTACAGTTTATTACTGATAGCTTTTATAAAGAGCCATTCAGTTCAGAGGTGAGAGGTTTGTCATCTGGAAATGCAATTAACTTTACCTTATCCCAATCCCCCTGGTCTTAGTGTGAGAGCAGCACTCCAGCACTTCAGCAATATCATGATTTCCCCTCTAATTTCATTTCCGTCTATTGCATCCCCAGGTCCCTGGCATTAGCGCGGTTGCATATTTTTACTATTATTATTTTTTATTATTGCTACTCCCTGTCATCGGTAGCCAGAAGGCACTTGTGTATTTTCTTTTTTCTTCCTTTTTTTTTTTTTTTTTTTTCAGATTTAAATTATTTGATTTCCGAAGGAGGAAACCTCAAAGCATGAAGCCTTTTTAAACCATCGCAGTTAGAGTAGCACACAGAACCAAGACATGCTGTCTGAGGTGCCTGAAATTAATTAGGGAAATAGAGAGGTTGTATCAAGGTAGAGTTGTTGTTTTACATAAAGGTGGGACCCTTAGAGTTTAGGCCTCGCAGCCCTCACATTCAGTGATAGACACGCCGTGCCCAGAAAGACGCCTGCTCCCCCACGCCTGCTCAGACACTCGAGCATGGGGAGGAAGCACAACACAATTGGAAACATGAAAAAATGAAAGCGACGTGGGCACCCCTGCTGTGTGTGTATGAGAAGTCCCGAAAGGTCTATTTTTGTTTCACAGGTTCAGTTTTATGGCCCTCTCTTGTCTGTTAAGTCAGGTCTGCAGGAATTTAAGAGCCAGACACAAAAGCAAGAATTTAGTACTTTTTGCCAGTTGGTTTAGGTTATTTGAAATATAGCCCAGTATATTTTCCACACTAGGCTGCTGCCAGATAGAACCGAGGAGGGAACTGGTTCCAAGAACATGCATCCTCAGATTTTTCAACCTCTGAAGAATTGAGGGAGAGAAGAGGGATTCTACTGGGTGCCTTATCACTTAATGCCACAGTGGCTGAGGCAAACTTCCCCCTGCCCCCAGAGAGCCCCCTAACCTGCCCTATAAAACCCCAAACGAAGGGACCGTTTACAAATTCCTAAGGCTCTATCTGAAAACTATTTCCTCTGGGGTAAGGTAGAGCAGAATAATTACTACCCCTGTATTTTTCATCCTGATTTTATTGTGGCTATTATTTTCATCAGTGTTAGAGGTTAATATCCCCATTTTTCCCCTCCGCTGCCTAAATATAACTGGGGCTCAGCACACAGCCAAGCCAGGTAGTGAAGGAAATAGCATTGCCTCCAAAAGAAGTTCGGATTAGTCCATCTGAAATGAGGGTTTGGGGCCCTAGGGTAAGAATTACCGTGCTGCAGCTGATAGCAGATAGATTTAAACCCATAGTATTTCTTTTTTCAGCCGAGAGAGGTCGGGTTAAAAGATTCAGAAGGTGAATAGAGCATGAAACGACACGCTTATCTAACTATGTTGGTGCTACAATAGAATGGCATTAGGAGGAATAAAAGCATCTACGAGCCATTTTTAATAGGAAGAAGGAAAAGCAGATACCTCCGTAGAGCACCCTTAAAGAACTCTTTGCAGGCAGAGGGGGGTTGAAGGTACTTCACTTAAGGGACTGTGCTAAGCTTGAGGATATGTTCAACTGCCCTTTCTCATAGAAGTGCCTTTAAAAGAACTTTTGGAAGTCTTGTGTTTTAAATCTTGTTTGTCCCCAGACTGTGTCTATACTCAAAGAGTAGAGATAGGGGAAGAGGCAATCATGGAAGCTGGAAGCCATACAGAAAGCTATTGGAGAAATCCAGTTGAGAGACTTATTTGGGCTTAGACCAGGCAGGGGACTGGCAGTGGAGATGGAGAGAAGTAAATAGATATGAGATATATTTTGGAGGCAGAGCCTACAAAGACCATACTTCTGGGTTGAATATGATCAGGAACAATTAATACAGGGTTTAAGTATTGAGTGAAGTCAAGAAAACTACGTCCTGGAGTAAAGGTATTCATTCACGTACACTGCTTACATAGAGTGCCAAATGCTACAGAATGGAAAAACTGTTTCCACTAAGCAAAGCCATCATTGTCCAGGTCTGATAAACTAAGGTTGTCCTCAGTTACCATCCATGTCTCAGCGATGTTGCTCAGGTGCTTATTTTGCAATCGGTACCTCTGGCTGTGGAACTTCATAGGGCATGTCCATTCCCTTCGCAAATGGCATCTTCTTGGGAGGCAGACCAACGTCTTTTAGACTCAGCATCAACAATGGATACGGTGATTTAAAGAAGATGGGACATAAGGGTGAACCAGGTTTTACACCTAGGAAGAAAAGAGCATCTGGGTCTCTGTTCAAATGGCTTTGGGCCACCACACTCTTGGGTCATGAGTGTGACTGTTGTAAAGCCAATACGGGCCGTGAGGGCATCATGAAAGGGATGAACTCAGGTTTCACTAAATACCCATTGAGTTTATACCAGCACCATGGGAGGCCATGATGATTCTATAGTGAATCAAGTAGACGCCATGTCCACCCTTACTTATTACACAATTAAATTTGGGGGGTTTTGGTCCATGAAGTCAAGTACAAAGAATCGAAAGGTGAGAATAATTAAAGCTTAGTATCTCTTCAACTTTTAAAAAGGTTTGCACCACGGAATGTTGGAGTCCTCTGGAACTTCGCTCTAAACCCTCTTCTGTGTCTTCACTCACTTCCTAGGTGTTTTCATCCACTGCCATAGCTTTAAATGCTGTCTGTGTGCAGATAATGCTCAAATTTGTATGTTAAGACCCTTCTTTCCTCTGAGTTATCGATGTGCATAGCCAAGTGGCTTTTTCAGCCAAGTGTTTAAATGCCTAAGAAGCAGTTTAAAGCAAGTGTGGGCAAATTGAACTGATTTTCTCCTTCAAACTTAGTGCTGAACCATCTTTGTAAATTTCGCCACCATTCCTCTCGTTCCTCCAGTTGCAGAATTACAGAATTCTCTCACCCTCCACATTGAAGTCACCAGCAATTTTATAGGTTCTGCCTTCAAAATGCCCTCCCACCCACTGCTTAGCACCTCCAGTGCACACCACCCATGACCCTGGTGTAAACACAGTCAGATCTTACCTCCTGCGTGACTGAGCTTCCTCCTCCCACCCTTGTACTTGTTTTCCGTGTCAATTTCCTACTCAGAAACCAGAGAAAGGGTAAATCAATTTTTTTTTTACATTGTAAATCAGAGCCCAGCCCTTCTCCACTCAAAACCTCATCCTGTGACTGCCCGTCCTTACTATGGTCCCCGAGTCTCTGCAAGATCGGGTCCCCACCTCTCTCTTTGACATCTTCTTTCACTGGAAGTGGCTTTCGTATGCAGTGAGTGAAGTTTAAGTTTCATGGCCCCTCGTTTGCATAGGCCCTTTCTAAGATTTGGGAGGGTCCCCAAGCAATTTTGTAATTTTACTTCCTCTTTCTTAAAGTGAGTCCCCAAATTGCATAAGCTTCAGGCCCCATGATACCTGGGTTCACCCCTTCTGTCACTCTTCCCCCTTTTTACTTCTCTCCAGCCCCCTTAACCTTCTTCACTTTTTTCACACATGGCAAACTCATCCCTATCTCATGGCCTTCACATGCACTCTTCCTCTAAACCATGACATGGCCCTTTGCCTCACTTTGTTCAAGTTTCTGCTCAAATATATCCTTCTGAGAGAGGCCTTCTCTCTGTATGCTCATCCTTTTCTCTGCTCTAGAGCTTCCCCCGGACACGTTATTACGCCTATGATTGAGTGTTGTTTGTCCCGTCTACGAGCATGGATTTACACATGGACAGCGACTTTGTCTCATTCACTGTTTATTCCCAGGTCCAGCCGCAGGGCCTGGCCCATAGTTGGTGCTCAGTGAGTATTGGTTAGATGAGTGAAGGTGGGGAGCCACTGTTCTCCATCGTCGTTGACACAGAAAGAGTTTGATGAGAATGGAAACTGTAGTACAAGGGAGAGAAAAAACCGCCGCCCGGGGGTGAGGTCTGCCCAACATAAAGCAGGGGAAGCAGTGGAATCCGACTGTCGGCAGCAGCACTGTTCTTCAGGACTTTCTGGGCTGATGGGAGTGTTTCATTCTCGTACTGTCCAACGTGGTAGCCACTAGCCACTGTGGCCTGAGCACTTGAACTGTGGCCAGTGCAGCTCAGGAACAACATTTTAAATGTTCTTGGATTATAGTTAATATTATTTTAATTAATGTATTTGATTAATGTAATTAGCTTTCAATAGCCACGTGTGGTTAATGGTTACTGCATTGATCAGCATCGGTCTAGGGACCCCCAGGGTTGTTTTTTTTTTAAATCGAGGATAGCATGTTATAGCCAGATGCCAGAGCTGAAACCAAAACCAAGAGCTTCTGATTTTAGAAAAAAATGAAATAAAGTGATCTGCAATCTTCATAGACAGTGCCAGGGTGCAACATGAGGCAGGTTTTCCATGATGCCTTGAGATCCTCCAAAATCAGGAACTGTCCAAGAACAGTGATATTTAGCAATTTTTTTTTGTTTTGTTAGCCAGACTAAATAGCTTAGAAACCAAACACACACACCATATAAGGGTAGAATCAAAAGGCCAGGTGACCAACACTAATTAGAAATAGGAGCTGATGGCAAAGGGTGAAATGTAGTTGAAACAAATACTAAGTTTCATACTCAGACAGGGATGCAAACCGCCAAGATCCAGATGAGAACAAGACTCACTAACGGCAGAGCTGATGGGTCTGAAAAACACCTAAAATAAACAGTCGATGACCAACTAAATAGGAGTTTACATGGCAACGCCGATTCCATTTTCAAATGAAGGGTATATGGCAAGGGGGTTGAGGTGGGGAATTGCATTGGTTTGCCTTGCCCAAAAAGATTCTAACCACATCTGGAAAGTTAGCTGTGGATCACATCCCCACAGTTTAAGAAGGAAATAAAATATAGAGGAAATAAAAGAAAGGCCACAAAAATGATATGAATGTTGGAAGAGCAAACTTGAATGCTCTGACTGAAGAAGTAATTTATATCCTCCCCAAAGAAAGGCTTCTGCAAGGGAAGTGACTGCAGTCTATAAATACCTTTGAGGTAACCATATAAATGAGAGAAAGGGATTAGTCACCATCTTCTTGGATGGCAGGACCAGGAGCCGTGGCCTAAAGCTAAGAAAGAAAAAGTATTGTGGCCATTAGTAAAAGAAAACAAATTATTTTAGGCTATAAGGACTGGACAGTGGGCAGAGATCTCAAAGGAAGGAAATCAAGTCCTGTCGCTACACTCAGAAGCTGATCGAATGAGACAGGAATGGAAATAAAAGGAACATCAGACTAGAGACTTATTATGTCTTGTGAAATAATTGGTCTGATAGGTCTGGAGCTCTGCCTTTGGCCGTGGCCCATGCATGAGGCCTCGGAGAAAGGTAGACGCTCTGCCCAGCATTTCTCCAGACACGCGGAAGCAAGGCAAACAGGAAAAATTCCCTCCTGACAGTTGCTTTCAATGGACGCCGAGTTTGGAGTTCTGGGCATTGTGACCTCATTTGCCCATACCCTGCTCGTCTAGACTCTTGGTTTGTCTGACCAGCTCTGTTGTGGGAGTTGGGCTGAGAGGGTGCCAGCTCTCAGGGCACGGTCCTCAGGGTCCCTTACATTGGGGGAGCACCATCTACAGCACCATCTGCAACATTCCCGGTTATAAATCCTGACTCAGCCTGATCCATGCAGACAAAGCAGGGCTCCGGTGACACTAGCAATGGTCATCAAAATGCTTGACTTAGCCCTCACCTTTCTTCTGAAGACTTGATGAATCGATCTTCTCTTCAGTCTTCCCATCGCATGCTAGCCTCCCAATCTCTGAGCATCCTAAACATTCGAGTTCCAAGGAGCTTTAGAGACCATATCATCTATCTTTCTATCTGTTTATCTATCTATCTATCTATCTATTTTTTTTTTCACAAGGAGAAAAAGTAAAGCTTAGAAATATCAAGTGACTTTCTCAAGGTTGTGCAGCTGGTTAGGGGCTGAGCCAGACTTCTGATTTCCAGTCCTTTGTCTTCTACCTTCCAGGGTCCTGCCTTGCCCGGGGAGAAAATGATGCAGCCACCCATCCAATAAAGAATTCTTGTCCCTACGGGAAGGTATACGGCACTGTCTTAGATCCAGCAGCTGTGTAGGGGGAGGAGCTGAAATATGGACCGTGCACAGATTCTAGCTTTAAGGATGACCATCCCCGAGGTAGAATGTGCCTACCTCAAGGGGGGCATGATGCAATCTACTGAGAGTAGCAGAAGAAAGTGTTAGGGCTTCTATTTCCATTTCCTTTACCTCATCCTTGAAAAATGTCTACTATGTTGTGTAAGTACTATATGTACATAATATTGGTATATTAGATTATATGCTTGTGCATTTATATATACCAGGGGTGCCAAAAAAATGTATTCAAGTGGACACTTTGGTCAACGTTGCTCAAGCAGTAGTTCGCCATAATCAGAAGTATCTGGACGCTGACGGTTACCACTTTGAGCACCTCTTGTAATTGCAGACGTCAAATGTGACTTGTATTCATCTTTTGTTACCGGTATATATTATTACAATTTTAATAGTTTTTTCCTTTCTTAAAATGTGTAGACATTTTTTGGCACCCTCGTATATATAATTTATAAATGAAATAAATATACATTTATTGAGAATGAACAAGCTAACATTTTATACACTGATTTAGAATGAGAGCAGCAGGATATACTCATGTCATTGTAATGGTAAGTGGAACAGTGATATTTCTGGGTAACAGGATGTTGTGGGATTAAGTAGAGCATCGAGGAGGAAGTGATACTGGAGCTGTACTTTGAAGGACAGGTAGCATTTGGTGAGGCGGAAGAGGTGGACAGTTTTCAGTGTAGGAAGAAGAATCCTCACAGCATGAAGATGGGACTTCTGAAGGGATTATACAGGAAACATGACGTAATTAGTATTGGTTGGACCTTCAGGATAAGGAAATAAAATAGTAGTAAATATGATTGGAAAGCTGGATTGTGGCAGGCCAAAAAAGTTAAGGTATAATTGACACTTGATAGCATTTTTTAATGTACTTTTTATTTATACATAGAGACTGCGGAGGTCAGGAGTCATTTCTCATTTATTTCTTTGCACACATTCCTTTTCTGCTCATGCTCATTAAAAGAACTACTCTTTGGTAAGGCATCACTTAGTGCCGTCGTCACATCTCACCTCCACCAGAAAGTAAGCTCCATGAGGGCAAGGTTTTTTGTTTTTGTTTGTTTTTGTCTCCTTTGTTCTGTGCTGTGTCCCCAGCGCTTAGAACAATGCCTGGTACATAATAGATGCTCAATAAACATTTGTTAAATATACGAATGTATATGCGTGCTGTTAGTGATGGTGATGTTGGTCGACCTACAAGGGTCATAGAGTAAGCCAGCTGGAGAGTTGCACTCGGCGGTAGAACTTCTTCCAGTGAACTGCTTTGCTTCTTCATTGCTCAATCAACAATTCCCAAGGTCATTGTGGACAGGTGGTTGCAAAGTGGAAATTTTTTCTTTTTAAAGATTTTATTGGGGAAGGGGCCAGGACTTTATTGGGGAACAGTGTGTATTTCCAGGACTTTTCGGGGAACAGTGGTGTGTTTTTCCCAGGACTCATCAGCTCCATCCAAGTCAAGTTGTCCTTTCAATCTTAGTTGTAGAGAGCACAGCTCAGCTCCAGGTCCAGTCACTGTTGTTAGTTACATCCCTTGTGGGAATCGAACAGGCAACCTTGTGGTTGAGAGCATGCGCTCCAACCAACTGAGCCATCTGGCCACCTGAGAGCTCAGTGGTAGCTCACTGACTTCATTCTAGTTGCAGAGGGCGCAGCTCACTGGCCCATGAGGGAATCAAACCGGCAGCCCTGCTGCCCAGAGCTCGCGCTCTAACCAACTGAGCCACCTGTCCGCCCCGCAAAGTGGAAATTTTTAACTCTCACCTTTTCCACCCTTGTCCCCTGTTGTTGGTAAGGGAAACTCTAATTGATATGGAAGCATATTCCAGATGAGCTCATTGTTTAATTTCACCAAATGCCACCTCTCACCTCCTCCGTCTTAGTTATCAGACTCAAGTACTGATGTCTCACGAGCTGCCTCATGAAGAGCCTCCTTACTTGAAGGTACCATTTAAGTAACTTCTTCACATACAAAATGACTCCTAGGACCTGTAATCCAGTTTTCCTCTTGGGTGTCCTACCCAGACTTTTTACTACATATTTATTTGGACCTTTTCAACCGTACTTCCCATTTTCAGGAATTTGAAAAATCTGTAAGAGCTGGGCCTTGGAGAGGAGTGGAAGACACCCCTGTGATAAAGATTGCTGTTGTTAGTAGTGCTAATTTCTTTTTTAATTATCCAGGTGCAGGTGCCATTAAGTGATAACTACCGTGTTTCCCAGAAAATAAGACCTAGCTGGACCATCAGCTCTAATGTGAATTTTGGAGCAAAAATTAATGTAAGACCTGGTCTTATTTTACTTGTACTATATAAGACCCGGGTCTTATATTAATTTTTGCTCCAAAAGACACATTAGAGCTGATGGCCTGGCTAGGTCTTATTTTTTTGGGGAAACATGTATAGGGCATATTATTAATATATTAATAAATTATATACTATTAAATGCTCTAAATAATATCCCAAGCATCTAAAAGAACAGCCTTCTGAACAGGTATCAAATCTGATAGATTCTTTGCTTCAAAAAATTTCAAACTAGTATATTGGGGGTCCCACAAGTTTCTAAGATGGTAAGTTAATCTGCTTTGACAATCTTCAGGTTTTATAAGGCAAGCAATATATTGAATTATTTTGCTGTTATTTCAGTGTTATTTTAAATGGTGATATATGTCTAACGAGTTCTCTTGCATTAGTAATTTTGTCAAATTATGAAATACCTGATTTACTTGGCCAAATTTTTCTGGCTTGCTATTAATGACTCAAGACAAGTGTTCTTGATGCAGTCATTTTCAAACATACTATTAGGTTTATATTTATAGTAGAGAAGTATTCCACTTGAAAGCCATTTTGCGGCTTTAAAAATCTTAGTAGCATAATTGTGTCTTGTGGTGAAATAATAATCTGATTTGTATCATGCCTCATTTGCAAATAGCTTTGATATACATTATTATTTTACTGTCTCTATTTTACAAAAGAGGGAACATGGACTCAAATATCTGGGTAAGAATTATGCAGCTAGGATGTCACCGGGCTAAGTTATAAACTTTCCTCTTAGGAAGTTAACTATAATTGTCTCCAGAACAACTTACCATATTCTTCCATTGGTTTGTGTGAGGATGCATCTGGAGTAACCCTCTATTTGTTATTGCAGCCTGTGACTTTCTGCAATTCTGACTATATAAGCTTATGTTCCTGCTAAGCATTTTTCCTCAAAATTATGACACCTAAGCACCATGCCTTTTCGTGTTGGAGGCATTGTTAGTTCTGACTGTGGGAGATTCAGTTACTCTGCAAATATTTGCTAATTGCCTACTGGTTTTTCTAAAACAATTTTGAGTTTTCTAATTCTAGCTTTTTGATGGTTCTGAATATCTACTCAACGTTTGTATGTATGTTTGTGTGATATATATATACGTATATATATATATATATATACGTATATATATAAATACATATAGACATATATACATATATGTATACATATATACATATATGTATACATGTATATATGTATACATATATATGTATAGTGTATGTAATATATATTATGTCTGTCAATTTATTCAGCCAATTTGTCTTTACCTTGTTGATTAGTACAAGTGGATTCATTATCTAAATAACTTGATTATAGTATCAGTTTTGAGCAATTGTTGATCTGGATGTTCTTGTATTGAACAACCTTATCTTTGCTAAACTCTGAGGCTTTTTTTTTTTTTTTTCTGTTGGCTTTCCCTTGGAGAGTTACATCACCACCCTATTCATTTTTTCATGGGCATGCTGTGGGAATAATTGTGATCCCGTTATTCTCATTGTTGCTGCCACTATATTGTGATGTATCTGCTATATATATAGTGTACTGAGGTTTCCTCTAGCTATCAAGGCTCTGTTGTTTAGGTGACTTGCCATTTCAGAGCCATGTATCTTTCGGAAGTTGAGTTCTTGCACAAGGTCAATATAGCTAAATGCCATCATTGCTGTAATCAGATGCCTTTGCAGCACATGAAGCATTTGCAAATCCTCCCATTGTCTATCCACAGACACTGCTGGCTCTTCCTTTGTCCAATGTCTTTCATCTTTCAGGGGCCTATCTGCACCTTCAGTTCATCATCAGAAGGAAACTCTTCCTTTGCTATTGGTTATATCCCCGTTCTCAGGTAGCCTCGTCTTCGATGGCTTCCATTTCAGCTCTAGTTAGCAGGAGTCTCTTCAGCAAGGCCCCATTCCTTTTCTGTTCTTTTACCCAGTTTTTGTTAATACAGGATTTGGGCTGATCAATAGCCTGTACGTTTCTTAACCATGTGTCCTCATCTCCTTTTCCAGTTGGATTGGTTGCAGATAGCAGTGGTGTATTCCTATTTATTTTGATTGTTCATTTCAATATCTTAGTTACTTTTTAAAATTCTTATGTTTGAGAATGACGTTATCTAAATGTTTTGTTTGATCCTGATAAATAACAGTT
Source organism: Rhinolophus sinicus (assembly GCF_036562045.2). Taxonomy (NCBI): domain Eukaryota; kingdom Metazoa; phylum Chordata; class Mammalia; order Chiroptera; family Rhinolophidae; genus Rhinolophus; species Rhinolophus sinicus. Next base: position 31,028,272 of record NC_133760.1, on the reverse strand, counting down.
CACTAGTACATAATTTTTGATAATTCTAGAAAGGTGCTACATTACTTTTCAATGGCTACTCTCGCAAATTACCACAAACATTGGTTAAAGCAGCACAAATTTATTCTCTTATATTTCTGGAGGTCAGAAATCAAAAATGGATTTCACAGGGCTGAAATCATTCCTTTCTGGAAACTCTAGGGGAGAATTCCTTTTCTTGCTTTTTTCAGTTTCTAGAGGCTGCCCACATTCCTTCACTGAATGGCACCCTTCCATCTTCAAAGCCAGCAATGTCCGGTGGAGTCTTTCTAACATTACATCACTCTGACACTGATTCCTCAGCCTCCCACCTCCACTGTTAAGGTTCTGTGTGATTACATTGGGTCCTCCCCAATAATCCAGAGGAATCTCTCTCTCATAAGGTCATCTGATTAGCCACCTTAATTCCTTCTACAACCTTAATTCTTTGCTGGGTAGCATAACTGATTCAGTTTCCGGGGATTAGGGTGTGGGTGTAATTCTGGGAACCATTATTCTGCCTACCACAGGTGGTGATAAATCATAACATCTGAGTGCATCATTCTAGTGAATGGCATGATGTAACTTCTTTTTTATTCATTTATATAAGCCATGTTTGGCTTTGGAGCTGTAATTGTGTGTGTGTGTGTGTGTGTGTGTGAGAGAGAGAGAGAGAGAGAGAGAGAGAGAGAGAGAGAGAGAGAGAGAGAGAGAGAATTCTGTTGACTATTGGAGCCAAATAAATGGGTCAAAAAGGGGTGATTCAGAGGGATAGGGGTCACAGGCAATAACCTTGGTATTCTTGCAGGTCGTTAACTCTGGATATACTGGGTGCCAAAAAAATGTATGTACATATCAAGATTTGTTATCTATGTATTACTTTTCAAAGTTGAATTGAATTACAGTAGCAAGGTGTATGTAGTATGACATTTACTCAAAAGATTGTAATTGCAGAAGTCAAACGTGACTTGTATTCATCTTTTGTTATCGGTATATATTGAGTATTACAATTTTAATACAGTTTTTTCCTTTCTTAAAATGTGTATGCATTTTTTTGGCACTCTCTGTATTTGTAGGATTACTGGTTTGTTCATATATCAGAAAATCTACAGCCAAAATATTTGGCCTTTTAAATATATTTTAGCTTTAGAAGCAGTTTCAGTGGTTGAAAATGTAGAAATTCTCATTTCACGTTTTAAGTCACTTTTTAGCTGTAATAGGTTTTTGGATTGTCACTGATTTTCTGTCTTTATGGAAAACCAAATAGCTGTCTGATCTGGAACTCCTGAATATAAATATAGATGCTCATGCCCATTAAAATTTGAATAAGAATGGTAGCATGGTGCTATTAATTCTGTAAGCAGTTGATGAATTTGTGTAATATACTGTACATTACAAATGAACATAACACTATTATGAAATGTCATTATGACATTTTCCAGGTTATATTTTCAATCAATCTGAAAGAGCTCGTTAGGGGCCTACTGGCTTGGGGTGGTTTGCTAGGTGACTTACAGATTTACTTAAATCCTCATGAAGTTTATGGTCTGAAAGGGTAGGGCACAGGATGGGACAGTAGAAACTTTGCCTCTAGTCCTGATTCTGCTTTAACCAGCTGTGTGACTTTGGGAAGTTTCTTGATATCTGTGGGCCTCAGATGCCTCATCTACCAAGTGTAACTTTAGCTAAGAATCTCATCCAAGTTTAGGGCCAGGTTGCCAAATTTATCCAATAAAAATATAGGGTGCACCGTTTAATTTGAAGTTCAGATAAACAATGAAAATTTTTTAAATATATGACTCAAATATGACATGGGATATCTATATATACATTTGTACTAAAAATTATACATTGTTTGTCTGGAGTTTAAAATTAACTGGGTACCCTGTATTTTTATTGAAAGATAAAGTAGTTTCAGGTATGTATGCTGTCACTCTCCCCTTTTATCAGCTGAAGAAACATTTCCTATTGTATGGGGTCTGGCTTTTGATTTCTCTCAACACAATGTTCTCGGCAACCACTGCCAATCAGTTAGAGTTGGCACGGATGATCAAATCCAAGCTCAATAAATGTTTGTGGAATGGAAGAGTAGCTGGCATCCCTAACTTAACATGTTACCTTCATTCTATTTCCAAAGTTGGATGATTCTCTAATATTTACATAGTGTAGGTAGGCATAAAGACAAATAACTGGTGTGTATTAATACGGACAAAGCACAAGTTTCTGTGCAAACTGTAGAGAGATTGATTTGAATGTGGATCTCACTAAGGAGTGAGGTGATGCTTAATACCTCTCTTTTCCTATTGAAAGCTTGAAATGGAAGATAGGATTTCATGTGTGGCTTGGATTTGGATGACACACTGGAGAACCAACGGAGGGGTTGGGCTCAGTACACTTCTGAGGTGTTCCGCTGGGTATTTTTCATTTGTCCTTCCACATTTGCTCCCCTCCCTTCCTCCCTTTGCTTTATGCCCTAGGAGGTCAACCAGTATGGACCATATCAATGGGATCCCTTGCTTTCTGGTTTCTAGTTGGATTTGGCAACTCCAAATCAAGAGATTATAGAGTTGGGGGAGAGTGAGGTATTTATTTCACAGCAAGTGGCCAAGTGTTGGTTGCATCCTTTTTACTGAAGACCCCAGATCCTTTCTGGCACATTCCTCCTATAGCTTTTCTTCCCAGGTTATAGGACCTAACTCCCTCTCTGTGCCCGGTCAGATCTAGGGATGGTAATGGCTCCCTGCTATTGCGAGTCCTAAGGTGCTGTGCTCTTTGTAGTGTCCCTAACCCTGCTCTCACCTTCATAGTTAGTCTCATTATTAAACTCTCCTCTGTTACTCATTTGGAGTATGCCATCTGCTTCCTGCCAGGCTCTGAGTAGTGCATATGGGTACTATTATTAGCTGATTATGACAGTGAGGGTCTCACAGAGGTTAAGTCATCTGTCCAAGATCACATAACTCATAAGTGGCAGAATTGGGACTCAGACCCAGTATCTTCTAGTGAATCTGAAAGAAATCAGAGAAAAAAGAAAGTATGTTGGGAGATCCATGGGGAATCTGGTGATGGTCTTGGAAATATGTAATCTATATTTTTTAATTGCTCCAGAAAATATTCTAAGGGAACGAACCTATATCACCATCTATTATGTCTGTCTTCTTCCATTTTGGGAAAATCAGAATAAGAATACTTCTCATGAACTTATTCTTTCTTAGTCTCTCAATAAACTGAGAATCGAATAAAAGAAAGTACGGATAATCTCCAGATTTTATGATTCTCAGCCTAGTGCCCTGTATCCTAGAACATACTGCTTCCAGTACCTTCTGCCCATCTTTATCACTTTTTTTGAAGTCCAAATAACTTTATCTTTTAAAAAGAAAATTCTTTTGCCGAGCATGAAGGTATCCTAGGAAAATCATTATTATTATTATTATTATTATTATTATTATTATTATTTTGACAAGTAGATGATATACTTAATATCATGTACCTCTTTTGTCTGAGGTAATTATGAATAGCTTGGAATTCTGTCACCTTTTCTGGATCAAACCATTTTCCATGAGTTTTCTTTGCTGCCAGCCCACCTGGGCATGGCAAGGAAGGACCAGTGTGGACCAGCTGTCCTTTCTTGAGTGACACATACTTTGGACAGCCTGCCTGACCATTCTGTTTCCATTTACCCTTTTATGCATTCTGAGCTCACTCAAATTTCTCTCTTTTCCTACCAAATGTATCTTCCTAACGCGTCAGTCTGCTTAATGCTTACATTCTTCTTGAATCATATCAGTTGCTCAGTTCCTGCTTTATTCCCATTGGTACTTGCTAGGTTGGGATCCACTGGTGGCTCCAAGAAGCATGAGTGATATTGACAAGGCAGAAACATGGTATAGATGTCAGGAGGAGGATACCACCCCTTATTCCAGGATGGGTTCGGTGGCACCCCAAAGATCCAGTATGTTCTAAAGGCCTACAATAGACGATACCTAGGCAGTCACTCTGGTGTATTAGCTGAGCCATTTATTTCAGCAGAATAAATAAGAAATTTTAAGTTAAAATATCTTAAAATCATGTACAACGAGCCGACGGATTTCTGAGGAGAGGTATGAGTTTCATTAACGGAGAAAAAGTTGCTACTGCATGGTTTTATTTTAGCTAATTTTATAAAACTGGAATTATTCAACCTGTAGGGGACTAAAGTGACATTGACAGTGAATGTTTTTTGCAGAAAGGATTTTCTTAGGCAGTGCAGGATTAGAGGTGCTTTTTTTCAATGTCATATGATGCACCTGTGTGAAGAAATTCTGCTGTAGGAAATAGGTAGGTCAGGAGTGTTAATTTTTACTTTTCTATCCAATTCCTGAAAACTGGAACCATATTGAAATGGACTGAGAGTAACCCTAAGGCTTTATGCTAAGCACCAACCTTAGGGTTAGGCCACAACAGCTACTTTTATGTGACCTCCTCCCAGAGCCTGTGGTGTAGCCTCGGTGTGACAGAGACACATGAACCATTCTAAACGTTCATCTTCATGCAGAGAACCTGTTGGCCTTGAACTTCTTTCCCAGAGAGTTGTACCAAACTAAATCCATTCTTTTTCATGGAACTCAAACTAGACCCGCTATTTTCTACTCTGTGTGGACCAAATAATTTGGGCAGTGTTTTCCCAAGTTAGTTTGAACTGGTAACTGGCCTTGAACCAGAAATGAACTGAATTACTCTGGTCATGACTGAAATGAAAATGTAACTGATTCAAGTCCCAAGTGATCTTTACTGATGTTTGATTTAAAGTCTAAATTGAGGTGTTTGGCCCAATAGCTATCAACAGGTGACCCTCAGCTTGACCCAGTCCCACAACTCTTCTGTTCTTTCTGTGCTGTGGAAACCAAGCATGCAAATCAGGTGGTTTTCTCCAGGGGTAGATATATGAGTATTTAGGTTCAGAATTGCTATGTTATTTACCAGTCTGTTACTTCACCATCTATACACACTTTTAAAAAAAGGTAAAGAGATTTTAGGAACTCAAACATTTCACATTCAAATCAGACACATTGGCATTGCCACTACTCTGGCTATAGAGAATCTGTGTTTGTCACCCTTCTGTAGTGACTGCGGTTGCTTGGGGAACCCACTAGACAAATCAAAGAATGTGGACCCGATTTTTTATTCATAAAAACAAAAAACAAAACAAACATGTTTGCCCGGGAGGGAGCAGGAGGGAAAGGCTAGGATATAAGGGAAACAAACATGGTGTTTCTGTAACTTTGAGAAGGGATCAAGAGGAAGAAATTTCATGAAGGGGAAAGAGGACAAAATAAAGGAAGTTGGGGGTAACACCCTAGAGAAAAATGGGGGTTGAAGAAGAGTCTTGGGGATAGAACTGTGGTTGTGCTTCCTGTTCCAAACTTTGCAGTTATCCTGAACCGGCAAGACTTTGATTTCTGGGGACACAGAACAAAATATTTCAAATCCAGTTGTCTGTAAAATGTGTCAAGACACAAGGTACCTGAGGGCTAAGAGCAGCAGATAGGGATTCATTTGGGGAAAAGCAGAGTGATTTAGAGTTTCTGAACTTGGGGACATTCAAGCCACCAGTGCGTTCACTTTAATCCCAATTTTAGGTTTGTGTGTATGTCGGCTGTCTGCTGTTTGCTTTTCGTTTCCCCAGCTCTTCTTTGGATGCTCCTTTCCTATCTGTTCATTTTGTCCAAGCATCCTACATGGCTGGACTGCCTATGAACAGAGAGGGCTCTCCTTCCTTCTTATCCTGAGCCAGAGATCGTTCCCTTTTGTATCAGCTGTTTTCCTTGGAAGCGTGAAGCATTAGCTTTAATCAGTTTATAGAGCCCCTGACCTAATTTTACATCTGCAATAAGATCACTATGAATTCTCTACTTTCCCGTGGAGGATAAAGCTCTGCCTTCCCCCTCCCCTCTGCAATCTTTCTTTGTGATGAACGTTAGAGAGCCTGGCAGGTTCTGTTCCACACTGCAATGCTCCGAGAGCAAATTTATTTATATATTAATTTTATATAAAAAAGATTTCTCCTAGGGAGCCAAAGATTGAATCATAGGCAGAAACCTGATTTGAGGTTGAAGGCAGGATGGCAGCAAGCAGTGTCAGAGAGCAAAAGCTTTGGTGGTGGGAAGCGAGCAGGGTTTAAAAATTGGCTTCCAAAGAGCAGTGTATCTTCCTGTCCATCTGGCACACTGGTACATGCTGACCATTCACATTGTGTATTAGTTTGCCGTTGCTACATAACAAATTATCACAAATGTAGTATCTTGAAACAATATCTATTTATGATGTCACAGTTTCTGCGGGTCAGGGGTCTGGGCTTTGCTTAGCTGGGTTTCTTGATCAGGGTTTCACAAAGCTGAGCTCAAAGTGTTGGCCGGGCTGTGTTCTCATTTGGAGGCTCAACTAGGGATGAATCCACCTCCAAGCTCCCCTGTTTGTTTGCAGAATTCATTTCCTTGCAGCTGTAGAATTCATGGCAGCTTGCTTCTTCAAAGCCAGGGAGAGAGGGAGAGGGAAAGGGAGAGAGGAAGGAGGGAGGAGAAAGGAAGAGGGGGAAGGAGAGGGGGAGCGAGAGAGAGAGAGAGAGAGAGAGAGCTTTGCTGTAGGCCCTAACCTCTAGATACTCTTTGAAAGAACTCTGATTAGGTCAGGGTAATCAGGATAATCTCCCTTTTGATCAACTGAGTCAACTGCTGAGAGATTTTCATTATATCTGCAAAATCCCTTCACCATCGCCATATTATATTAGTTAGAAGTCATAGTTCCAGGCCCACTCAAAGGGAGGGTATCATATGAGAGTGTGGCTCATCAGATGTCATCTAAGTATATATCCTCCATATCTCATCAATCCTCCAAGATGCCCAGGGGCCCCCCAAATCTCATCTTCAACACCACTCTATCATTCTAAGCAACCAAATGTGGTCAAAAGAACAGAAAGATGTGTCTTTCATAATGGGTTGCAATTCCTTCCTGCTTAGCAAAGTCATTTGTGAGTTTATTTAAATAGGTTCATGTGGATAATAACCAAGAAATGGGAAGGGACTAATTAGAGTTTATTTATAATTACACACCTCACTCAAGTCCATTAGTTACACTCTCTATTTTTTAATTGCTTTTGTTTTGTGAATGCCTTAGACTTTTAAAGATTTGATAAGGTTTGCTATCGGCCTCTTCCAGGCCTTTAGCATATGATAAATCAATTTCAAAGAGGGGTAATTTTTTTTTGTCATTAAGAAATAATATTTTAAAATACTGTGCTCTGAACATTGATGACTTCTACTTTGATTTTTGTAAAAAAAAAATCATTTTTAGAGACTTAATGTATGAGAACTTGAAACAAGGTAAAGAGATTCAGGGGCATTTCTTTTCTAATACACTGGGAGGAGATATTTAGAAAACGGAAGCCCACTTTCCCCCTGTTTTACCGAGACTGAGACAAACCCAAACATCAATTATACTCTTGGTAATCAAAGTCCCCCAGACTATTCTGGATCCAGAAAATTGACTCGACCTCCCTTCAGAGCTCTTCCTTTAGTCTCAAAACTCGAAGGGCAAAACCTAGAGAATTGGGCGCACAGTATAGAAATCCATAACGTCGTCCAGCTTAAGGGTTCATGAGAGGCAGAGATCTTGTTCTGGAAATAAATCCTTAGGAGAAGAAGTTTAGCAGACCAAAGTGGGCAGAGTCCTGGAAGAGAAGGAATTCAGCTTTCCTACACTAACTGAGATTTCTGCCCCTTCTTTTTTAACTACTTTCTTCCCCTCCTGCTTCACTGTAACTTCACCCACTGCCTTATCAATGGGAACTTGAAACTCCTGAAGCCAGGCTTTGGAAATAGCCATACTGCCTTTTTATTTAACTAGAATTTTTAGCTGGGCAAAGAAATGTGAGTAGAAGTGATGTGGGCAACTTCCAGGTCATGTCTGAGAGGAAAAGGCCATGGCCTCGCCTTTCCCTTTTTTCTTTCCTGCTGGCTGAATGTGAAGGCGAGGGTGGAAGTGGGGTCAGCCATTCTGGCTCATGTGATGGAAGCTACGTATTAAAGCATCAAGAGACAAGGAGCCTAAGTGCCAAGGAAAATGTGGGGCGACTCTGCCTACTCTGGACCTTCACACAAAAGAGAAACAGACTTCGATCTTGTTTAAACCACAATTCGTTTTGGTATCGTGGTTAAGTCGGCCTAACTGATAGCATAACAAGTGTACCAGTTCAGCGAAGGTGAATCACCAGTGGTGTCAGGGAGCAAACCTTTGGTATCAGGCTAACCTGGAGTAACTTGTAAAGCCATTCCACCGTGTACCTCCGAGGCCGAGTGCAGTTTTTGTCTTTTGTAAAATGGGGATAATATTAGTTTGGTGCAAAAGTAAATGCAGTTTTGCAGTTATTTTTAACCTTTTAATCCGCAGTTACTTTTGCACCAACCTAATAGTAAGTGCCTCACAGCACATTGTGGAAAACCAGGGGGAAAAGATTCAGCGGTGTGCAAACTAGGAAGCTCACGGACCTCAGGGTGCAGCTACATAAGTAAACAAGTGCATAAATAATGCCCAGTTGTCACCAGTGCTGTGGAGGAGCAAAGGATAATTATGAGCAGGGGATCTTGGGAGGAGTCCAGCGAGGACGCCGCCCTTCAGAGCACGTTTCTGTGGTCCTAGCAGATATGCCTACGTGTTCAGGCCAGTTAGAGATCACTTCCCCTCCCCCGGCTCTTACAAAGCTGTGATTAAACTACTTGGATTTGGGGTTGGGCCGTCCCCACCCGCTAGGCTGTGTGCCCCACAAGGGCAGTGAGCGTGTGGGCCTTGCTCACTGCTGTAACTATGAGGCCCCCTGTTATAAGCTGAGGGAAGAATGACTAATGAGCAAGGCCCGGGCTGCATGTTTTCTAAAATGCATCTTGGAAGACAACTGGGTTGGTGCTAGGCAAGCAAGGTGTTATCTCTGAGAGCTGCATGGTGAAGTTGCTTTATGTAATGAATATTCACACGAAATTCTTAGAGCTTAGCACAGTGTGTGGCATATGGTGGGTGTTCAATAAATATTTGTTGAATAAATGAGTTTCTATTGTAGTAACATTTCAGTTCTCATGGTTCGAAACTCAATCTGATAAACATTCAAACAGGTAGGGCTGTGCAAAAGTGGAAGGAGCCCCTTTGGGAAGCAGTGAGCTCCCTGTTGTTGGAGGGTTCAATTGTTAAGTTTTATGGGGGGGACATCACACTCTGAACAGAGGGTCATATCTTCTGAATGCCTGCCAACACTGAGCAGGCATGTTCCCTAAACATGTGTGTCATTTGTACCTGGGGTATTTGAAGCTTATTCTTAAGGCGTTTTAATCATTTTTTATTGAAATAATCTCTGTGCCCTGAAGTTAAAGTCTGACGTCTTTGCCAGAGTCACACATTCTGAATGGCATCACGTTCTTTTATGCCTTTTGGGTAGGAGGCACGTGGATGCTGTTGAAGCCACCTGGTGACCAGAGGCAAGGAGCCTGGTCCAGCTTTTGTGATTTCACACCTGTGTGTCCTGCACGGCGCCTCAACTCTGTGCTCCAGTAACAGCACCCTTTGCATATTTCCATCATGAAAATCCTTATTTTCTATTATAATGATCTCTTTTTTGATCTGTTTCCACCCGTGCATTCTGACTTCCTTGTTGGGTGTCTTACTCGGGTTTTATCCTAATGCCGACCACTCAGCTCAGCCTTGATGAGTGCTCAGTGAATATTTCTTGAGTTTAAAATTTTTTTTTTACAATCTTCATGGGTTGAGAAAAAGGGGAAATAGTTCTCTGATGTTCATGGATGAAGAAACTAAATTGCAGAAAAAGAAGACATCGCCACAGAACTGACTTCCACAGCTGGCATTCTGAGTATGCCACTTTTCTGGGTATTTCCCTGCCGATTTCCAACCCACAGTGGAAGCTTATCCATTGACACAGGGGGAGATTCCTTGAAATTCAGGTGAGATGAGGGTGTGAAACAGACATACTTCTGCACGGCTTTGTTTTCCTGTCTCCTGCACTGTGCCATACCAACTCATGTCTGCCACTTTCCCTCCTTCCCCTTCCACCAGAGCCTGACCCATCTCTTCTCATGACTGGCTTTCACCGCCCCCTGCCCGTCACCATTTTGGATTCCCACAGCTGTTCTTGGGAAGAGATGCTGAAGCATCTGTGAGCCAGCATTTGTCCCTGCATTTCCTTACCGTGACTAATGGGAAACACCTGTCCGTGGAGTCCCTCTTGCACTCTTAGGATTGGATTTATCACTGCAGTAGTTTCACCATAACTAGAAAAATGTAGCTCTCTAAAGTCCCTATAATATGGTAGTTCCTAATGTGGTTTAAGTTATTCCTTGTGTCATAAATAACATAGACGACACTATTATGGGCCAATACCCTGAAAAGAAAAGGCACCAAGATCATAAATAACATACACAATAGGAGCTTGAGGAGATTCATGGAAATGCTTTGGTTCCTGATGCAGGGCAGGGGAGTGGGTGGCTTCTAGGAAGGCTTGGGCTTTCAGGGCTCAGGCGCGGATGGAAATGTCATCGTGTCTGTGCAAACCTTTCCAATTCATCTAGCCTAATTATGCAGTCAAGGGGTCTCACCTGATCAGAGGCCAAGGTCAGCATGGTTTCCCTCCCTGGAAAGGGAGGCATTTTCCTTGTCCAGTACACCCCCTATTAATGCCAGCAAAGGGGAGAAGGGAGGAGCAAGTCCATGTTGCATGAATGACCTCAGTCCTGCAAAGACCAAAAGCTGCATTTTGTGATCACACATCTTTCCTCTTTGTATCCTGTGTCAGTCATCCTGTTGCGACTAGCTGCCATTTTTCCGAATTCGGTCTATCAGATTATGCTCTAAAGATAAAGAAAATGCTACCACTCCAACAAAATGGTTTCCACTTTACCTCAAAGGCCTCTCATTCTCTTTGCTTTGAGGAAAAGAAAAAGAGAGAGTGAGAGAGTGTATGTGCGGTGCCCTTTATTTGGACTTTTATCTTAACCTGGGAATACCTGGTCTTCTGTGTCTTTCCTTCTCATGTAACTCTTCATTGATTTTCTTTAAATCAAACAAGCCACCATCACAGACTCTTACAAAAGAAAGTCAGCCATGAAGGAGCCCTGGGCTTGGAATAGAAGCCAGTCTAATTTCAGTTCCTGGGGAGCCGATGTGAGCAGTGGGCAGTGGTCAGAAGTGTTGGCATGTGCTATCAGGACCCAACTGCAGCCCGCCACTGTCACCTGAGCCCCTGTGTAGAACCAGGGGATGCCCTCAATGATGGCAGTTTCTGCCATCATTTCCTGATGAGGTGGCTAGTCTGCTACAAGTTGGTCTTTCATTCTTTACTTTTTAAAAATTAAAATTGCTTCTGATTTATGGATCAATCTCCTGCTGGTATCATGGCTGGGGGGGTGTTGTGTCCCATTCAGATAAGCAGCTGCGAGGCTCCTGATTTTCTTCATGGGAGGTTTGAATCTTTGCCTTTGGCTGAAGTCCAGGGCTTGGACCAACTGTGAACTAACAGGAGAATTCCCAGGTCGTATTTGCAGGAGCCCCAGCCTTCATAGGGAGTTTTCACACCATTCCTTTAAATCTTACTATAAGGATACTACATTGTTTTTTTTAAAATGAATTGTTTGATTTTTTTTCATACTAATAAGTTCTAGAAGTTCTTATAGGGTTTTGTGTTTTTTCTTTTTTTTAAAGGAAGAGGTAGTGTGAAGAATTACTCACACATTGTGCTGTGTCTTGAAAAATAGTCCAGGCCCTATCTACTTATTGATATAATTAAAACTGGATTAGTAGGATGGATTGTAGAGTTTCTAAGACCATTAGGGAGTTTGAGCTCCAGAATTTTCCTACCCTTTTTTCCTCCTCCCTTTTCTCCTCTTCCCTTTTCTTCAGTTCAAATTTCTATATGTCATGGAGGAAAAACTGAGGGTTGCTAGAGGGGCGGGGGGGTGGGGATAAGGGGAAGGTGAGAGGTTTAGAAAATAGTCGGTAACTACAAGATGGCCACGGGGTTTTGAAAATTAATTTGGGGAACGTACAGAGGGATAGTGGATGGGGGGAGGGGGGTCCACACAGTGTGAGGGATATAAATGATAAACGTCTAAGTTTTGCTTTGTCTTGTGCACCTGAAACTAATAAAAAAAATTATATATGTCATTATATCCAATTTAAACAGGCTAAAGTCTTTCTTAGCCATGGGAACTTGATTGACAAGATGGAGAAATCTTGAGAAATAACATAGAATGTTTAAGAAGAAAAAGACCTTAGCGATTAATCAGGTGGTATAGACAAATTTAAATGAATTAAGTTGCCTGGATTCAAACCATGACTTTGGTAGCTTCAAACCACCTCTCCGAAATATAGCACCCTCACACGTAAAAGGGGGATGGAAATAGCATCTCCTTTGTCAGGGTATTTGAAGGTTTAATGAAATTGTGTATGTAAAGTGTCTACATAGAAAATATCCAGTAAAAGTTATCAATATCATCATCATCATCTTCATCATCAAGATCATAAAGTCTAAACTCCTTGGGTTTTTTTTCAGGGGGGAGTGGGGGTTGCGGGGAGGGAAACTGGAATTCTGACAAGTCTACCAAATTTGCCTAGGAGCTCAGAGCCACAAGCAGAAAGGACCCCAGGTGAATCTTTTCTTAAGTGAATCTTTTCTTAAATGAATATATTGTGTACATTTTAGAAACTCTGTCTCACTAATCTCACCTCACGTTTTTCCCTGATGTCAAGTTTGCCTGTTCCTTCAACTGAAACAGCACACATGTAGAAAAGCCTGCTCCCAACTCAGATTCATAAAACCATGGCTGATCAAAAGTAAAAGTCTGAAAAACAAAGCAGCCTGTTATGACATGGTCATGAAAGACAGCTCAAGGAAACATTTTCTTGTCTAATACCTCTGTCTTAGTGCCAACAAGATTCTGGTGCCTACAGGGAGTATGTGGCACCTGGTTTGGCAAGGTCTGCCACAGGACAATAATAAGCCAGGGATGCAGGTATGTGCCATGATTCTCAGGGGTACCAGAGAGAGATGTCTATTCAGCAGCCATGGTCTGTGACCGCTGGGACGTAAAACATACCAACCTCTCTCGACCAAGGGTGAAGAACTTGGTTTCGGTACGGAATTCTCTTGTGTCCTTCACTCCCCTTTGCCATTAAAATGAAAACTGGTTTGGGGTCGATACCATATTTGACTAGATCTTTAACACACCCAGAGGGGAGAGTCTATCAACAATTAGACAGTAGATTATGCGCTAGAAGTTTTTGAGTGGAAACAATTGAATGAATTGAGTTGAATTGATGTGAGTCCTGTAACTGACCAATATATCCATAAATCAGTAAGTTTTGAAGTACCTACTATGTGCCTTGCTGTATGCAGAGCACATATGATAGGAGTTTTAAAGGAGTTTGCAATGTGGTTGGAAAAGACAAAATACATGGAACTTTTGGGAAACACACAGTGGATTCTTTTTATTTGTGGTAGTTATGTTCTATGAAGTCACTGCAAACATTGAATTAGCAAATACTGAACCATACCTCCCTGGGGAATACAGGGTTAGGTTCCTGCAAGCCTCTGATCACAACATGGTGTCAATTCCTCCATGCATAACCTTGTGTTATGTGGGTTTCTGTTTAAAAACACCATATTTGATATGTATTGCTGACTTGTTAGCTTTGAGCTCACAGCCAAGAGCACTGTGACTCAGGCCTGAACGAAGCTTACCTAACGCCCGTGTTGTCTCCATAAGACACATCACAGCCCGCTTGTGCTTAGAACACTAGACAGCACTTTGGCACTGTGCGTGGGGCCGTTTTAAACAGCAAAATCACCAAACAAACAAACACCAAACAACAACAACAGCAAAAAAACCACAAAAAGGTAAACAAAGACAAGCAAATGGTACTACACAGCAGTAAAAAAAGACAACTTATTTACAATATGAATGTTGAAACAAGGAGACAGGGCATCGCCTCGATTAACCACAACTGGGGATGTGTATGAGATTCATTCAAAGTTCTCGTCACTCTGTACATGCCCACAAATAACTGTGAAAGCACCGCAAGTATCGAGTTTGCAGTTGCACATAAATATTATTGGGTAGGCAAATTCACAAGTAATGAGGACCCACTGTACCTTCAAATGTTGTTTGGTATTATCTGAGGTTCTGTGCTACCATATGTGCTGTGGAAAATGAGAGAAGGAAGCGATCAGTGAAGGTTTGCTGGAGTAAGGGGACATTTCATGGAGAAGGTAGGACTGGAATTGAACTTTAAAGCTGAGTAAGATAAGAGACTTTCAGACAGGAGGGATTCCAAGAAAATATGCAGAGATAGGAATGATTTTGTGTTGATGGAGATGTGAGGAGACTGTCCTACGGTTCAAAGAATGACCAGGCCAGGGAGTAATGGGAGATGATCTTGGACTGGAGTAGTGGACCTCGATTGTTTTTGCCCTCCCAGCAGCCATTCCCCCTTGTCCTGGTATCAACCCAATCTTCTATTAGGAAACACTTACTCCACTCAATGTATATGGTTTGGATGGGGCCGATAGTTTCCTGGCTTCAGGGTGGCCTGTGACCCAAGTTTGGCCAATCAGGATGTTTTGTTGTTTCGAGTGCAGTGGTCAGAATAAGGAGTGGGCGCATGACCCAGTGTTCGCCAATGAGACTCATCTCTGGAAGTGTTTTCCTGCTAAGATTGATAGCTGCAAAACGATGAAGCTTGGAGCTGTTGGGGACCATGAAAAGGGAGAGTCTGTCTGAGAATAAAACCAATACATAGTAAAAGAGGGAGCGAGAAAAAAAAACAGAGAGAATGAAACCAGACGTCATTTCTTTTTAAAGTACCTGGATCCAGCCATGCCTGAATGAAACTTTAGTCTTCTTGATTGCATGAGCCAATCCATTTTAATGCATTTTTATTTCCTCAGATATTTTGCTTTGCGTTACAGCCAAAAGACCAGTATAGTAAGTAGGTGCCCAAGTGAAGGGGTTTTGAGTGAGTAACAGATATCCTCTGAAACTAGCTTAAATAAAAAAGGAGGGTGTTATAAGCCATAAAAACTCACATGGAATCTAAGCACAAGAAATTTAATTGGGCCTCAGGAAAGCTGGAATTGGAAACTGAAAACTCAGGAATTAGGGTTTTTCTCCTTTGTATCAAGGGCTACATGGCTTTGCTCATCAGTGTTTCTCTCTGGATCCCGGCTCCATCCTCCTTTCTCTCTTTCTCTGCTTACAGATTTTGCTCTGGGCTGGGCATAGTGACCTTGACTTGTAACATTGTTTCCAGTGTCTTAACCAGCCCAGTTTCTCAGAATCCCAGTTCCAAAATCCCGAGAGAGATACCTTATTAGCCTGGTTCGTCTTTTCTTATAAGACTAACCTATAGGTTCTTTCCTTACAACAAGACCCTTCTCAGGTCCAATGGCTATAAAGCATCAGACGTAACAATTGTACAGTAACAGACATCTCTGATACTAGATCTGGGGACATTTCCAAAGTCAGGTGGGGGGGCATTTGGACTTGAGGTTCTGGTTTGTCAGGAAGAAGCCAGAGAGCTCAGAAGGGAACTCTGTCTTTACCTTTCTCTGAGGACCCCTAACTTCCTCTTTTTGAGCATGAGAAGATGGGGCTAAAAAATGTACATTTCTGTTAAGAAAATTATTTTATTTTAAAAATATTTATTTTAAGTATATATTTATATAGACATATGTATGCAAACATATATATATATATATATACACACCCACCTACACACTCTATTTCTATGCTTTTTGTCATATTTCACTCCCTTTGGTTTTTTTCTTTTCTAACTTCCTATTGAGGCCTCACATATATGTATTAGTACATATAAGCGTTAGTATGTAATTTTTGCAGGTACAAGGACAGACATTTTGAAAGTTGATACGCAATGTTATCCATTGATTGAGAGTATATCAGTGTGTGTTTTTAAAAACCGGAATGGATTATGACACTCTTGCTTAAAACCCTTTAGTGCTTTTCCATTATAGGTTATTTTTTTCCATTCATGGCTCTCTAAGCTAGTGTATAACTACATATTGACATATTATTTATTTAAATCACTGTACTTAATGCCAAATACAGTATGGACACACAATACTTGTTCAAACAACATTTGTTGAATGAAAGACTGAGTGACTTTGTGCCTATAGATTCAAGGACCTTCTTGCGATAGTTCTTGAATTCCTCCCAGAGGTCATCTGTCCACACATTTTGAAGACTGGTTTTGAGGTACACGTGGCTTCTGGGAACACACTCTGGTTATCATGCATGGCAGAGTCCCCATGTTTCCATCAGATGGATGCAGAATGTTGCCTTTCTATTCAGTTTCCTAGCAGATGTCACCATGGATGTTTCTCAAAACACTGCCCAGACCCGTAGACCGCTCGGCTCTGTCTTGGATTTTTACACTCTGTGGAGGGTTATCATAGTCCCCTAGATGGTTATTTAGTCAAATTATGTTCATTGTATTGCCTCTGCCTTTCCTCATCTTTCACTCCTTTTGATTTTTTTTTTCTTTTCTAAATTCCCATTGAGGCATCACATTACCCCTAATTGCCTGCAATGCTCCGCGTCGCATCTCATTGCTGACACACAGACAGACTCTCAGCTGTGGTTTGGGATGCCCTGTGTGCAGCACTGAGCATTTTACTAGCTCAGAGAATTGCTGAGCTTCTGTACTGGCCTAACCTTCCGATGGCTCTTTAGCACTAAACTCACTATTGTGTTGTTTTGTCTATTACTGCCATCCAGGAGTCCCCTTCAAGTTAAATTCCTTCTTTAAGTTTATTCATTCCCAGATAGATGATCTGCATTTTTTCAGCCAGTGCCTCATTGTGTTACTTTGACATCTATTACGAAGATCCATGTATGGCTTGGTATTGTGTGTGCCAGTCTTCAACTGCTGTTGGGAACACCTCCCAATTTAGTGTCATCTGCAAATGTGATTATCATGATAATAGTAATAAGATCTTCCTTTCTCTTTCCTGATTCTTAATAAAGTTGTATCTTTATTAAGTAAAGCTGTTGTCTCTTTGCAGATCGTACACGCCAGACTTCCTCCTCACAGCTTTGTCACGGTTGGGCTTGGTTTGGGGTCTGTGTTTACTTCTTGTGACAGTGCAGGAGGATCCGCCCAGACTTATCTTTATAAAAGGGATGTTAAAATGCATCTTGCCAAACCTAGCGGAAGCTGTCAGCCTTGGTTTCTTTTCTCCCTGTTGGGTTCCTTCCTCTCCAGTTCCATCTCAGAGGTAAGGTTCTTCGCCTGACCACCCTCCCACCCCCAAAGAAAATTGTAGATTGCTAATTTTTGAGTAGATGCATGCATGAATGAATGAATGAGTGAATGAATGAATGAAGCTCTCAGGAACTAAGTTGCTTACCTCCCTGAGGTCAGTAGATGTGGCTTGGGAAGCCAAGGAGATGGTTTGAGGTAAGTCACAGTGTTCTTTGGGTGATCCAGTCTATTTTTGTGTCAGGCTACCCTTTGAATAGGAAGCTTCTGCCGCCTTCAAACCTTGCATTTCTGCTTTTAACTCAGCCCTTGCGTTTATCCTCTGCATGACAAGTCACACATTATGTCTTGTAATACGTTGCAGTGCACATGGCATTGGTGCCCTGCCTTAGAATCCTCATCTCTTCCCTGGGACTCTCCCACGTGGTCACACATAATATAGCATTAGGAAGGGTTACCCCATGCATTTCAACTGTGTTAGGAAGACTTTATTTCTCATGGGTTTGTCTTTGTATTGTTATTCTATATATTTTTATTTAAAATATTTCATAATACCTTGCAAAAATAAAAAGGCACGGCCTTTACCTTCAAAAGATTTCCCATTTATAACATAACAGCTATAACAAATGATGAGAAAACATTACAGAAGAGATATGTCTGCAATACTGTGGGTCCAAAGATCAGTGAACAACTCAACCTAGTTGGAGGGAGTCGTAGTATTATCTTGGGTGGTGGGAAGGGAGTGATACAAACAGAAAAGCTAGAAATTATCCTTCAGATGAGCCTTGAAGGAGAAGTAGATGGGGATTTTTGACTTACATATAACAGGCAGACAAAGCAATAAGGGTATTTTCAGCAAATAGGGATGGACAAGTGAAAACATACAGTGCATTTGGAAAGCGGTAAGTGGTCCAGTATGGCCAGAAAGAGAGCATTTGGGAGGCTGGGAGATTTGGGCTAGCAATTAGTTTGGAATGGAGAGTTTGGGAGAGATTATGTGTATCATTCATGTCAGGCAAAGACATTTGCATTTGATTCTGTAGGTCCAAGGGCTTTTAAACAGGGGAGTGATACGATCAGGTTTGATTTTAGGAAGACTAACTAGACAACAACTTGAATGTGGGGTGAGTCTGGAGGCAGGAGTGGTTGGTCCTGAAGGATGTATAGGTCGAGTTGTTATCGAGAACCTGCTGTGCAGAGGGAACAGCAAGAGCATCCGTATAAAGGAGGAGACTAACATGAATTTATATGAAAGAAGTATAATATGAGTATTTTTCGTAAAGTTCTTATGCACAATCAAATTTGAAATCTACCAATATAGCCCATGAATTCACAGCAACTCTACAATGATGCTTGTACATTTTCCGTTACAGGATACAGTACAAGAATATATGAGATGTGGTTTATTCGTGGAACTTCTTTGCTTTGTCATATTTACCCTGATTTAAAGTCACTGGATATTATTACCCATCATTAGAACATTTTAAATAAGGAAGTACAGCACTGATAGCCTAAAATGTTTTTTTAAACTTTTGTAGCATGACAATGGATGAATGAGGCTAGAAAGGAATCTTGAATGCCAGGCTAGGAAATCCAACGGTTGTTTATATGATATGGAGGAACTGTTTCAGGTTTCTTAGGAGGGAGGAGCTACATAAAGTGTAGTTTTAGGAAGATTTAATTTAAATTTTATGGCTGATGGAAACCATCAGAGAACAGTAGCAGAAAGACCTGTTTTCTTTTGGTTGGCATGTGGTTAGCTTCTGTATTTTGGATTTTTGACTTATAGACAACACAATTGACAATAGCTCTGCTTTACAAATATTATTCTTCTTTTGCCCATTGTCACACATGCCTTTGTCTTTCCAGTTCATGAAATGAAAAGTCTCTGTGAAATTTCCAAATGTTAGATTTTGAAGTTTTCCAAGAACACTCTGAAACAATGATTCTAAGTAGTTCTTATAAACCCAGATGATAGAATATTATACCCATTTTCTTTTGCTCTTACTGCGTGTATTTGTAAACAAAGTATAGGAATCTCCCCATCTGTATGATAACATTCAGCTGTATGATAACAAAGTAGACAGTTTATTTGCCAGGTTATAGACCTTGAATTCCAGAAGCTTCTATGAGAAATCAATGATTACTACCAGTTTTGGAGCTTGAGCAACTGGCTGGTTTTGTCATTTAATTCGGCAGGAAAACTAGTGGAGAAATATTGTGGCGTGTATTTGTGCATATGTGTGTTGTTGGCAGAAGAGTGGGGATTCTCTTTGGTAATCTTAAATGTAAGATGCCTGTTAGCCATCTAAGTGGAAAAATCAAGTCCAAAATGTGTATGTGTGTGCCGACATATACGTTTATCTCTATATTTATTTCTGTGTCTATCTTGCATGGGGGACAATTGGCCTGGAAGATAAATTTGAGAGCAATTAACATAGAGTTTTTTGTTGTTATTATTAAATTCATCGGATAGCTTAGGTTATCTATTGTATTAGTCAGGGTATGCTAAGCTCTGCTACAGAAAAAACAACAACCCTGGAAGTCTTAGCGATTCAACATTGTAAGGTTTATGTTTTCTTACTCAGAGTCAGGTCCAAATGTCCTGGGCTGGTGGCTCTCCTTTAAGCAAGGATCTCAGGAATCTGAGTTTCTGCCACTGTAGGACTCTGCCGGTAGCAGTGCCAGAGTCTACCCAGATATACTCACTTGTTTTCTATTTTGCCTTCTATTTTTGTGACTTTAAAAAAAATAATTGATACGAAATTTTTCAATTCAACTTTAGAATTCTTTGGAAGATAATAATCTAAATCTGAACCTTTGTTTTGAAAAGTGTACACTTTGGCAATTAAATAAAAAAGCTGGTCTTTTAATAGTAGATACATTTAGACTCTGAATTGGATATACGACCGATTTTGGTCTCCTTTGTTTTTTACGTAAATTAGAATTTCAAGGCATTTGTTATCTTGCCTAAGGAAAGGTTGGATAAGTTGGTAAATTTAACTTTGATTTGGGGGAGCCCAAACAGAAACATGCTGCTATCTAGATAACTTCCCCTCCATTGTCTTAATATTTGGAGAAAATTGACCCTCAATATAGGACGTAAGTCTCAGGTGGTTAGAAATGAGTCCTGTGCTCTCTGGAGGGACTTCTCCAATCCATTGGCCCTAAAGACAGCTCTGTATTTAGTATTCTGTCAAGAGACTACAAAGGTGCTGTATTTATATATTATACCTGAGAATGGTTTAAAACTAAGTGCTATCAAGCCTGCTTTTGTTCCCTATATAAGAGATTTATAACAAAAATCATAAATAAGAGACAAAGGAACACTGAAGTTTCTTTCTTTTTTTTTTTTTTTTGTTCTGCCTACCTTTCCCTGTTCAGTGATAGAACAATTTATGAATCTGACAAATCCTCCCCTAGATAATGGTAAGAGTAACATAGTGTTCAGCTGAGTAACTCCCGGCCACTAAAGTTTATTAGACTGTGGAACAACAGCAGCAGGATTGACGCAATAATCAAATGACATGCTTGATTTGGGCTCTCCCTGTCTCTCTTCCCACCCGAGCCCCCATTTCCCTTCCCTCCCTCCCTTCTGCCTGTACCTGCGGAAAACTAGAGGGAATATGAAATTGAATAGGTTGGCAGGGGTCGACTCCCAATTTCCACAGGCAACACTCACTCAGAAAGTATGAGAGTTCTGTGCCAAAAGTTGAAATGAAAGTAAGGAACATCATCATAAACGTGTTCCCACTCAGTTTTTGGTTTGAATCCGAGTAACCTAAGAGGCAGGAAGAGAGGCCTGTATTGACTGCCTCACTCTTAAGCCAACCCTGAATTGTGGGGACACCAGAGACATCATCAAAGGACATCAATAACTTGAGTTAAACCAACGTTGATGGGTCAGAGTTGGCAAGAAGACAGAAATGTAGGCACAGGAAACAAACTCTACTGTGCTTTGAGAACCAAGCTCCGTGGGGTATGTTCATTGTAAAAGCAAAGCTTTTAAGAAGCCCTAATCCAGCATTTCAAAATGGCAGCTGGAGGGTGAATCTGGCTGTACATTCACTTGATTTGAACCATGCTGTTTTGTAAAGCTGAATTTTAATGCTTTCAGAGAGAGATTTTCATAGTGCAGTCCCCCACAGGACTTGACCTCTTCTGATTATCTTCTGCCCCTTCTGCACATATGTCCCTTACCTCCTGGCCCATGAAGGCCTTTGTGTTTGAACCATAAATCCATTCCTCTACTACTAATAGGACCATGGAGTGACTCCCAATTGAAAGAAGTGGGAATCTTAAACTAGCCTCCTCATTCTCTGGTCTTAAGAGAATGGAATTCAGTGGAAATTGGTAAATGTCACCGTTGTTCAGGAAACACTGAAGAAGTTAAAATATAACAAGAAAACCACCAGGACTGACACGCTGCCTAAAGACCTTCAGCTTTTTCAAGACAGTGAAAGAAAAAGGTCTCTCAAATATCAAGAAACATACTTTATAACCAGAATAGTCTGTGATGAATGGGGTAATAATATTCCACCCTGCCTATATAGAAAAGTGGTATGGACATTATTGCTTTTTTGGACACTGGAGCAACTGTATCACTCATTTCTGAGAGGCTGTCAAAAAAAATTGAAGGGTTTAAATATATGACCTTTTACAGGAATTACTTCAACAATAGCTTATTCTACCGAGTCCATTGAAATTGTGGTCGCAGCAATGAATTTCCTCTTGCGAGATGCAAATTGTGGGCTGATTGCAAGATTTAATCCAATCTGTGTAGGGCAGTCCTCGAAAAATTGGCTTCCTGCAACACTCTTTTATGGGTCAATGCCAAATATTCTGTCACAAAGAAGAAATAACAGAAGGAAACTTAAAAAATAAAAAAAATGAAAAAGGAATAGTAACACTCGGAATGCAAAAGCTGTCAGCAATATGGACTGATCTTGAAGCAAATGGGTTTTGCTTTGTGAATCAAGGTGGTAATGAGACGAGGGAGCCCATCCAGATGGATGCAGAGCACCGAAGTCTCTAAAAACACCGGGGCAGTATAGACGCCAATCAGATATGTGTAATAAAGCAAAACAAGGGAAATGAATGTGCGTTCGTCTTTGGTTAGTTCCTCTCACATGAGACACCACGCTATTATACCTGTCTAGACCATGCACGTGCTCTAGCCTGAACGAGAGCATTTCAGAAATACTAGGGCGAGGTAGCAGAGAATGTTTACTGAAATAGATAATTGAAAGCTCCACTTCTAGCCTGTCAGTTTTGCCAGCTGAGTAATTGCGTCTGAAGCCCTGAGTAAACTCCATCCAGAGATGATTTGTTCAAATTAAATGGTGTCACCTGTAGTCGTTGGCAACTCTCTGGATCTTCTCTGTCAAGTGCCATATGTGCCCACCAGAGACGTATCCAAAGGCTACTGGCAAACATCGTTAGCTAATGAGTGCAAATTAATATCTACTTTTGCACGTCACAAGAGATCATGCCATTCTCATGTTATGCCTTTTGGGTGAACAAATGGGACAAAGATCTTTTAGATACTAATGAGTAGTGTCTTCTAAGGATGAATTTGCCCTTTGCTGAGTTGACATCACAGGCAACATGGCTTGAATTTTTGGGTCTGTGGTGGGGTTGGCTCTGTGGAACTAAGGAAAAAAACAACAACGAATTTTAACTTTGAGCTTTAAGTCTGTTATTCAGAGTGATGTCATTTTGGATTCTCAATCAAGCAGTTTCTCATGGGGTTACTGTGCTCATTCATATACAGTGTCATCTGCATGAATGGTACCCCCTGACATTGTGTATGTACAGCCAAGTGTACCTGTTTGTGGGGGCCCCGATAGCTTCTCATGACTGCCCATCGTTTGTTTCTGGATGACAGTGTATAATAGTAAAGGGCAGAGTAATACTGCATTGGATTAACAAGAATGTGTTTATCCACAAGGATTTATGGTCATTCTGATTAGGAATACAATGGCTCTTGGTTTTGTGTCATAGGGGAGTTATGTGTTTATGTGTGTGTTTTCTAATGAAATGTTAGATATAATGTTTTAGCTATCAGACTTCCAAATATTAAAAGTATAGACAATTGCCAGTATTGGCAAGGGAACAGGGAAATAGGCATTCTCTTCAAGTCTTATTTAGTAGCCTAAATCAATAGGACTTTTTGGCTGTTAGGGAAATTTGGAAATAGCTGTTACATAAAAAAATGTGTGTCTCCTTTGACCAGTGATTCCCCTTATAACTCTAACAGGAATGCTTTCAGAAGGATACAACATATGTGCAAATATTGTCTATTGTAGTTTGTAATGACAAAGATATATGTTCAGACAGACAACATCCCGAAGAAGGAATTTGATTAAATCAACTATGGACTGTTGTAGTGAACTGCTATGAAATGGTAAAAGAGTCAAGTAGATCGACTGACTGCGCAGTGCACAGCGTTCGTAAGCCTGTAAGAACTGACCTAAAAGAGACCTAAGATATATCATTAAATGGAAAAAAGCAAGTTGTACAGTATTGAGAGTATGATCCCATTTATGTAAAAATTAAGTAAATAAAAATGACATACATACAC
Source organism: Rhinolophus sinicus (assembly GCF_036562045.2). Lineage (NCBI taxonomy): Eukaryota > Metazoa > Chordata > Mammalia > Chiroptera > Rhinolophidae > Rhinolophus > Rhinolophus sinicus. Next base: position 31,004,385 of record NC_133760.1, on the reverse strand, counting down.
ATATGGAAACAATTCTCTATGAATAGACACTGAATCGTTACCTGTGATTATCTCTGGAGGATGAGATTATAAAGGACTCTTACTTCCTATGGCATATATTTCTGTATTAAAAAAGTTTTAACAATGACGAAAAAGGGACAATTTAAAAAAATTTGTAATGATAAAAAAATAAGGCTTCCAGCTTCCTGAATGGGAATACATTTATGGGTTTTCCTTAGTCACATTCATTATCATGAATTCTCTTGATAATGTGTATCATAGACAAGCAGAGACTGGGAGCTGAGACCAGGTCAAAGCTAATTCCTGGCTCTGCAGAAAGAAAGAAACCTGACTCTTCCCCAGTAATGGTGACCATAATCTTATTGTTGTTACTTGCTCTGTATGCTGAAAACCAAATTTTGACAAGGTGCTGCTATCTATATTCCCTAGGACGGACATTTCAAATACTCGCGAACCCGGTTGAACACATCCTCTCCTGCCCTTTCAAGAAGTCCTTGTAATTTTTATGTATCACTGAAGGATCAGAATGACACAATGTGGAATATTTTTCCTTGGCCCTAATAGAAGACCAGAACCTATCCAATCATTAAGGGCTGCTGATGGTGGAAGGGTTCTTAATCATTTTGGGTAGTAGACACTTGTGAGACTCTAATGGAAGCTATGGAAACAATACTCAATCTGCTTACACCTCCACTTCAGACATCATTTTGTATATAATTTAGGGGCCATCTTACCTTTTAGAGATATTCCAGTAAGACACTATTTTTACTGGTGTTTAAAAATTGGTGAACAAGACATGGAAGCAACTGAAGTATCCTTTAATAGATGATTGGGTACATATATACAACAGAGTAGTACTTGGCCGTAAGAAAAGATGAAGTACTGCCATTTGTAACAACATGGATGGGTCTTGAGATTATCATGCTAAGAGAAATAAGTCAGACAGAAAAGTTGAGAATCGTATGTTTTCATTCATGTGGGATATAAAACGGAAAGTGACAAATGAACAAGACAAACAAACAAAAACTCATAGACACAGACAACAGTTTAGTGGTTACTGGAGGTTGAGGAGGAAGAGAAGGAAATACAGAGTAAAAGGGTCAAATGTATGGTGATGGAAGGAGAACTGACTTTGGGTAGGAAACACACAATGCAATATATTATAGATGATGTATTATAGAATTTTACACTTGAAACCTATAGAATTTTACTAACCAATGTCACCCCAACATATTTAATAATAAGATTGGTGAACTGGAGAAAGTATGTTGGTAAGTAATATATGTTTGTGTTCATATGCACATTTAAAAGTGACCTGTAACTTCAGTGGGAAGATGGTCCTAGAAAGGTGACTTTCTTCTTCAAAGATTTGAATAATGAACCATCGTGCCAGGTTGATACTTTGGAAATTTGAGTTGGTTCTGGATTGATGATCACGGTGTTGGTGATAAGTACCTGCTAAATGGGGACCCACTTAATCTCAGCATCAGGAATTGCTGGGCTTCTCTTGGATTGGATTCATTTGGTAGACACTGAGGACTTTGTAAATGGTTAAGTTTTCACTTTTTGGCTTTGTTGTTAGAAAGTCTTAGAGCCAAATTGGTGGTCCGTTCAGAATAAGTACATAAACCTCAGTGCCATTTTGTTTTCATCCATTTCTAGGTCCAGTTTCTACCCCTTGTGTTTTTCTTTTTTCCCCTTCCCTCCCAATGTCTCACATAGGTGGCCTTGTGTTTATTTATAATTGTGAAGGTGTAAGTCTTTCTTAAGAATAAGGCAGGATATAAATAAATAGAGAGATAAGTACCTGAGTCCAATAGTCTTGGAAATGATGGCATTTTGTCCCTCCCTTGATGAGCCTCAGGGACCAAGCTTCTCCGGTGCTAACTAGAGTGTTGAGGGCTGTTGTAGGAAACAAAGCTGCTTGGAGTTGGCTGTGGTGCAATTGGGAGCAAGTTGACAGTTTCTCCCACCTCTCCCACCCCCATCATAAACTTGCACACGGCATGAAACGAGGAAGTTATGGAGACTCTATCTCTCTGTGAGAGAAGTTATAAACCTCCTTTTGGGGCATGGAGGAACATGGACTTCTTAGGATTTAGAAACTCAAGAGAACTCAAGTCTCATTGTTTCTTTAATTGCCGCTTTGGCAAGAAGAACATCCCAATTTGACTTTTAAAGTGGATATTTTTATAAAGCTGGCATTTCTGCATGTGGTCACTTCTTAAATAATCTGATGAGGATGTGGTCCCTTTCTGCTTTTTCACATCGTACCTACAAGAGTATTTCAGAAACCAGGCAATGGAAACCCTTTATAATTTCTTACTTAAAAAAAACATTAGTTCAGAGTCCTAATTACATAGATATTATGGCCATCTCATCATCAACTATATACATGAAGAGGCAACCCCCGTGTGTCTTTCTAGGGAAGGCTACTTTTTCCCAGTGATTTGACTCCCCTTCCTCCCCCCCGCCTTGTATTCCACAATGAGGGGCATGATTGAAAGAAGAGGACTGTTTTCTTTATTAATTTACTGCAGGCTCTGTATCTGGGACTTAATGTTTCTTTGCCCATCGGGTACCATCTCACTGGGCCTCAGCCCAGAGAAGACCAACAGAACTAGGTTGTTTAATCTCTAAACTAAAAAGTAACCTTTAAAGTATTTTGCATTTATATTTGCTTTTTTTTTTTTTTAAGGCATTCAAAGCATGATAAAAATGAATACTATGTTATTATGGCTAGCATCTTGCTGAAGGAAGTAAATGGCATTTTTTTTCTTTTCTTTTTTCAAAAATTTGGGAAATTAAGGCCCAAAGAGAGACACAGAACAATTAGCTAACAATGGATCTGGGCTAGAATAAAACTACCCCACTTGTCACTCGTAGTTCTGAGCAACAGCCCCCACTCTAGGATCAAAAGTCCAGTGTAAGGGACATTCATTTTAATAGGGAGCATCTCAACCTTTAGAGATAAGAATTCCACGGCCTGCCTAGAGAATATTCAGTCCCTTCAGTGTGTATTTCATGGTACTTGGGAACACAAAGCAAGCCAAATGCTCAAAGGAATGTGCGGAGGAATGTTAATTCTAGGAGTGGCCATAACTTGATTTTCTTGAGTTTAAAGTGTCAGCCACAATATTACATTACCAGCTTATTTGCATTTGAAATATAATGCCTGGGGGGTTGACATTTAATGAAATTGCTATACTACCTCCCAGCTGCAAGGAGCCAGGCTGGCATACTGTGTGGATGGTGCCGGGAGTACCTTTGTGCCTACCTGAACGATGAGGTACAGGCAGAAGGAAATTTCCATGGTCACCGAGCGCACACAGGTGGCTGGTTTGCACTTAGACATTTAGAGTGGAGAAGGGACCTGCGACAGCTCAGGGAGCATGGAGATGGGGATTGCTTTTCTTCATACCTGGAAGCTCCAGTCTCTACGTGTTCTAAATGCTCTGAAGGAAGGAAGGTGGTGAGTGAGAATCCCTGGGCCGTATCACAGCCACAGCCCAGCGTGGGCCCGCATTTCCTCAGTGAGAAAGGAATCTCGTTCTTAGTCTTCAGAGTCACCATGGCTCAGGGTAACTGGGGTAACTGTGGTACCCTTTCTCCCACCCTCTTGAGAATCCATGGTGGTCATTAGCGAGGTGAGGCATTGTAGGGACAGAGTCCCAGAGAGCAGTTTCCAGGCTCTCAGCCTCACATGGAAAGGTGCTGGCTCAGGTAGTAAATGGCCATCAACTGTGATTGGATGGCCATCAGCTAGTTGGCCATCAGCTATAACCCGTGAGCCATTGGCCACTAATGTAACTGCTGTGGCTCCGCTAACAGCGAATGGGGTCTAGCAAGAAGATGGTGGCTGAGCTAACAAGAGCAGATTGCAGTTAGCAAGTGGGGTTGGTTGGCAGAGAGAAGTAGACAGCGGGTTGCGGATAGTGTGGCTCCTGCTTCCTGTGTCTCCTACCCAGCCCCAGCGAGACTATAGAGGTATGACTCACCTATCTATGGCTCCATGGGTATTCCTTTTTGGCCTCACCATATCCTGCGTTCTTATGTGGGGAGCGGGACTAGAGACCCTGCCTGACACCCCGCGTGACAGGCACCAAGGACCCTGCTGCTTGGAGCCCCTGCCTCCCTGCCAATGTATCCCCACGTGTGTCCCCAGTCACTGAGCAGGTGTGGGGACCGAGGTGTGTTCACAGCACTAGGACAGCATCTGTTCTCAACTGGCGGAGGTTTTTTCCCTCCCAGGGGACATTTTGCAAAGTCTAGGGACATTTTTTATTATTATGAGTGGGGGCAAGGGTGCTACTGGGTAGAGGCCAGGGACGCTGCTAAATAATCTCCAGTGCATAAGGCAGCCCGCACCACAAAGAACTATCCTGCTCAAAGAGGCAACAGGGCTGAAGTTGAAAAACTCCATTTTAACAAAAGATGAGATCGTGGAAGAGTGGGTTCTACCTACTGAGTCTGCTGTCAAGATAGAAAATAATCTATAAACTGCGCTGCCCCTGTGTGTCCGTCAGGGGCCAACCAGGGAAGCGGGAACCACTTTGGTGTTTAAAAGGGAGCAAATTCCATGCAGAGATCCAGTTGCACAGGTGTTGCAGAGGCTGGGAAGTGGAGAGAAGAGTGAAGCAAGGTTAGCAACAGCAGGAAGCCACTACCGTTCCTTGGCCAAAGGACAGACGGAGAAGGTGACATTGCTGCTTATGGGATTATGGTAGTTAGAACCACAGGAGGCCTGTCGGGGTGGGAGCTGAAGCTAGAGAGATGAGGAAGCTTCTGGAGGTACAACCTGAGGAAGAGGGCGAGAAATACTTGGATTTTCCTTTCCTTCCATGGTGGAATCTCCCATTGGTGCCTATCTGAGCTGAGCCCCAGCAGGAAGGCAGCTGCCATGGGAACCTGGGAAACAGCTCTAGGGAAGAGGGATGAATAACTCTGAGAGCAAAAAGGCCCACACCGGTGCACACAACCTCATAGAGCACCATGAACTTTCCAGAACATCACAACCAACAGAACCATGGCAGCCTTAAGCAACCATCCCGAGAGTTTTGCTTTACAGCTGGCATTGTTCCACCATGAACACCATCTTTCCTTATGTCTTGGAACTCTAGGCTTAAAATTAATAAAACATGCCCTTAAGAAAGAGAGAGCAGACCCAATTGTTTCTGTTTCATTCAGCATCAGAAGTAGCAAACGTCACATGTTGAGTGGCCCCCACAACATGACGGAGGGTTTCGTGTCTCTGTGCAGACGGCAAGGGTCATTGCAAATCCATGTCAACATGCAGAGCACACACTGGTAATTTCACTGTGTCCGCGGCAAACTCAGTCTTTCATTGGCGGGCCTCAGCTCGTTTGGGTGGCAGCGATCTTGCTTCACTCAGAGGTATCCCCTCTGTGAGTCCTGTCCCTCTCTTAGCTGGAGTCAGGCTGAAAGGAGAAGGTTGCTGGGGAGCCAGAGAACCTGCTGTGATGGATTTTATTTTTCCTTCCAGTGCAATTTTAAGAATCTCAACAAAGCAAAGAAAATTAATGTATTTGTTTTCTATTTGTACTGCCCAACAGGTCCCCAAACTCACAGGGATAAAAGTGATAGATTTTTAAGTGTCTTCTTTAAGGAAGTTCTATAGATGCTTAATTATTTTTGCCCCACTTTTGATTGTCTGCACTGATGGAGATGTGGAAGGCACAAATCAATAAAATCCCTTGATAATCCAAAAAAAATCTCAATGTTGCCATTAGTTTTGACCTCCTCCCCCGCCAAACCTTTTATCGGAGTTACTAAAAGGTGCCTCTGCACCCCCCGGGCTCTCAATATATTCAACTTGTTGACAGGCTGACTGATAAAATTGTCTGATTTAAGTTTTATCTCTTTTTTCCTTCTCCTGCCCACTCTCTGGGGGAGGTGCTAATGAGCAGCACAAGAACAAACCACAGGAAAAAGAGGCTGCAGAAAAGCCAGGGTAACACACGAAATGATTAAATAGCTCCCGTATCCCTGAAACTTTGCTATATAATGTCAGCTTTGTGGGAATTTTTTTTTCTTTTTCTCCTAAAGTAAATTGAAATAACTCAAATGGGTCAAATATACGGGGCCTTCACAGAAACTTGCTTTCAAGCGTTGAATAGCTTTTGTATGGGATTCGTTTTCTGGGGCAAGATTTTTAATTATTCATCTTTATAAATGGCATCGATGTTACTCCTCATGCTGGTAAAATGCCCAGGCATTTTCTTAAAAGACTTCAAGGCAACTGAGAATTGGGGTGGTGGCCTTTGTGTTAATCCCAGCAGGGATGACTGTAAACAAGAGAGAACTTGGGGGCTAGGTGAAATTGTTTTTCTTGGTTTGTTTCGTATTTGCCAAACATATTTATCGACTGTCCAAAATGGAGTCACAGATACCGTAGAAATTGACCAGAGCACAGCTGGCTGCATACATATCTTAGGGTATCTACCCCACCCTTCTCTGTGTCCCCATGCTGTAGAGATCTCGCAGAACTGACAATGAATAAAACATATGTTGATGTGAACATGAGATCTCTTTAAAGTCCCACCTTGCATTATTCTTTAAGATCTACAGTAACACCCCTGTTTGCATCTATTGCCTGCTAAAGATGACTGACTACCTGTCTTCCCTTTGTGCTAGAATGAACCCCTAAATGAGTGGAGGGGCTGATAGAGTATGCAAAGGGGAAATGAGGTGAAAGATTCTCATAAAGTGGGGAGGTTGAATTGGCATCTGATTTGATCCGTGAGGGAGCCAGAGACCCCTCCCCTTGGTCTTTACTCTTTATGCAGAAATGAAGTTTCTTCTTTCTGAAAGAGAAAAGCAGTGCATTTCTGATTGTCCTTTCTTTATTTTCTTCAGTCGTTTTTATTTCAGTTTGCCAGATATCATTTGAAAGCAGTTTCATAAACATCAAAGTGGCCATGAAATTCAGTGTTTGTATCTGGCAGGTGGCTTATAAAAATCAAACGCAGGAACCACCTGGATTTGAAGAATTGGGATGATTTGCCAAGGTTCAGTCAGAGAAGTGGAACCATCTTGAGTGATTAGAATAAGGGATTTGTTATAGGGTTTAGACCATACGCAATTGTGGGAGCTGGTAGATTGGTTCATGGAGGCTGCAGCCTCTGCAGCTAGTGTAGGAACAGAAGTTGCTCTTGGTCAGTCAGGCGAGCAGTTAGGAAGACAAGCTGGAAATGGACCAGAGTGAGGGTGAACCAGAAACAAGGATAACTGAATCCATGAGCGCAGACTGAATTCCCCAGCTGTCTCTGACCATTTCCAATCTCAATGCCATGGACGCCTCAGAAAAGAAGATGGCTCCCTTCACCATGGAGCTGTGTGTGCCCCTGGCCAAGGACTGAGAAGTTGAAGGAGCATGTCCAGCAGCAGCTGGAGGAACTGGGGGGCCACGTGTGGCTGCACATCACCTGGGTGAGCCACCAGCTCCCCAACAGTGTACATGAGCCGTCACAATGTCTGGTGCTCAACCAGGTGCCCAGGCTTCAGAGCGTTGGCAAAAACAAAGGCTGCTGCCTCACTTCTGCCTTTTAAATCTTACACAAAATGTCACTTGTTGGCAATGCTAACTAACTCTTAGCCATACAGAGAAGGAGATGCTGGGAGCAACCAGAGTTCTTGCTTAGTTAACTTGGCACTGTACAAAGCCACATGATGACGATTCAAAAGGGAATGTTGCTGGGCACAGAGATGTATAGTAGGGACCTCACAATTTGGAGAAATTCACCTTTTTAGGAACTTTACTTCTTGGTGAATAGCAAGGTGTCACTGTTTGGTTATATCACTCAAACATACATTGACCTTATCTATATATCTCTATCTCTATCTCTATCTATATACTGGGTGTGCCAAAAATATGTATACAAGTGGACACTTTTGTCAGCGTTTCTCAAGCAGTAGTTCACCATAATCAGAAGTGTCTGGACGCTGATGGTAATCACTTTGAGCACCGCTTGTAATTGTAGAAGTCAAACGTGACTTGTATTCATCTTTTGTTGTTGGTATATATTATTACAATTTTAATGTTTTTTCCTTTCTTAAAATGTGTATACCATGTTTCCCCGAAAATAAGACCTAGCTGGAACATCAGCTCTAATGTGTCTTTTGCAGCAAAAATTAATATAAGACCCAGTCTTATTTTCGGGGAAACACGGTACATTTTGTTGGCACCCGTGTATATGACTGTCTTTACCCCAGCATAAATTCTTGCTTCCTTCATCATAGATTAAATCACCATATAAGGATGGATTTATTTCTGGTCTCTCTGTTCTGTTTCATTTAACTATGTGTTTTTATGCCAATATCATACTGTTTTGATTACTGTGGCCTTCTAGCATAATTTGATATCAGGTAGGTGATACTTCCAGCTTTGTTCTTTCTCAGGATTGCCATGGATATTCAAGGTCTTTATGGTTCCATGTAAATTTCACGATTATTTGTTCTAGTATGGTGAAAAATGCCCTTGGTATTTTGATAGGGATTGCATTGCATCTATAATTTGCTTTGGATAGTACGGATTATCCATGATCCGTACTATATTAATTCTTGCTATCCATGGTCATGGTATAAGGTTCCATTTATATGTATCTTCTTTAGTTTCTTTCTTCAATGTCTTATAATTTTCTGAGTACAGGTTTTTTACTTTCTTGGTTAAATTTATTTCTAAGTATTTTCTTTTTTGAAGCAATTGTAAATGGGATTGTTTTCTTAATTTCTTTTTCTGATAGTTCATTATTGGTATATAAAATACAACCAACTTCTGAATATTAATTTTGTATCCTGCTAGTTCACTAAATTTATTTATCAGTTCTAATAGTTTTTTGGTGGAATCTTTGGGATTCTCTCTATAATAATATCATGTCATCTTCAAATAATGAGTTATATTTCTTCCTTTCCCATTTCGATGCCTTTTATTTCTTTTTCTTGTCTGATTGCTGTGGCTAGGACTTCCAGAACTATTAATATATTAAATCAAAGTGGTGAAAGTAGGCAACCTTGTCTTATTCCTGATCTTAAGGAGAATGCTTTTAGCTTTTCCCCATTGAGTATGATATTAGCTGTGTGTTTGTCATATATGGCCTTTATTATATTGAGATATGTTCCCTCTATTCCCACTTTGCTGAAAGTTTTTAATCATAAAATGGATGCTGGATTTTGTCAAGTGCTTTTTCTGCATCTATTGATATGTCCACATGATTTTTACTTCTCATTTTGTTTATGTATCACGTTAATTGATTTGTGGATATCAAAACAACCTTGCATACTAGGAATGAATCCCAATTGATCGTGGTGCATGATCACTTTAATGTATAGCTAAATTTGGTTTGCTAAACTTTTGTTGATGAGATTTTTGTAAGTATATTCATCAGGGATATCGGCCTATAGTTTTCTTTTTTTTGTAATGTCTTTGGTTTTGGAATCAGGGTAATGGTGGTCTTGTCAAATGAGCTTGTGAACCTTCCTTCCTCTTAATTTCTTTTCGAAAAGTTTGAGAATAGGTGTTAATTCTTTTTTGAATATTTGGAAAGATTCACCTGTGAAGCCAGCTAGTCCAGGACTTTTGTCTTCTGGGAGCTCCCTTGTAACTAACTAGTTGTCTTTCTCTTGTTGCTTTTAGGATTCTCTTTTTATTTTTAACCTTTGCCATTTTAATTATGATGCTTCTAAGTGTGGGCCTGTTTGTATTCATCTTGTTTGGGACTCTGTCTGCTTCCTGGGCTTGTATGTCTATTTCCTTCACCAGGTTAGGGAAGTTTTCAGTCATTATTTCTTCAAATTGGTTTTTGATCTTTTGGTCGCTCTCTTGTCCTTCTGATACTCCTATGATGCGAATGTTGTTATGATTGATGTTTTCCCAAAAGTCCCTTAAACTATCTTCATTTTTTAAAAAATTATTATTCTTTTTGCTGTTCTGATTGGGTGTTTTCTGTTGCCTTGTCTTCTAAATCGCTCATTCAGTCTTCTGCTTCATCTAATCTTCTGTTCATTTCTTCTAGCGTATTCTTCATTTCTGTTTTTGTATTCTTTATTTCTGATTGGTTCTTTTTTATGGTTTCTGTGTCTATTTTTATGCTTACTGTCTCTTTGTTAAAATTCTCACTAAGTTCCTTGAGCATTCTTATAAACAGTGTTTTAAACTCTCTCCAGTAGGTTGGTTTCCTCTATTTCATTTACTTCTATTTCTGGAGGTTTCTCCTGTTCTTTCTTTCATTTGGGACATGCTTCTTTGTTTCCTCATTCTGGCTGCCTCTCTCTGTTTGCTTCTATGTATTAGGTAATTTTCCTATTTCTCTCAGTCTTTGCTGGGTGACCCTATATAGTATTTGTCCTGTGTGGTCTAATGGCACAGTCTCCCTGGTCTCCTGTGCGTGTGTTCCAGAAATATCTGTTGTGTGTATTGTGTGTATTCTCCTGTTACAATTGAGCCTAGATTGCTTTTGGCACATCAGTGAGTGGGATTGACTCCCAGGCTGACTGACTGTGAGGGTTGCCTTTGCCCACAGTGTATGAGCTGCAGTGTGGAGTTGACACCTACAAGTTCAGTTCCCCTCAATGGGCTCTTGTGCCTGTTAAGCCCACCTTTTGGGTGTTCCATTTGTGGGGCCAGGTAGTACTCTGGTGTGGTCTGAAGCTGGTCTCTGGGTGTGTTGTCTCTGGTGTCTTTGGGAGGGGCTCCCATGCAGGCCTCTGTTAGCCTGTGGCCAGTCTTGGGCTATCTGGTAGGAGCTACACAGCTATATGTGGTTGCTTGCTGCCTGTGCTGGACCTGGAGGCATGTGGGGGTGGCCTCACTGTGAATCAAGGCCAGCTGCCACCAGTTCTGGGTCTGGGGCAGTTTAGCAAATGGCCCAAAGCCTCACGTGCCTGTTGCAACCTACTGACTGCCCATAAGGAGCCTCCTTGGGTGCACTGGCCAGGCTGATTGACCCAGTGTTGGGAGTGCGCTGGCAGTGCAGCCCTAGGCAGGCGGGTCTGGGTTCCAGGGAGTTATGGGGTATTGCTGGTGGTTTTTATAAAGTTAGTGCAGTTTCTGTTCTTGTACTGGTGCCAGGCCTGTGTCTACTTTGCAAAATGCCCTGAATACACCGCGGCAAGCCACCACTGGCCTTAGGCTTGTAAATCCTCGAGAGCTGCCCAAGAGTGGCTGAGACACTGGCTTTGGGTCAGTTCCCAGCACCAAAAGTTGCATGGGCCACAGCAGGCTGTCCACTGTGGTAAAAGGCTTCTGTACCATGTGGGGTAGGGCCAGCTGCTTTGTAGCTGACAGTTCCCGGGCTATACAGTTCTAACCGTGAGGGGCGGGGACCCAGGGCACCAATGTGGAATGCCCACACAGATGTTACCAGACCAACGCGGCCTCAGATTTGGCCCTTTGGGGGAGGGTTCAACCTAGAAAATATGGTGCCCTCTTGTAGGCTGCACGTGAAGCAGGCTCTACAGAGGGACAATGGCAGGACCCTCCAGCCCTTACTGGGAGCCATATATCTCAGTCTTTCCCTTTATATCTCTGGCACCTTTTGAGCTGTCACCCTGTTACTGGAGACCATGTGAGTGTTTGCAAGCAAGTGAGTCTGTTTGTGGTCCCTCCATCTGGGTTTCCAGCCTCCTTCAGTGTCACTGCAATGGACAGACAGAGTCTTCACTGAGTTTCACTGCCAGATGTTGTTGCAGTTCCTCTTCCCAGTACAGGACTCCTGGGCTGGGGAGCCCTCTGTACGGATGGTTCTTTCCCTCTTTTGGGGATACCCCCACCAGGGAGGTGTCCCTTTCAGTGTTCAACCACAATCTGTGGGTTTGGCTTCAGCCTGTTTCATGTCTCTGCCCATTAAATGTGGCCTACTCTTTAGATCCTTAGCTATAGGGGTTCTGTTCAGCAAGCCTTCCAATGATTCTTGAGGTTGATTGTTTGATGATTTATTTATAATTTTGGTGTGATCATGGGAGGCAGCGGGCACATGTTTACCTAATCCACCATCTAGACCATCTCTCCTGTTAGTTAGAACATTTTTCATGGGTAGTAGCTTATTGCTCTAATTCAGGGAAACTTTTTGTAATAAAATTTTTATACCATAAAACTCATCAAATTATCATTTATAATTCTTTTGCAAGTTTGCCAAATTAAGATGTTTCAAAATCATAGGCTTTCTCCTTTTTAGTTTATCCCAGTAAAAACATGAATTTATATAATTTTTAAAGAGGCGCTCCATCAAAATATTCTTTGTACAATCTGAGTTATTTTAAAGCATGTTTACAGAATTTAAAAATAAAATCTTGTGCATAATTTGAGCTCTAATTGTTTAATATCTTAAAATTTCCTATTTGCTTTTTCTGGGACAAATTTTAATGTATTGTAATACACAAATTTTATTTCCAGTAATTAACATTCATTGAATTCTTCGGGTATATAGTGTTTTTGGTGTTTAGTTGTTCAATACTTGATTAATAGTGTCTAACTGATTTTGACCAAAATGCAGCCAAAACTTAGAGGACTTATTTATTTACAAGATTTATACCATTGTAGAACCTAGGTTAATTTATAAAGTAGTTCTTCAGTGTTTCAAATAGAAACTCTAACTGATAAAATAAAAATTAATGATGGGCAACAAAGAAAGAAAAATCATACAGTCATGGTAAAATCTTTTTAAAAAAGTTAAATTTTATATCAGCTCATTCATAATATCTTTGTACTTTAATTCGTTTAATTTTGAGTATAATGTAAATTTTAACATCTATTTCAACTAAAATCTAAAGTGAATGAAATTAATTAAGGAAAAGAGTTATTTGATCTAAATGAAAAGTCACGTTTGATAGAGTGATATGGAATTGAACCTTCTACGGCTTTGCTTATTGAACCATCATTTTTTGGAACAGTCTTCTTAGAATAACTACTAGCTTTTTAAGTAGAAGATAATAGTTCTTTGTCGAATCTACGTCTTTGGCTTGTCTTTTAGTCAGTGACATCATTATGATCCTTCCATGGTAGATGGCAAGCATCAACACACATTTTGTTCAACCTACAAGCTCTCATCAACTTTATAAAGTAGGAATTCACAACTTAAACTCTTTAAAAACATGTATTATTGTGGTTTTGAGCTCATTGCTGCCTAAAGGGTTTATTGAAAACATTAAAAAGCATTATCGAATATTAAACTAAATAAATAGTTGTAGATTCTCACCATACACGGAAGTACAAAATCCAGGAGCAAGAGCAATAGACTACTCATGATCCATACAACAGACTCCTGTGTGATCCATGACAGGACTGCTATAATTTGCCACAGAAGGTAGCACTCTTTGGAGCATTCTTTTTTTAATAACAAAGCCTGGGTGTTAATAATAAGTAAATGTTGAAATTCTGACTCAGCCTTCCCTGCCATTCTGAGGAGAGTTGATTCCATGTGGCTTGATATTATCCAACTTGTGATTATTCTGAATATTACTTATTCTAGAAAGCTGTACATATTTTTTACACTGACCTAATTGGTAGATGGTTATTAAATGGAAATAGTTTTATTCAGAGTTAGAATAATTTCTAAAATTATAGTGTTTGCTGCAACGAAAAACATATCAAATCCTGAAAACTCCAACAAGGGTTCACATTTTTAACAAATCAGCAAGCACTTGAAATAGAAAAACGACTATTCTGCTAATCTATTTTACAGATTGTTACAAAATATGCTCAGTTCTCTCTAGTGCATCATTGCAAAAATGTGTACATTTAACGCTTTAAGTCCTCCTATGAAGAAGGGTTCTTCTCTTGCAACTTAAGCCTAAATGATTCTTGGTTACAGAAGTATATTTTGGGTTAAAAAAAAAATCTTGTTTGGCTTTCTTTTGAGCATAATGCCCCATTTTCATTTTCTTATTGTAGCCTGTTACTCTCTATTCCAGAAACTTTCCTTGAGTTTGGAGCAGCTGTTTTGTGCTCTGAACATCATTGGTTTATGTGTGTGAGCTGCTGTAAAGTGCAGTGATTGCTTAAAAACACTATAGTGACTTAAAAAAGATGACTTTGATTGTGTGTTTTTTGTTCCCATCACAATAACAGTTTGCAGGTGATTATTAAATTAGAGATTTTCTTTGTTTTTTTTCTTCCTAACAAAAAAAGCCCCTTTTTATGTCAGTGCCAATTATGAGTGGTAATTTTTCACATTTTACAAAAGAATTTTCTGTCCTACCTCCACGCCCCTCCCCCAGATAAAGAAGGGCTTTGACACTCTATGACAGGAAGGGTTTTTTGCATACACAGTGCTTTTGACTTTTCTTTTAAAAAAATCTGTTGACTCTATTGAAATGTGACAGGACAATATTTAACCTGAATAGAGGCATGTTGACTCCTCTTATTAAAACTGACAGTTAAGGACGTTTCTCTCTTTATTCCTTCTGATACACGCAGACAAGTCTTCACTGCTAACTAGTATACAAAATCAAAAACAAAAAAATACAGAGCGAAGAGATGACTACCTTATAAACAATATATGAATGACAATCGCAAGTTTAATCTAGCAAAGAAACCTTTTTTTATCCTTTAAGAAAATTAAAGCCCTTTCATATTAGCTTGATATATGAAGACAGACTGACATCATTAATTTTCAAGTATTCACTCTTCCCTAGCTGCCTTTCCTCTCAAAGATATGGAATGTTCTGCTAAGCCCTGGAGAGGACCACAGCGACACCTATGGAGACAGTCCATGGCCTCTTTTAAGTCTTGTGTAGAAGCTCTGTATCTAGTTTCTTGGAATTCCTTTGCCTATTTTGTATTCATGGGACAAAAATGGTGGCTATGGAAGTTGTTCCTGAGTTCCCTACTAACTGGTGTTTGGTCTCTGTCTTAAAAAAACATAAATGGCTGGAAATATCAAACTTTTGAGAGTTCTTTCTGGCTTGTTGGACCAATAAAGAGCCTCATTAGCATGAATGAGGCTTAAGTTTCTTTCTGTTGTGCAGGGAGTGGGCCTCTTGGGAAGAGTACAGTTGGGAACCTGATGCCAACTTTCAGAGATAGGCGGAAACCCTATGGAATTTGGATGTCATTGGGTAGTTGCCCACTCTTCTCAGCTTCCAGGAGTCAAATCCCTTAACAGGAAATTTTGGCTTCTTTCCGTATAATGCACTGGATATTTATGTGACATAAGTTAACTACCTACTGAGACTTACAGATTTTTGTTTTTTTGGTTATTTGGGTTGTGTTTTTTGTGTGTTTTTTTGTTGTTTGTTTGTTTTGTTTGTATAAGAGAGCATATTATACAAAGATTAATGATGGAGTAATTTTTGTTGTAATTGAGTTTGAGCTGTAGCAAAATCATGAATGGAATCGTTTGCTGTGGTGCGGGTAAAGTTACCTCTTGTTCTCATTTCTATACCGAGCATTCTCTCATCTGCATTTATCACAAATAAGAGCCTTTAAATGGTCATCAAGTTTTTAAAATATTTTTGTTGTGGAGAGTCATAAAATAGCAATTTGTTCCGTGGCATCCTTTTATATTAATTATTCTGTTTAAGGTAAATATTGGGTTAACGTAAGATCTAAATATCCTTTCAGGGAGGGTTGTTTCTCCCCTTTTGAACTATCTGTGTCTGAGTCCACCACACCTCTTTTATCCCAGTAGTTTCTAGGTACAGTGGACAAATATGTATTCTCAAGGGAGCCACCAGGAAAGGGTCCTCACTATTTTGCTATTCTTGGGTCTTCTCTATGGCATGGAGGACTTGGGTGGGCCCCTGGTGTTCAGTGAAGGTACTCATTGAGGTTTAGTTGGACCTAGCTGGTGTTTCTAGATGTTCTGTTGGTCTGGTCATTGCCTCTGGTCCCCTCCATGTCTGGTGTCTTCTGGTCGACCAGTTCTCACATCAATTCCACAGCCACCCCTTTGGTGGCATCCATTCCTCCTTTGTTGCCTGTATTCTGGCATAGGCTCTGAGAACGAGATGCTACTAGTGTTACGGTTCTCAACAGAGAGTGATTTTGACCCCTGTCTAGGGGCATTGGCAATGTCTGTAGACATTTTTGTCCCAACTTGTGGAGGGGATTTCTGTGCTGGCATCTAGTCGGTAGAGGCCACAGATGCTTTTAAAACATCCTATAATAACCCCCACAACAAAGAAGCATCTGGCCCAAGATGTCATATTGCTGAGGCTGAAAACCTCCTTCTCGTCCATCCTTTTGAACATCTCCTGCAGTCTTTTCCAAACAATGCTTTGGCAATAGCATGTCCTCTTGGTACCGTGCTTAAAGAAGGTACTATTTCAGGAGACTTCCAATTTGCTTGACCTTTACCCTGAGAATCAAAGAGCAAGCCCCACCATATTGCAAGGACCATCACCGTACGTGAGGGTTTCTATCATACCTTGGTCTGTCTCTCTCTCTGGAGTTTTGACCCCAAAGGGGAGTTCAAGACACTTGTATCTGATCTGTTACTCATTTCCTCTTTATCATATCCTACTTTTACTCTTTCCATGGCTAATTGATGTGGGTGCCTCAGGCTTAGCTGTGTCAAGAGAAGCTTTTACCTATCTACCCTTCCCTTAAAACAATGAAACTCATTTATTTAATGGATGGTGAGAGGAATCCACTTAAGGGAAAAATTAAATGGTTTAATATTTTCAAAATATCACCCCATTATGCTATGGCTAATGGAGTTACTACAGACTCGTTGGTGAGCATGTGGCGCAAGGGTGTATGAGGTGCATAAAGGTACAATATCTGAGTGGCTGTCCTGTTCTAACCCGAATCAGTCATGGCTTGAAGTGGGAGCTCCAGTTTCATTCTCAGTACCACTGCCCATCCCTCTTTCCAGGTAGCTTAAATCATGTCCTTCAGCTTGTTTCTAACAGTTGCTGATTTGAGAGAATTAGAGTAGGGAGGAAAGGGAGACAGGAAGCTCCTCAGTGCTTCTGCATTCCCTTCCCTTACCCCTGACCCTAAACAGTCTGTACTCCACCCTATTCCCTGATATACCCCTCCCAGCTCCCACACACACACATGTACACACACATGCACACAAACACACGTACACACATACACACATGCACACACACACATAGCAGCAAAGAGAAGCGGTGCTGATAGGAGGTTCCTTGGGGCCCCCTGTTTCTGCTTCCTTGGGGCTCCCTGTTGCCACCTTGACCCCTATCCTGCTGAGGACCACAGTCAGCTCCCTCCACAGCATCGGCTGGGCCGTCCTAGGTGCTTTTCCTTGGGTGCATGACGCAGGAGGGCTGTTGGCCTGCGCGCCTGAGCACACGTCTCGTTTACTGCTGCCTTCAGGAAACAGAGCCCTCGTGGCTGGCGCTTGGCAAAGCACAGAGCATTAGAAATCAGGCTGGGCAAAGAAATGCAGGTCTAGTTTTCTTTTTATATATAAAAAGCTTTTAAAAGAAAATCTTTAAATTTGTTCTTCAAGAAGAAATAAACCTTTATTAGGCCCTACGTATTGCTGTAAATTTGATTGACCAGATGTTTGTCAGATTTAATACACACTGTTTAAAAAGTTGCTTTCTACATCTTGACTGAGGCCCTTTCTCGTGAGGAAGGAGCCAGTTTATAGGAAACAATGAAATCAGTTTTTACACCTTACAGATGCTCTAATCCTATTACAGACTGAGGTGTTTAAAATTCTTGGTGTTTTCTTGCTCTGTTTTTATGGTGTGGGTTATTCTGAAGGAGAAAACCAAGGTAAAAAATATATATATATTTAAATGACTCATCCCCAAGGGAGTAGTGTGGGGCGGGGGTGGAGGGAGACATACAAGGAGCAGTTGAGGTTGTGTTTTTGTATTTGGTTTACTTTTCAGCCCTGGCTGCTGGCTACTGCTGAAAGGCTACTGCTAGAACTTTTGGATCATTGAAGCCAAGCTCTTGGACCAACATGTGGGAAGTTGCTACGCAGAGGAGGGGCGAGGGCTGGTTTCTTCCCAATCCCACTAAACAGAACATGGCCTCCACAACCCCCTAACGTTCTTTCCTGAAAACAGGCCATGAGTGTTTCCTAAAACGGTGGCAGACTCAAATGTCTACAGAGAGCAGAAGTGACCAAAGTCAGCCAGACAGCCCACTGTGGCAAACTCGGGAACCCCAGGGCTCCCAGAGGAACAGGGGGTCCTCAACTGCAGCACCTTTTTGCCCCACGGGGATATGAGCCCATTAAAAGTATATTGGTAAGAAATTTCCCAATTGTTAGCAAACAGAATTCATCCATGGGCCATGTCCTGGCTGAGGACCACAGGTTTACAAATTTAGTTCTAGCAAAATAGGTTTAAATAGAAATGTACCATGTACAGATAAGTCGTCCCCAAATTTGAATTGCCAGGACTAGTAGATTGGTTTTAAGATTTGGAAGGTGACACAGGAGTTAGCAGCCTTTTTATTTTTTTTAATTTTCCTGTTATGTGAGGGTATTAAACAGACACAGTTACTATTTACTATCACCAACTTGCTTCGTTAAAAAAAGGGGATATTTAAATACAGCTGCTTCCCAACCCCATCTCCCTAAAAACGAGTAGGAGGGAGAGCATCTCAGACTTAAGGACACACCTTAATATGAATAACTTTAGTTTTATGGAAAAATCTTTAAATTATCCTTTCGTTTCTAATTTTCTAGTGAACACTTCATCACAGACCAATGGTGATCTATGGGCCATTGCTAAGCCATCCTGCCCATCAATACGAGCACAGATTGCTTTCTTCAACTCACACCATTGGAGTGTTCTTGGGTTTTGTCATGGTTCTCGCCTTTCTTGCTGTCTGTGGCTCCCGACCCTTAGAAGCATAGCTAGTTAGAGTTGGAGGAACTTGAAAGATCATTTAATTCCCCCAGTTTATCCTACATTTGAAAACATTGTTTCATGGGTTACATAGAGCGCCTGGGCTTAATAACTGGGACAATAATGATTTAAGTTGCACATGGGAGAAATACTTTTAGAATTACAAAAATACAAGCAAAATGAAGAAAGTGAAGATTGTCCCAGTTCTATTTCTACGTGATGCCACTGTAAATATTTTGGAGTGTACCCTTCCCGTCTTTTTTCTAGTCATGTACTTACTTGTTTGGGACCCTGCTGTCTGCTGTTTCTGTGTTTTCACTTCAATAATACATTGTGAATATTTTTCTTCACTCAATAATCTTAAGTAGAACTTTTAAATTCCTGACTAACATTGTATTTTGTGGCACAATTTAATGTTTATGGTTATATGTTCACAGTTTGTCTCATTTTGAATTTTCCAAAGAGCACTGGGATGATTATCATTGTAGCTGTAGAACCCACCTTCTGAATACCTTATTTGGCTCTTTTTTCCTTCAGTTTAAGTATAATTAGTATACAATATTATATTAGTTATATTAGTTTCACGTATACAATAGTGATTCAAAGTTTTTATGCCTTACAGTGTGATCACCCCACGAATTCTAGTAACCATCTGTCACTTGTGCAAACTTATTACTGACCATAGTTCCCTTCACCTTTTCACCCATCCCCTGAGTCCCCACCCTTCTGGAAACCATCCCTTTGGTCTCTGTTTCTATGAATCTGTTTTTTTGTTTGTTTGTTTTTTGTTTTAGATTCCACACATAAGTGGAACTATACGGTATTTGTCTTCCTCTGTGTGAGTTACTTCACTTAACATCATACCCTCTAGGTCCATCCATGTTGTTGCAAATATCAAGATTTCACTTTTTTATTGCTACATAGTACTCCTCTGTGTGTGTGTGTGTGTGTGTGTGTGTGTGTGTGTGTGTACCCCATTTTCTTTATCCATTTATCTTCTTTATCCACTATTTATCTAGATACCTGGGTTGCTTCCATATCTTGGCTATTGTAAACAATGCTGAAATGAACATGAGGGTGCCTATGTCTTTTCGAATTAGTGGTTTTGCTTTCTTCAGATAAATACCCAGAAGTGGAATTTGTGGGTCATATGGTAGACCTATTGGTGGCTTTTTGAGGAACTTCCATACTGTTTTCCATAGTGGCTGCACCAATTTGCAGTCTCACCAACAATGTGTGAGGGTTCCCTTTTCTCCACATCCTCTCGAACACTTGTTATTTGTTGACTTTCGATAGTAGCCATTCTGCCTGGTGTAAGATGGTATCTCATTGTGATTCCAGTAAACTCCTCACACATAAACACAAATTCAGCTCATCTGTATTTTCAGTCTAAACCATTTGTGAACTGTTCAGGGAATCAACAGTGAAAGATAAATTCTGCGGCCAGTTGGGGCTATGTTTCTCGTAGCAGGTGTCATTAGATAATCAGTCTGAAGCTACAGTGAGTACTTTGGTAAAATGGATGACAATTGCTGGTCTCATCAATGGAAGGGAGAACTTTTGCACCATGTCATCTGACCCTAGCATTTAGCTTTTGTCGGGAAGCCAGTGAGTATTGACGAGTTTGATACTAAGACAGTTGGAAATTTAAGGACCACACGATTCCACCATTATGCTTGGAAAGAAATGGGAAATGCTTAGCTCTGGTTGCTTCTTCCTATGTTACTTTAATAGATTTAAAACAATTATAAAATGTATCCTTTCCAGAAAGATTTAGAATCTCTTTGTGTTAGATCCTGTTTGCACCGAAATGTTATAAATCTTTCCTGTAAGCTCTTCTTATCCAGGTTATTGGAGGCAATTTCATTAAATGTGTCATGGTTTATATTCCCATTCAGAATCTTTTCACCACATGGCTCACCTTTACAATTTAGTTCTTCCTTAGGAAAAAAAATACACTTTTCTGGAGATTTGGGCATATCTAATTGTCATACAGTTGTATTTCATGGAGTACTCTGCCAACTGCACTTTGAACTATCCTCTCTGAATGGGAGATGAGAGAAAAGAACTTCTGCATTTGAAAGAAGTTAGATTTTGCTGCCTGAGAATCAGAACCAAGTGTGAGAACATTTCTTGTTTCACAAAGTCACGGCTAATTTGGGAAAATAATGTTGGTGTCCCAGATAGCTTGAAATTGAATTCTGGTGGTTGGAATTTGTTTGATTCACTCTACTTTTCTCATAAGTCCTAATGAGCAATGCTCCAAGATACTGTCAACAAGTTGAGTATGACATCCTTCTCCTTGGTTTCTTTGAATTATTATCTAATAGTGGAATGTGAATGCTTGTTTATTGCCTGCTGCTCAATTAGCATATAAGGTCCATGAGCCAGGAACCTTGTTCTTTTGTTAACAGCTATAGGCTCAGTACCTAGTTGAGCCCTGAGCATATAGGAAGGCTTAATAGCTACTAAATGAGTGAAAGAACAAACTAACCATCAAACTGGGTAATTTACTAGTGGCATTATTTACAACAGCTAATAATAATTTCCCTGGGGTATGCACAGTTTCCAGTCTTCTCCTGGAGACTCGGTCTATAGCAGGAAAACCAGAGCGCTTCTCCTTGCATGTATCTTCAGGAACACTGAAGAAATGAAACCCTGGAAGGAACTAGTGCCCAAGTGTCACTTGAAAAGGAGGTATGTTCCAGAAGAAAACACAAAGCTGTCTATTACTATTTCTGCCTTGGGGACACTTGCTCTGTGCCAAGGTACCCAGATCCACTTATGGAAGCACCTTAGATACTAGATGAACGCATTGTGTTTATGATTTCCAGGATATCGGTTTTCATTCACTATTGTCTGTATTATGTAAATGGCAAAATTGCCCTCTTGGATAATTTAGTTCCCGTTCTCAGTTCCTTCATGTAGTTAGCAATTAGAAAAACAAGGAGGGCAGTAAAAAGAAAGATGATGTGTCTTTGTTTTGGCACTGTCATACAAAAGGGACGGTGTATCCTGTATTTATCCCTCACACAAATCTGATTCCCGCATCATTCTTCCTAGTTAATATTGCTCCAGACCTATTTAAGAATTACAATAAATTAATAAATGAATTACAATTGAATAATAGTTTATTAAGCCATCCTTTGAACAGGGTTACCCTTATTGGGAGAGGTGAAGAGTCATAAAATAGAGGCCCCTTTGTGGCAGAGGGCAGTGTGGTACAGAGGGGAGAACTAGACATTGTCGCTGTCGTCCTTGGACCAGAACCTGGCACATAATAGCTGCTCAGTATTTGTCAATTTAAACTCTCTAATCCTTTCGTATTTGTTTGACCTTGGAAATGAAAATAATTTTGTGGGATTGTTAGGAGATTTAAAGATGCTTATAAATACGTGGCACATTGTCTAGCACATTCTAGACATCAAATAAATAGCAACAAGCACTGAAGCACTAAGGCCCCCACGCCCCCCAACCCCCAAGATGTGATGGTATTAGGAGGTGGGGCATTTGGGAGGTAATTAGAGTTAGATGGTAGAGCCATGAGGGTACAGCCCTCAAGAAGGGGATGTAGTGCACTTGTAAGAGTCATGAGAGAGCTGGCTCCGCCTCTCTGCTCTCTGCCATATGAGGATACAATGAGAAGTAGACAGTCTGCAAACAGGAAGAGTGTTCTTATTGGAACCCCACCATGCTTGGCACCTAGATCTTGGACTTCCAGCCTCCAGAACTGTGAGAAATAAATTTCTGTTGTTTATAAGCTCCCAAGTCTACGATACTTCGTTGTAACAGCCCAAACTGACTAAGAAACAATGCTTACCAAGCTACTTATAAAGCACAAGAGAGCCTTTCTAAAATTTCTGTAAGGCCCTGATTTTAAAGATGGCAATGGATAACAAGTACATATAGGTAAGGGGGCATGTGCATGTGGGTGGATCCATTCGGAAGAGGGCGGATGGGAGCTTCACATTCCAGTAAGGATTTCTGTTGGTCATTGATGGCAAACCCAGTTCACTAAAACAGAGAAATACTTTAGAGTTCAGCAAGTCCAAGGAGACAGCTGATACAGGACTGCAGATTACAATATGGAGGGGCGAGGACTGTGGCAAACTGTGAAAGATAGACCCTGCCCAGAAGTATTCAAATTCAAGTTTTGAAAATACCATGTTGCCAAACAAAACATGTCTGTGGACCATATGTAGCCCCTGGGCTGTGACACTATTATCAAAACAAACAAACAAATGGATCCAATATCCTATTTTCCTAAAGAAGAAGTTAAAAATATTAACTTGGAAGGACAAAAGAAACATCGTCTGTTCTCTGAATAATCAGAATAAAAATGAACTCTGTAACCCTCTTTCTTGTATGTTTTCACATTTTTACAATATTAAAATTATCAATAAATATTTGTAGAAATAAATGGCTCATTTTAGAAAATTTGGAAGAAATGGAAAAGTATGGGAGAAAACACAATTACCTGTAGTAGTATCACACAATGAAAGTCCTCTTTATATTCTATGTGTAGTATCCTAGAGTTTTTTTCTGTGCAGATATTTAGTCTTATAGACAGAATTATACAAAATTGAAATTACATCATCTAATTTGTTTCATTTAACTCCATATAAGTAGAGTATTTCCCTAAGTCATGAAATGCTGCTTTAAAAGCATGATTTTAAATGGCTACATGACATTTTATTATGTGAACGTACCGAATTTTATGTTGCCATTTAAAACTTAACCACTAAAATGGACATATATATTATTTTCCTCTCTTTTAAAATGGTAAAAATCTTCATACATAGCACCTATATGTAATTCTCTGTTGTTTCGGATCAATTCCCAAACAGTGACATTTGTGGTCAAAGTTTGCGAACATTTTTAAGAGTGTTAATGAATATGGCCAGATTGTCACCCAGAAAGCCTGTACTAATTGATACCCTTGTCTCCTGTGTCTGCAGCTCTTTCCACACTAGATGCTATCCTTAAAGAATACAACAAAGGAAACTTTGCCAGTGTGTTCCATAGAAAATATTATCTTTTTGTCTTATTTTCCTTTTCATTGATCAGAGCATTTATTGGCCCATTGTGTTTCTTCTTGGTGAATCTTATTTTAATGCTCTTGCCCACTATTCTCTGTATTATCCATCACTTCACAAATATTTATTACACAGCTACTATGTACCAGGTGCTGTTCTAGGCATTGACAAAACAGTGAAGGAAACAGCAAACATCAGGTATAACAATTAAATGATATCATGTCTCTAATCCCCTTACCCTTACCACAGTACTGTCTGACTCATACAAGACTATAGTAAGTTATCCGGTTACTCTTGGTGTACTTCTCAGAGTCTCTGTGCCAAGAGTATCATCTGCTATTTTGGGAGCAAGATGTCTCTGGAGTTTTTCCTCTGTTGAGTTTGCAGTGACTTAGGTGTTTATGGACATGACAGTGAAACTCACAGAAATACAGGTCTCTGAATATATTTGTCTAAATTGTAACCAGATTCCCAAAATGCTGGTGACCACTTGGGTGCCACCTGACAGGAGAGGAAGTGCGAAAGAGTCGATGTGAAAAGAGACGGCAGTTAACTGATTGCCTGGTGTAACTTACTTTTGCGTCTTTCACAAACGCATGTGACTCTTCACTGTGGTCTCTCCCAAGACCTCCCAGTTAATCTCCTGGGTGGGGTAGAGATCCGGAGCTTGAATAGCATCCCTTGGGCTCCACGTTCAGGTGGGACTGTTGAAAGAGTTAAAGAGTCAAGGTTCAAAATTGCCAAGATTTCTTGTTTGTCCTTCTTGCTACACGAGGATTTTCAAGTTTGGTATGTATTGCCATGTTGTAGTGGAGCAGGTGGTATCATTGGTGACAAAGAATCAGGCAGCCGCAATCCCAAATACAGCGTTTATGGAAGTAATCCCATCTCTCTCCCTGATTTCAGTGTGTTTTCTGCATGGTTTGATACAGGAGGGCTGGGTTTTGTTGTTAAACACAATTCAGTTCATGGTCTAGCCACAGAAGGCCAGCGTCCCAGTGGATTCCAGATCTGCCTGTTTCAGCTTGACCTTGGTCCCTCTACACGTGTCTGTTTGCAAATATTGCTGCCAAACAGGAGCTGGGAGAGGGAGAGAGGGCCTTGTGTGCTTTTAAGGGTTGGTTCTTGTAGTTGGATTATGGAGAGGTTGGGGGTCAGGGGGAGTGGAGAAAGGATAACATGTTAGGTGTCGAATTTATATCAGAATAAGTGTGTCCTTTCAAGAAAGTACCACTTGGAACAAAACATCACCAAATCCTCGCCTTTTACCAAGAGCAGACTGGCCACTTTTCATTCTGCAGTTTGATGGTTGTTGAGCTACTTAGGTCTGAGCCAGAGGCTGGCGGGCTGTATGCAAAGTGCTGTGTAATTGTGCAGTTTTCTGTGGTCCGCCTTTGGAACAATGTCTCATAAAAATCTTAAGCGGCTATCACTTTTCATGGCTAATGAACTGCGGAACTGGGAATGAGATCCAGAGCCAATTCTTGGATTAAATCTTCTGAGCCTCAGACAAGGCTGTGTATAAGAATTGGGGGAAAAGGGGAGGCCTGAACCATTGGATGCAGGGCGATAAGCTCTGACCTTCCTCACTGAGCTCGGAGACCTGCTGGAGGAGGCACCAAAGACCAGTCACGGCAGGATGTAAATATCAAAAGGCTTGTTTGAGCGCCGGTAGTGCATTTCGTGTGATTTTTCCCCCTCTGTTTGTTTTCCATGTGATTTCTAAGAGGCTCCTTCTCATTTTAAGAAGTATTTGAAGTAAGAAGTATTTACATTCACATGCTGGTCAGTAACCAAATGGTGATGGCCTCTGATGAACAGTGGAGGTGGGGAGGGATCCGGAAACCTGTGGCACAAAGAACCGAAGTAGAATGAAAGTGGTGGTCTCTGTTAGAGGTGGGCAGTCTATTGAGACAGGCATTTCAAAGCAGATTCCATCCCTGATGCACACATGCAGATTAAAAAAAAAGTAAAATAAAAAGATAAATACGTGTCCGCTTTCCCGTTATTCCCCCCAAAAGAACGTGTCTGCAGGTGCCTTAGCTCCCTGAGGACGAATGACAGTGAGCTGGAGCCCAGGTGTAACTGCATTAAAAATATTTCAAATAGGCCCCGGCCAAGTCTCCTTGTATTTCATCTGGTTTTCTTTCTGAGCTACTGCAAATTTCCTTTTTCTTTTTTCTTTTTCTGCCGGTCTATGGTGCTTGCACTCATTTCCAGCAAAGGAGATGAACATTCTTTCATATGGCAAGGTGAAAATAATTTTATTTTCATCACTTCCCTCACCTCCCCCCACCCCAACCTTGTGATGGATTTACTTGAAAAAAAATAATGACGGGGCTTCACAAACTGGCCTGACAGTTGTGATGCGGAGAGCGAGCCGGCTGAGTAGGGACAGTGAGGCATCTCTGTACCTATTATGGCAAAAATCGATAATGCTTTCTGTAAATTGCTCCTCCCAAAGGAGCTGAACAAATGCAGGAGACAGGGGAAGCCATCATTCTGTGTGAAGGCTCCGCACACTTGGGCCAGTGCAATTATGAACAGGAGGGTGGTTTGGTCTGCGTGTGTGTGTGTGTGTGTGTGTGTGTGTGTGTGTGTGTCTGTATGTTCAGAGTAGGGATTCTGGGGATGGGGGAGCTTATTCACCATAAAATTTTAATTGTCCTCTTCTCTCAGGTGCATCCTTCCATCTGTCCTTTGAAGGTGGGAGAGCCTGGAGTCCAGTTACCCCAGTAAACCCTTTGGAAGGTGCAATGGGTGGATTAAAGAGAATAGCCAGCCTATTTCATTGTTGATTTCCTGGCTGGGGACTTATTGTTCTGGTACTTTTCTAGAAATTCTATTGCAAGGGCTTTGGGAATTCCACACTGGATCTATGACTGTAAACAATCTTGTATGTTTGGCTGTTTCAAATTTTCTTTATGTTCTAAGTCTCTCATCTCAGTGGTCTTTGAAAAGATAATATATCACAAATTCCATTAGGGACTATTTTTTTCTGTAAGATTCGGACCCCCTCCCACCCCACCCTACTCCATCCTACTGCTGAATTATAGAAGGGGATGAGAGTCATTTTCATAAGGATGATTCTTGTCAACCCTGCTATATTTACTTTTTCTTTTCTAGCAGGAGGAGCCTAAAATTAATTACTGCCATGAAACATGAGTTGGTGGAAATAGACAAAAATATATCAATAAAATCATTTTCCCACTTATGGGTTGGAGAGGTGGAGTACCTGGAATCCAAAGGTTTTTATGCAGGTTGTTGTTTAACTAAGATCAGGAGGAAATATGCTCTGTTGGAAAGACCTGGATTTAGAGGCCAGAAGACCTAGACATAAGGATCAGCTGTGCTACTTACTAACTTGACTCGTAGTACATATTAGCCTTCATGTCTTCATCTGTACAATGGGGATGGTGATACCGCCTTAAGCTCTCTCACATCCTGTGAGAAAGCTGTATGAAAAGCCACGGCTAACACTAATGTCATTTAAGGATATAAATTATTATTAGCATTAAAGAAGATAAGGTCAGGCCTGGGTGTACTTGAACGGGGAGGCCAAGTGGGTCTGTCCATGGCCATACAGTACTCTCCTGCTTGATCTCATTTGATCTTGGACACTCTTCATGAAGGTCAGTGTCCTGTGGAATGTGAGACTGTAAGAAAACTAGGTTTCAACCCATGTTAGAACTGAGCACATAGGCAAGTGGGAAATGAAACTAGAGATTCAAGCAGTTGGAATTTAGCTGAATACCACTATCTGACAAAACCACGTTTTCCACAGCATCCAGCTTGAGTCAGGCAGGTAGATTGGGGGTTGACACTGTATCCTCAAATAAGAAGCAGTTGTGATTTTGGTGGGGAGGAAGGCAGCAGAGAAACAGACAAGGCACTGTTAGAAGCCAGTGAAAGATTGGGGAGGAGAGAGGGAGAGAGAGAAACAGGAGAGAGATGCTTAGTTTTTATCTGTGGAGATGAGACTGGCAGTTTCTAATTGTTTTGTTAAGCTCTTCCGTTTAAATTCGTGGAAAGAGGACTAATGGATTAGTGAGTGTGAGGAGTCCATATGGAATCCTGAGTAAGAAAGTAAGAAGTAGGAAAAAACAGATTGTGAGACAAGGGGAAAAAGGAGACTAAACAAAGACTAAAGTTTTAGAAGGTAAAGGAAATGGACATGTTGGAAACAATAACTACAATCATCATGACCCAAGGAAATAATGGTTGCAAACATATTCCAGTTCATTGGGAAGTTAGGAAAGAAGGTAACACACATGTTGAAATGAATTAGGCAGACATCTCTATGCAATAAAGAATTTGCACAAGCAGAAGGTGAGTCAGATGGTGGGGTGATTTAGAGGGCACTTGGATGGACACTTGGGGACATAATTTGAGAAACAGTGTCCCAAATATCCTAGGAATGAGTAAAGTTAACGGAATCCTACCAGATTGTAGAAATATAAGGTCTAGACTTTATCTGTAGGAAATGAGCTGAGAGTTGAGGCAAGAGGACTCACCTCACCCATCACAGTCCAGAAGCGAAGAGGTGTCTCCTTTCAAAAGGAAATGTTGTCTGATGTCTGCCCCCTGCTGGAAGCAGCTGTCCTGATTCCTAAAGGTGGGGAAGACCGAGCAACTGCAGGGGGAAAAAAATGACCCATTAAAGTCAATAATCCCAGGATCCTAATGGATCCAACTGCATCTGAATAGCATATTAAAATTACCCAAATCGTCTTTTAAAACCTACTGATGTGGGTCACCCAAGCAGCATGTTCCCAGTTGTTAATAATTAATACTGAGCATCCTGGGGAGGAATCACTGTGGATAATTGTAGCCAGTAAGTACAAGTCTGGCAGCCCAGCGTGCTGCGGGTCGGAAAGGGCAGCGGGGAAGGGGTCGTACATCAAGCTGGTGCCAGCCGCCGGGTAGCGTTGGTCTGCTTCCTTTGGCTGTACTTATTCTGATGGGAAAGCCTTCTAAACAAGGCTGTGAATTGGTTTTCAAGCTCACATTGACAGATTGGGAAAGCAGTTTGTTCTACCAAATTTAACAATGATATATCATTATCACAACTTTGGGGGAAATCTATAAAATCAATAAGTTTGTAGCCTGAACAGGATTTGTATCGCTTGCTCGCTGTGCTGGTGTCAAAGCGTGAGCATATGGATTGAGTCACAGCCTGAGATCAATGGAATTTGTGGACAGTGAGCTCAATAACAAGCCCTTCTGAAAAGAAATAGATGTAAAAAGCAAATTTACTAGAGTATAAAAAAAAAAAAAAAAAAAGCTAATATCTTTTCCGCGCCTGGCTGTAAAGTGCTGTTTGGCTGCCTTTGGCTGCGGGTACTTTGAAAGCTGTCTAGGGTATGTGCTTGCAATGCTGAATGCTCCCGCGCCAGCTTCATGCATTGCATGTACAGTTGGGTGCTTCTGTTTGCAGGGTTTGTACTAGGAAACTCGCCAAGAATAGGAGGGGGAAAATAGCCCTTTATATTGTAAACTGAATAAAGAATAAAAACAGTCAGTGTGTCTGCTGGGGAAAGACCACGGTGGCTTTATTTACTTTGTGCTGGTAGGACTTGCTAATGGAGAAAAATAAAAAGGCATAATTAAATAGTTTAATGAATTCGCAGCTCTTTTGTTTGAGTGGGACGGGAATGCATGCTCCAGAGAGGCCTCACAAAGAGCTTGGCTGGCAGTGAGTTAAAAGTAGGAAATCAGTTCTTTGAAGGCATTTTTATACTTCATTATCCCAGCATGTAAAATGACTTGTACTAAACGATTGAGGATTTTATTTTTCACTCTCTCTCTTTCTCTCCTTTTCCCTAAACAAAAGAGAGCATGGGGTGGCTGGTGTCTAATTCCCCTCCGGGTCCTGGAGCCGGGAGACCAGCCAGGCTGTCACCAGGCCGGTGGCCAGTCCCTGCATAGGAGCAAAGTCCAGGGTTCTGAGCTACTGTGGAACCCCCAGGCAGCCAGCCGACCCTCCGTCTCTGCCGTGCACGAGCCCCAGGAGCTGGCATGAGGGGCCCCGAATCTCTCCCTCATGGGGGGAAGTTATTGCCTATTGCTGTCCTTTAGGTTATGTTCTATGAGCAGCTAAGATGACTTCTCCTCCTCTCTTTAAGTGAAAAACAAAAAAAAAGTGGGTGGGGGGGTGGGGAATACCTGTGGGAGATGACGCAAAGTTTAGAGAACATCGACTCTGATTGTCAGCCCTGACCTGCTTTCCTTCTGTTCCACGAGGAGAACGTGCTTGGGTGGGCAGATCCTTCAGAGAGCCTAGCTGTCCACCAGCACCCAGCTGTGGCCCCCTGGCCAGCTGGGGCACTGAGGGGCTGGTGTGAGGTAGGTGTGTTCCCAACAGTCACAAGTCAAACAGGGCTGTGCTACCTGCACGGATGGGTAGGTAGGCTGAGCCCACAACAGGTAATAATTTCGCATGGCAGCCTGGGCAGGGAGATTTCAGTGATCTGGGTTTGAGCTGGGACTCTTCCTGATGACACGCTGAGGCGAAGGCCAAAAGGAGGGAACCGTTGACCACTGAGGTAGTGGGGCAGTTTGGACTTTCAATGACGGGGCGGAGCTTGGTGGCTGGGAAACAACCCATGGTACCCCTGCGCAGTCACAGGCCTCTCTTTTGAAAACCATGACTGGTTAGTTGAGCTCATGTTCACCCTCGAAAACTTGGTGGTAGCAAAGCTCCTGTGAATCGAGGCCCTGGATGCACCCCGGGTCTCGTAGGACCCGTCCTGACCCCTCTTCCACCTCCATCTGAGCCTTGTGTATCAAGAGAGTAAGCAGAATGATTGCTTTTTCAATAACTCGATTATTTTAAGTGTTTGGCAGGCTTCTGCCGTCTTTCTACTCCCCTGCTCTCCTTTCCGGTACTGTGTGAGCACATGGTTTCCCAGAGGGTGTGGCCAAGGACAGGGCCACAGGGATGTCCCCCGGACATGGCAGCTGCCAGAGAGCCCCTCTATAGATTTGGTATTTCTTTTTCCAGCTAAAGTAAGGGCTGTCTCCCTAGCCTTCTGTGGTGGCACTTGGAAGGAAACAGGAAAACACCCCTGCTGAGGTAGTCCTAGGTGACACGCCTAATCCATCTTTGGAGAAGGGCTCTCTTGGGTCTGAAAATAATGATTGTTTCTTTCTGTCAGCCTTTTCCTTTCCCCCTCTCCTCTCTCTCTTTCTCTCTCTCTCTCTCTCCCCCTCCCTCCCTCCCTCCCTCCCTCCCTCCCTCCCTCTCTCTCTCTCTCTCTCTGTCTCTCTCTCTCTCTCTCCTCTACCCGCACTTCAGTCTTGCTTCCAAATTGAGAGTCCGGCATGAGCATTCTGGGCTCAGTTTTTCCCCCAGCTCAGAGGTGTGCCCCAAATGCCTCTGGACGGTGTATCTGTGCACCTCCCATTTCGGAAGGCTGGTTCCTGGTGGCCTTTTTGCTCCGTCACCTTCAACACGCCTGAGTCAGCTGCCAGCAGCAGGGAACTTCCATTCATTCTTTGCCAGGTTCTGAGATTTGCATTTACAAAGCCTCTCTATGCCTTTAAACAGCTCGCATTTGCTTATAAACAACACTCTCTGTTTGTTTCTTGTTCAATTTTACCTCATAAACAAATATTACTATGTGAACCCCAGCCAATAATTGCTTAATCCTGATTTCTTTTTTTTATACCTATGCTGCATTGATCGTAAACCCAAGACTTAAAACTTTATAGGATGATTTCTTTCCTCCTACCCCTCTGGAGAGCTGATGGTTCCTCTTATGTGGGTACTGGAAGTCGTTGGACCCATATTCAGAAATACCAGACAGAGACTGCATCTTCAGGGGTGAATATAGTTTAACATTTTAGTTAAACCAACAAACCCAGAGTGGACAAGCTCCACGTTCTCTTCCCTTCTTTGATTCAGGTACTGAAAAGTGTAAAAGAAATTATTTTCACAATTAGCTCTAACTTTTGAATTACAGCATTTCTTTGGATATAATGACCAGGCTATGTGGTAATTTACAGCCAGTCCCTCGCCTTGCTGAGTAGCACGGAAATGCTGTGAAAGTGACTGTTAATATTGATCAATGAGGGCTAGAGAGAGTTGCAGACCCTCAGCACTGCCACTTAAAGTGGGCAGGAAACCCAAATTGACCAGTAATAAAGTGTTTGAGGTTGTACGAGGTGGCTCCTGGGGAAACTGCCTGCTCAGAGAGGGGAGGCTGGAGGAGAGAAGCTGTCAATTACTCTTGTTTGATGCCCGGTCACAGAGCAGAACTGAGCGGGCTGGGGCCCATGGCAGGCAGAGGACCGACTAGAGGCAGGCATGGCCTGGATCCCTCTGGAAAGCCAACCTTTGTCAATGCAGCAAGCCAGGCACAGGGGCTCTTTTCCCATCCCTTATGGGTCCAGAGGCCTGGAACTCACCTGCTTTCTTTAATTTAGGGGACAGGGTAAAACCTGAGCTGTTTTCAGTCTTTCCTCTGCTTCTGTGCTGGACACTAGTTGATGACTGGACATTGGTTTTGGCACTTATTGGACTTATGGGGGTGAAAGAGCAGAAATCAAAAAAGGTAGATTTCGGAATGAAAATCACCTTCTGTTGTGGGCTTTGGGCATAAATCTCACTTAACGTGATCACATTGTCATTACCGTTTTAAGGATAATTAATAACAGCATGAACTGTGTGCTCTGATTTCAGTGCTTAGTGTATTAACTCATTTAATCCTGAAAACAACCCCAATGGGAGGGGAGGTGCTATTATTTTACTGAGGAAATAATACCTGATAGCAGTTTTGATAGTAATTCTACTACTTAGGGGAAATGAATTAGGACATTTTGGGGACAAGACCATGCTCCAGATGAAGAGTTTGTAAGAAATCTTTCTTTTACCCCCACTAATTATTTCCGGAGTAATAGATTTCCTTTAATGAACTGGTAGTACACCAGCATCATGTGGGCTTTGTGTAGTTAACCTTCCAGTTTGTTGGGTTTTTGTTGCTTTAAATCAGCTACATATTCTTGAGAGGTGAGCAATTTATTTAAAGCGCAAATTGAGTAATAAGCCAAAAAATAGATGATTATAATCAATGTAGTTAGATTAAAAGATCAAAAAGTATTGATAAAACGGAGGCTTCGGTTACTTGTACAGTTATTCTACTTTTCATGTCTTTTCCAGTGCCATGCAAGAGTTCTTTGTTAAGTTACAAATCTCTGTAAAACCATTTGATAACTCTTCCAATACAAGTAAATACATTTTTTCAAATTATGAAATATTTCAACTGTACAAAAAAAAGTGTAGAGATTAGTATCTATTTCACCCACCCAGATTTGTCAAGTCTGGACATTTTGCCAAATTTAGTTCAGACCATTTTTTCCAACATATAAAATGTTCTGAGTCCATTTGAAACTTCCCATGTGTACCTCTGCATAATCTCATTTTTCTTTCGTTCCCCCTTCTCTGCCCCCAAGAATTAACTACTTTCTTGAATTGGGTATTTTCTTTTCTTTGCTCATGTGTGTGCTACCATAAATGGCGTATAGTTTTGATTTGTTGTGTTTAAACTTTACACAAATGTTATACTGTATGTATCTATCTGCAGCTTGCTTTTTTTCACTCATTGCATTTTTTAAATAGCCGCATGTTGATATGTTTAGGACTTTAACTACTGTAGAGTATTTCAAAGGCCTGTTTTCTAACTAAATTCATCACCATGCCTCTCCCCTACGGGTCAGACATGTTTCAATTGTCTCTAAGCAAAGGGGTCACACCGGGTAGAGTGGTTATAGCTTAAATCACAAGGGAAAAGCAAATCCAGAGGAAACTGGGCACAAAGGTTTTTTGTTGTTGTTTGTTTGTTTTTTAAAATCAGCTTGACAACTTCTAATAAGTTGAATTAAAATTTTTAAATCTTTGATTAATTCCATACACATGACTTGTATAATAAGATATATTGGCTGCTGAATTAGGTTTTTAACTTCCAGTTCAATCTTATCTGACTTATTGGGTTGAAATGGACACATGAATTCATCAAATATTAAACTCCTACTGTGTGCACTACACAGTGCTAGGTGCTCCAGGAGAGGACGAAATTGTAAAGTAAGAATAGCAGAAGACAAGTAACTAAAATACCAGTCAGAATAAGCACACAAAGGTGGGATGAGAAAGATTCTGATCTTTAAAAAGGGGAGAGATTCTGGGTTGGCATTGGGGGAACAGGAGATGGTGCACGGAGAAGCTGATAAGTGAAATAGCTTTTGAAGGCTCGAGAACTGTGTTGCTCATGAAGAAAACAGCTTGGGCAAAGGCCCAAAGGGGGAAAAACTTGAGGTATCATTACGGGGCCAGCAAGGAGGCTAGTTTGTCAGACCTTCCAGGTTATGCAAAGGAATGAGTGGAGAGGAGGGCGATGACGGGAGGTTGGCCTGAAACACAGACCTTGAATGCTTGTTTAAGGTGGCTCCTCGGTAGCCATTGTGATGCTCTTAAAGGCATGTAGGAGAGATTCCTCCAGAAGTGATTTCTAGGTAGCTTAGAACCAATGCAAGCTGTGGATAGACTGAGAAGGCATTTGGAAGAGTCTCTGTAAGATACAGCACCAGCCTAGACCATTTTACTGTCAAAGGAACTATAGCAAGCAGTGGAGAGAGACCTTCTTGGGGGCTGACTGAAGAGGACAGCTGATTGGATAGGGGTCCGAGAGAGTCGGAAGTTGAGGGTCAGAGTAGGCTTACCAGGAGAAGAGCAGTTCCTCGACAGGAATGACAGGAGGGGTAATGATTTGTGGGATGGGGTGAGGAGAGTGGATGGAATTGTTTTGGACACACTCAATTTCAAAGCATAGGACAGGACAACCCAGTGGAGAACAGAGAGTTAGGACTTTGTAAACATAGAGGAGGAGCATGTCTGACAAAGGCTTCAGTTGCTCTGAGTGAAAAAAAGCGACGCCACAGAAAACCACAAAGAAATATTTCAAGGCCTGATAGGAAATATAGCCAGTCTTGAGTCAGTGGAGTAGCAGCGCTGGCCTGCTCATATCCCCACACCGTTTCTACTTCATTGTACACTGACCCAAAGGCCAAATGCTGGCACCTGCTTTGACTGGTCTCTCGGGTCCATTTTGCTGCCCACACCCCAGGCCCGAACTGCCAGGGATTTAAATCCCATTGGGAACGTCCCTCAACTAATGGCTCGGGGGAATTTGTGCAATAGTGGGCTGGCGTCGGCTCATACTGGCTTCCAAGACCTGGTTGTTACATTTTCAGGAATTTTGTGAGTCTGTTGTTAAACACAGCCATTATTAAAAATTAAATTACGTACACTTACAATGAACTAAATTATATTAAAAGTAAAGCTGATCACGCTCCACTTTCTAATTATCTCACTACATTTTACGATTCCCTACACTCTCGTCTTGTATCTCTATAGTCGGCAACACTGTGTAGTGGAGGCGGCTATGCTTCTCTTCCCCATTCCCATGTTCAATGGTGTTATGTTGATGGCTTGAAATCAGCAATGGTGGGAGAGTATTTACATCATGGAAATTAGCAACTGCTACAAATCAGGGGTCACTCAACCCCACTGCCACCCCTGCTGAAGGACTGGTTGTTAAAAGATTTACCAGCGCACTTCTGAATTGGTAAATACTAGATAGAGCTCCCACACCCCTCAGATGGGCCGGCGCTGAGGTGCAGATCTACACTGGCTGGTTCCCAGTAGGAATGAGGTTCAGTGTCTCACATTGGTAGCTTGGTGACAAATCATTTCTGGCTGCTTCTCTCTCTCTCTCTCTCTCTCTCTCTCTCTCTCTCTCTCTCTCTCTCTCTCAGTCTCTGTCTCTCTCTCTGTCTCTCTCTTTGTCTCACTGTCCCATTCCCTTCCCAGCAATTCTGCACCGCTTTTAAAATAAACTATTGACAGATTAAATCCTTGCCTCAAGGTCTGCTTCTGGGACAACCAAAACTAGGATAGGATAAGAAAATGGCTCCTCTTTCTGATAAGAGTAAATGACAAGGTGGGTCAACAGATGCCTGTGACCCAGTGGGGGGCAGCACCCTAGCATATGGAGGACATGCTCTGTGAGTGACACACTGGGGATGGCAACAACATGTTTCTTCTGTCTATGAAGCATAGTCATGATAGCTCTAAAACAACTGGCATCCAACCTCATTTTATCTTTTAATCTTACATTTCCTCTCTTCTGTATTGGGGAGCACTCTGTAAGGGCAATTTCTTGTATGGTGAAGAAATGATCATTGATTTTTCAGAAGCTACGAGTTCCAATCCCTCCAACATGTATTGTTGTGGGGAGACAGTCACATAATAACTGCATGTGCCTTTTTAAATTTTTCTTAAATATTGGGATTCATGTTTTTTAAGTGACCAAAGAGCAAAGGGTCATCACTTTTTTAGTCTGGAATTGTGTAATCTGAATTTATATAATGTACATTTCTTTCTTTCTTTCTCCCTTCCTTTCTTTCAATTAATTTTTTTTTCAGTTACAGTTGACATTAAGTATTATTTTATATTAATTTCAGGTGTACAGCATAGTGGTTAGACATTTATATAATTTAGGCATAGTCTGTAATTTATATATCTTTGTGACTGCTAGTAGGAGACATGTTGGCATTTGCTCAGCTCACATCTCACAGATACTTACAACTTTGTAGAAAGATCTTAATTCCATGTGTACTTTTAAATATAGGTGGGAGTGATGAGAGTTAGCCAGTGAAGACAGAATCGGCTTGCTTCGTATGGCCACCGAATGCTCAATTTGATCTTGTCTTTTATTTTCTTACTTTTAACTCACTCACTCTGCCTTGTTACAGCTGGAGTCCCTTGAAAACTTCCCACAGTGAAGCAGGACATTTTTAGTGCATCTTAAACCTGAAGATTGCCTGTCTGTGCTTTTCTATCCATCTACCTGTGTGTCCACCTTAATGTACTTTTGTTTAGTTATTGGAACGTCCACTCCAGTGTCTGCCCTGAACCTCTTGGGACTCTTAAATCTTTGTTACTGGTGAAATGATTCAGGTAGGCACAGTCTACCAATCTCTGCACACTTCTTTATTGCTAGTTCGTTATGGATACCATTTCATGGCTCTCTCTGCTACTGCGGTTGGAAATTATAGACCTCCTTCCCATAAACTTCCCGCTTTCCCTCCTCACATCATTTTTTCTGCCTTCTCTTGCATTCTGGATTTCAATTCCTATTGGAACCCAGAGAACCTATTTTTAATATTATTGGATAATTAATATATATCTTTTAAAAGAATGACTTTTTTTCCTGAGGTGGACTGTTATTTTTAATGATTGCTTTAATGGTAGTCGAGGATGTCCCTGCCTGGGGAGGCCTTTTCTTTCTGTCCATAATGAGGCATAACTCATTTGCACTGTCCTGAGATTTATGGGGGACTGTGGGTGTGTGTATGGGGGAGAAGTAGCTTTCCAATTTATTACATCTTAAATGAACTGCTCCCAAAGCAAAAACAAAACCGAACAAAACAAAAGGGCAGTAAAGCTGTGTCTGTCTACTGTTTAGTTTGATGTTTAGTGAACTACATAGGGATTTGCTGACTAGTTTAAGATTGGTAGGCAAGAGTTATCATTTCATTTGGATCGCTTTCTTGGTATTCTATTTCCTCTTACATCTTTTTCCTTTTGCTCCATCACCACCATCACTACCTCTACCTCCTATGCCAAGCAATCAAAGTGTTCCCTCATATAATTATACACGTGTCTTTATATAGTTATGATGGTTCATTTCACCATACTTGATTTTTTTTGGGGGGGAGGAAACAAGGTGAAAGAGGGGCCTCTTTATTTCAGACAGTTAGGCACAGTGGACTGAGCTCTTAGATATTTGATCTCAAGGACATTTGTAATTTAATAGGAACCTGCTGTCTTTCCCCCTTTTGTGAAAAGATAGTAGAACATTGGATTTGGTTTTCCACTAAAGGACTACTAAATTTCATCTCTGAATCCTATGCTGCCTCATATTTTTAAGACACATAATAACAGGAATCTCCCACCCACACAACTGCCTTTTCACTTGTGATATGGAAGCGCATTGTGGAGGGGCTGATACCTGCACAGGTGGGGCAGTTGTCATTTTGGGCGCACCAACTGATTATGATTTATATTCCTGCTATTGGGGGGGAGGGTTATTAAAGAGCAGGTCAGTTCTGAGCAGAGGTCAGCAAATTTACTGTTACCTGTTCTTTCTTCTTGGTTTACTTCTTTGTGAATTCTGGAAGGAGAAAGAAAACCCCACCATTCAGCACAGTTTTGAAACTTGGCTGGGGAGGCCATGTTGTTTTTGGTATATATCCCACCCAGGCTGTGCCAATGCGCCCAATAAAATGTCCCCATGAAGCCCCTTCTCTGTACTAGACCCCAACATCCCACCTCGGGACTTTTCTCCTTGGCCACTTACGTTCATTCTCCTCCCTTGTTTTTGCAGCCCTTCCCCACTCAAATCCTCCCATGGCAGCTGTGAAAAGAGGATGTAGTTTTTAATACCCCAGCACTAACGCAGTCTCAGAACTTAAAGAAATTGTCACTCACGGCAGCATTGCTCTCTCTGCTTCCTTGATTTGGGAAATGAAGCATTTCCTTTCTAACCATGGTTTGAAGACTATATAAATGCATTTCACACAATAGAAAACACCAGCTGTATATAGAGTCTAATATTTTTCCATTAAAAACCCTTTTGCTTCTTTCCTTTTGCTTCTCTTGATAGGTGCAGTTGATAGAAATCTCCCACACACCTAAGACTTCCTTTTTTATTTTAGACTCAAACTTCAGAATATTTTCAATATTGGCAACATTATCTTTTGAATAATAATTACCTCTTATATTAAATTATAAGACAGCAGGATTCAGGATTAGATCTCCCCATATTATTCTAGTGAAGGAAATTATGACAGGGGTCATTTTTTAGAATTATGTAGCAGGGTAAAAGGTCCTAGGCAGCATTAGAAGGCAAAGGCGTTTATAATTAAATTGTAATTTAGGCCAGTGATTTATCGTTTTCTCAATGAAAAATTTGGTACTGCCGAGAGATCCTAAGAGGAACTTTAGTGAGATACAACTTAATGAAATAATAAAAAGAAAAATTATTCTGGAATAGATTGTATTACAGTGGTGGAGCAATTGCATCCTGCCTTCTGTGGGTATTTCCATTATCAATCCTATTTTTCAAGGATTTCTAATTTAACTATCATTTTCAGGATAAAACATGGCATGGGAATTTTGAGGGTTTTTTTTTTATCTAGAACATTTCTGAAGACTTTGCAAATGTAATTAAAATCTTTTGTTTGTGGTTTTCATGTTCACAAATACATTTTTGAAACATTTGACAATCTGCTTAAAAGCTATTGAAATTGAAGAAATATTTCCTCTGTAACAATGAGTAAAAAAAACTCAAAAAACAAAAAATAAAACCCTGATTATTTATTTTAGAATAATAGATGATTTTCCTTTGTTTGTTTCTCGTGGAAGCTTATGTCCACAAAGGTGGGCCTCTGGTATTTGTTTATTATTTTCCTTTCTATCTACAATTTTGCATCTCCCGTGGGTGAGATATGAGATTTGATCTATGGGATGGATATACACAAACCAAAAGAGAGGCTACAGAATATAAATCATTCTTCTGTTGCAAAATAAAAAAGTAAGGGCAAGTTTAAAAGTAAAAGAGTGGAGTCATTTGTGAAAAAATATCTTTTGCAAGCTTTCAATAGGAAGTCAGCAATTTTACAAAACTAATTGTGACTAAAGGTTTGATTTTATGAGCCGAAAGTTAAAACAGTTGAATTGTTAAAAAAAAAAAAAAAAGTAAAACTACATCTTTCACTTGTGGGGTAATGCTTGCATTTATTCTAATTCAAATTATTCCGTTATTGTTACATTTTAATTGTCTCTATAGAATCTTGGTTGCTTTAATGATCTTGGTGGTGATTCTTTAAAAATAATCATGTCAATAAAATTTTAATGCATGTGTTTTAAATGATTGATTGAAAATGGTTTAAATATCTGTTTATCCAATAGTCTGTAATAGCATCTTCACTAACCACCTAATCAATTGGGTAAATAATGTGTTTCAAAAAATTATTGTGCATTGTGCATTTGCATAATCAACTTCAGGTGTATTAAGAAAACTTGTGTCTTACAAATTCTTTAAATACGTTTTCGTCAATAGCAAAAATCATTACTGTTTATTGAGTAAAGAACACATACGTGAGGAATTATCTAAATACATATTATATAAAAGATCATAATGTCTTATAAGGACCTATTAAGGTTTATCTTATCAGTCTCTGATCATGTAGTAAATTCTGTTATTTTTACTTCTTAAAACATGCCTAACAGACTTTGGGATGAAACTTTTAGGGAGAACAGAACTCTCAAAAACATGAGCTTTTCAGAAGAGAGAAATGCTTTTTAATTTTCAGTACATGCTATATGATGATGTCCCTCTGAATACTATTTCAGGTTATTAACCTGAAGCTTCTTATTCTATGGTCTTTCTCTGTTCTTCTTCTTACCTGAGGCAGAATTGACCTGGTATGGTGACCCTGACATTGCTCTATGGACAAAGCCCAGTGGTGATTAAAAGTAGAGGCAAGCACCATGACCTTGGGCAAGTGACTTAACTGTTTCTCATTTGTAAAACTAAGAAGAAGAATAGTATCTGCCTCATAGGGTTCTTGAGCACATTACATCATTTAATACATGCAAAACACTTACAACATTGTTTGGCATATAGTAAGTGCTTAATAAATGCCAGCTAGTATGTCTGTTAACTTGATTATAATTATAGAGCATGATCATTTTCACTAGATAGATATTGACAGAAATATTCTATTAAAGGCCTGTAATAAAAACTTAGCAATCTAAATTTTGACCTACTTATAAAAAGCTTTTGAAAGTGAAGGCAGTAAAGAAACACAAACCACTAGGCGAATCACCTTACACAGAAGGCAATCCACAAAATCTAGCTCTTTTATTCTTGTGAAATATGTTAATCTGTCATTTTGTAGTCAATTATCATGGCTTTTTTTTTAACTTTGTATTTTCAAATAATTTTAGATTTAGAGGAAACTTGTAAAATAGTAGCGAAAATTCCTGTATACCCATCACTCATCATGCCCTAATACTAACATCTTGTCTGTCCTTGGTACAATTGCCAAAACTGAGGAATTAACATTGATAGAATACAATTAACTAAACTTAAGACTTTATTTGGATTTCACCAGTTTTTCCACTAATGTCCTCGTTTTGTTCCAATGCCCAGTTTAGGATCACACAGTGCATTTAGCTGTCAAGTATCTTTAGTCTCCTCCAGTTTGTGACAGTTCCCTCAGTCTTTCTTTGACTTCCATAACCTTGGCAGTTTTGAAGAGTTCTGGTCAGTTGTTTTCTAGAGTGTCTCTCAATTTGTGTTTTTCTGAATTTTTTTTTCATGATTAGATTGAGGTCATATAATTTTGGCAAGAATACCACAGAGGTGATATGCCCTGAGTTTATCATATCCTTGATATGTCTTATTATGATGATGTTAACTTTGGTTACTTGGTTAAGATGGTAACTGCTGAGTCTCTTCAGTGCAAATTTTCTATTTTTCCCTTGGTGATACTAAGATAAATGTCTTGAGGGAGCTACTTTGAAATTATGCAAATGTCCTATTTCTTTTCAAATTTCACCCACTAATTTTAGCATCCATCAGTGGATCTTATCTGCAACAATTATTACTGTGGTGTTCTAGCGTGATTTTCTGTTTTCCTTATTTCTTCCACATTGAATAATGAATTCTTCTAAAAGTAAGCATTGTCTTTTATGCATTATTTCTTATTTATTCAGTTGTTTGTTGTTTGTTTATAGCAAAATGAATTCATGGATATTTTATTCTGTAGATGATAACCCACTACTACTACTACTATTGTTGTTATTATTATTAGATTATTATTATTATTATTTGCTCAAATTATTCTAGTTTTGGCCGTGGGGAGCTCTTTCAGTTTGGCTCTTATCTTCTTTAAACCCACCCCCATCATATTTTAGAATTTTCTTACTCTCTGGCACCATAAGATATTCGACTCATCTTGGGTAGAGTGCTGGTTCCTTTGCATAATGGTATTTAGACACCAAGATCTAGACTGTAAGTGTGCTCACTACTACTGTGGTATCATTGCTTCTAGGCCGTCTCCACAAATAGAGCTTGGAAATATTAATATATGTATGTCATGTGTATAACCACATCTATATTTGTTTATGGAATCTTAAGAAACTTAGAATTGTCTGTCATTTTTGTTGGTTTTTTTAATGACCAACACAGAAGAAAAGTGGTAAAAGCTTTTTAAGAAGACAATTAGTATGTTTGCATAGGTAGAAAAATAAAGTAGAAAAAATGTAAAGCTGCATTTCAAGTTTATCATATCCTTGATATGTCTTAACCAGGTTAGGACTGCAAACTTATCATAGGATTTTAGACAAAGTCTTGATTCTTTGGTATATGAAACAGAATGAGAAGTTTCTCACAATCTTTGCACACAAGTGATTTGGGGACCTGGTAATGACTCACTTTGAATTGCACTGTCAGGTATTTGGCACCTTGGGAACAATGTCAAATTATTTATCTAATAAATGTAAGTAACTGGGAAGATATTTTAATAATTGGGTGACAATTTAATGTTTATATGTGCTAAACAAAATATTTCGCATCTGTGTTTTGAAACTATGACTCATTTCTATCCAAATATGTGTGAATTTGTGAGAAAAATCAATGATTATTGAAACTTCATATTTTAAACATCTATGTGCCTCAAGATGTTTACATAACCTCATGTTGAAGGTCAAGTTAGTCACTATGGCAGACCGTGATGGTGCCCCATCTATTCTCCTTATTTTTTCTTATTAATTGAAAAAGTTAAAAATTCTGAAATAGATATTTTCCTAAACCCACAGAATAATTTTCTTTTGAAATACCAGAAATAAGTGATCTCAGAATTGATTTTTCTAAGAGTTAATTCAATTAAGATACTTTTTTCTATTCCTAATTCCCCCAACAAAAACTTTGTAAGTAATTAAACCTTCCCTTTTTTCTTTTTTGTATGTGTTTTTCTTTTCTCCTTTGTTTTTTACATTAACTATTATGTTCTTTTGTGATGGTCTGTAAGCAGATAGCTGCTATTATAATTAATTACTACATGCTAGGTATAATGGTCACTATTGATTA
This sequence comes from Rhinolophus sinicus, assembly GCF_036562045.2. NCBI lineage: Eukaryota > Metazoa > Chordata > Mammalia > Chiroptera > Rhinolophidae > Rhinolophus > Rhinolophus sinicus. The sequence continues at coordinate 30,961,334 of NC_133760.1, read as the reverse complement.
TTGTACTGTTTAAGCTTGGAGTTCACCAACACTTTATTCCTGCCTTGCAACTTACATTTAAATAGTCTTTTCATCATTTCCAGAAGTCTATGGAAAAATTGAAAATATGAAAGCCACAGGCCAAACGGATAATTGGAAATTAAGGAATCTGTGTGGGATTGCTGTGGGGGAAGGAAAGTGGGTAGAGAATAAATGAGACTGCCACTTACCATGTTCACAAACTAATGGCTTTGACAGGGCTGACATTACACACAAACCCACACACAGGGAAGCAAGGAATTTAGAGCTAAGCAAGATGCTACTTTCATTTCCTGTTGGTGTGTCTTAAAAAAAACCAAATCATTTGAGGAGTTTTCTGGCCTGAAGAATTCGAGATAGCTTAACACATCTTTTATCAGTGGCTCTTTAGTTCAGAACTCATGACTCAACACACTGTTCCTTGGCTAATGGCATTCCTAACTACCATCACGGAAGTTTCAAGTGTCACAATGTCAACTTCAGGAAGAATCTCAAGATGCTACTCCTTATGTAAACCTTTTTATTGGTTGAAAGTCAAGTTAGTCACTATGGCAGACCCTGACGGTGCCCCATCCATATCCAGTGGGCATTGACCTCTTGACACTGAAGGCTGCTTATTGAGAACAGCTGTGACTCTCTGCCAGAGGGTATTTTTTCTAATTGCATGTTCACCTTGGCTAGTATGAAGGGCAAGCCAGAATTGTCAGAGAGTTGATACCATCAGAAGCAACCATCAATGACAAATGAAGGTTTGGTGGGTACGACCTATTTCTTCCCATAGTTGGAATAACACTCGGGTAAATAATACATGACTTCCCAGAGTGCCCAGTGGGTTGAAGCTCCAATTGCCCACCTACGTGATAATGCACCCTCACTGGCCTCCTTCCCTTCCATATCTTATTCCCTAATTGCCTCCTGGTTTCCCCCAATAAACTACTTGTAATCTAATCCTTGTCTCAAGGTCTGCTTCTGGTAGAACCTAAACTATAGCCAGACCAAGTCTAAGTTATCTCTTGGCATGAGATAGTTTCCACATCTCTTACTGCCTCTTCTTTGCTGTTCTTATGTCTACTTTGTGTTTCGGCCTATTGTCCAGCTGATTCCTTCCTAGAGAGCTTGGGGATGAGCAGGATAGAAGGCAGTGGGGATGCTGAGACAAATATGTATCATAGAGTTAGGGCAGAGAAGAGAAATCATGCATTTATTAAGCACCTTCTGTGAACCAGTTACTAGACCCTACTAAGTGCTTTATAAAGGTTCTCTCATCTTATTCTCTTGACAGCCCTGGCAGGAGAAGGGTGGGTGGTATTATCCCTTTTTTGGAGATGAATGAAGCTGATATGCAGAGGGATGCAGAGGGTTACCATACTGCTAATGAGTAGAACTATGTTTGGAACCTAAGCTTCTGCCCTTTCCTACCTGCTCTGTTGCCCTGCTAGAGAAAGACCGGGACCAAGAGCCAGAAAACCTGGGTTTGAATCACAGATATTTTATTTGCTAATTGTGTGGTAGTGGGCAAGCAGTTGACTTTCTCTGGACTTGTTTTCTCATCTATCAAATGAGAAGTGACAAATAAGGGGTGATTGTCATTATATGGCATTTTATTTAGTCTTAGCCAGTTGGGTGCACTCATATCATCATTTTCAGACAGAGAAAAAAAATTAGTATAGATATATTTGGTTAACAGGGCTCTTGAAAACTATTTACCAGCTGGGACCAATCCATGGGCCGGATTGGGATGGAGCTGGGTGGAGAAAAGTAGTTTACTCTTACGTGTATGGCTTTTTAACAATCATTTGTGTAAACAGCTCTGCAGTGATGAGACAGAGTTGTGTATTTGAGCAAGTGGCTCTCGCCTCTTGCAGTGGTCACACCATGGATCTGAACGGCCTCAGCTTAGGGAAACACTTGGCTTTTCCAACTGTTGGGTCAGTCATGACTGCTTTTTCCATTGGTCAGTAAATGGCTTAAATACCATGTGGCCTTTCATTTCATATTTGTCGCTGACAAATGACTTTGTATTTTGGAAAGCTCCCAGCATTCATTACCATAAAGAAAAAAGGAGAGATGCAGTGGGTGATTGGGTTGATTTCCATTGAGAGAAGTTCATATTCCGAGCACAAAGACTTGGAAAGCTGTTCAGAGGGACCATCCTTGCTCTCAGCATTTATCTCTTCAACAAAAAGAACCTGCAAATCTTTGTGTTAAAAACAAAACAAAACATTATTTGAATCTGCAGAATTGGAGCCATAACCTTGTCCAGAATTGGCCCATGAGATAGACTCGGTTGATTGCAGAGCCCCCATTGACACTGAGTCATTTATCATTTTGTTTCTTCTTACCTTGGGAGCCATTCACAGGTGTTTAGTAATCAGTCATGGGACATACAAGCTCATAGGTTGCTTCCTTTCGTAGCTCTAAAACAGGGAGAGGATTTCTGTGAAAATCTTCTCATGCATGAAAGAGTGGCATTTTATGTTGTGTGTTGTCACTGCAATCCTCACTTCAGAGAAGACCCTTTTGCACTGACTTACAGAGTTTTCCTTTATGTGACTCGAAGAATCTGAGTTCATGCTTAGTGTTAGACCAGTGTGGCCTTTGTGAGGAGGAAAGAGCTTGGCTTTGATCTTACCCTTGAGAATGCAGGATATAAGTTGGGCTGTATTCTCCCTTGTCACCTTCTTGCCTGTTATGGTGTTGGGACCCATCTAGGGACACTTCCTGATGCAGCTCAAGCGCAAATGTCCTGAGGAGCCCTAATCCAAAGTGAATGTTCTATAAATAATAAACAGCAAAGAGACCTCCGTTTAGTTATATTCACCCCCCAAAATGTCAGGCGCATTGTTTAGAAATGTACACATCACAATAGAACAGATTCCCTCGATACAGAATTTGATGTGTATGTGCAGATTTTCTGGACATGGTGGGAAAAATAGCCCACACCTATGCTTCACTACTTAAAATATTTATATATTATCTCTGAAAAGTGCTACTTTTGAAATGCTATTTATTATAAGCTGATAAAACTGCGGAGCTCTCTGTCCTTGTAGAAGTCCTTCTTATGTTTCCTGATTGCTGAGTAGTTACTGCTAACTTTACTTTCTGAGACCTGTGGAGTCCTCAAGAGAATTGGAGCTCTTGCCAATTTTTTTGTGATTTCTTGCTGAACAACTTGGCATTCATCTGCAGTCCTCTTTAGTTTCTTCAATGGGTCTAATTTCACATGTTAAGAATCTTATTGTTTGCCAGCCAAAATAAAACGGCATAGTTCAAAACTATTTATACAATTCAAAACATTTTTTCATTCGGAGTTCCTTTCTGCCTAGATCGTATGTTAACTTCGTTTCTTTCATGCCAGGAATAATTAGACAGTTAAATGCTGATGCTCTGGAAATGAAATGGCATATTTTTATTGAAAATCTCACCTACACAAATACCTAGTCTAATTCACATCCCTCCTTAAAATCGGATGGGTGAAATATTCCATTGTGAATGCGAACATATAGATCCCGAAGTATTTGCAGTTGAACTAAGATATGGCACTGTAATTCAGTTGAGGAATAGTAGTAATTACTTTTTCCCAGAGAAGAGTAATTCTTGCAATTAACCATATACAGAGGTTGGGTGAGACATTTCTGAACTTCCCAATTTGCTTATGGTCTCAGCCATTACCCATGTCAATCTGTGATTCTGTTGTAATGATTTCAAGAGTAAATAAAGCTACATGATGTCCCACTAATATTTATATATAGAGAGGAGAACTTAATTACTGTGTTGAAATCTTCTGACCCTTTAAAACTAGTTACTTCATTTAAGTCTTCCTTTAATTCCTTCCCTTCTCCTGTCCACATCCTAGAATCGCCATAATTAAGAGATGCAATAGATGGCAAGTTTAGTTGGGATGTGGGTGTATATGTGGCTGGATTCATTCATATAAAAAGAATATAAAGCAACTCCCAGGCTTATCTATGGGACCAACTCTGTAGCTTCCCATTTGAAGATTACACTGATCTCTATAATCTCTTAGAAAATGAAACACTTTAAGTCTCAGGAAAAAGTTCCTACCTCCCCTCCCCTGCCCGTGCCTTCCTTACACACTGTCACTTTTACCAAATTCTGTTCATTAGAAGTGAGTCAGTAAGTCCAGCCCATGCTCAAAAGAAGAGAACTGAGTTCTACTTCTTGAGGGGAGAAATGTTGACTGGTTTGTGTATGTGTTTTCAAACTACTGGAATCCTGGAGGATTCCAGGCAAAGGAGTGATGTGCATCATCAATAGAGAAAAGATTGGTTTAAAACTAGGTGCAGGGTGTGCTGGTACGAGGAGAGGATGTTCTCTTTTTCACCCACTAAACTTGAAACTCTGCTAAGGCCTGGACCACATCTCCATCGATCCCCCAGCACTTCCAATCCCTTGTATAGAAGAGGGGCTCCTTACATATTTTTAGAATGACTGAATCAATGAATCAGTAACTCAATAAATGAAAATTTTATGAAGAACAAGCGACTTGGCTATATAACTTGAGAGCTGTCTTGTCAAAATGGTAAAGAAGATGTCCTGTGAAATCGCGCTGCCCGGGTTCAGGTCCAGGCTTTACTGCATACCAGGCAAGTTTTCTTGAGAAGTCACTCAGTCCCTGTAGGCCTCAGTGTAAAAATGGGAATATTAGCAGAATCTAGAGTTATTATATTGGCCATGTGACTTTAATATAATAACCCATAGAGTTATTATAAGGATTATGTAATCCATAAGGATTACATGATATTGATTATTAGATATAATATTTAGTACATAATAAACACTTGATAAATGTTAGCTATTATTATAACTATTTTTAATACTCAAGTCTTCAGATGTCAAATGGTAGAGCTAGGATTTAAACCCATATCTGTCTTATTCTAAAGCTCACAATCCTAACTTTTGCACCTTCAAGATTGGAGGTAATATTACTCCTTCATGGGTCGTAATATTTAACTCTTTGGGCCCCTTCAGTCAATATTTTGATAGACATACTGCAACACTTGGATTTTAATCCAAGTTTTGGGCTTTTTAGTTTAATGATGGAGGAATATGGTAGAATTTCTTGAGGTTTGCTGATGTAGCAGATTTTTCTAGGTCAATTCCTAGAAAGTAGTAGGTAATACCTCCAGGACTGTTTTTAGACAACACTTGTTTTGATTGACCAAGCTGTACAACAAGAACAGTAGCAGCAGCAAGAACCCACTCCAGTTTGTGTTGGATAACTGAGACCCCATGTAACCTATGTTGGTGAACAGGTGAGAAACCTTTAGTTGCTTATGGACAACCATTTCTTTTGTGCTTTTCTTTTTATAATGTTTAGCCTAACACAGAGAAAAATGGGTCTAGCATCAGTTATATATTGATGAGTAATAAACCACCCCAAACCATAGAAGCTTAAAACAGCAACCATTTAACTTGCTCACCAATCTTTAAGTCATTGATTTGGGTTGAGTTTCACTGGGCAGTGCTGCTGGATTCATGTGGGGCTGGGTGGCTGGAGTGGGAGCAGAGGGTCTAAGACAGCCTCGCTTGCATGTCCGGTGCTGGTGCTAGCTGTCAGCTGGGCTAGCACCTCGCAGGCATATTCACCTCATGGCAGCCAGAAGAGGAAAAGTACCAAAGCACAAGTTCTTTTCAAAACTCTGCTTGTATTAGGTTTGCAAATATCCAATTGGCTAAGAAAGTCACATGGCCAAGCCCTGATTCAAGGGATGCATAAATAAAAACCACTTCTTGTTGAGGGAGCTGGAGCATTGCATTGCAAAGGGGCATGTACTATAAGAGGATGGGAGGAATCGTTGCAGCCATTTTGGCAAACAGTTGCCATAGTGTGGAAGATAGTTGCAGGTTCATGTTTGCAAGGTGTGAAGCAAGTCCTTAAAGGCCTTTTGAGGGGTTTGCAGCTCAAAATCATATGTGACAGAATTGAATTGAAATGAGCTGCTTGTGTAGTTGCTGCAAGCAGGTTACTAGCGGGCCGCATGGTGTTATTAGTTGCACTGGAACCTTAATGCACATACCTCACCCATGGATGCTAAAATGCAAATAAATCCAAGAGTTTGCAGTTCTAGCTGGGGACTTTTGAGTTCATGCTTCTTAAATACCGAATGTCTCCAGAACTGGGTGAGCTTTGCTAACGAAACTTCATAGTCATGTTTTCCATGGTTTCTTAAGAACATTAAAAGCCCCAAGAAACCCTCAGCAATTTTGTTTATCCCATCTGACTTAGAACATGGAACTGCTAATACGGCCTTCTCCAGAGCTGCCATGCTGTGCCTAGCCCATTTCTTTCTGAACGCTCACCCTCTTAGCTCCGCATCTGAGTGAGGCAGCTGATTGGATGCTGAGCAAGTGAGGGAGGAGTGGGAATGAGATGGGAACACAGGCCTAATTCTTCCATAGCCAACAAACCATCTGCATGGCTCCTAGCCTGCTCCCTTACTTCTTAGATCAGAAAATGTCCCTGCTGTGTCCCCTCTCACCATACCTTACCTTGACCTTGCAGCTCAGACATGCTGCAAAATCAGTGACCCATAGAAAATCAACCCGTAGGACCATGTGGCTGCTCCCCCAGGATGTGTTGAGTGAATCTAGAAATTTGGGGGCATTCTAAAATCATCCTGATGGGATACAAGTATAGTGTGAAATCATGGCAGTATGCATAATAGTGAAATAGAAACTTAAAGTTTTCAAGTAACTAGATCTTATTTTAATTATGTTGAAATGAAAGAAATGCAATATCATCAAGATAACCTCTCCTGAATTTGAGCCTCTAGGTTTAATTTATTATGTCTTGGAACAAGCAGCATCAAACATTTGACAAATATTTCTTGGATCATTTTAAATGGGTTAATTTGCATTAAATTCACTAAACCTTGTTTTCCTTGTGTCACATGTCCTGTGAAATGTTAATGTTCTTTTATGGATTTGGGGTTTTAAATTGAGGGTAAAAACTCATTGTCTTAAAGATAAAGTTGCACATATTGTGGAAATTTGGGGGCTAACAGAAGAATGATTATTTAGCTGAGAGTGCCCCTGGTGATGCAGCACTAGCTGTGCAGGGTAGGGACCCAGGGTGTCACCAAGATGGTGCATGTGAGCCAATTTTACCCGACCAATGTGGTCTTAGACTTGGGCCTTTGGGGAGGGGTTCAACAGAGACAAGATAGCCCTCTCCTGCAAGCTACACTTGAGGCAGGCCCCACAGAGGAACAGTGGCTGGTTTCTCCAGCTCGCTCCCTGGAGCCACACAGCTCAGTCTTTCCCTGTATGTCTCTGATGCTTTTCATGTTTCCACCTCTTCACTGGAGACCAGGTGAGTTTTTGCAAGTGAGTCTGTGCGCAGTACCTCTAAAAGGGTGTCTGGGTTTCTAGCCGCCTTCAGTCTTACTGCGATGGACAGAGTCCTTGCTGATTTTCACTCCCAGAGGTTGTGGGAATTTCTCTTCCTGGTACAGGACCCCTGGGTTGGGGAGCCCAGTGTGTGACTGGGTTCTCTCCCTCTTTTGGGGGCACCCTCACCAAGGAGGTGTCCTTCCCGGTGTTCATCCACATCTGTGGGTTTGGGTTTAGCCCATTTTGTGTCCCTGCCCCTCCTACCAGTTTGAATATGGCCTCTTCTTTAGATCCTTAGCTCTGTTCAGCTAGTTCTGTTTAGTTAGTCTTCTGATGATTCTTGAGGTTGATTGTTCTATAACTTATTTGTAATTTGGGTGTGATCCTGGGAGGTAGCAGGCACAGCGTTTATCTGATCTGCCGTCTTGGACCTCTCTAGAAGAGTGAACTTTAATATTAATAGTTACTAAATCTTTAGAGGATGCGAATGATGGTATTTCCCTTTCTGGTGTACCCAACAGAAAATACACTATGGGTCATTTTATAACTTAGATTTCATTTCTTGACATTTAACAATACAGTATAAATTTATTAATACAAGATCCAGAATTTTGGAAACCCATTAAAATAAAAAACACAACTTAAAGGAAAAGATACAGTATGTTTCTTAAAAGACCGCTTTTTTTTCTCTCTAAATACAGATGCTAAAAATTAAGCTCCTCCTCTCCAGAGGCATACAAAAAATCCCTCTTCTAGCAAGGGCGATGAACAGAGGGTGGGTCAAGGCCAAGATACCCTGAACAAAGGCTGCGTTATATCCTTTCCCTTTGTGGTAAGGCTGTAGTCTTTGGGAGTCTCATATAGATAGTGTTTTGAATCCAGAAATATATGCTACAAATTTAATAGTTATTCTAGGAGCTGTCCCACGAGTACAGGCATGCCCACTTTTACAGTTAGTGTAGTGAGTTAGTACATCAGACATGCCCTGCTGAGGCAGAGCCCTGAAGCTCATTCTAAACTCAGGGAAGGTTCAGCCTGGCTGCTTGCAGCATGGATGAGAGCCTGAGACACTTGTGTATTGATCACACTGGGCAGCTCGAGAGAACAATCACTTAACTGCATGAGGCATTCATTTCCTTTATACCTGGAGAGCATGCGAGAATTCGCTAAGAGTCTATTGGGTTTGTCCATCGCTGTAGGTCAGTGTTTTCAAAAATGGGTTATGCAGGGCACTACACCCATGGTAGTCATGGAAAATAAACAGGGTTCATAGGTAGAAAGGTTTGAAAGGATTATTTTCCTCTTGGAGATTCACATAAGCATATTCAGGATTCAGAGGTGTTTGACATAAAGACAACTGTTTAATCTTGTTTAAGCTATCTTTTCCTACACATATGCGAACACAGATTTTCTCTTGACACTTAATATCCCACGCTTCAAAGAATGTTACTCTGTGTATTCTAAGTTTGATCTTCACATTAAGCCAGACTCTTAGAGAATGACATACCTGGATCTCACGACATTGCCTCCTTATAGAAGTGCATTTGCTCTGCTGTGATTTGCTACTTGGCTGTCATCCTATTTAAGGGTCCTTTCAGGAAAGAGATACATGAAAATTGCCATTCTATTCATTGTGGGCATCTCATTGAGTATGTAATCCATATTATTACATAATACACCCATTATAAAGACCCACAAAGGAATTTCTGCTTTATATAATGGACCCATGTATTAATTTCCTATGCTGCTGTAACAAATGACCACAAAGTTGATGGGTTAAAACAACACACATTTATTATCTTACAGTTCTGGAGGTCAGAAATCTGAGATGGGTCTCACTGGCTAAAATCAAGGTGATGGCACGGCTGTGTTTCTTTCTTGAGGCTCTAAGAGAGAATTCACTTTTTGCCTTTTCCAGCTTCTAGAGGCTGCCTGTATTCCTTGTCTCTTGGACCCTTCCATGTTCAAAGCCAGCAACAGCTAGTCCAGTGTTCGTCATGATTCCAACTCTCTGATTCTTGCTCTCGTGTCTCCCTCTTCCACATTTAAAGACGCTTGTGATTGCATGCGGCCCACCCAGATAATCCCCGATAATTTCCTTATTTTAAGGTCAGCTGATTAGCAACCTTGAATTCCGTCCACAGCCTTAAATCCCCCTCGCCATGTAACGTAATGTATTTATCGGTTCTGGAAGTAGGACACGAAAATCTTTGGAGAGCTGTTGTTCTGCCCACCACAACCCAGTATGCATATTGTTCTTTTTGCTTTGGCTTCTAGGATGCTCAGAGCTATTTAGTAACTGTACAGGTCTTCATCTCATTTTCCTTTTGTTTCTATATCTTCATTCGCTTCTAAAATTCACTTCATTATACATTCCTATACATATATAAGCCATATCAAAATATAGTAGAAATAGTGGACCTCTAATAATCACTACTAGTAATGAATGGAGGTCCGCAAACTGCAGCCTATGGTCCAAATCTGGTCCACTTCATGTATATGTAAATGAAATTATATTGGAACATGGCTGCTGTTTTAATGATACAAGGCCAGAGTTGAATAGACTATGTGATCTGCAAAGAAGAAAACTTACTCTCTGGCACTTTAAAGAAAAAGTTGGCCAGCCCCTGTTCTAGATACTCTGAGGCTTAATGGGATGCCGCTCTCTCTCTTTCTTTGATGCAAAGGGAGAAGTCGCTTAAATCCCTGAAACATGTTGTATAGTTAGCTCTGTTGTCAGTTTTAGGTTTTGCTTTCAGTAAAGGGTCATAAAATTACCCAGGGAATTTGGGACAGTGTGAATATAATGTAAGTCACTTGAAAAAATAGAATGACATGTTTATTAGGTCAGATTGTATCTACATATTTTCAAAAAGTTATACAGTGTCTTAAGACTCTGAATCAATTTTGTTTATCGGTGGTCAGCACCTCAGCCACACACACACACACACACACACACACACACACACACAGCCTGCTGTCCCCTGTGGTCAAACACTAGAAGCCGAGAGGGAAGTGACTGAAAGTGCTGAGCTGCTCCTAACATTTTACAAGTCTAATGGTCATCACTCACCCACAATATACATCCTTGGTGGTTGCAAAATGGAACCACAACATTTTAGTAAATACCATTTGTTTACTAGATAACATTATAATAAAAGACGCCTGTGAAAACAAAAATGTTGGAAATATCTAAAGTCTGTTTCCAAAAAATCATGCAATTTGCATTTTTAAGAATCCATGTGTATAACATATGAGTTATGAACTGTAGAGATGACATTCTTTATGACCAATCCAAATGAAGTAGATTTGAATTTTTTTCAAAAGTATTTCTGCGTTTTGAGCAATCTTTCTTTAAAGTGACATTCCTGTGAGCCTTATGGCTAAAAACCTTAATTCTGAATGCAGTTTATATATGGAGGGAAGCACTGAGTATTAGGTCTGGAGAACAGTATCAGTTACCTGTCATAGGTATCTGAGAGTGCCCAAATTAGATAATACTAATGAGGCTTAACATTTAGTAAGGTGTTTCCTTTTTAAAGCTTTATTGAGATATTATTCATGCACAAAAATGCACACATTTAATGTATACATCTTGATGACTGTGAGCATATGTATCCACCTGTGATAGCATCACCACAACCAAGGAACTACTAAACATATCCATCACCTCCAAAAATTTCTTGGGGTTCTTTGGTGTGTTTGCTTCTTTCATAAGAATGTTTAACATGACATCTGTCCTCTTACCATGTTTTAAAGTGCACGATACCGATACTGTCTTGTTAACTATAGGTGCTGTAGTTTACACAGCAGATCTCAAGATTTTCTTCATCTTGTATAACAGAAAATTGATCCGCCCTGAAAAACAATTCCCCATTTCCCTCTCTCCCTAGTCCCTGACATATACCATTCTATTCTCTGCTTATATGAATTTGACTATGTTATGTTCCTCATATAGGTGGACTCATGTACTATATGTCCTTCTGTGACTAGTTCATTTCACGTAGCGTAATGTTCTAGGTTCATGAAGGGTATCGCAAATGGCGGCATTTCTTTCTTTTTTTAAAGGCTAAATAAGGTGTGTTTATCTTTATAATGGCTCAGTTTGCTCCAGATTTCTGACTATTCTGAATTAAATTTCATTCTTTATCTCTTGGTTCTCTCTCTTTCCATTTATGGTTAGCCTCGTCCTTTTAAATCTTATTCTCCCCATGTTTCTGTAACTATAAATTTAATAAAACAATGCTTTTAAGGTTCATGTTTTGGTTTATAAGTGTAGTCCTGCTTTATTCATTTGGTGAGACACTTCTATCCTGATTTTGGACAATGATTTTGGACAAATCATTGTCCAATCCATCACTCTTTGAAAACAAGTTATCTTCTATTAAAATGCCTTTTTCTTCCATTCTCTCCCAATTTACATACCCGTTTTAGTCTGGGAATAATGGCAAGATGGTTATGAAACAATTTTCTGCCATCTTTGGCCACCTCAAATTCCATTTCTCTATTTAGATATTAATAACAAATAATAAGTTTATTCTCTCTCACAAGACTAGAAATCCACTGAGAGGTAGTCTAATTCTGGACTAACATTGTATGGAATAACTAAAACATTTGTAGTCGCTTTTTGCTTTTGCTATTCTTGCTGGATTTCTGGACTTCTCATTTCTTCTTTGGTGCTCGCTTTTTGCATACAATTTCTTTTTACCTGTACTCTATAATATTCTGTTTGTGTGATGCTGGTGATGATATATAAACCATGCTAGTTTCCACACAATGTCTAAGGCACTTATCCCCCCACAAAAACATAAATGAGACAAAGGTACACTTAAATTTAAATCTTTTGCCAAAAAAAAAAAAAAATTAGTTTTAGATTGGCTATTTTCATATTAAAATTTTGTGTTATGGTTAGGCAAATTTACGCAATGTAGTCCTACCATTGAGTTTCATCCTCAACTTAGAATTCTTCTCTATTTTTGGAGAAGAAATTTGCTATTACTTACTTTGCACTTTATTCAAATGGAGACTGATAAGAAAACCCACAAATTCAGTCTTTTCCTAAATAAGTGCTTTAAACTATTAATAAATTAAAATCTATCCATCATTGGTAATTTATTACTTGATGTGAATTGAATTTCTATTACCATCTTCTACCTCTTTTGGGGGAGAGAAGGGCAGTGAATAATACTTCACAGGCTTTCTTTTCAATTGGAAACAGTACTCCCATTTTGAGTTGTGGTGAAGCAGTCAGTGCTAATTCTGGCCATCACCTCCAAGGCTTGCAGATTTTTATCAACTTCCCACTCAGAATGTCTCATTTTTAGCCGAGCACACATATTACCACTCAGTTCTTCTTGATCATTTTGGTTGCTCTTTTCTAGATATTTTGCTTAAAACAAATCTTTATTTATTTTATTTTTTTAAATTTACAGGCTTCTGGATTTCTTGAATTCTTCTGTGAACAAAGGAAGAATAAATCAAAGAAGAACTCTTACCTTGGTATGTACACACATCCCCATTGGAATGCCCTAGAATTACCGATGCAATCTTCTTCAGAGTTCTTTGTTTCACCCACAGTAGTTGAAGGTTGATTTCAACAGGGAGGGTGTTCTCCTGTCTGATTTCTTAGACATAATGATTTTGAACATGTGTGACATAAAAATGAGAAATTTAAACATTAATGGCTTTACTCTCCAAACTCTTATTATTTTTTCCTGATATTCCAGCATGAATTCGACTTTTGTTACTAGAGCTTTGATGCTCTCTGCACATTAAGATGTACTCGCCAACTAAATTTTCCATTGTGAAAAAAATGAGTCCGGTTGCTAAAGATTCTGTTGGTATATAGGTAGGGACAATAGGTAATTTCTAAGGAAGGTGTTGTCATTTTAAGTCACTGAGCTTTGATAATTTCAGTGCTTAGTTATGGCTGGTCTTAGTGTCGTGTGGATAGCTCATAGATGCATTCCTTGTTTGTGGAGACTTGAGTATAACTCTGGATCCCCATGTTCTAGAAATGAACTAAACGCAGTGATAGAGTTGTGAAATAGGATGTTGTTTGGAATTCATTGGCTGTTTCTTGGAATTTATTTCCATGGTTATTGCTGAACTTGAGGATATAGCAAATGCACTCACCAGAAAATGGAGGTTTGACTTTTCCTGTATAATGAAACAGAAGGGAAGAGAAGGAAAGTTTGGCTGTCAAGACATGATGGAAGCAGAACCAAGCTGACATTTGCCATTCCTAAGGTTCTTTGCTATCCCAAAACAGTTCTGACCCTGGGAGCATTTCATTATACTGCAAAACATCTTTCTCTTGGGCCTGAAGTATACAAGGTGAGATTTTGTATTGCCAGGGAAATACACTGCTCTGTGTGGTGATTTGAAAATAGCGACACTGTTAAGCAAGAGCAGGGACTTAGGTGAATGCATCAGACATTCATTTGATGAAGTGTTGACTAAACCAGATGGTTTGTATCAAATGCCTTGATAAAATATTTTTGGAAATCAGAGCTGGTTCCCATTAAAAAAAAAATAAACCCCTCTGGAAGGATTTGTTCATGACTCTCACCATTTTGTTTTCATTTATTTCCAAGTAGTTTTTAAAATTAAGGATATTTATGAGCACAAGCCAAGCTCGGACTGTCGATTTTAAAAAGTCAGTGTGCTTGATCCTGGATATTTGATCCGTATCTGTGGTGCCTGGTGCTCTCGTGCTGGTTATCAGAGCAACTTCTGCTTAGATGGAATACTGACACATTGAAGCCCCAAACACTTGAATTTTCCAACAATGAGAGCATTGGGTGTGTGTTTTTTTTTTTTTCTCTCTTTGTGTGTGCTAATGGTATGGACTGATTTCGCAGAATCACTGCAGCAAGTTGTAAATGATGTATGAAATGAAAAATTCCTGTCCAGTGCACAGAGCGAATATATACAGTTCTATGCAATCACTGCAGTGCTGGGCTATTTGTTTTAATATTTCCTTCAGACATATAGTCTATTTTTTTTTTTTTTTTTTTTTTTTGGTGAGTCATATCCAGATGCTTGCCATTGGCACAGAGCACAGATTTCCTTTATATATATTTCAAATGAATTTCAGTCATGTATAAGCATACACAAATTAATAGAATGCTGGACTTCAGAGGATTTGACCTTTAAAAATAATATTTTAGGAAAACAATGTCAATGAATTTGTTTTGGAAAATTTGGGAAATATTGAAGAGACCAAATAGTAAAATTAGAAATCATTTAATCCCATTATGGAAAAATATCCTTTGTTTATATTCAGTATATATCTTTTAAGGTTTATGTCCGTGTGACTAGATTGCAGTCTTTAAAAAAAAAATCATATTAATTTATTTCTAAAGAATATCTTTCCATGCTCTTCTACAATGTAACTTTTAATCACTGCATACTGTTCATTTACATGGGTGTAGCATAAAGAAGTTTTACCCATTCCTACTGAACACTGAATATGTGGATTGTTTCTTATTTTGCTAATGTAAATAATTTCCTAATGTAAATAATTGCAATGTTCTTGTGATTTTTGTAATTTTGGTATGTTATTTGGTAATGCCAAACTTGCCTCTGTTCTTCTCTTTCAAAATTTTCTTAGCTATTGTATTTGCTCTTCTGTGTTGGATTTTGATGATGATTGGATAATATTTATAAACAATTGGAGTAGACTTGGCATCTCTGTAATTTTGCCATTCCTTGGAGACATTGTATGTCTCTCTATTTATTGATAGATTTTCTAACATAGATTTATCCTTGCATACCAGAAATAAACCTGTCTAAGTCATGATAACATTTCATTTAGAATTTCTGCATTTAATACTAGGTTGTATCTGTAAAGTTCTCTTTTCGTGCTGTTTTTGCTAATGTTTTGAACATGGGTGGTTGTAGCATTGTAATATTAATTAGCAAGATTTCCCCATCCTCCCCAGCCCTCCTACCCCCACACCATGCTCTGGAGCAATTTAAATAGCAGGGAGTGACACTGCCCCCTACTTTAAAGGTGATGGAATTAATGTCTGTGTCTGGGTCATTTGGAAAGAAAAATTCTTTGAAACCTCTTATTTCCTTTCAAGGTTATTGACATGTCTAGGTTGTTTTCTCTCTCTTATTGAGTCCACTTTGGTAATTTATATTTCCCTATTGAAATATCAGTTCATCTAGAGGTTAAATTTGTCAATATAGAGAGGTATAAAATATTATGTCACAATTTAAAAAAATAATGTAAATCTATTTTTAAACCATTTTTCTTATTCCTTTTTTTAAATGGGTCAATATGGTTTTATTTCAGTATTTACTAAAGTTTTACATATAATGACATAAAAAACAGAAATTTCAAAAAAATACAAAATATTAGAAAGCTAATCAGTGCTATTAATCTTTCCATGCAAACAATCTCTTTTTCTAAGATAAGCAATAACAATTCTGCAGTTGGGAATATGTATAAAATGATACTGTACCAGAGTTAAAAAAATAGGGTTGATCAAAAGATTGCACACGATACAACTGATGCAATATCTTTTCCTTGATTTGCTTTGCTAGAGGTAGTTTTGAAGAACTAGGTATTAAATTTACTTACTATTTCTGTAGTTTTTCTATTTTCTTACTACCTTATTCAGTTGCCTATTTGGTTCATTTACCTTTAGAACTATGAATTTTCCTCTGATTTCCATTTTAGCTGCATCATTACTTGTCATATGTTGTATTCTTATTTTATACACTATATAGTAACCCAAAGTAGTATTTTGATATCCTTTATGACCTAAAATTCCTTTAAAAGAGTAATTATACATTTTAAAGTGGTTGGATTTTAAGATTTCATCTGTTATTATTAATTTCTAGTTTTATTTGTCTCTGAAATATACCTGCTATGACTTTTACTTGAATTTTATTGACATTATTCTTATGGAGGAGTATATAATACAAGATCATCTTTGGAAAGGAGTGTATGGGCACTGAATTAAGCTCTTCTACATCATAGTTCATTTTTTGTCTTCTTTGATCTTCTTTGACCAACTGTGATTGATGTTAAAGTCCTTTATTAATTTGTTCTTATTTTTTCTTTACCTCTTATCTGTAGAGATATATGCATTCTGACAATGCAGTATTATTTGACACATAAACATTATATATTTGTGTTGAATTGTACTTCCTTGATGTAAAAGCTCTCTGAACATTTAATGTGTCTTGCTTTGAATTTTCCTAACATTTATATTAAAAATTCTGTTTTTATTTGTATCTCTTCCTTTTACTCATCCTTTTTGTATTCATTTGTCCTACGTGTATCTTTTGTAACAAGTACATGATTCAATTTGGTTTTATAACTCTACTATTGTCTTCTCACAGAGAAGTTTAAGCCACTTACAAATATTGTTACAAACAAAATATTAGCCTTACTTCTTTCATTATGTTTTCTTTTTGATTCTTTGGGTGATTCTTTTTCCCATTCTTTTCTGTCTTTAGGTGTATAGACTATTCCATTTTTTGTTAATATTTCATAGAGTATATATTTGGTGTTAGCTTTATTTTCATTTAAGTTCCTCAAAAGCATTCTTTAATCTATGATCTCTGTCAAATTTAAAGGCAAAGAGCATTTTTAGGTCTCCTAGTTAAATGGTAGAATTTAGCACACTTCCCACCCCACAAAGATACCACTACTCTTCCCCAGCCTTATATCTTGGCCTTTGTTAATATAATCTTGTATTTTAGAAGAGGTCTCAGTTTTTAAAAAATCATTATTCTTATAGCATATTCCTTACTTTTAAAAAATAGTGTTTATGATTTCTATTTAGCTTTTAAAATGGATTTGCTTTAATTATTTTGTTATTTCTATATTTAGCTGGTTTCGTTATTCCCAATTAGGTCATTATACCTTATCTTTCTTATTTTTGTCCTCTTATTTTTTCTTAATCTCTTAGTGAGTTTGAGTATGGCTTTAGATAATTTTTCAAGAAGGATGCGTGTTTGGTATGTTTTCTGAATTCATATCTTTGTGAGGATATTTTTCTATTCTTTGTTTAGGTATATAATTCTCAAGGTGTAATTTCCCCTCAAAATTCTGTAATTTTGTTGTATTGATTTCTGCATCAAAAAAAGTCTGAGGCAAGACTGATTTTTTTAAAATGTGGTTAATTGGTGTGTGTGTGTGTGTGTGTGTGTGTGTGTGTGTGTGTGTGTGTGTTACTGTTTTTCCATGCCTGGATATTTGTGAGACTTTATTCTTGTAACTAAAAAATTTTGACAGGATGCATCTGAGTATGGGTTTACTTTGATAATAATCATCTTTTTCATCTGTAGTCATTGGAATTTTTTCAGTTGATGAGTGTTTCCATTTATTATAGCTTAAATTATTAGTTTTGTCCCATTTATCCTGATCTTTTCAGGAATTGCAATGATCTAGATGTTGAGACAGTCATTTCTATGAAACAGGGGCCATCCCAGTTTTGTTCACTACTCTGTATGTTCTCTACCTGGGTATGTAGTCCAGAGCCCAGCATATTCATATTCTAGACACTCAATAAGTATATATATTTTTAATAGATAGATGAATGAATGAATGAATGAATGAATGAATGATACACCCCATCTCTAACCTTCATATGTATTCTTTCCCCTCTGATAATTTTCATCTTATTTTTTCCTGTGCTTTTTAAGGGAGTTTTGGTAAATGAGATTTCCAGGAAACCATAAAGCTAAGGGTTATACTTCAGAGTTCACCTACTCAAGGTTACTTGGGTACTGACTTGGCTTCCCTCGTCCCCATACCCTGCCTTCTCATGGGGACATGGCTTCAAGGGAACTCTCTTTGTCTTGAGAACCAGCAAAGTCTCATTAGTCTGAAGCATTACCTCTTAACCCATAACGAGTTCAAGTTCTTCCTAAGTGATGATTAAATCTGGGTATAAGGAGGAGGTGTTGTTAGGACCAAGCTCAGATCCAAAAACCCCATCTTGGGCAGAGCGAATCACTGACAGCTGACTGCCTCCATGGCAGCTCGCTTTGCTGCATAACAAACCACCGCAAAATTTAGTGGCTTAAAACACTGGGGCAGTTACTGGGGTAGCTGGTTATCTCAGTTGGTTAGAGTGTGGTGCTCTTAACAATAAGGTTGCTGGTTCCATCCCCACATGGGCCACTGTGAGCTGCGCCCTCCACAACTAGATTGAAACAACAACTTGACTTGGAATTGATGGGTCCTGGAAAAATGCACTTAAATAAATAAAAGTTTAAAACAACAACAACAACAAACCGGCAATCATTTCTTAGCTTGTGATTCTGTAGGCCAGTGCTTTGGGCTCAGCTCAGCTGGGCAGTTCTTCTGTAAATCTCACATGTACATGCTCATATTGCTACAGTCAGCTGGTGGGTCAACTACGGATCTTAATGGCCTTAGGCATGTGTCTGGTGTTGGAACCAACATTTGAGAGTTGCTAAAGCAGCAGGCAAGGGCAAACACCAATGCAAATCACTTTTCAAGCTTCTGATTGAATCACTGAGGTGATGCTAAGGTTCTAAGAAAGGACAAAAAGAAAAGAAAGAAAGTCATCTGACCATCCCAGATTCAAGAGGTACAGAAATAGACTAGTTCTTAATTAGAGGAACTGTCATGCCATATTGCAATGTCATAGACATAGGGAGTGGGCAAATTTGAGACCATGTTTGTAATCCACTATATTCCCATTCGGGACCATGGAGACCAAGGGGATTTATGCTGAGCCATATCTATTTCTGACTATGTTGCTTTCTTGGCCAATTAAATTGGAAATTAATGTAACCTTACCATGTATGTTTGGTCTCTTCCAAATGATTTGTAATCCCCCTTGAAATGTTAGACTGTGTACTTTCTATGTTATTATTCTAGTATTTACTGCCTTTAATGTGAATTTGCATTCTGCCAATATATTTGTTGTTACATACAGTCTTTTCTTATCTCATTCATCTTTATTTATTCTGTGACTTTTTCACATTTTATTTCTTCTTATAGTTCTGTATAGTTTCTGTATCTTTCACAATGAGGTCTGTTTTACTTCCTATTATAGATGCTAAATGGTTAAATTTATTTTAAAAAGTCATTATATGTTTTCTTTATGTCAGGCACTACTTTAACACTAAAAACACAGCAGTAAACAAGACTTGGCCCCTGTCCCCAAGGAATTTACAGTTGGGTAAGATTTCTGATTTCCTCAATATAATATTTTCAGAGGCAATGATCTTCCTCTGAGTTCGTGGGATGTTTTTGTTCCCTTCCTCTGCAGTAGTCTTTCAGAGATGCTTTGTTTGGTGTTTGTCAACAGATTTAGAGATATGTTCTTATGTCTGTGATGATCAAATTTGCTTCTTGCGTCTATGGATGGAGGAAGTATTAATGTATATACCTCCCGGTTTAATTCCTACTTCCAGGGAGCATCATCTAGAGATCTAAACACCAAAAGCCTAGCTCTCTGTTCCAATGGAATACATAAAAAACTCAAATTTCCAGCATGTACTCTGTTCTGCCCCAACTTCAGTACTTCAATTTTGAAGATAATATTTCCCAGGGAGATGTCATATCACCTCACCCTCCCTTTTTTTATTTTTATTTTTTATTTCTTTCTGTACTTAGTGTCTCTGAATGGATGGCAGGTGGGTTAGTAGATAGATTTTTGTGGAAAAAAAATATTTCAGCTCTTCATAACACAGCTCTTGGCTGGAATAGAGACAGCAGCTCGTCTTCTGATCACCTAGGTCTGCAGATTATGGAGCCCTGAGGAGTCTCTCACCTGTTGGTGATGGAGGGGGGGAGGGGTCATTTGACAGAAGGAGAAATGGGAGTTCCCTTCCTGTCTATTCTGCTTGTATATGATTTAATCGTTTTTTGCAATCATTTTATCAGTAATATTTAATACATACAAATGAAATGGGTATTAGATGGGTGTTATAAAGCATAATAATGAAATGAATACCCGTAAACTTAAGATCCAGCTTAAGAATATCACACTGTCAGGACCGTGGCATCTGTACCGTCCCTAATCCGTTTCCTAGTCCTCCCCACCAAGAGATGACCACTGTTCTGAATATTGTGCTCACTACTTCCTTGCTTTTCAAAAAAAATGTTTTATTTAATGTATTTGTTCAATTGAACAATATATTGTTTAGAGTTTTACATTTTTTTGAGTGCTATAAAAATTCATACTGAATTTTTATATCATACTGAATTTTTATATGTATCATACTGAATGGTAGACTGATGCAACTGACAGATTTTCACTCAATATTATGTTTCTAAGATTCATTTATGTTGTTGCATGTAAATGTATTTTATTCATTTCCACAGCTGTACAGTAGGCCTTTGTGGGAATACCTCATGGTTTTAAAATCTGTTAATTAAATTAAAAACAATGTTTTTGTCTAATAAACATAATATTGCTTTGAATATTTTGGTATGGTTCTTCTAGTTTTCACATGTAACAATTTCTTTTGGGTATACAGATACTTCATAGTGGTAGAAATATATACTTATAAAAGTATAAAGTGTGATAATTATAAGGTCTTTCTTATAATCATTTTAACGTCTGCAGAATCTGAATATTGATCCTATGGACTATTTATCTTTTTTATTCTATCTCCTCATGGGCTTACTGATTTTATGATTATTTTTTAAAAGGATAACTTTTTGCTTTGTTGATCATTTTCTATGATTTTTTTTTATTTTACTAATTTCTGTTCTTTATTATTTGATGTTGGTACTGAGTTTTGAAGGATAAGGTAAAATTTGGCTAATTTAAGAGCATAAAATGTTTAAATATTTGTCAGACTTAAAATGTTCTTGATAGCGCTCATGAGAATATAGAAAATACTGTCTTAACATGGTTGTGAAAGCAGTTGGTTCTATCAGATAGCCTAAAATTCAGAAATGTTAAAATAGAAGTCTTCTACACTTAGCATCATTTGATTTCATTTAAGCATGAATAATCAGTTCTGAGATATTGGTGATATTTTAGGTCTTTTATTTATAGTCTAGGTTTACCACCCTCATCTATTCCCAGAATGTTCTCGTTTGTTCCTCTTTTCCTAATTCATGATAAAATCAGATTCTAAGATGGAAATATACCTCCTAGGGGCACATGAGCAATTATATGACAGATAGTGTTTTCCTAATAGATTTTTATCTGTTATCTGAACCAGTCCTATATACATGACTCTGTCCTTAAACAATATAATTGCTTTTTATTTGTTTTGGTTACCCATGTTTCCTATCAGACGTTTCCCCCACCCCTCAAATCTATCCCCCATTCTTGAATAGTATCAATTTTCTTCACCTAATATTTCTGTCTTTGAAAAAAGCAGAAGGATGACAGTGTTAAATGGGCCATTTAGTGAAGAATGGCATGTCAGACGTTCCTTTTTTTCTATATATGGAATGAGAGATGTATATAGGTTAATATATGTATTTATAGAGACGAATATTACAGCTACTTTATGATATTTAAGACTAAATGCCACAGTTGTATTTTTTTAAGTAAGTCTAAACTTCCCTTAAAGGAAAGCTGAGGAAAGTAGTAATTTGGAACTAGTTGGCTTAACTTAAAAAGCTCCCCTGTGACATTGGAGTGTGTTTCATGCAATTGCTTTCTTAGACTTCCTCATTAAAATATTGACTACTCTTTTTCTTCAGTAAATGCTAATCCTGGCTCCCATGTACATGTATTTACGTTTCACTGCGGGCAGCCTGCCAGGTTAGAAATAAAACCAATTTGTTAATATCACTATTTCCTTTTCGGCAAAGAAAATATGCATTAAATTAAAGGCTTTTTCTAAAACTAATAAGAAATGGCTCCTGTCGATGCCAACCATTTATTTGTCTCGCTGACTTAGGTTGTGATGGCCCCTCTTTGTCAGCCTGCGTTTCTCTGCTCCTCTCAGCTCTGCCCGTCTCCGTGCAAAATCTGGATTCTTAAAGACCCATCACAGGCCCTGGTGGTGGCTCTGGCCCCTTCTCCTCACCTTCCCCACTGTTGCACTTATGCTAGTCCCTGCCAGCACCTATGTGAAGGTACAAAGCACTATTTTTTAAAGAATGTGAGCAACTATGGTTAATCCCAGCTGATAACATGCTGCTTTGCTGGAGCATTCTCCCCAGAAACCTTGGAAATCTTTGAACTGCAAGGAGGTTCCCATATGATTTATGATTCATAAGTGGATCAGTGTTATTAAAATCCACAGGAGCCCTTTGTTCATTTAGACATTCTGAGGGCTGCCCATCATGCACTTCCAAACACTGCTTTGCACGAGTGCATCTTCCTCCAGCCCATCGCTATTTCTTAAGTAATCCTTCTGTGGAAAGCAACTAATTATGCAACTGAACATCAAGTCATATTAGTAACTGTAGAATGTTTGTGCACACTGGGTTATCTAAACTTGCAAAGTCAAGTGAATTTTCAATAAAGCTAACAAATTATTAACCTTATTAGCATACTTTGCTGGCTGGATGCTACTCTTTACTTTGTTGAATATTTTATTTATGAAATGGATTAATTGATATTTACTATAGGTCCTGTAACCCATAAAGAAAAAGGAATCATTTGTAAAAGCCACTGTACAGTTTGGTGCTGGGAGAAGTGAAATCTAGTATCTAAAAACGGGTGCACATATTCTGTTAGTTTCTCCTGATCTTTCTCTTTATTAAAACATTGTGTTCCCTGTTGTTTTTGTCTTTAGTCAAAGGTTGGCCTTTGTTCTAGCAAGGTTAGAAGAACAAGGTCTTATTAATTATGTTCATGTTCCATTTCTACTTTGGGGAAAATATTAACGAAAGAAAAGATTTAGCCTAAGTCATTGGCGGATTATCTCCTTTCCCGTTTTGTCTTAACTTTAAAATTTGGGGTTCCTCAGTTCTTTACTGCACAGATTCCATAATGGCCATCAAAGTGAGGAACCATTTCTGCCCTTGAGCCTTTTCCTCGCTCATACATTTATTCCATCTTACTCCCATTCGGTTTGAATGGAGCTGTTGGCCTCTCTCTGGTATCACTGTTTTCGTATTTCAGATTGGTATAGCATCGTATCCATTTCCTTAAAATCTCGAACAACCTTGAACTGGGTGCATCCCAAGAGCTAAATGGTCCTTCTGCTGTAGTCTTTGGTCCTGAGAGTGGTCAGCAGTTAGGTACTTCTCGGGAAGACACATTTAGCCGTGCAGTGTTGCTCCGTGAGCAAAACGGCCTCATCCAGCTGGTAAGCAATTTATGCCCCGAAGCATGAAGATTTCATAGCCCTTGTAATTTTATCCTTCCTGGTGTCGCTGCAGGTGCTATTTTTATTCATATAAATATTTAATCTTCTATAAAACTTATTAAGCTGTTGGCCTCAATAATATTTTTTGGCAGCGAGTTCCCCAGGTTAAAGGGACACAGTCAAGTACAACAGCTTAGCTCAAGCTCACAGTTTTACATAAAGGTGTAAAAGGTGATTTTCTGAGATTTAAAAAGAGACTCCAGCTAAAGCTGTTTGGGGTTCGGCTATGACATTTTCCAGTAAGGCTGTCACCGACTCAGTAGCAGTGAGTTGGTATATGAGAGACCAGGAAGCAAACTCAGTTGAAACTAACATGAAAATAGTTAATATGTGTATCTTTCTAGACCAAAGCTACGTTATTGCCATTACAATTATTTTAGTTTTGGTTACAGCTGAATGTTTTGTTAAAATATCCTCCTTCGTCCATGGTTTGTGTATTTGCCTCTGTCTGTTGGCTGGGATGTAACTAGGTGGCAGCTCCCCAGATAAGCGTTGTATACAGTTTTTGGTGTGTCACTTCTCGGTCGATGCAGGAGTGGCACCGAATGTGTGGTTGGTGGGTGGTCTCTTGACCTGTGCGTGAAATGTGATTGCTCCTTAGTCTGGAAAGTCCAAGATGGCAAATACTATGGAATTGCAAATTTCAGCATACATCTATGGCTATTTGTGGATATTCGTTGATTTATTTAACCAATTGTAATCACTGAATCAGGGACTGATGTTTTATTCGTTCGTTCATCTGTCTGTTCATTCACTCATTTGAGGGACTAGCATTTTAAAAAGTAGGTTTCCGCAAGGATGTAACTACGTATATGTATTACATATAGCCCTGGGCTGAATCAAGAGCCTTTAACTTTAAAATTAAACCATGTTGGGTTTTTGTATCATAGATTGATGCAATTGTCAAAACCTAGTTCTTCTGTTTACTGTAGTTCTTTGTTCTTGATGAGAATTTAGGTCAGTGCTGCACAGTGCCAGGACATCCCAGGAATTTCCCCCAGAAGACACAACGGCAGACATGCCGAAGAAGGTCAGCAATCGTTTTTGGCAAAGTTACATTCCCTCCTGGTTGGCAGCAGAGCCTGACTCAGTTTGGAAAACAGTGACTTGCCAGAGGATTTTCTTTTTCTCCTATTTTTTTCCTTTTCCTTTTTTTGTTTTAAACCACTTTTACTCCCCAAAGTCAAATTATCTTGATCCAGTTGTTTCTGAAAACAATGTATCGATTTAGAGAGTAATGTAAAATCACTGTGCCACATTTCCAAGTGGGCCATGTTCTCTGCAGCCCCACTAGGTTCTGCCATCTTTTGAATCTTTTGAGTACAGATGATAAGTGTGTAAGGGCATGAGATTTGGGTGGGAGGTGTGTACAGTGAGTAGAGGTTAATTTCCCCAATGAGAAAGAAACGCTGCTATGTCCTAAGCCAGTCCAGTCCCCTCTTAGAGACGGCAGGCTCATAGCACTATCCATCGTTGATTTCACTTTAGTAGCCACTATTATAACTTTACTGTGAATTTCATTGCTTATGCTTTCCAAACAGCATTCATTCTTTTGTTAAGTATTTACTCACCACCTCTTCTGTCCCAGACACTTTCTTGGTCTTGGGGATGCATCGATATTCAAAATGAGCAAAGTGCTTTTACCGTGCTGTTTGCTGTTATCCTTACAACCCTGGGAAACCAGTAGAACTTGGATGTATTATCCCCACTAGGAAATGAGACAGAGTATGTGGCTTTCCCCTGAGATCACACATGAAGTTACTGGCAAGATGGGAACTGGGAACTGTATCTTTGTACTCCCAGCTCACCAACCTCCCCCTTCATTACACCAGACAAGACCTGAGGGTGGGGAGTGGGGATGGTCAAGGTACCTACCCTTTCGATCTTGGCTGTTGCGTTTGTCCTTGGATTGTGACCTTCCAAAGAACCACCTAACAGCCTGTCTTTGAGAAATGACCTGCCATTTTCAAAAGGCATCAAAGAGAGTCAATTAGACATCAAGATGGGAAGCAAAGAATTGAGTTTTAAATTTTCTTTTTGTGTATTTGGGAAGGGAAAAATATATATATATATGATTCAAGGAGAAAGTATAAAATGAAAACATTTTTCTCAAACTCATGTCTGTCGAGACGTTACAAATCAGAGTAGCTTTTTCTCCCCCCACTTCTTTTATTTTTTATTTTTTGGAAGGGGAGGGTTGACCCTGCTGAGTTTTGGAGTATGCCTATAGCAGCTTTTAGCAAATCACAGTCCCAGCAGTAGGTTCAGCTTTGAAGAAAGATTTACAAATCTCTCACGGCTTTATAAATATCTGCATTTATATCTTAAAGAAGAAGAAGAAAAAGCCCCTCACGGTTGGTCTCAGCCTCCTCACCCTCTCCCCCCACCACTTCCCCTTTTCTTGCTTTCCTCTTTCAGAAATTAAAGATTGTGATGTGTGCAGGAAATGAGGGTCTATAAAATTGTGATAAAATGTTCCTACAAAATTGCCTTTGAATTTTCGCCTTGAATTGCAGGCGAAATGAAATTGTTCACTTTCAGCATCGCTTTGTTTTTGACCCCTTTTTGTGAATTCTCAAAGGAAAGAAACATATTCCCATCTTTTATAGTAATCAAATTTATCTGGCATCTCTCAGCCTCTTGAATTACTTATGCTAGAGTTGGCCAGCCTCAGGAAGGCTGTGGCTGGTTTATTTATTTATTGTTCCAAAGTGAGGGTTTTTGACATGAGGTTCCCTACATCATCCTAGGGGAGTAGAGGAGAAAAATCGTAAGTGCTTTTGGACACTGCATATGTATGTTACGTATATATGTGCATGTGTGTTATGTAGGTAAAAGATACCATCTAAGGAGAAATAATGAACAGAGGTCATGGCTGTATAATATTTTCACATGAGAGGGAAAGCACTTAATGTCCCTGATACAAAATTGCATGTAAAAAGCAAAAAAAAAAAAAAAAAATCTGGGAAAGGGCTTTGCATTTGAACGAAAGTGCTAACAATAAGTGGTTGCAAACCTGTTTAGTAACTAGTTGGTTTTAACAAGTATTATTTCTGTAACAGGTGATTATATCATCTTGTAATTTGGGGAATTTAATATGACTCTTTCGCATAAGAATTTGGGGTCAGAGAATGAACATCAGCCCTCACCTGCAGTCGTCAAGCCTAGCCTTGCCTGGTAATTCTGAGTTTTCCTGTAACATGATTGATTCCTTTCTTTTTATTTCTGGTCTCTTGTGTCTCTTCTCAAGAAAACCTAGGCTACAGGTGCAAACCTGCAGACATTGAATTTGAGTTTCTAAACTAAATCTCTCTTATGTTGGGAAAACAAAATAATGTACAACTATCAGGGAAAATATATAAATATTAATTCTTGTGTGGCCTTAACCTCCACTGGGCCCGAGTTAATAATTAGCTAAGAAATTATTTTTTGAAGCCCTTACTAATGCCTCACGTATCCTTTAGTCAATCTATGCTTAGGAAACTATGATGCATAAAACTGTTGAACTTCTTTCATGAGTATACATTTCTAAATTATACTAAGTTAACTCTTCAATGCTCTAAACAGTTACCTCATTTTTTTCTATTATTTTTTACAATGTAAGCAAAATATGTCTGTGCCACAACCTACTCTCTTCATACAAATTTTTCAAAGGTTTCCTCATGTATTTCTCATTTATTACTTACACATTTTTAAAATAGGAACTCACATAAAAATCAGGACCCTTCCGTAAAGCTATTCTTATTTAAGTCAGGAGGAGGTCCACGTAAGCTTGAGAAAATAGAAAATAAACACCCTTAGGGAAAGGTGTGATAGGTGCAGTTTGAGCGTCTCTCACACCCGACTTCTGCAATATTGTGAAATTTCTGAAGCTTTGGGCTAGAGAATGCCACGCAAGTCACTCTAACACATATGCATCTGTCTGTGTATCAGCATCTGAGTAGGAAAAAACGTTAGGATTAAGCAAAAGTCAGCCAGTTCAGTTTCAGTGGCAAAGATAGCACTAAATTAGTTAATAACATGAGATTTACCTTAGCAATATTTATTTTAATAATAATCACCTGTGACTAAATTTCTGATTAATTTATGCAATCAAAGGAATCAGCTAACCCAATCGC
This sequence comes from Rhinolophus sinicus, assembly GCF_036562045.2. Lineage (NCBI taxonomy): Eukaryota > Metazoa > Chordata > Mammalia > Chiroptera > Rhinolophidae > Rhinolophus > Rhinolophus sinicus. The sequence continues at coordinate 30,933,555 of NC_133760.1, read as the reverse complement.
ACATTTTGTTTTCAATGAAAAAGAAGAAAAAGTCAAGAAGATTTAAATGCAGAAAAAATAAGTTTTCCCATCATTTCTTGTGGGGCTACAGATTTCAAGAGGATGTAGAATCCTTCATGAGCCGTATACCGTGGATTAGCAACTTGGATTTCGCTTTCTCCTTTTTCCCTTATTAAAAAAAAAAGTCCTTAACATTTATATAAATACTTTAATCCACAGAAAAACAGATTAACATGATTCTTAATTGTGGCATTTAAGGAAGCAGAAGGATCAATATTTATTTTAAATCATTTTAAAAACAGTTTTCTTCTTCTGTCTCTTCAGAGAAGGCAGCACAAATACTTTTCTGGTTCAGATACAGTAATTTAAATGCGCCCAGTTCTGCAGTGGTGCCTACGAATCAATTTAGTGTGGGTTTGTTCACATCTAAAGGAAAGTTAAATGCTGACTTTGAAAGTAGAGAAACGTTCCATACATATCCTTTGCTTTCAAAAAGCATGCGTTTGACTGTGATCCTTAAAAGCTTTTATTGAACTATTTTCTTTTTCTGTTTGCAAAATTCACAAAGGGCTGTTCTGTAAGCCCTCTTCATATTTTCCCCAGTTTGTCCTAAATTTTGCCTCGGGGGAATAAACAGCAACAGTGTTCAATTTCCCATTCTGAATGTATATGCCAACACAGAGAGCTTTTATTACAAGGGAAGAAATCAAATCATTGTCACCTAAAGTGCTAATTATGTCTGATAAATGTATGGCATACACTTAATGCAAAGAGAGCTTAGGAAATGATACACCTTCCGTAATTACAGTGACCAGCCTAGCTCCATCAATCTAAATTTTTTTTCAATCCATGTTCATTTGGGTGGCTTTATTTTTATTAAATGGCTTTCTTAAGCTTCAACAGACCCACTTGCTGCTAATAAGGAGGCTCACGTTAAGTATTTTGGAACTGCCTTCGATCAGATGGCATGCTACATGATACACATCTAGATGAGTGCACACAGATAAACTGGAACCCTCGGCAAATACAGTAACATTCTCCCCCGTTGGGGCATGGGACTGGAAAGGGAGGGGGAAATCTGCCATTCTTTGCTTGCCTAATGAATTTGTGTATCCAGTTAACGAAGGATACTATATCTCTATTTCAGGGGAGCCTGAAATCCTTCCACACAGTTGACAACAGACCCTTTAGCCTGGTCCCCAGGGATATTAATGACCTCGTGAGTAGGCATGCTGCCCTCAGAACCCCTGATGATAACATTTA